>NC_050456.1:8118409-8754659 GCF_903995425.1 Onychomys torridus
GGTGCTGTCTCTGCCCTACCTTATTACTTCTTCTCTCCACGGAGCCATATCGCTTCCTGTCTGTTATCTGTCCAGACCTCCAGACCTCTATGGTTAGCCAATGGCTAGCTCCACCCTCTGATCTTCAGGCAAGCATCATTTGCTAGAGCATAAACAAAACTTCAGCACGCAGTGTTGTTTAACACCATGCTCACCTTGCTAGCCCTTTACCAACTGTGCTCGTTTCCAGTCCCTGCATAATGCTGATGAATGCTAAAGAGAGAACTCAGCATGAGAAAGTAAGTTGAAACTCCAGCACGTAAAATTCCATTTTTAATACACAGAACTTTATCTGACAATGTCAAATCCATAAATGATACTGTATCTTGAAGCTCTATCCTTTACCTGAACAACTTTAAAAATGATCTGCCATGGTAGTACATGCCTGTAATCCCAGGACTTGGGAGATGAAGGCAGAAGGTTGGAGTTCAAGGCCAGCCTAGGCTACACAGCAAATGTGAGACTAACCTGGATTCTATAATATCCTTTCTCTGAATGAACCAAAACAAACAAAAATGCACTTACCAACTGCTTTAACAACCATTTCATGTCTCTCTTTGGATGTTGCCCCAGAGTGACAGCAGTGTAAGTTGAATCTGGTAAAATCTCTGACCTGGAATCGGGTAGCAGAAGAAATATGTTCAATATAGAATGTGTTGTGTCACACACATTGAAAAAAAAAAAAAAGATGATTTTGTCAGTTTGTGTTACTGGGAAAGTCAGAATCTCCTCTTAGGGTTCCTAGTCAGGTTGATAAAGCAAAATGAGCAGGGACTCAGAAGAGAGCTCTAGGACAATTTTATTAGTGTTTAAAAGAAATCTTGACAGCTGCCTGAAGGAGGGAGATGGAGATGGGTAAGAGAGAAAACCATGCTATTTAGAAGTAACTGTGAGGTGGACAAGCAGCCACATGATGGGGAAAAGGGCTTCAGAGAAGGAGGGAACAAGTCCACAGTGCTAGAGAAAGCATACTTAGATTTTGGCCACAACCAAAGAACAAGACAGAAGAAAGGGGTAGGGTTGGTGGGAGAGGGAAGCCACCATTCTGAAGACAGACAGACCTGACAGAACTTCACGAGGAGACCTCAGAGATACCGCTAAAAAGAAGTAAAGAATCTCATTAAAGGGGTAAGTATTTCTCCCATTGCTTTCCATGTCTTAAGATGAATCTACTTTCCTAGGAAGTATCCCTTTGCCAGGTAACAGAACTGTCCAATAGTATTAACTCTTAACAGAACAACAACGGCATGCTTCTACCATGGATAGAGTATAGTCTTTTGACCTGAAGTGGTATCTTCCCCTTAATGGATTTGGTAATTTGAATGTAATTGGCCCCCATGAGCTCATAAGGAGTGGCACCATAGGGAGCCATGGCCTTGCTGAAGGGAGCAGTCACTGTGGGAGCAGGCACTGAGGTCTCTTTTGTAGCTGGAGATTTCCTGGTCCTGCCTGACCCACAGTCAGGATAAAACTCTCTCACCCGCCAGTCCTGCAGGTGCTCAGACCCAACCAAGTAAACACACAGAAACTTATATTACTTACAAACTGTATGGCCATGGCAGGCTTCTTGTTATCTAATTCTTCTATCTTCTTTCTTTTTTGTTCTGTCATTATTTTTATTATTATTATATTTGTGTTTTAATTTTATACATCAGCCATGGGTTCCCCTGCCCTCCCACCTCCCGCACCCACCCCCACCTTCCACCCATCCCCTCCCCTCCATTCCCATCCCCTCCAGGGCTAAGACTCCCATGGGGATTCATTTAAACCTGGTGGATTCATTACAGGTAGGTCCAGTCCCCCCCTTCCAGGCTAAGCAAAGTGTCCCTGTGTAAGCCCAAGGTTCCAAACAGCCAGCTCATGCACTAAGGACAGGTCCTGGTCCCACAGCCTGTATGCCTCCCAAAAAGTTCAAGATATCCAATTGTCTCACTTATCCAGAGGGCCTGATCCAGCTGGGGGCTCCACAGCCATTGGTTCATAATTCATGTGCTTATATTCGATTGGCTATTTGTCCCTGTGCTTTTTGCAATCTTGGATTCAACAATTCAAGCTTTTGCAGTCCCTCCCTTTCTCGACACTTGGGTACCTGGAGCTCTACCTGGGGCCTGGCTGAGGGTCTCTGCATCCACTTCCATCAGTTATTGGATGAGAGTTCCAGCACGACTGTTAGGGTGTTTGGCCATCTGATAACCAGACTAGGTCAGATCAGGCTTTCTCTCAACCATTGCCAGCAGTAGTCTACAGAGGATATATCATTGTGGATTTCTGGGGACCTCTCCAGCACTCTGCCTATTCCTGTTCTCATGTGGTCTTCATTTATCATGGTCTGTTATTCCTTGTTCTCCCTTTCTGTTCTTGATCCAGCTGGGGTCTCCTGCTCCCCTAAGCTTTCTTTCCCTCAAACCTCGCCCTTCATTACTCCCACTGTTGTCCAGATTGTTCATGTAGATCTCATCCATTTCTCTGTCATTGGGTGATCCCTGTGTTTTTCCTAGGGTCCTGTTTTCTAGGTAGCCTCCCTGGAGTTGTATAGCAGTCCAGTCATCCTTGTTTTACATCTAGTATCCTCCTATGAATGAGTACATACCATGTTTGTCCTTTTGAGTCTGAGTTACCTCACTCAGGATGATTTTTTCTAGATCTATCCATTTGCCTGTAAACCTCATGATGTCATTGTTTTTCTGCTGAGTAGTATTCCATTGTGTTTGTGTACCATATTTTCTTTATCCATTCTTCAGTTTAAGGGCATCTAGGTTGTTTCCAGGTTCTGGCTATTACAAACATAGCTGAGCAAATGCCCTTGTGGTATGATTGAGCATTCCTTGGGTATATGCCCAAGAGTGCTATAGCTGGGTCTTGGGGGAGATGGATTCCCAATTTTCTAAGGAAGCGCCATATTGATTTCCAAAGTGGTTATACAAGCTTGCATTCCCACCAGCAGTGGAGGAGAGTTCCCCTTGCTCCACATCCTCTCTAGCATAAACTGTCTTCTGTGTTTTTGATCTTAGCCATTCTGACCAATTCCTTAAATGTCTTTCAGCCATTTAAGCTTCCTCTGTTGAGAATTCTCTGTTTAGCCCATTTCTTAATTGGACTGTTGGGCATTTTGATGTCTAATTTCTTGAGTTCTTTATATATTCTGGATATCAGCCCTCTGTCAGATGTGGGGTTGGTGAAGACCTTTTTACATTCCATAGGCTTTCGCTTTGTCTTGTTGACTGTGTCCTTTGTTCTACAAAAGCTTCTCAGTTTCAACAGGTCCCATTGATTGATTGTTTCTTTCAGTGTCTGTGCTACTGGTGTTATATTTAGAAAGTGATCTCCGGTGCCAATGTGTTCAAGACTATGTCCTACTTTCTCTTCTATCAGATTCAGAATAACTGGATTTATGTTGAGGTCTTTGATCCACTTGGACTCAAGTTTTGTGCATGGTGACAGATATGGATCTATTGGCAGCCTTCTACACATTGACATCCAGTTATGCCAGCACCATTTGTTGAAGATGCTTTCTTTTTTCCATTGTACATTTTTGGCTTCTTTGTCAAAAATTATATGTTCATAGGTGTGCAGGTTAATGTCAGGCTCTTCAATTTGATTCCATTGGTCCACATGTCAGTTTTTATGCCAGTACCAAGCTGTTTTTATTACTGTAGCTCTATAGTAGAGCTTGAGGTTGGGGATTGTGATGCCTCCACAGGTTGTTTTATTGTACAGGATTCTTTTGCCTCTCCTGGGTTTTTTGGTTTTCCATATGAAGTTGAGTATTATTCTTTCCAGATATGTGAAGAATTGTGTTGGTAATTTGATGGGGATTGCGTTGAATCTGTAGATTGCTTTTGGTAAGATCACCATTTTTACTATGTTAATCCTGCCTATCCATGAGCATGGGAGATCTTTCCATTTTCTGACATCTTCTTCAATTTCTTTTTTCAGGGACTTAAAGTTCTTATCATATAGGTCCTTCACATGCTTAGTTAGAGTAACCCCAAGGTATTTTATATCATTTGTGGCTATTGTAAAGGGTGATGTATCCCTGATTTCCTTCTCAGCCTGTTTGTCTATTGTATATAGGAGGGATACTGATTTTTTTGAGTTGATCTTGTATCCTGCTATGTTGCTGAAGGTTTTTATTACTTGTTTCAGTTCCTTGGTTGAATTTTTGGGGTCACTAATGTATACTATCATGTCATCTCCAAATAGGGAAAGCTTGACTTCTTCCTTTCCAATTTATATCCCCTTAATCTCCTTATGTTGTCTTATAGCTCTGGCTAGAACTTCAAGTACTATATTGAATAAGTATGGGGAGAGGGGACAGCCTTGCCTTGTTCCTGATTTTAGTGGTATTGCTTTGAGTTTCTCTCCATTTAATTTGATGTTGGCTGTTGGCTTGCTGTAGATTGCCTTTATTATGTTTAGGTATGTTCCCTGTATTCCTGATCGCTCCAAGACCTTTATCATGAAGGGGTGTTGGATTTTGTCAAATGCCTTTTCTGCATCTAGTGAGATGATCATGTGGTTTTTTTTCTTTGAGTTTGCTTATATGGTGTATTACATTGACGAACTTTTGTATGTTGAGCCACCCTTGCATCTCTGGGATGAAGCCTACTTGATCATGGTGGATAATTGTTTTGATGTGTTCTTGGAGTCTGTTTGCCAGAATTTTATCAAGTATTTTTGCATCAGTGTTCATGAGGGAGATTGGTCTGTAGTTCTCTTTCTTTGTTGCATCTTTGTTTGGTTTAGGTTTAGGAATCAGGGTAATTGTAGCCTCATAGAAGGAGTTTGGTAATATACCTTCTACTTCTATTGTGCAGAACAATTTAAAGAGTATTGGTATTAAGTCTTCTTTGAAGATCTGGTAGAATTCTGCAGTGAAACCATCTGGTCCTGGGCCTTTTTTTTTTTTTTTTTTGGTTGGGAGACTTTAAATGACTGATTCTGTTTCCATAGGGATTATTGGACTATTTCAATGGTTTACCTGGTCTTGATTTAACTTAGGTATGTGGTGCCTATCCAGAAAATTATCCATTTCTTTTAGATTTTCCACTTTTGTGGAATAGAGGTTTTTGAAGTATGACCTGATGATTCTCTAGATTTCCTCATTGTCTGTTGTTATGTCCCCCTTTTCATTTCTGATTTATGAATTTGGATGCTCTCTCTCTGTCTTTTGGTTAGTTTGGATAAGGGCTTGTCTAGTTGATCTTCTCAAAGAACCAACTCTTTGTTTCATTCATCCTTTGTATTGTTCTCTTTATTTCTATTTTATTGATTTCAGCTCTCAACTTGATAATTTCCTGGCATCTGTTCCTCCTGGGAGACTTTGCTTCTTCCTGTTCAAGGGCTTTCAAGTATGCTGTCAAATCACTAGTGTGAGATTTCTCCAGCTTCTTTATGTGGGCATTCAGTGCTATGAATTTCCCTCTTAGCACTACTTTCATAGTATCCCATAAGTTTGGGTATGTGGTATATTCATTTTCATTGATCTCTATGAAGTCTTTAATTTCTTTCTTTATTTCTTTATTAACCCATTGGTGATTCAGTTGAGCATTATTCAGTTTCCATGAGATTGTAGGATTTCTGTAGTTTTTTTTTTGTTGTTGTTGTTGTTGTTGAAATCTAACTTTAAACCATGGTGGTCTGATAGAACACAGGAGGTTATTCCAATTGTTTTGTATCTGTTGAGATTTGCTTTGTGGCCATGTATGTGGTCGATTTTAGAGAAGGTTCCATGGGGTGCTGACAAGAAGGTATATTCTTTTTTGTTTGGGTGGAATGTTCTGTAGATATTGATTAAGTCCATTTGAGCCATAACATCAGTTAAGACCATTATGTCTCTGTTAAGTTTCAATTTGGCAGATATGTCCAGAGGTGAAAGTGGAGTGTTAAAGTCTCCCACTATTAATGTGTGGGGTTTTATATGTAATTTAAGCTTTAGTAATGTTTCTTTTACATATGTGGGTGCCCTTGTGTTTGGGGCATAAATGTTCAGAATTGAGACTTCATCTTGGTGGATCTTTCCTGCGATGAGTATGTAATGTCCTTCATCATCTCTTGATTGATTTTAATTTGAAGTCTATTTTGCTGGATATTAGGATGGCTACACCAGCTTGCTTCTTAAGACCATTTGATTGGAAAGTGGAGATGGATGGGAAAAGGGGTATATACAGAGTGACTTGTTAGGTCGCCACACTGTAGCTTCCATGATGAGATTTGTAATTCCTTCCCCTTTTCATGTTTCTCATTTTATTGTCTCCATTTGTTTTCTCTTTAATTTTGTTTTATTCAGGGGCGGGGTGCAGGGGCAGAGGGCAAATGCAAAGGGAAAAGGAATGAACGAGATCAACATACATAATGTGAAAAACATATAAAGTAACTAAATTTTATTTTAGATTAACAAAAAGAAAGAGTTGCCATGGTCATGGTGTCTCTTTACAGCAATAGAAACCCCAAAAATAAAGGGCTTTCAACAATGCTAAAAATGTGTAAAGTGACCACTGGTGGTTCCAGCTCCTTGGTCACTCTGTCTTTGTCAAGTAGACTGATAAGTATGAGACAGTAATGAAGTGACAGTGAGTCACTTCTAAGGTGAGGTTGGAAAGACTCCATTATGAGCTCTCTCTTTGGACTCACACAGGGGGCCTAATGATGAGCAATCTTTCAGAGAAACCCACACTCAAAAAGCTGAGGTTACATGACCAACTGTCAATGAGAAACAGACTTGTCAATTACCACAAGTCAGATGATTGGCAAAGTTCCTAGCCCCAGATGATGGCAACCCAAAATTCTAACAATTTAGTTCAGTTTACAAGAAACAGGGTTTGGAGAAAAGAGAAGCAGATTCTACCTTGCCTCGAATGTGCTAAGGTCTCTAGTGACCTCCATGGGTTAACATGTAACAGAATGCCTGAGTTAGCAGAGTTGTCTTAGTTGAGTTTCCATTGCCATGACCATGGCACTTCTGATAAAGGAAAACATTTAGTTGGGGTGGCATACAAGCTCAGACATCTGTCATTATCATTATGGCTGGATCTGATGGCATGCAGGCTGACATGGTTCTACAGAAGGAGCTGAGAGTTCTACATCTTGATCCAAAGGCAACAGGAAGTGAACTGTGCCTGTGGGGTAGCTTGAACATAAAAGACCTCAAAGCACACCCCACAGTGAAACACTTCCTTCAACAAAGCCATACCTCCTAATAGTGCCATTCCTTTCAGGGGTAGGGAGACACATTTTCTTACAAACTACCACAAATGTTAATGGTCAAAATTTTACCAACTTGGGTATGAATGATTTAATTAGCATTTTATTTACTATTCATGAACTTGGTGATGTTCAGTAGTCTAAGTGGAAAAGGACATCAATGGGTTGGAACCCATAGGCAACTTTTAGAAGCAAAAAAATAAATAAATAAATAAAGGTTGGCCACTGACAACAGATTGGTCATTTTCCCTATGAGGACACAAAAGACTCATTGCTGGGGAGGTGATCTGGTGATCTTCCAGATTTCTCATGAAACTACATTTTAGAAATAAACAACTTGGGGTTTGGTAAGAAATGTGGAGCCTCAGCATAAGTGATGCCACCACTTCTTAGGTCTGCTGTCTTTTCCTTAACAGAGAAACACAACAGATATCCTGGAAGCTTCTCTGAGAGGTATTTTTCTATTTTATGTCTCTGTTCTTACTTTAGGATCCTGATTCAGTGACATATGATGTAGTAATGTATGTTGAAGAAAGTGCTTCCCAATTCTTAAGTCAAAGTAATGTGGTAACTATGAATATAGATTGGTTGGAGTTTCTAAACTTCACACTAACCTATAACTCAAGAGTAGATAACATATGCCTTTCAAGTGCAGATAACTTGAGAATTAATAATTTAGAGCATTTTTGACCACAAATCAGGTACTGGAAGCTTAAATAAAATGGACAAGATATTACTAAGTATGGATCCATGTGTTAAAATATGAGTAATTATGACCCTGATGATGCTGATAACAAACCAGGTGAATAAACAATACATTTCCTTTTATTATAAGATTGAATCATCTAATAAATATCCCACATTATATCAGGAAAGTACCATTTAGAGCTGTTTAATAAATGTCATGATCTTTTCCTCCATTTTAACTGATAATATATTATTTTTAAGAATCATACAGGGTATAGTAGTATATGGCTATACTCTGAGCACTCAGGAGTTGGAGCAGGAGGATCAGGAGTTCAAGACCAACCTCTACTACATAGGGAGTTCAGCATCAGCTTGGGTTACATTGTAAAACCCTTTTTCAAAAATAAAATTAATAAAAGAAAGAGGATAAAAAAACAGAGGGATGGAGAGAGGGAAGGGGAAATGGTAGTGGGAGAAAGAGAAGGGGAGGTGAGGGGGAAGGGAGAGGGAGAGGGAGATAGATCTGAGTAGATGTCAATAGGAATAATGTGAGCATGCTCAAAAAATAATACCCATATTTTAACTTGAAATGTAATAACCTGAAGAATTGAGGTTTCTTCTTGAAGGCCTTTCTGATAACATTACCTTTCTTTATTAGCCTAAATGATGCCAAAAGTATCACATGTAAATCATCTTCCTTCAGAAAGATGAGCCTCCATTCATAAACAGCATTTTTCTAGGTAGACGATGTGGCTACCAAATACATATGATAAACCAATGAGCACTAATATTATTTGACTATTATTCCTTGTACCATTGCTACAAAAAATAATTGCTATCTTCAATCTAAAAGTGAACTAAGAACAAAACCCTGAGTTTTATTTAGAGTGTGCCACACAGATACAAGGAAGATTTGTAGCTTTCTTTGATGTGCTCACATGAAATGCCTGTAGTCAAACGGCTATTTTTAAACTTGAGAAGAAACTAGGGACAAAAGGAACATTTTAAATATAAAAGGGAATTCAGGAAGATCACAAAGAAGTAAAACCACTATTACAAAGTTCAAAGACACATTGTTCTTCAAATATCAAGAAGCTGACTTAAATATCATTGGTGACCCTTATTCAGGGGAGACTTTCTAGGGTTTAAGGAAGTGGTGGACACAAGACCACTCTTTGCCCCCTTTTAGAGACTGCTTGGTTTTGGGCCACTATTATATTTTACTTTCTTGCAACCAAGTCTTCTGTTGTGCCAGACTTTTGAACTTAGAAAGGAGATCTTAACTGCAAGATAATGGGTGTGTTGTGACAGGCATCAAGTCAGCTAACCACCAAAGACACGGAGAGGACTCTGAAGTGTCAATCCTCTGAGCAGCAGACAATCCCTCAGCTGTGCTGGGGACCAAGAATTGGCCCCTGCATGGGCAGGAGCCAGAACTTCATTTTCATTGTGAGAAGACATCAGGCTGCTTCTGTGTCAAAGATATTCCTGCAAACCCTCCATAAGAATGAATGGATAGATCTCAAAGAAGAATTGCCTAGAGAAGAGATTTCCATTGTACTGTCAGAAAACTCACCAAATGTACATGGATGACAACTTGGGTGGAACTCCTCTTCTGCTAGGCAATTCAGTGCACTGGTTTATCTTGTCATTGCAGAAATTTGGGGGAAAAAATCTTTATGTGCAGTTTGCAAATGTGGAAACTGACACTTGGAAAGAAGTAATCTGACCTGTATTGGAGCTAAATTTCCTTCTAGTCAATGATTTGTGAATGCTGTCTTTCCATTACTCTGGTGTAGTATGTGTGTGTGTGTGTGTGTGTGTGTGTGTGTGTGTGTGTGTGTGTGTTTCTTTTGCTTCCAACTGGTGTGTTCAGCAGAGCCATTTATTAGAAATATAAAAATCATAGGATTGCTTTAATGGAGGTTCAAGAGCATCTATGACAAGCCTTTCTTTTAATAAATAAGAAATCAAAAGAGGCAATAGTGTGACTGGTGAGTCATGTATTTCAGACACTTTGTTGTTACACACATCAATATCATATCTCTAGAGATCAGAGAATGTATGTTTCTGTGTCAAAAAGGAAAAAGGAGATAAGCCTGTCATTTGAGAAATACACTGAGCTCTGTATCACTTTTAAATCATAATTTTCCAATTATTAGAGCAAAATTTTATTTCCCAGGTTTGTGAAAGTGAGATTGAAAAATAAAAAAGGTGCATTCATTTAATGTACATAATGAATTTTACTTTCAGTATTATGTTTGAAACCTGGGACATCATACACATTAGCCAAGTGCCTCCAACTGAGATATATTCCCTGCCTCCTCCTCCACTTCTTCCTCCTCCTTCTTTCTTCCAAACATTTTATTCATTTATTGTTATCATCATCATCATCATCATCATCATCATCATTTTTTTTTAGACAGGTTTCTCTGAGTAGCCCTGATTGTCTTGTAATCCATTCTGTAGATCAGGGTGGCTTTAAACTCAGAGATCTGCATGCCTCTGCCTCACAAGTGCTGGGATTAGATGTGTGTGCCACTATGCTTGGCTCAACTTTTTATTTTGAATCAGTCTTACTAAGTGTCCAGGGTAGCCTTGAAATTGTGATCTTCCTGTGTCAGTTCCTAAGTAGCCAGGATTACAGGTCTGCTCCATCAGACTGAACTTAGTTTTCACATGCATGTATACTGTGAAATGATTTTTAAACCAAACTAACATAGCCATTAAATCATGCAGCTGTTATACATATGTACATACGTGTGTAGCCGTAAGTTTCTCTGGTCCTACCCAGCCCTGAGTTCCTGAGTTTCTCCAGTCTCACCCAGCCCTGCAGTCCCTCAGCCACTTATACAGAGACTTATATTAATTACCAATTCGATGGCCTATTGACTCAGGCTTCTCGCTAGCTAGCTCTTACAACTTAATTCAGCTCATTTCTATTAATCTATGCATTGCCACATGGCTTCGTGGCTTACCCGTACTTTCACATCTTGCTTCTCCTGTTGGTGACTCACAGAGACTGCCCCACTCTCTTTTCTTCTCCTCTCTTCCCAGTTGGAATGTAACAATTCACCTTATCCTGACTTGCCATAGGCCAATGCAGCTTTATTTATTAACCAATCAGAGCAACAGGTATTCACAGTGTATAGAATGACATCCCACAGCATGTATGCATTCCATCATGTTAGGAACATTTGAAATATACTGTGGAAATCAAGAACAACATTGTTTTTCTTGACACAGAGATCTAGCTGTTTATTCTGACACAGAGATTCCTGATAAGCTGGATGACAGGCATGCATTATCTTGCCTGCAAGAACAAACTTTTATCTTAGGCCATTTTCTATACAGATACTTGGCCATAGTTCTCTGATGGAGAGTTTTGAGTTTATGTTTGCTTGGCTTGTGTGCTTTCACAACACCATCATCCACACAAGGCTTGGGCTATGTTCTCAATTGTTTTTTGTCCACTTGACTCAAGCTAAGCTCATTTTAAGAAGGGAAGAAACTGAGGTTGACAAAATGCCTCCATCAGGTTGGCCTATAGGCAAGTCTTTAGAGCATATTCTTGATGGATGATTGATGTGGGTGTGGGAGGGCCCAGCCCAGAGTCCAGAGCATCACCTCTGGGCAGATGATCCTGTGTTCTATTAAACAAAACAAAACAAACAAACAACAACAACAACAAAAACAGCTGAATAAATCATGGAAAGGAAGCCGATAAGCTGTGTTCCGCCATGGCTTGTGCTTCACTTCCTGTCCCTGGATTTCCTGCTTTGAGTTCCTGCCCTGACTTCTCAAGATGGAATGTGCTCTGTGATAGGAATGTGCAAGTCGAAAAAGTGGCTTTAAATATGTTTGTTTGTTTGTTGGAAGACTGCTTTATCTTTACGAGTGTTTTGTCTACATGCATGTATATGCACCACCTGCATTCCTCACGCCCTTGGGCATTGGATTTCCTGGAAATGGAGTTATATTCAGTTGTGACCTGCCACATGGGTTCAAGGAAGAGCCAAACTCTAGCCCTCAGCAAGAGCAGCAAATGCTCCCAATCAATGAGCTATCAGTCCATTTCCTATCCCCAAGCCCCAAAACACATCATGTTGCTTTGGGTCATAGCTTTTATCACAACAAAAGAGAGCAAAGTAGTCAAGGCCAGTATCTGAATTCTGTTTATATTTTGGAGGAAGCCATTCAAAAATATGCCATCTATTTATTAACTCATTCACTTGACAATATACATGGCAGACATATGTCTGCCACTAAGAACATTAGAGTTCTGTGTTCTGGGATACTTGATTGCATTGTGACACTATGAGACTGTTAATAAAGTGAAACCTTGAATCAAGGGGTGGTATCCATAATTAATTGATTGGAAATAGCCATAGAGATTTTGGAGGACCCAGAAAGAGGGGCACAGGAAGAGATAGGGAGGGGCTTGGAGAAGTTCTTGGCCTTTTCGATCTGGGAAATGTGGAGAGAGAGGGTCAGCTGGTCATTCCTCGGCTGCTTTCTTGATCTATCCAGTTTTTACCAATATCTGACTCCCAAGTGTTTATTAATAGAACAATTTAGGTAAATGCTTCAGTTCTGAGGAGTTTATCAGTGGATAGATGGTGACAAGCATTAGCACAGAACACAGAGCTCAGAGAAATGCCCTTTAGAAATCAAGCAGTGCAGATCTCTCCAGTGCTCCAGTGGTGTTCAGAACTAGATCTAGAAAAAAATGTTTAAGAATATGTATGCTGTAGATAGGTACATCTGTCTTTACTCACACTATCTTCTTTTTAAAAAAACAAAATACATGGTACCATAGATTGTGTTTCCTGGTTTGTTTTCTTTGTTACTTCTTTGAGAAGTAAGTCACAAAGACACTAGAAAACATAGACATGCACCCACACACACAGCTAAAATCATGGGTGGCCCATTAAAACAGAAATTACAGAAGTGCTATAGGACAAAACTGAGAGCCCATGTCCCTTCACAAGGAATGTTAGCTGCTTTAAATATCCCTTCCTTTTGGTAGTTTCCACCTCAAACAAGTTATTTTCTGTAGGCAGAAGTTTCTGTTCTACAAGCCACTCCAAAGTAGCCAACACTGAGACTCAATATTATCTATAAATGCCTGGCTAACAGCTCAGGCTTGTTACTAGCTAACTCTTCCATTTTAAATTAACCCACATTTCTTATCTACACTTTGCCATGTGGCTTGGTACCTCTTCTCAGTACTGCATGTTCATCTTGCTTCACAGAAACATATTCATACAGTTTAAAGGAATATTCCACAATTTTCTGTTGCAAAACAACAGAATTAGGAGTTCTGGCCTATTAAGTTTCAAACCCTGGCTAAAGGCTGAGGTGTCTAGTTAACATATCAAAGCCTTCTGGCCTCCAGGTTCTCCCAGCCCCCCTCAGTTCCTATCTGTTAGAGTGTCTATCATAGCTCACACTCTACCCTGAACTCTCCATCCTGAGGGTTGGGCTTTCCTTCTTTGAGGGCCTCTTCTCTATGTAATCCAGATATTTTAGTTACCCACCCTTTTTTGTACTTTGGCTCCCGGCTGCTGGACCTGGCCCCTCTCTCCCCTCTCACTTCCCTTCACATTCCCTTTACATGGCCCAGCTCAGACTGGTCATGTCCACTCTGGACTCTCCCAGTTGTCCCTGCCTCTGGCTATGCTCTCCCACAAATGTATAATAAACTTCCTTCTCCACCATACGTAGGGGCAGCCATGTCCTTTCTTTCTTTTGTGTTCCTTTTTTTTATTATTATTATTATTTATGGCCCAGTGTTATCAGTCTTTGATTTGTTTGCAGGCATGCTGGAATGGGTTGTTAGATATAATTTGAATTTTAAATGTTGTCTGTGAATTCCCTGTGAAAGTCAATGTGTTGGTCAAGTAAAACATGTCTGATTGGCACACACTGAGAACTTGTCCTTGTACCCTTGTAGAAATCAGCCCAGTTCAGATCCCTAGTACCCAAGACAGAATGCATCTAGGAACCTGAATCCTTAAGGAGTTTCTTGTGTAATCTCATTTGAAAACCAAGAAAATCACATAGAAAAAAGAAAGAAAACAGATACATAATCACAATTGAATTCCAAAGCATAGTAATTCATTAAACCCATTGCTTTATTGGTGGGATTGGATTCCATCTAGAGGGCTTTTTTGTATTTTGTTTTTTGTTTTTTGTTTTTCCTAATAAATACTTCTGTGGCTGTTGTGGAATTTTTCAGGTCAGGATTATTGACTCTAGTTTAGGGTTTAGCATGTAGTTCCCATTTTAAGGACCAGGAGATAATGTAAACTTACCTTTACCATGTTACATAAAGCCCAAGCTAGTGCATGTGACTTCCTTCACTTTTCATCTACATTTCTAGGCATTAGGAGCCATTTTTCGACTTCATGGTGAACAGAATTTCAGTAGGTGGCAATGGCAGTGTCACTGGTAGGGAGAATGCCTTCTACTCTGTCTTTCTTTGAACTGTTAACTGTCACCTCAAATTCCTGCTTATCTTGTCAAGGACATCCCAGTGAGGTTATTAGCTACCTTTTAGCATGCTGCTAAGACACCATATTTTCCCTTTGGGTTATTTTCACATTGCTCAGAATTCTGTATATTGGTATAAAGAATATCTTATCCTGATTTATTTGATGTAATCCAAATTTTTTTTTTAAAGGTCATCAACAATTCACTTACATAGTATTTTAATAAAACAAATTACAAAAATTGCTAGTTTACTTAATAATATAATTTTGAGGATTTTTAAAACTTTAATTATTCTAGTAATTTTATTTTCCTCCCTTTTTTTTTCTTACAGTGAGGGTATGTGTCTTTCTGTATACTTGACTGGAATTGCTTTATAGACAAGGCTAGCCTCAAACTTGCGGCCATTCTCTTGTCTCTGTCTCCTGAGTGCTGGGATTACAGGCAAGGGTACAATACCACTATAGTAACCATTCTTAAAAAGCAGTACTACAAGGGTTTGTATTTTTCTAGACATTTTTTAGAAATTAAATTACTTAACAATGTGCATTTTCAATGTCATAAGTCAACTGTAGAAAAACCACTAATGTATATTATTTTACTTCATAAAATAGCAGCAAAGGAATCATAAAGTTTTAAATAGCTTTATATGCAAGTTAAAAAAACTTTCAAAAGAACCCAAAAAAACATAAAAACACCAGGACTTAGACTTGGGGAGGGGGTGTGTTCTTTCAAGAGCTCTTATTTCAAAACCCAAATGGGATTTCAAAATACAAGTAAATAAATGTCAAAGCCTCTTGGCCTCTGCGCTGCCATTCTATGTTTGAAATATTGCCAAAATGAAATTTTCCATTCACGAAGGACTGAAGTGTACTAAACTGATTTAAAAAGACCGTATCAAAAAGTGGTGGAAACTTGTGCAACTCCAGAGTACCTCTCCTTACGCATACAGCTGCTTCTGGAGACATTTTTCATCTCTTTAACACAATTGAAAATTAAATTCTCAATCCTTTGGTTACCTTCTGCTACTGGATCTGTTGTTCTTTTCCTCAGTGACAAGCATAGGCCATGCTACACCCTAGTATTTCATTAAATAGCCAGGAGCAGAGCAAGCAAGAGAGAAAATGTTTCATTGACTATGAAGCCAGAGAAAGCTCCGGTGAGAAGGGGTTCTGGTTCAGATAGATGTCCGGTCGGTCACAAAAAGCACATACTAAGCTCCGTGGTTTAGTCTGTTTAGAAGAGCTGTATGGAGAAAGGCAGTTTAGTCACATAAAAACATCACTTTCAACTACTGTGAGAGTCAGAGCTGCAGGGGGGAGATGTGGAGCCCCTCATGCACCAGGGACTATCCTAAGAGGTGAAGGGGCCTGTGTAGGGTTGATGGACTTTGGAAGCCAGAACTAAAACTGCCAGTCACTGAAAACTTGCACCAAAAGAAGCTGGAGAGAACATCACACTGGGATAAATCAAAGGTAGAAATGGAAACAAAAGAACGTTAAGAGGAGAACGCTGAATACTATCTGTAGAGACAGCTTGCAGCTTAAACAGCCTCTTGCTAAGAGCAAGCAGAAGTTACCATTCCTTTCTAAGCTTTCTCCCCACTCTTAGCCCCCTGTTCTTTTGCAGGATTTTCTGCAGGGCACCCCGGAATTATCCTGTGAGTGTTCCTTTTACCTGGACTTCGTTCCCCTTTCTTTCTCAGACCTCTCAGACCCAAAGTCCTTTTCCTCACCTACTGCCATTTGTTACCAAGAGTGCATAGGGGAGGTAGTGACGAACAAAAACTTTTCTGGTGTTGGAAACTTGGGCCTTTGTTGTATCTTTTTCCTTGTCCCTCCACGCCCCTAGCCACGTGACCCAGAGAGATAGGGATTTTTTTGTGAATGGAGCCGAAAGGTGGTTAAGGGGAAGGCATGGGCAACGCCCCCTTCTCGAAAGTAGCCAATCCGCTGGCGGAGCGCTGCGGGGTCAGCAATAAACAACAATGGACTGGAAATCTACGGTTCCTCATTGGCTGCAGGGACAAACTGGCGGGGCCTTTGGAGAAGCTCCGCCCTCTCCCGGTTGCCCTGGATACCTGTCTGGGTCTGGCCTCGGAAAAGGGCTTTGGAAACTGTTGCTGTCTTGTCCCGGTTTGCAGGTTGGCTGGGTACCCGCGCTATTGTCCCCTGCTCTGGTTGCACCCCCACAAAGCACTCCAGAGCTTCCCGACTCCAGCTTCGCGGCGCCCCTAACGCAGTGGTCGCCCAGGCTCTGATGCAGCTCTCCAAGAGGACGCGCGCGGTGCTCGGACTGGTCTCAGGACAAGTATTGTGTGTGCCCTCAAAAACGACACTTTCCCCCAAGATGAAACGCAGAGTATTTTGTCATAGACCTCGCTCTTCCTCGGCGAGTCTGGAGTGCCAGGCGCGCACGCTCCCGTTTGAATGTCTCCATCATGTTCCATTTAAGGAAAGAAACTTTCAGATAGAAATAGAGAACTGCAGCACGTTGTCAGCGGGCGAAACAGCTGCTGGAAAAGTCCTCTAGTCACCAGCCTAGGTCGCCGCTGGGGTCTCAAGTGACTTTCAGCACCCCGAGGCTCCGGGTCCCCTCCTCCCTTTCTCCTATCCCGGGTGGGACAGCAGCTGGGGGGGGGGGGGGCGGCATCTGAGCTAAGCCCCGTGGGCAGGCAGCTTCAGAGGTGTCCTTGCTTCCAAACGTCCCATCATTGTCCTTGTAACCCGAGCTCTCCCCGCTCTGCCCTCCCCTCCTTGGTGGAGGAAGTGAAATCCTCAAGTACAGTAAGTGACACTCTCCGCCTCTCTGTATACATAACAAAAGCTCCGGAAACGGCGGGTCGGGGGTGGGTGGGGGACACATCTGAACTACCCAGTCCTCCCCCACCTCTCTGTGGCCTGCAGGAGCTTTCTTTTTTCCTCAGCACCCGCCAGAGTGAATCTGATTTTTATACTTTCCTCGCCTTCGCTGCTCCGTATTCCTCCGGATCCTCCCTCCCGATACCACTTCTCCTAAGAAGCAGCTTCTCTCGCTTGCTTTCCTTACAGTATTTTTAAATCCTACGGACAAAAGGAGGTCTTTTTAGTTGAGAATGTATTTCTTTTAAAGGTCCAACAATCCCTATAGTGTTGGTTAGTGTTGAAAATGAGAAAATAGCTTGGGCCGAAAGGTGGTAGAGAGCGCGACTGGAGCGTGCGGTGGGCTCCGGGTCAGAGGTAGAGAAGAAGGATTAGGGACACATGCTTTGTAGATCTGTACCTGAACCTCACGACAGGGCTTTAAGGACCTCTGCCTAATCATGGATCAAACATGCTAGGAAAGAGAACTGGTGGGCTCGGTACACTAGGTTTCAGTATCCCCCGGGTCTTGAGCAAACAGCGAGTTAGAAAGGTTTCCTTGGTGGCTTTTCTGGGTGCGGACCCTGCGCCTCCCCGCAGAGCAGTCGCGTAGGCAAGAGGGGCGCAGGAGACCCAAGGGAAGGGGCCGAAAGCCGCCTGATTGACAGCCCGAAATCTGATCTTGTGAAAGAGACGTGGAGCCAATGGGAGGCAGCGATCCATCAGTTTGGATTGGAGGCCCCTGGAGGAGAAGTAGAGGAAAAACCACCGAATTGAGATCGGTCAGAGGCGCTTTCGGCTTCCAAGGGGAAGTGCTGGGCAATAATTAATGTTTTTATTAAATTTGGAGGGAATTTTTTGCAGCCGTTCGCCTAGCGTGGCCTTCAGGTGGGTCTTTCCAACAACTTTTTATGTCTCTCCACATAATTGCATGGTTGTGGGTTGCAAAAACTATCCTTATGAAAGAGGTGTCTCCTTCTCTTTAGTCCCGTTAGGTGAAAAGCAAGTCTCGTTGATCGCCATTGCTAGTTTTGCACACGTTTGCGAATCAGAGCTGCCTGGGATACACTGACTGAGCAGGGAACGTCCAGAGTGTAAATAAATACACTGCCTCTTGTTAGGATTTTTTGATACGACTGAAAATATGTAAATTGTGAACTCTCTTAGCTCTCTTTGGATCCAGGTGAAAAAGGCGGCGTAGGGGAGGGTTATTTTTGTGAATGAGACTGTCGAGGGCAATTAGCTATGCAAATGCAAGAGCTTCATTCATGATTTTTTTTTTAAGCCTAAAAGCCATCTTGTTCCCCTCTAGGTTGATAGAAGTCCAGATCCCGACGAAATCTCCAGCTAAATGCTCAGAATATAAAACACTGAGCTAATATTTGCGAAGAGCGGCAAAATGGATGGATTTTATGACCAGCAAGTGCCTTACGTGGTCACCAACGTGAGTGATCAGTTCGAAAGTTGCTGTTTATAAACTTGACTCGGACGGGGGTGGGGAGAGCGAGAGATGCGAAGGGAGGGGGCAGGGGGTTGGGACTGCAGACACTTTATCTGCTTTGTTGCCACTGTTGGGCGACTCTGCTTCTTGAAGATCCATCTACAAAATGAGCTCACCTTTGAGTGATTTGGATAAGGCATAGTTTTGTTTTAAGACCCCTTCTGGTCAAAGTGCCACTATGAGTGGGAGAGGAGACGGAGGGCAGATGCAGCTATACTCAAAGTTTGTGGCTGGGTTTGTCTGCCACATTGAAAAGGATGAAGTTGAGACAAACGCGGACACTTTGTGTTTACATGGGGTGTCGGGGGTGGGGGGTTGCTTTTTTCCCCTCTCCTTTTCTCGATTTTTCAGTTTTCCACTCTTTGGGCTTCTCTTACTGCGGGTGGGGTTGTTGTCTAAGAGAAAATGGAATCACTGTTTTAATCTAGAGTTGATTTACCAAAAAACATTGAGTGTTCTAGCTTAATGTTTCGATAGTGAGATTACATGTAACTATGACGAGAATGTGCAGGAGTGTTAGAGCTGATCTGGGAGGCCATTCTCCTTTGCTGATGAACTCTCAGCCTGAGCTCTCACTGGCAGAGTCAGACAATACTTACTGGCCTTCTCCTTGAACGCCAATATTTTTTTTTCTACTCAGAGAGAGGATCCAGTAGGCTTATGTTATGTATGCATGTTTTTTTTTTTTTTTTCTCATGTGTGACATCTGAGGTTTATATTTTAAAGGATTTTATCTTTCCCTTTGTAGAGTCAGCGTGGGAGAAATTGTAACGAGAAACCAACAAATGTCAGGAAAAGAAAATTCATTAACAGAGATCTGGCTCATGATTCAGAAGGTGAGGTTTGACTCTGAGCTGAACCCCTCTCTTACTGACACCCTCCAAAGAAGAGGCCCATTTCAGTCTCATCTAAAAAATAATAAACATTGAAACTCCTGAATTTAACATGGACTTTACACAAAATCATTCCCACACTGAGTTTGCCTTGGAGACTATTTTATGGTCTGGTCACAAACTAATGAAAGAAGGAAATTAACACCTAACAGTGACCTTTTTTTAAACATTATTTTGTGTTTGTTCTTGTCCATATGGCATATAACTGTTAATCCCCTACACTGAGGTAACAATTGAAAACTATCTAACAGCCTGGGACAAAATAAGCAGCTATGCACACTGCTTACATTTTTCTTTCAACTTTATTACAAGTTAAACAATATAAATTTAAAGCCATATACTACTGTTGAAATTTTATGAGTGGTTTGATGACTATATTGTAAAGTCATAACATCTTGTTAATAGGCCTTGAAGTGTTCATTAGATCAAACTTCAGGCTTAATGAGTAGTTATTATATTATTTGGTAAATGAGGCTTCAGATTCTTCTATAAACTGTTAGTAAAAGGTCAATATATTAGGAATTATTTCAACTCTGTGGGACATTCATACGGGGACTGAAGAAACTTAGACTCAGTTACCAAAGTTCAGTTTGAATTTAAATTAAGTGTACTGAATTCTAAAACTTCATCAAATTTTCATTCTTATTAGATACCTCTCTCCCTCCAAGCCCACCCCATGCCTCAAATGCCAGAATAGAGTTTGGAATTGATAATAAAGCAAAGCCAGGGCACTGTCTGTCTTCGACTGGTGTAAGTCTGCTAATGCAGAAGTTTTTCTTTAAGTGCCTGGATGTGAAGTTGCCCCGTAAGTGTCCAGGCATTGGGCTGGAAACTATAACTTGGGAGGTGACTCAATCTCTGCTGGGACTTTGTTTATAAACTTAGAAGATGTTTTGTCTTTCTAATCTTTACCCTGGTCTTATTTTAGCAAGAGTTAAGTGTACTTGGAAAAGGTTTCTGTATGCAGATAATCTTTAGTTCAACACCTGGGTGAATTTTAATGCATGTGTGCTTTTCATTCTCTCTGAGCTTACTTCTTAATTACTTGCTAAGAGAAAAAGAAGATAATTGATATTATTTAGTTGTCTAAAGAGATCTCCTAACATGTCACCTAATCGATGTCATAAGTAAGCAGTATTATTCAGATACCGCAGCAGCGATGAATCCTGTGTTCATTTGATGGTGTACTGAATGCCAGCATCATGACAAACATTTTCAGTTCATGAAGACTGCAGACTGTTGAGTCTTATGTTTGTGTCTTTTCCTTGCTTTTTAGAACTCTTTCAGGATCTGAGTCAGTTACAAGAAACATGGCTTGCTGAAGGTAAGACAAAAAAAATGGTTTTAGGGGGAAAAGCAGCTCCAGAAGGGGATGGAGGGAGTCCTGAACTTGCTGTCTTAATGTTCAACCCAATTAATTGAGCTCTAAAAGAGCCACCTCATGTGTCATGCATACATTAGAGCCTCTGATGAGCTTGTCTTTGGGGACTCTGGGGCTGCACTACCCAGTGTCATCACAAATTACCAGGAGAAATTGCTTCCAGCTCACAATCACATCTGCTTTTGGCAAGAACTAATGCACCAAGACTTCAGGTTCTAAGTCTCTGTTCAGATTTTAATTGCAATTGATCAGGTTTGTATTATTGTACCTCGAGAGACCTCGAGCCAGAACTGGCTGGCTTGCTGTTTCCTTTAGAGCAGCGCATATGATTATTTGGTGTTCTGGTGGAGGACTTCTCTGATGGCAGAAATTAGTTTCTCTCGGCTCATCAGGACGGGATGCTTCAAGATTTAAGTGCAGGTGTCTTCTTTCCTCCGTGTTCACAGCACAGAACATTAGGTGTGTATCTCACAGTTAGGAAATCTGTGTGTTTAAAGCCAATCTTTTAGTGGGAGTTGAAGATTTTAAAATTGTTTTGTGTGTTACGATGCATGTAATATTTGTCAAAGTTTGACTTTTGATATCTTGTCTCTTTAAAATATTAGGATTTAATTTGGAGACTTTTAATGGCATTTTGGATTTTTTAAAAAATTCCATGCTACAACCTATTATATCTTTTATTGTGTGCAACTTTGTTTATAGGGACAACGAGATGGGACTTAGTTAAGCTTGACATATGTTCAGATATGCTAAAGGTAGAAGGATTTTGTTGGTATCTACAATTTTAATTTTTTCTTTTAGAATTGCCATGTTTGTGAGATGTTATTTTACAATTTTGTGTGTATGTGTGTGTGTGTGTGTGTGTGTGTGTAATGAGAAAGTTGCTGATATTTAAATATTTAGTATATTTTGTTAAATATTTAGTATATTATGATACATATATATGTATAAATACTTTCTGTGGGGAATCTGATTCTGGCAACCAGTTTTCAAGATGGTTTAAAGTGAAAGGAGAGTCTCCACTTGGAACCCAGGATTGCTGTAGCTGCTTGAGGTAGACAGATGAGCTTTTAGCTATGGTCTTGTATGCTGTTGATCAAGTTGCTCTTAGCATGTAAACAAGTTTCTTTGTCTTGCTGATAATTCTAGTTCTTCAAAAGGCTTTTACAATCTTAAATGATTAAAAATCATTTGAGTTAAATAGCTCTTAATTATCCTTTGAAAGGGGGATTGTATTTATATGTTAATGAATGGTAAGTATTAGTGAAAGTTTTCTTTTTTAAATTTAAGGTCATCTTTGCCTGTCTCTAAATGAAACTTACTGCAATAGATTACTCATTATTGCAACATAAACCATATATTCAAACAGCTAATTCATGAAAAATTGCAGAGGCTCTTGCATTCACTTTTATATGTCGGGTTTCCCAAGTTGAAAGTTATGTAGAATTTTGTTTATTTAAGAATTTACTTGCTTATCCAAAATAAGTTATCATACTTACCTTAATTGTTGTGCAAGGTTTATTGGTTCTTAAGATATTTAGATTTGAAAACTGAATCCAAGTCAGTGCACTGGCTGGCAGATTTTGAATGTGCATAGCAGCTGTTTCTGGAAGTTTAAAATGTGGATCTGTGGCAGACGTTTTCATTTTCAGTACATTTTCTTTCTTTCATTCTTTACTTATCCCTTGTTTTATTTGTGTCTTAAGGCTTCAGATAAGAGAGTTGAATAATTTATCCGAGTTTGTCTTTTAAAACTGTATGGAATATTCTTATCTCTTCATTACCTGCAAATCAGCTCTGAAGACTTATCTTTACATAAAGTAAACCTAGATAAGGACTAATGTATTTGGAGAAACCCATGCTTTTACTTAGCAAAGAATTCATAAGCTTAATTAAATTCAGAAATTAAGTTGGAGTTTTTTATTGGCTACCCAGGTGTGCTACTATTTACAATCTGCATTTTAGAATAATATAAACATTTTCAAAGCAGTTACATTAATTTATCCAGTTATGATGTAAGCAAAATTTATTAAGATAATTTTTAAAAATCTAATAATAAGGAGGTTTCTTCAGTGTTAATAGAATACACATTTAGTTTTTGTTCCTAGCAGTTAAATGTAATTATTGTGCACATATATTTTAATTTGGCTTATCTTATGACTTCAACAACAAGAGACTTCCAAAATTAGACCATTTAATTTGTTACTTGTTTTGTTTATTTCTGCTCTGCTGGACAGGCAGAAATTAATAAATTACCTAACTGGCAAACTATAAACTTATTTCTTTTCTTAACATTCCATAGCTAAGGAAATGATCATAGAATTTTAAGGCATTTTGATCTCTTAAAAAGACATCATTGACAATTTACCAAGTTTCTCCCAGCAGTTGGAATCCCTCTGAGAAGTCTAACAGGACTCTAAAAAAATCTTTTTAGACATGAGAATCCAGTTTGTACAAAGTGTCATATGATAATCACATTAAAAAAAAAAAAAACAACCCTCAAAGTCCCTAGATAGAAATAATACATCTTGGAATTTTGAATTTTTTCCTGTAAGAATTTTATAAATTATACACAGTACAACATATTGATTAGTCATGAGTAAATTATTGTGGATTATAAAATATGTTTGATCTCTGAAGAGCAGTGTAGGTAGATAAGATAGGACTCTTGGAGGATAAGGACAGTTTGTGTATTCAAGCTACTAAGGTCCTCTCTAAAACTATAATTGCACTCTTCCCTGTAGCTTCATCCACATACAGAGATCTAAAACATGTTTATAGGATGCAGCTTCACATTAGAAGCACTTTCCAAGCACTAATGATGCAAGTGAAGGGTTTATAACAAACATACCACCACAACGTAAAATAATGTTTTCAATGACCGCAGTACCAGATAAAGGAACAGAGACTACACTTATTTTAAATGTTACCGTAGCTGCTTTATATTGGACTTCACTATGGACAATTCTTTATTGATTCTCAGTCCTTTAAATTAGATTGCTACTGATAGGGAATTGGAATTATTTGATCCCTTGAAATAACTAGTTCAAATATCACTTCTATTAGCATTGTAGCAACTTTTTGTTCTGAGCTTGTTTTGAGAGCTATATATAATTATGTGCTGTCCAAAACTTTCTATTGGGAACAGAAGTAGAAGGGAGTAAGAGGCAAGTCAAGGAAGCATTGCATATTTCTAAAAGTATTCTGTCAGCATTTACCTACTAATACAACTTATAGGAAAATAATGTATTTCAGCATACATCACAAGTGAAACATGACTGCTTTTGTTCTATTTTGTTGTGTGGTCTTTGTGTTTTGAGATTCTCTGTGATGAAGGAGCTTGAGGATAAAGTCAGCAGTGGTGATTCATCACCACCAGGGTGAAAGGCTTTCAGAGACACAGTGAAGCCAAGATTCAGGGTGCAGTTACAGCTACACCTTAGAGTTTTATCACCAAAAACAATGGTCCACACCAAACTTCATTGTTATCTCATACAAATAAGGAGATCGCCTTTTGGTTTATGAAATTATCAAATAATGGTCATGTTGGCCTGGAAATAGAAATGGAACTACATTTTCCTCAGTTTGCTTCTTATACAAAATTTATGTCTAAACTATGTCTTTATGATACTTACTGGGCAGATGAGTTGCTGTTATTCTCTACATGTGACCTCACTATACACAACACTCTTGAGGCACTCATTTCAATTGTTCAAACACTCTACTTTAAAAAGAAAGTAGAACACAACATTGGCATTAGATATGCTCGTATTTCTTTTTCTTATTTGGTGCAGTTTTTATAGCTTTAGTATTTTATATGGTTATCTAAAATAGAATCTGATAGTTCAGCATTAAGGATCCATACAGGTTCCTAGAATTGGATGGGAGATGATTCTTGTGTGTGTGTGTGTGTGTGTGTGTGTGTGTGTGTGTGTGTGTGTATTGTGTTGTATATTAGAGTAGTGGCTGCTACCATGACCTTTTTTTGTTGTACCAGTACGCTCTATAAGATGTGAAAGAACTCTCAGTGGGAGTAAAGGGAGCAGGTAGAACAGATGCATTGTACTTTGAAATATCCACTGGAAGAATGGAAATGTGGCTCCTCTATGATCTACTTCAAAAGAAGAGAACTTGGTTTTAAATAGAAAAATTTGATTTGGTGGAGCACAGCATAGGTTTTTTAGAAAGTGCTGACATGTGAAATGGTGCTGACCTTTTCCGGTTGAGTTTCAGAGAATGTGTAATACCTTGCATGTTGCAGAGCAACTTTATTTCTTTGATTTATGTACACTTTTGTAATTAAAATAATAAGAATAATGATAGGGCCAGGCCTGTGTAGAAGTAGAGGGAGAAAGTCTGGCTGCAGCATGCTGCTGCCTGGCTCTGAGCTTCCCTTTTAAGTTTTTAAGCCATTGCAGGTCAGTTTAGTTAGAAACTGAAGCCGACTTGAGACCTTCCTGTTTTCTTGCATATATAAAGAGTGTGTCCAGCATTAAAGGCCTTTCTGTCTAGGGAAGTCCCCTCCCCTTTCTACTTAAAGATGTTTATATTTCTGCACTAATTAATGCTTTTACTTTGCAATCATTTTAATGTTAAAACCGGATGTGGTATAAGACTAGGCTTAGTGGATGCATGATTATTTTCTTCCATGTACTGAAGCCTCATTTTAGGATTAGAAGGAGTAGTACCACAGTGCAAATGCTGATTTTCTTGTTTTACTGAAAATAAAATTTAAATTTCTTCAGATAAATTTGCTCCTAAACTCTTGATCCCAATGCTACAAACCTCATCAATAATATGTTACATTCTTATGACTCCAAGCTTGAATGACAGACAAGTCAAAAAAACAGTCCATGTGTTTATTTTATCACTGGTATTATTTTGCTACTGAGAATCAAACTTAGGGCTTCCCACATGCTCAGCAAGTGTCTTATCACTTCTGGTACACCGACCCTTTGAGTGCCCCTTCCTTCTCCCCCCTCCTCCCCTCCTCCTTTCTCTTTCCTCCTTCCTTTGTCACCTTTCCTTATTGTCCACTTTCTTTCCTAAGTTTTGTACATGCATGGTTTAGGACCAAGGTATCCCATAAAATACGATGGATGAAATATGTGTGTGTATGTCTAGTGTTCTCCTTCGCCTTGTCTCCCTCCCATTCTCTCTCTCTCTCTCTCTCTCTCTCTCTCTCTCTCTCTCTCTCTCTCTCTCTCTCTCTCTCCCCGTCACTTATTTTAATGTGTTTCTTAATGGATCTGTTTGAGACAGAGCAATAAAATTGGTGTGTTTACTTAGCAGCAAGTTCAGCTTAGTTGCTTTAGTTCTCTGGAAGGGTGTGACATGAAAAGATTGCGGTTGGGCCACATGGTTCATGCTGGACTATGTTTTTGTGAATGGAGGCAGAAATCCAGTTCTGCCTGCTTGTCTTGAGGAAATGCTGAGGAGATCAGCTGTCTCATTCACGGGTAGAAAGAATGAGTCATACATCTTCCGCCTTGTTTGGCTCCAGGTCATTGTTACAGTGGATAGAACTGGTTTTAATTAAATATTAACCCCTTTAATACTTGACATTTGTTTCATTTGTAATTTTCCCAACTCCCTCCGCCCCCGTTGGCTTTAAAAGAAAACTCATCAGACAGCTGTTTGTAGGAAAAAGAGAGTTTTTACTTGCCTGAAGCTAAATCTGAAAAAATTTTAACGTTCACCATTTCTTAAGTAATGAACATTGTTTTATTTAAAAGTTGGAAGTCGGCATAAAGTAACAGCAAGCTGTATTTAAAACTGCTCTTCCCCAGGGCACTGATGCTTAAGAGCCGATAGTCAAGTCTGGAAGTAGGGCATTGATTCTGTGACATTTGGGTTGCGATTAATACTTTTATGAATTTCTTTCCTACAGTGCTGCTGTGTCCTAGCAGGAAAGAGTATTAAAGAGCAGCATTGGATAGGAAGCTAGATAAAGGCAAAAGCTCAGAGTGCGGCTACTATCCCTTTAAAGCAAAGATTCAAAGACTCAGTTGCAACTGGTCCATTAATGTGCAATGAACTGATAGAGTTGCTTCAGCTATTACCAACGAAATCTACGTGCTCAGTGCTCATGAAAGCCTTTTACTGCTCTTTGCGATACATTCTCTCCCTTCTCCACTCTTCTTCTTCTCCTTCCTCTTTTATTATGTTGTGTACCGAAACATTTTCATTCCCCAAAGACAATCACTTCGAGCATAGCTTAGACTAGACAGTAATGTAATAAAAAACATTTAAAAATAATTAGATTGGCTTATATTGTTAATTTTCAACTTTGGGTTTGGTATGGCCTGCAACACTATTTCAGGCAGCTCTATTCTGCTCCTTCATAGACTTTTTGTGAATTAAAGAAGAAAATGCATGATACAAGTGTGATGATACTGTGTCATGGTTTCCTTGCCCAAATCCAAGTTGTGTTTTTAGTTAAATGCTTTCCTTCTACTCCAGCTTGAAGTTGGAGGTAGACTGAAGCCTTTGTCTGTTTAAGTAGCATGCTGCTTCGTTCAGTCTATTCAGTTCCTTAAGATTAGCTTCTGTGAAAATGTGAGTCATATGTTTTTTGTTAAAATTCTGTAATATGTTCAAGCATAAGTGTGAAGTACTTATTCAGTATGCTAAGGAGTTAGAACAGAAATAGCATCCTTCATCCTTACTCTTTTTACAAATTGTTAGTATGGAGCTATTTTCTCTGTGTTGTGAGGTACACCTTCTAGATTCTTCTGTCCCTTGAGTGTTTCCCCCAGCCCCATACATAGGCCAACACCCAGCACATATCACACACCCACTGGGGCCTTTCATGCTGCTCCTCATATGATCTGTTCTATGGAGCTGCAGCTCTGTCCTGCAAAACTAAGGAAAAGGTCTGGCTGAGCATATCTGTGCAAGCATATTAAATTGCAAATAACTCACTACCTGTTTTCAACCATTCTTATAAACAAGCATTAGATTTTCATTGGATTATTCTAAATGATACTTTATTCTATTTTATTTTATTTGTCTGCTTTATGCCACTACACTGGAATGAGGGTTGACTTTAAATAAAAAATTATGTCATTATTTTATGTTTATGAATACTGTGGCTGCAAGTATGTCTGTGCATCATGTGTGTGCCTGGTTCCCATGGAGATCAGATCCCCTGGAACTGAAATTGCAGATGGTGTGAGCCACCATGTGGGGTGCTAGGTGCTGGGAATCAAACATGGGTCCTCTGAAAAGGCAGCAAGAGGTCTTAACCACTGAGCCATCTCTCTGGCCCCAAATGTTAGCTTTTTAAAAGCATATTTTGTACCTCAACTGTTATATCTGTTTAGCTTTTTGTTTTTTGGTTTTGGTTACTCTGGGTAGCCCTGGGTGTCCTGGAACTCACTCTGTAGACCAAGATGGCCTCAAACTCAGAAATCCACCTGCCTTTGCTTCTCATGTGCTGGGACTGAAGGTGTGTGTTACCACACCTTAGCTATTAATTTAGAGGAAAAATTAAAATATGGATATATTTTCTAAAAGGTCATGATTTGATTATTTATTTGCTATTACTAAATATATTAAAACATTTGTCATTATTTTATATGTAAAAGCACATTATAAAGTACATTTCTTTCAATCTGAGGAGAAAGTAAAAAACCATGTTGTCAGTAACAAAAATACTTTGTCCACAGCTAAAAGGATGCTAATTCAACCCCTTTTTTTCTCCTCTTGCCAGTTTTTTTTTTTTTTTTTTAATTTTTAATTGTTTTGAGACAGGGTTTCTCTGTGTTGCCCTGGGTGTCCTGAAACTTGCTGTGTAGACCAGGCTGGCCTTGAACTCACAAAGCTCTTTCTGCCTCTGTCTCTTGAGTGCTGGGATTAAAGGCGTGTGCCACCACCACCCATCTTGTCCAGTCACGTTTGTTAGACATAAAAACACTAAACCGGCCATGGTAATGCTTGTGAGTGCATTTGTGAGTGTAACTTTTTGTGGGGTGGTGGTAGAGATTGTAAAGGAGAATATATCTAATATCCAATCATCTGGGGTCATGCTTAACTACTCCATTTATTGGTTTCAAAAATCCCCTTATTGTTACATCAGGTTGCAGTGTTGGGGTGGCAAGTCATCAGTCTGTGAGGTGAAATTTGTCTGACTTGAAAGTTGTTAAACATAGCATTAATTACTGGAGAAATAAGAAGCAATACTTGCTTCTAGCGTGGGCTGATCAAGTTGATACCAGTTGTGACTTGAAATTACTGTTGGTTATTATTATTATTATTATTATTATTATAATATTTTTATTATTGGCAGTAGGTATTGTGTGTCTTCCATAAAGAACAGGTATGAGGGAAAAATGGTGTGTCTTCCATAAAATATTGGTATTAGAGAACAACTCTGTGGTATATACATTTTAATATTAGGCAAAACTATCCTGGGATATTATACTCTTGACTAAGGTAACATATGCTTTATTCATCAAAATGTTTCCATTTACAAAGATAAACATATAAAAGAAAAACCTATTGAGACTGTCTTCTGTTTTTACATGGAATTATATCATGAAATTCCTTTTTTTAAATATGGATTTTTTTCTTAAGTAACTTATCAGCCTGAAACATTTCAAAAGAGAGTGATTATTACTATTGTTGTTGTTTTTGATATTTGATTTTTTAAGACAGAGTCCCAACTTGCAGCCTAGGCTAGCCTGGAGCTCACTATGTGCCTCATGCTAGCCTCAGACTATATTGATGAGCCTCAGGCTTCCAAATGCTGGAATTACATGCCTGGCTAAGACTGATTATTTTAATTAACATTCCCCACAAAGAATAAGTTCATTAAAAAAAATTGATTGACATCTGTTTTAATATGACTTGATCGGATAAAAATTTACAGTATTATACAATATTAGTAAAGTAATACTAGCTAATGAGGTCACATTGAGAGCTAATAAGGATGACAGTTCATTACATGTTCACCAAGTTATAAGTAACCTGGTTTCTGTTCTGTGTAGTTTGTTTCTGTAAAAGTATGCATATTTGTGTGTGTTTGAAAACTCAGTAATATCCTCCAAGATTGAATAGGTTATTTCACTGTCCACATCTAAGGCAATAAACATTTCACGGTGAAAGACTGGACTGGCACTTTCATTGCAGCCAAACATGTGACATTTGCCCAATTAGTGCTTTTCCTTTAATAACACCAAAGTCAACTGACCGTAGGGGCTGACAAATGGTGAGATTCCTCAGTGCTGACTAGCATAGCCAGGAAAATAGTTTGCATGAAAAGATGACATTTGTTTTATTGTTTGTTATTTTTATTGTGAATACAATTGTTAAAATATATTGCTTTGTTATATGTGGCCCAAGTCAATGACGGTTCTTCCATTTTTAAAGCTTTATAGCTTGCTTTGAACAAATTTAGGGCAAATGTGTTTAATTATGGTAGTTATTTGCAGGAAACAGAACTTACCCAAGAAGTCATTTCAAAGCGTGGGGGATTTGTATGATTGCTGCACATCACTTAAAAGAAAGTCCTCAAAGTTCACTGCCATGGTCTGCTTAAGCACCAGCAGTGGCTGAATGCACATGCCTTTAGTACAACTTCTGTAAGATGCATCCGTGCAGGATACAGGAATCCTGCACCTTTTATTTGCCATCTCTTTAATTCCATCTGGAAGGTGAACTTCAGAGGGAATCACACCTGCCAGCACGCTATTTCTGACACACACATGTTTTCTGTTGCATCCATGGTCCTTTGAGTTTCCTTTCCCTATGCTGTCAAGACTGCTTTAAAGAGGAGATTATCGGCAAATAATCACAGGCCTGAGCTCCATCAAAACAGGCCTTGCTTGACACATCTGACTTGACATTCCTTATGTCTTGGCAGTTCCTCTCTTAATTTTTAAACACTTTTTTTGTCTTCTTCAGCTCAGGTACCTGACAATGATGAGCAGTTTGTGCCAGACTATCAGGCTGAAAGTTGTAAGTACAGCATGACTCATCTCTTGTGTTTCCATTTGTCTGTCTTGTTTCTTTCGTTCATTCTCTGTGGTCGGGTTCCACTTCTCGTGTCTGTCTTTGCACTGTGCCAGAGTTGTGTCTGGCTTCCAGTGGTGAGGTGTTTTTATTTGTCAGGTTGTGACATCAGCAGACTCTGCACGATCTGAGCAAAGCTTCCAGGGGTGGGCACGGAAGGCAGAACTGTTGGGATGCTGGCCTCATGCTCCATACTGAGTACATTTCTTTGGAGAGGAAACAGGGTGTGTTATGCGAACGTGAAAGTGCTTACTTCAGTTTAGCCAATGTGTTCACAAGGAAAAGTCTGGATGCTGATGGGAGGCAGAGTAAAAACCCACGTGAAATTAGTTATCCTATAAATTGTAAAAAGACCTTGGCTTGACATCCTTGGTTAATTGTAGTACTCTATATCCACAAACTTTCACCTGCTTTGATGTACTTTTTAGCCTGAAGTTTTCAGCTTCCAGGTTGCAGCAGCACAAACAGAAGTATCCATTGGCTTCTTACAGAATCTCTTGGTGTTCCTATCCCTGAGCCTTACTCCAGGGCCTGTCAGAATGCAGGAAGAGTGATTCCTGGATACTTGCCCTCCCTTAATTGCAGAGTGAGCATTTTGCCTCACAAACATAGTTGCCCCAGGGTTTACTGCTGATATTTATACTTTGCAATTCTAGCACTAACTGAAGCTACTGACCCGTGAAGTAAATCCAAAGGAGAAGCATAGTTACTCCTCATCCCCCAGGGACATGTTCCAATAGTGCTGCTGAATTCATGTCTCCATGGATAGGTAGCTTTGGACCTTGTATTCTAGAGACTGTTTTCTCACTGTGTATACACCTCTATGAGAAAGCTTAATTTATAAATTAGTTACAGCCAGAAAATAACACTGGTAATAATAAACTAGAACAATCATAACAAAGCTCTGTCATTAAATCTATTTAAAATTGTAAATTATTTCTAGAACTTTCCTTTTAATATCTGGCCTGTGGCAGGCCACAGAAAACTAAGCTTGTAGAAAGTGAAACTGACTGTGAGTGAGAACATTATGCCATAGTATGAAACTTGTCTGATGTATTCTTTTTCTTTTCAGTGCTGTTTAAAGCTCTAACACATTTTGTGTGTTCAGACTGTTGACAGTATCAGATGAGTAGATGTCAATGGGTACAAGAGATTATTACTAGCTTACACCTCCTGAAACCTATATTGTAGACCTTGATCTCCTAAGCACCTATATTTCTTTAAGGAACAGATGTTTGCTGGGAATGTTTGTTTTCCATGTCTGTTATCTGTTTGGCATAGAGCGTAGTGAGAGGTTTCTCAAAAATACAAGCCACTTAAGAGGTCAAAAGAAGAAAAAGTCTAAAAACATGACCCCTAGGTGGTCTGTTTGCTCTCACAGCTGCCAGTGTACTAGGAGCTTCATTTATGAAGTGACTGATTTTGCTTGTAGGAAAAAAATAATTCAGATTCCTCATATTATAGCCTGGGTTTTAAAAGCATTGTAGTAAAATGTACATAAAACAAATTCTATCATTTTAAATGATCTTAAATGTAGAGTTCAATGGCATTAAGTACATTCTGATTGCCAGACTATCATCAAGACAGTTCAGAATTTTCAATTAGCCCTGAAACCCTATACTCACAAGGCAAGAGCTCTGTCTCCCCAGCCCCTGCAAACGTTCTTCTGTCTCCTTTATTTTGATCAAAGAAGAGAATTTGTTGTGCTGTTTGGTATCTGGGTACAAGTATTTCCCATATCTCTGAAACATATCCCTGAGACTTCAGCCTTAAAAACTAGAGACCTTCCAAACTCTCAGGAGGTTAATGGCCAAGGACAGCAGTGATGCGAGGCCACACTTCCTGGGGGAAAGCATGGGAAGGGGATGGACATGTTTCCACTCCCTTTCCTGTGAAGGTTCTTTAATTTTTTTTTCTACAAGCTCAACCTGTCCTCTGAGTGAATGAATGAAGTCTCATTGGATCATTTTGTATCCTAACAAGTTGGTGAGGCTTTCAGTACTGCATCAGCTGTCAGAATAGAACACAATACCCAGAGGTGATTCTTATTCCCGTTCTTATTCTCTGTCTCCTTTCTTGCTCCCTGTTGGTCCCCTCCTTCCTCCATCCACTGTCCATCTTTTAAGCTGATGATGGGGGCTAGTGGGACCACAGAAATGAATTTTTACTTTCCGTTAAATTACTTACTTTCATTTGAGACTCATATGAGTGTTGGTTAGTGTTCTGATCAGCAAGGCTCTGAGCAGCCACACCCACCATGCTGTGATTTCCATCGTCTGTCTCTTCTCTGCTGTCTCCTCCATCTTCTCCCCTAATGCCCCACAAGGATCCTCCGGAGGATACCTCTGGAATCTCCCCTCGCCTTCTACTGTGTATTGGTGAAAAACACTGTTTAAGTCAACATGAAACTCTATAGAGAGTTCACATTGGAAAGACCAATGTTTTACAGATTCGCACTTTTATTTTTATTTATATTTTTGAGATGAGTCTTACAAGTTTCCAAGCTGAGCTCAAACTCAATATTATGGATGATCATGGAGGATCTCAAACTTCTGATTTTTTTCCTCCATCTCACAAATGCTGGAATTACAGGCATGTGCCAGGCTGAAACAAATGTGTTTCTGTAGTTCTGCTGTCTTTCTAAATGAAGAGACATTGCTGTCCAAGCTGGAAATTCTTGGTTTGCACTGTCCTTTCAGTTTTTTGCAAAGCCCTGCAGTTACTGAGTTGTTCATTCTCTCTCTCAGAAACATCTCAAATCTCTGACCTGTGTCGCCCCTGTCCCCCTGTGCTCCTGGCCCCTCAGGCGGCTGCCACAGAAGTTGAGAACAGGTTTGGAGGTTGGTTTTCTTGCCCGTGCTCCTTCCTTCCTTTCTTCCAGCCTGCCCTTTGCATCCACACACACTTGTCTGGCCTTGTTAATTTTCTCCTTGCCCCTCTTGCTGGACAAAGTCCTGAGGCTTGAGCTCTGCAGAAAATTGTTCTATAACCCAGGCCTCGACCTTCTTTTCAATGAGACTTTCAGACTTACAAGTCAAACACTCTTGACTCTTGTGCCTTCGCTCCTCTGTCCCTCCAGCTGTCTCTGCACCTTAGTCGTTTTCACTTTTCAAGTCTTCAAGCGTGACACAGTTTTTATGTATCATAGTGCTTGAAAAGATTTCCCTGTGAGCTTTCAGTGGTCTTAGTTCCCACTGAATTCAGGCTACAGCTTCTCCATCTTGCTTGGCTTTTTCTTGCTGCTCTGTCTCACGGCGTTACCCTCCAACATCGTGTGTCTCATATCTACTGGATTAGAGAATTACAGGTTTCTTTCTTTCTTTCTTTCTTTCTTTGTTTCTTTCTTTCTTTGTTTCTTTCTTTCTTTGTTTGTTTGTTTCTTTCTTTCTTTCTTCCTTTCTTTCTTCCTTTCTTTCTTTCTTCCTCCCTTCCTTCCTTCCTTCCTTCCTTTCTTCTTCCTTCCTTCCTTCCTTCCTTCCTTCCTTCCTTCCTTTCTTTCTTTCTTTCTTTCTTTCTTTCTTTTTTCTTTTTTCTTTTTTTAGGAGACATGGTTTCACTACTTACTATTCAGCCTGTGCTTGCCGGGAACTCAGTATGTAGACCAGACTATTTTCAAACTCAGACTCAGTATGTAGACCAAACTATTTTTAAATTCATAGAGTTTGCCTCTGTCTGATTCTGCCTTCCTTGTGCTGGAATTAAAGGGGTGAATCCTCATACCTGGCCCAGGGATTGTGAGTTTCTTAAGAGTGAGGGTCACGTCATATTCAATATGACTGGCATGTTACAGATGCACTAGAAGTAAAGAAAGTTATCCTAATCTTCTTAATGTTTCTTTAACCACTGAATATTGGCAGGTTAATGAGACTTTCAGACTTACAAGTCAAACACCTTTCTTTATAAAAGAAATGTAAACAAAGGGTAAACATGAGTTTAATAAAAATCAAGGCATAGTTTATTTCAAGTTTTAACTGATGTAACAAACTATTTGTTTAGCTAATTCTGTCCAGCTAATTTCACTTGCTGCTGAGAAGAGAACAAGACAATGAATTGCAGAGAGGAGTAGGGTATTTGGGCTTGGAGTGAAGGAAGGATTTCTTCATAAAGAAGCTCTCAGGAACTAGACTGGAGAGCTCATATGGTCTCTGAAGAGCGTTCTGTCTGGGGATGCTTAGTGGGCCAGGCTTTTACTTCTAGGAACAGGAAGAAACTGTTCACCCCAAATGTGACCAGGCATTTCTACATTTGCCGAAGATGAACATAGATAGTTGTGTTTCCTTACAGACCTCCATGAAATAAGACATTTCTGCTTTTGTCTTTATTGCTACAGTCCTTTGGTAAAGCAAGGCTAGCCAAGTTAACAGCAAAATTTTACTCTTTAGTCACACCTCAGGGCATCCATAGGACTATGCCCTACTTAAGTACAGACAGAAGGTAAGAGGAGAGAAATTTCAAAATTGTGAACACATATAAAACTATAACCCTTGGGACTTTCTAAAAATATTTTCTGAACATTCCTTATTTTTATTGACAAAATATTTGAATTAGAAATCTGGAACCCAATGTTATGCTGTTGCTTGCTAAGTTTTGAGAATTTCCAAATTTTGAAGCAAGGATAGGCATTAAAACAAATAAAAGCAAATAACTTTTAATTAATTCATTTCAAGAAAAAAATGGTTTGAATACATTATTTGTTTTGCACCAATATAATTCCATAATTTAGACAAGTGTAGAAACACATGCTCACTTTATGATAAACATTAACTTTAGCTACTATTTATTTATTATTACTGTTTAGGAACTATTAGTGTACCTCTGTAGAAAACAGACTTCGACAGGCATTTTAAAATGTAATGAATGTACAGTTAGCAACATGTCTCAGTGGGTGAAGACACTTGCTTCCCAGTCTGATGACCTGAGTTCTATTCCTGGGATACACATAGCGGAAGGACAGAACTGACTCCCAAAAGGATGAAAAGGATGTCCACCTGTGCGCATGCACACATGCACACACACACACACACACACACACACACACACACACACACACAGAGAATATCATTTGAAAAATAAAAACTTCATAGTTGATTCTTTCTGTAGTACATACAGGTGTGCATATGAACTGAATTTTAAATTATATCAGTCACATATCAACTCGCATTTTAAATGCTGTCATATCACAGTAGTCTTTTAAAATCTACCTTTCATTTTGTTCATCATACAGCTATGCATTATCTTTGTAGCTTGTTTTTTCTTTATGTTACATTAGTCAGTTCAGTATTTCTCAGTAGGGATTTGCAGGATGGTCAATGCTCAGGGTTAGGTTTCACGTTCTCCCAGGATGTTCTCAGGAGTTCTGCAGTGTTCCTGGCAGGGCACACCTTGTAGCTCTGCCCTGTCATCTTACTCTCAAAGGGACAGTGGAATGCAAAGCCATTAGAATGATGACATTGGAGGAACAACCTAATATGTTTATGAAGCTAATTCTTTTCAGCCACTGCACTTTATCTGATATGTGTAATAGAGTACTTACTAGTGGAGCTTCTACAGTTAGTCAAGGCAGACCAGTGTGTAGGCAATCGGTGATTTCAAAGCATTTTCTACATGGTGACAACTTCGAGTAAATAACAACCATAAGGAAATTTTTCCCAAGTTTTTTATTTTATTTTTTAATTTTATTTATTGATTTATTTATTTTAACAACACCCACCTTGAGTTTTGGGGCAGTAGAGGAGGTGCACTTATAAGTTCCTGTTAGCAATCTGCTTCTTTTCCAGTCTTTTCTTGAAGGACAGATACTGGGGACTACTTTGCATTAGCTGAACACACACTTCCTAACAGAGCTGTGTTGTGTGCCTGTAGATCTATTTTCTAATAGTCTAATAGACTCTCTCACTGACTAATTTGCTTGGGAAAATTCCGCTTATGATTTGTGTTTCTGAACTTTTTGCCTTTCTAGTAATCTACAACTCTCTGTACCTGTTTCTTTCTATGCACACAGTGAGACCTTTGTAAAAGCTTGCTTCTTAGCGCTAGTCTCCACAACTTTCTCCTTTGACTAAATGTGGGGGTTTGACTGGCCAAGAGGATTTTGTGGTCTCCTTTCACTGCCTTTGGCCAAAGAGAGAGGGTGTTCTCAGAGGAGTTCCATTGCTACAATTGTAGACCGGGAGTTTGTTAGTGTACTGTTGGCTCTTTCTCTTCTTTCTTTCTCCCTCTCCTCCTTCTCTCCCTCCTTCCTTTCTCTAAACGTTTTTGTTGGGGAGGGATCGGATCTCACAGTGTAGCTCTGGCTGGACTAGAACTTTCTGTGTTAGCAGCACGGTTTTGAACTCCAAGAGACCTTCCCACCTCTGCATTTCTCTGATTTTTGAGGCAGCATTAAGCATATTGCCTCCGTCAGACTCATTCCACAGTCCTGTCTTTCTTCAGCTGAGGTTCCCTGTCTAAGGTCTGACATGGGCTTTCTGGAGGCGTCTGTCTCTCCGTCATCAAAGGTCTGTTGCTGTTGTTTCTCCTTTTTCACAATTCAAGTGTTACACTAAGGCAACAGGCAACAAATACACAGTGCTGGGGTACATAAAGTCATTCCCTGTCCCTGTAGTTCCTTATCTCAGAGTCCTTCTTAGAGATAAACATGTATTTCTCCCCTCTCTGGTTGTCTTGAGTGTCAGATACTGAGCAGATATTGCAGTCTCCATTTAACCGTATGAGACTGGAGTTCTCACTTTCTTTTCTTCCTTTTAAAATGTTATGTGTCTAGGTGGTCCACCGGCATGTCTGTCTATGCACCCATGTGGGTGCAGTGCCTGCCCTGGTCAGAAGAGGGCAGTGGATCCCCTGGGATTGGAGTTACAGATGGTTGTGAGGAGCCACGTGGGTGCTGGGAATTGAATCTGGGTCCTTTGGAAAACCAGTGAGTGCTGGCAACTGTCTAGCCATGGCTTTGGCTCCCCTTTCAATTTTCTTTTTTGACGGGAAGGGTGTTTTGTGCTGGTTTATGTTTTTGACATGGCGTAGTTGGTTATGATAGAGAAGGTATGAAGGAAGGAGCATGGAGCTGCTTGTCAGCTCAGGGCATATTGAGAGCCAGAGGTGAATGCTCACTCTCATCTAGCTCTTTCCTCTTTCCCTTTTTCTTTTTTCCTCTTTTAAGAGTTTGAGATAGGATCTTATGTAGCCCATGCTGGACTTAAACTTGGTATATAGTCAAAGATGACCTTAAAATCATAAACCCATGCTGCGATTAGAGACATTAACTGCCATGCCCAATTCTAGATTTCATCTCTTACCTGTTAAGATAGATACAGACAAAGAAAGTTTTGGCTAAATTTTAATTACTTTATCTTATAAAAGATAAGGAATTCTAGAACATGGCCTCCAAATCCCTGAGGGGTTGGTAGGTGATTCCCTTGTAGAGTATAAGCATGGAGTATAAGGTTGGACATTTTGCCTACCCTGTCATGTGCTCACCCAGAGCAAAGACAGCAGCGTTGGTCTTCAGCAATGAGCTGATGGTCCCTGATTCGAGATTACATGTGTGTCTAGATGTTATTATGAAGCCAACATGGCCAGTTTCTAACAATACCATCTAAATAATGTATCATCCTTTTATTCCTTAATCTTACTCGGGAATTACAAAATGTAGTTTGTATAAAGTATTTTAAAAAGTTTCTCTTTTGAAAGCTTTGCTATAGTAATTGAAAGATTTGCTGTAGTAGATGTATACTTTGCAATCCCAAAGCCTATTTCTATTTATTTTTTCTTTCCGTTTTGAGTCATTGCTGACTCCAGTAGAGAACCATGAGTGGTTGAACAGTGAATGTTCTGTGTTACTTAGAGAGAAGCTGCTGGCCTCATCCGACTGTGAGTTTTTCTAGCCAGGATTCTAATCCATGACAGTTCTGTCTGCTGTCGGTGCAGGTGTGACCCATGTCTATCTCCACAGGCAGCCCACCTGACACTCTTGGAAGAAGGCAGAAATCTTTGTTTGGTTTACAGTGATTTCACAAGAAATGCATTTTCTAATCAAGGTAGAAAGCTAATGACAAGTCTCCAGATACAGCATCATGGTTGTATCGTGTCTCCTCCTCTCTCAGAAGCTAAGCTAGGCTGGGTCTAATATTAGATGGGGGAGATCCACACAAACTCTGCCTTGCAAGCATTTTTGTTTTAAGTAATATCAGAATCCACTAAGTCAAAGAGAAGAAATAAGACTAAACTCCCCACCTTGGGCATGTCACTCAAACTTGGCTTAACCGTGGGATGGGAAAGAGTAGACTGATTTCTTAGGCACAGGCCAAATTTTGGTCCTATGATAGTTTTTCCACACAAGAGAAAGGGTAACATCTAAATGTGGAAAAATGCATGCCTGAATTTAAAGATGGATTTCAGAAAAAAAAAAGACATGAGATTAATGTAGAAGTAGAAATTACTATATTTATAATTGGAAATTTTCTTTAGTCTTGATTTTAATGCACTCTCTAGAATTAAACAAAAACATTTCATTTTTCCTAGTTTCTTCTTACTAAGGTAGATAAGTCAGATATGATCCCAAGAGAAAAGCCAAAAAGCAAGACTATGAGGCTACCAGCCCTGAGGTTTGCTGTTCCGTTGTAGCGAAGATTGAAGGTACTGGCTTCAGTCCAAGTCATTAGCTTTGCCTTTCCTCGTCTCCCTTTCCTTTCCTTTCCCCTGGATGCAGCAGCATGCTCTGGAAACTTCCCTCTTCAATGTGGTCAAAGGAAGTATGGTAACCAGTACTTTCCACTCTTCCTGCCTATAATTAGTAACAAGTTCTTTTAAGACGAGTGATCGGTGACATCCATCTTTGCTTGAAGTTCACTCGATATTAAATAGACATGTTGTTATGCCAGGACTGGATTACTAGGGATGAAACAATCTGAGTAGAGGTGGAAGGTAGAAACTGATTGGTGTCCTGGTTCCAGAGTTTTGTCATATGTTCACAGTATCTGCTCCTGTCTTGAATACTGTTTGATCTAGTATATGACATTTATTTGTTCTTGAAAATATCTTTCACAAAATACATAAATATCAACAAATCTGATGTAATCTGGGAGCAATCTGTGCTAAATGAGTGAGTGCAGGGTACATTTATGTAGTTTTGTGTATTGGTTGTTTCTTAAGGATTTTTATTTCTGTATTTCTCCCCCTTATTTCTATTTACCACAAGCAATACCATTTAGACTAATGGCGCATGTTTGTATTAGTCTATTATTGGTTTCTCTTTCTCTCTTTCCCTTCCTTCCTTCCTTCCTTCCTTCCTTCCTTCCTTTCTTCCTTCCTTTCTTCCTCCCTCCCTCTCCCCTCTCTTTCTCTTTCTTTCTTTCTCTCTTTCTTTCTATTTCTCTCTCTCTCTCTCTCTCTCTCTCTCTCTCTCTCTCTCTCTCTTTCTTTCTTTTTTCTTTCTTACCTGAGGCTTTGTGCTGTGTCTCAAAGTAAGAATGTGGGTTTGATATTGTTGCTTTTTTAAAATCTAATGAGTTATAGTCTTAAAATACTATTTGCATTTGACAATAGCTTAGGGGTATTATTAGTTATTGATTTGATTACTCATAAAATATTGTAAATGACTAGAGGAAAAATTCTGTTTATAGAATGCCTAGTGACACTTTAAACAGAAATAAATGTTTAGGTGAAATGGTTTTTGTAGTTAGAGTTTTTCTGCCTGGCCCACAGTCAGGACAAATCTCTCTTACCCGCCAGTCCCACAGTCGCTCAGACCCAACCAAGAAAGCACACAGAAACTTACATTGTTTACAAACTGTATGGCCATGGCAGGCTGCTTGTTATCTACCTTTTCTATCTTAAATTAACCCATTTCTGTTAATCTATACTTTGCCACATGGCGTGTGGCTTACCAGTGTCTTTACATGTTGCTTCTCATGGCGGCTGCTGGCGGTGTCTCTCCCCAGCCTTCTACATCCCAGAATTCTCTTCTCTCTTGTCCCGCCTATACTTCCTGCCTGACCACTGGCCAATCAGAACTTTATTTACACAGAGCGATATCCACAGCAGGTTTTGTATGCAAGCTTTCAAATATTGTTTTATTTTATTGATACCAAGTCTCACTCAGTAGTCCTGGCTATCCTAGAACTCAATCTATAGACAAGGCTGGCCTGACACTCACAGAAATTCTCCTGCCTCTGCCTCCCAAGTGCTGGCATTAAAAGCATTAATAAAGGATGAGATAAGTGGATTGATGCCACAAAAAATGATTCCTTTTTCCTTATCTCCTGCTTTTCAGGGGAATTTTGTATTTATATTTTCCTGTTTTCTTATTGAGGATTGAACTTGGGGTCTTGTGCATGCTAGGCAAATGGGACCAGAATCTGTACCTATATTTCTGCTGGTAATATTGAGATAATTGTGTTCTTACAAGTGCAGCCTGTATTCATAGTATGTCAACCTGTGACTTTAAAATATGAATAATATGTTTTAACAGTGAAACAATTCTTAAATTCCTTGTTAGACAGGGTGTTGTGCAGCCAGTCTGGCTGTGAATTTGTTATGAGCTGAGGATGACCTTGATCATCTGGTCTTGTTACCTTCATCTGTCAAATGTTAGTTCTGGCATTAAAGGCACACACCAGTATGTCCAGTTTACTTCTTTTGGCAAGATTTGGGGATGCTTTAAAATGTGCGATAAGTACTCTACCAACTGAGCTCAGCCTTTAGTCTTACTTGTATTGAGGACATGATATACAATAGGTTTATAAGATTGCAAGCTTATTTATTCAGCAAATGTGATTTGCAGCCCTGTTTTGTGCCTGGCACGTGGTGAACAACCAGACAAAACATTTCTGCAATGGTAACACATCTGATCTTATTGCATCTTGTACATAAATATGTATCCACCCCATTCCCATTTATGTTAAATTGTATGAGGGCAACTGTCTATGCACAGTAATTATTATGTATTTGAATTTGGATCTATTACTGTATGCAGAAAAAAGTGGCCAAGTCATGTCTCTTTAATTTTCTACTTATTTCCACAAAGTATATCTTGCACACAGGAGTAATCCCTGGGTCTCCCAGCCAACAGCTCAGTGTTTGTAATCCAACCTCTTTGTGATACACCAATAACTATCCTGTGTAAGATTATATACTATAACTTGTAGTTTCTGGCTTTTTATTTTGGGTTTGTTTTGTTTTTGTGCTTCAGAGCTGGAGATCAGACTGGGAGCTTGTGCATGCTGTGTGCTTGGCAAATATATTTATTACCACTGAGCTACATCTGAGCTAATGTTAATTAAAATTCACAATTTCAGTGTTCATTATTGCTGAGTACAGAATTCTGTTCTCTATGCTTCAAGGCTATAGTTGTTCTTTTTGATCCATTTCAGATAGCACTTATTCTTCAATGTCTTAGTAGCTTCTCTATGTCAGTATGTGTTCATCTACATCTTTATTTGACTCCTCTTTGGATTGGCTTCTAGTGGATGGGTTATGCCCCATCCATCTTTGTCTGAATCACACACTGTAGGTCTTCACTGGGTATTGATTGATTGAATGACTAAAGTCTTGGGTAGTTAGAATTTTTCATTTTTAAACATTCAAGTATAGGTGGCTTTGTCAGAAATCTAATGTAAATATCTGCTTTATTTTTCTGTTTCATTTTCTTATGAGGAATTATGGAGACTGAATGTATGCAATAGTAGAACTAGACACTAGTTAACAGATTAGAGCCCTCTAATAAATATTAATTTATACTTCTATCTTGAAATACATTTCCAAGTAATCTCTATTTAGTACCAATTACTGAGAATTTATTTGGTATTGTTCTTGTTTTATTTAAAGAGAAATTCAGAGAGCATAACATCATCAAATGTGTAAAGCATGTGATGAATGATGTCATGCATCTTGGCTCTCAGCTCCCAGTTTCTTAGTTTGTGTTAATCTTCCTTCTTGGACAACCAACCCTTAGACCACCTACAAATATCAAAACTATTACTACCTTGAGAACCAAACAAAACAAAATATACATGTCGAAGGCTATGAAAATTGCTCAATGTGAGAGTAACATGTGTGAGTCCTTGAGTTGGAGTCCTGGCAACACACACACATACACACACACACACACACACACACACACACACACACACACACAAAACACACACACCAAGACATTTATCGTTAACAATGATTGCTTGTACAGGGCATTGATTATTTTGAAAATTTTTCTCATTAAGATCTGAAGAATTAGAAGAGACATACATAAGACAGAAGAAATCTTCTAACAGGTGATAGGCCCTGGGAAGATACCCTGGGAACTCATTTGATTTCGTTGTGCAAACAAGATGGTAAGCTTGGTGTTTGCAAACTTCAGCTGTTATCTGGGAAGTTGTGCTTAGCTTTCACTGTCTTGAAGATTGTTTTTCTTGTTTATTCAAAATGTGAAGGATGTTTTTGAAGGTACTGTGTATTTGCATGCTACTAATGCAGAGGGGTTGGTTTCTGAAATTAAGGAGATAGGTGTGGGCCTTGGAAGTGGCAGCCACAGCAGCAGAGGCATTGAAGGGAATGCTAGAGGGCACTGGCATGTGAGCCTAGTACTGTGGAAGCTGAGGCAGGAGGACCACAAGTTCAAGACTAGTCTGGGTTTCATGGCAAGAACCTGAATCAGAAGCAAGATGCAACAGAATCCAAAACAGGAACTGAGGGAAAGAGAAGGGGAGAGAGGAGGAAGGGAGAGAAAAATCAGCAAGCCTGTTGGGAGGACTGGAACACTCATGAGTTCCCAGTATCTAGTAAATCAGTTTTCACTGGAGCTCAGAGCTTTGGTTTCAGATGATACTACAAGTTAATGATGTCAACATTTGAAGTTTAAAGATGAAATACTGAAGTCCAAAAGAGTTATTGGGGGTCTCTCTGGTTTTAAAAGTTTGCATGCCTTTAGTTATATTCTAGGGAAATAGAAAATAAAAAAACATACAACTTTTTTATCAAAATTGTCTGTTTGTAATATTGGAATATGATAGTGCACATTTTCTTGTTTAAAAATTATTTTTATATTCTACTGCCTTATAAGTTCAAAAGTAAAATATATGAAAAGATGAATCAATGCAGTTTATTTCTATGCCCAGCTTTTTTGTCTACTTCAAATATTCAATTATATATATTATATATATATATATATATATATATATATATATATTCTTAGTTAACTGTTATTTAGATTGTTTACATTAGCTATGATCAAAATCTATAAGCCCATGTTAGGTTTGGATAAATTCAGATTAGAAGCATGCATCCACTTTTTTTTTTAGCTGAGGATCGAACCCAGGGCCTTGTGCTTGCTAGGCAAGCACTCTACCATTGAGCTAAATCCCCAACCCGCATGCATCCACTTTTTGCACCAAACTTTTCAACACTGACATTTAGTGCTGAAGCTTAAGAGAATGTTTTGTGAGTTTCCTCTAGCTGCAGCATTGCCAGCCAAAGTTCTGTCAAACACTGTCAAGACCACAGGCCTCACTCTAGTGACCCCTTCCTAGAAGATGTATGGATAGCATTGACTGCGACTCTGCATGGTGTTCGCTTTCCCTTTGAAAGGGTGGTCATGCTGTGGAGTGAACTTTCATCCCTGGTTGAGGTTGTGTCCTCTTGGACACAAGAGCCTTACTCTGTTGATTGGATTTGACTTTCTGTTCCTTGGCACCGGGCCAGACTGTCAGGTGATGCAGTTGTCACAGGCCTGTCGAGACAGCCACGTAACTGGAGGACATTGCTCTGTTTTTTTCTGGATGTTTCTGCCAGTCTTAGATTTCTCCTGTTGTATTTTCTTCCAGGATAATCAGTGTTTTCCTTTCTGAAAGCCCTACTTTCATTCACTGTTTTATTACAGATTAAAGGCTGGTACATTAGAAGGTTATCAGTTAATCAATAAGCTTCAGTCATGCCATTTTGTGATGAAGATGTCCATTGATCAAAGTGCAGATTTAGGTCCTGGGCTTTTAGATGCAATTTCAGAAGGTTAAGAGAGAGTTCTTATGGAATGTATAGGCCTATCCCAGGATTTATATTTAGAAGGTGGGCATGAATTTATGCATATATGTAACATATAGAAACCCATATATAAATGCTTCTTCTTATGTGTAACATAAAATTACACTCACATCTCTTAGGTTTTTGTTAAATCTTAATCATCAGCAACTCTTTCTACATATAAGTGTGTCTGTCTGTCTGTCTGTCTGTCTAGAGCAAGAGGAGAAGGAAAAGGAGAAGGAGGGGGAGAGGGAAAGGGAGAGTGAGGCGGGGGGAGAAGAAAAAACCCTTCACATTTCACATACCTATGGACAGATAGTAACTTTTTTTGTATTTAAGTACAGTATTGTATTATCTTCTAAACCTCTTGTGATTACAGATCTTGTAAATATGCTTTTATTTATATGAATTATATAGTTAAATGAACGTGAACATAGATTTTAATAAGGTTTATCATCTTTATTTTGACCAAATTCAGTTTGTCCTTTAAATTATATCTGTACTGTGGCTTTTGTGGAAAGAGAAACAACTTAAGCAAATGTCCCTTCACAGTGCCAGGCATTGAGCTAGGTGCTGGGAACTAAATACTGTCCACGTAATTAACACTGATCCTTGGCATGTGCTTGACATTTTAGAGTTCGAGGACCATTTTACATTTCACACCTGATTTACTTAGCAACGTGACTCTGGTAGGCAGGCATACTTGTCAAGACTCACACTAGTTCACTTGCTCTCTGCATCTCATGTAGGACAGCATCAAGACTCATAACCTTTTCTTTACTGTAAATTGCTAGCTTGGCATTCACTGAGTTGTTGTTACTGTTTAAGTGAGTGGGATATATGTAAGTAAGTGTTTCTGATACATCCATGTATGCATGCGTACATTTACATGCTCATAAAATGCAGTAAAGGCAACAGAAAATAAGAAATGCATTTTCTTATTTATAGGATCCTTCTAATTCATCCTGAATGGACAAAATAATGCATTCACAGGAAGCAAGGGTGGAGTAGACAGCATCCTGAGTTCCTTATTAACCTATGAAAATCTCTGTTCTTTGGCTTTGAATTGGAGAAATGTGGTTAAGTCCTGTGTATACACAGATTCAGCTTCAGGAAGCCTGAGTGTTTGCTTAATAAAATAATGATGCTCCCCAAAGAGAATTGGAAGTTTTAGTTTGGACACTGTTTATCTTTGGGCAATGTATAATTAGGACAAAACATTTGCTAATATTTGCTAAAATTAATTGAATGCCACATTTGTTATCATATTTTTTGTGATACTGCTTTTAATTTTTTTCTGCTACATGTAGTGTTGATGCTGTAGACACTGCATCGTGTACTATAATCATCATGGTTTTCACCTAGGAATCAGAATGCAGTGTCATGTCCCTGTACATTAAATCTCCATTGTTGACTGATAATGTGACCTGGTACAAGCAACTTAAGATAATTGTGACTTAATTATCTCATGCATGATGGGTGGCCCAGATATAACATGGGAGTATATTTGTGTGCTTTTGTAACATTGCATGTGTTTATATGAAATCTATACATGTTTGGGATATAGAAAACAAACCATCTAATCTTTTATCTTGTATAAAAATATAGTGCGTGAACTATCTCAAGCCTACTATTCATATTATTAAGTGAGTTCATTGTGATCAGCTGATCACTTGGCACTATATATTTTGTTTGTCCATGTGCTCAGGACTTGCATGTACAACTCGTAGCCTTTAGGCCGCACCTGCAAATACTGTAAAATGGCTGCCAGAACAGTGAGTGACCCCTTTGATTGATCACACTAAATAGCTCAGGTCTTGCTAAGTTACTACTAAATGACCCTGAGAAGAAACTCAGAAATATTGTTTCAGACCTGCTGACACACTGATCATGGGAATGCATAAATAGAAAGTTCAGCTAGACCATTCTGATTCTTGTGATACAGACAGTTATAGGATCTGCTAGCATCTTATGTTTCAGGTTATGAATTCTGATAGATCAAGTACATACTGATTTATGGGTCTACTAAAACTGCCCACATCTTCAGTGTTTTTGTTGATTTTGAAGTTGACATATTCGTTGAGGGAAAGAAGTGTTAATTTTTCAATTAAGATGCAACCTTTTCAATGCAATGAATAATAATTATAGCTTTCACTCAACCTGAAGAAAAACATTTTTACCAGTTAAATAGTAATAATCAAGATGAGAACTATATCAGAAGGGTGTTAATTTTATGATCATCTCTACTTAAATAATAAAACCTCCACAAGACCTTTTCTGGGGTACTGTTCCTTTAGGTGGTACTGCACTTTACATGCAGTCTCCATGAAATCCACTTAAAAGCAATTAGCTGCTGACATTGTGGGTGGCCAAAGATCACCCTTGTAAAATAGATACTTTCCAGCTGCTGAAGAGTCACTTGCTTCAACAGGACTAGATGATGAGTATCAGTGATGGCTCTTAACAGCCTTAGGGAAGATCACCAATCACAGGAAAGCAACTTAGATTTGAAGTTCCAACAGCTGGCGTCTGCATGCTGAATATGTTTAAGAGTGCATGCTAGTTTTCCTGCCCGCCAAATGGAAAAGCTAGCATTCGAGGACTATTGAGCATTGAAGGATGATCTCAAAACAGCTACAAGCTTAGAAAGAGCAACACACCTGTCAGTGTAGCATGCACAGATACAAAATTAGCTCTGGACTTACCACTTCTTTCCATTTTTCTAAATAAAAGGTGAAAGTAACTGGGTGTATAGGAGGAGTGAAGGTGCTACATTTTGTCAAGATTTTAGCACCTAGTCTGGAAAACCTCACCAGCTCTGTGGAGGTTTGACAATACCAGTATCTATATAGATATTCAACATAAATTATTTTGAAGGTCAGAGAATTTTATAAGATACATTAATAGCAATGAAGAATTAGGTAGTGATGCCAATAGTACAGCTGAAAAAAAAATGTGAGGCGATTGTGTTTGATTGATGTAGCAATCAAAGGCTATTTTCCAATGTCATTCCTGATATACATGTGAGTAGCATACTTTCCTAGGTTGGTGTAATCCTTATTAGAGATCAGCTCCACTACCCGTGGAAAGGAGCAAGTACTACAGCTCTAATAGCAAGTAAATTCCAAATTTATGGAAGACCCTGTTCTCTGTTTGTGCTGCAGAGTTGTCTGAGCACAGTGTTCTAAGTGTTTTCTTTATTATATTCATGGTAGCCAATGGAATAATAGCAACAGTAACACAAACAAAATGGTTTCCTCAAGAACTCACCATTTTTAAGTCAGTTTGAAGTAATTTGGTTTTACTTGCATGATTAGAATGCCAAGATAATGGTTATTCATTCACATGAGAAATAGTTTTTACGTAAAAAAAAAAATCTTGATGAATGCCTTCAGAAAGCATTCTGCGAAGCTTGAAGAAAGAAGAGAGGCTTGTCCAAAATATTTAAATAACAGTAGGGTAGGATAAGTTCAGAGAATGATGAAGTCCTGCAAGTCAGACTCAATTCCCCCTTTTACTACTCTCTTTTTATTTTGTCTATTTGCATGTATGGGTAGATGTACGGGTGTGCCATGACTCACAAATGGAGTTCAGAGGGAGTTGTGAGAGTCAGTTCTCTCTCTCTATTATGCTAGTTATAGAAACTGAACTTGGTTTTTCAGATTTGGGAGCAAGCTAAGCCATCATGCCACTTCTACTACTATGATCTTGGTGAGTCACTAAACATTCCATTGCTCCCATCTCTGCATCTTCCAAAGGGTGAGAACAGGAAGGGTGGAATGAGGATAACTTTGTCCAGAAGCATTTATTATTACCACGATTACTATGATATTCACAATAAAACCCAAGGACAGGTTGGTGGTATAGACCCTAAGTTCTCTACTTTGTTGTTTTTTGTTTCTCCCTACTCAAGACATCAGTATAAATTGGAATAATTGAGAAAAGCCTCATGAAGAAATTAAAGCATGCTCTTCTACTATAAAGTAGGTTTATAGGCAATTAGAAATGACATGAACCTAGGGATTACATACCCATTATCTTCATACTTGCTGGACATTAATAGCTCTTGCCTAAGGCTCACTGGGTATTATGTCTTCTTCTAAGCACTGTATATATCTTAAGGCATCTGATTTTTCACAACCTAATTTAGTTAAACTATCATGTCCTGTTTTATGTTGATTTTTTTGAGGGAAAAATTATGTTAGAGAGAAGTTAAGTTTGGCTCACCATGACTAGCTATAGATAGATCTTCCTGGAGAATTACTCCATCAGATGGAATTGTGACTGAACTCAGATTTCTAAAGCAAAGCAGTTTGGTCAAGGTAATAAGTAGTACTAAATACTGACAGAAGTAGACTAAGATAGCTAAATAGTGACAGACCTCTTGGCAGATAATTTTCAATATATTTGTGCTTGCCACTCATTTTGTAATAAAGGGGAGGTCTTTGGAGTAGATGAAGACCAGATGTTACCATGCTGATAGGCAAGTATGTTTCCTGCATTTCAGAGAGGGTAGACGCAGGGTCTGAGTAGAGGGAAAGGATTTAGATGATGGGAAAAGGCAGATACAAGATTCATAGGTAGGAATAAGTCAAATCCTGTGGACTAGCAAAAGTATATCAGATGCATTTGGAATTTATTTGATGGACAAATGAACCTGGAAATTTCTCAGGATGGAGTGAGCTAATCACAGTATTGAAAAAAAGAGGAATGCTGAGACCAAAGTGTCTTTCAAGTGCATCTTAGCATGCCAGCACATTTGTACTCAATTAACCGTATTTTCCAAAATACGTATTAAATAATGAATAGACTTTGGGAATTTTATAATCTCTTTTGGAATATGATGTGATAATTCAAGTATGCACTGGCTGAAATTCATGCTTGTCTAGTAAGGGGAGAGGAGAAGCAGGCCCTTCCTCTGTACACCTTCAATTTACAAAGCTCCATTTACTTCAAAAGGGCCAGGAGGAGAATGCAAAACAGCCTGTTTTGTTTGGAATCTTATGATTGTTTTGCAGCTGGTATCCATGTGCTTTTTCAAAGCTTATCTTTTTTCTATCCTTTTTTTTTATTTGCACACTTGGAAGCAGAATAGAGTGCTCTCTCCTCTTCATATTTTTTAGTTTCTTAGAACTATCCATTATAAAAAAGACTGCCTCTCTCTCTCTCTCTCTCTCTCTCTCTCTCTCTCTCACTCACACACACACACACACACACACACACACACACACACACACACCTTTAAGTGCTAGTATAAACTTCTGAATCTGTCAACTGGCTCTAGCATTTCATGCCCCTCATGGCCCCTTACATCTGGGGACAGCAAATGATTCTCTAAAGAATGGGGTTATGATTTGGGGGGGGGAACCAAAAGGGAAATGTAGGAGGAAAAGCCATTCTGTCCACAATCTTCTTCACATATTGTGTTGGAAAAGCAGAAGGCTAGTTGTCATCTGTTTGATCACTAAGTCATAGGAAAATGATATGCCTGAGGTCATGGCCTATACTAGTCATTATACTATCTCATCTAGTATGTAAGAGTCTCAAAGGGCTAAATTTAAGTTAAGTAGGTTGACATAGCAATGAATATAATTTTGACAGTTTTAAAGAAGGCAGCTAAACATTAGAATACTTTAATGCTTAGACATGTCACTTAGGCCTTATCTAGTAACAAACACATCTTTGCATTTTGGAAATTCAGAAGCTGCTAGTAAGAAATATTTATCTGAGTGAACTTTTTGGGAAAATAAAAAGTTTTTTGCAGAAGTTATTTTCCAGTTAGTGCCCCTGTAGACACTGAAGAACAGAAAATCTGGCTTTGTGAAAGGATTACTACTGTGTATTTTGATATTTTCACAAAATGCGCCACTCAAGACAGAAGCAAACAGATCTGAAATATTCAAATATCATTGTGTCTGTGGTATGACTTTCCATTTCAGATAGTTCATGGACACTGTGGCTACATTGCTATGCTCTGTGCTCTACACTTTGTGTCTAATGCTGTGATTTAATTTATTCTGCTTTGTAGTTAGCAAGTCAAAGTAAAAACAAACAAACAAACAAAAAAACATACATTGGAGTGTTGCCATGACACTTTTGCTGGGGAGTTAACTGAGTGACAAGTGACATGCCTCTGTTCTCCTTAGATCTGGCTCTGTTCCTAATGGCGTTTACTATGTGGAGTAGCCCTGGACTGTAGCCTCGGGAGACTTGTGGGTATTGTGTCAGGAAGGCCCTAGAGCAGGACAGAAAGGGATAGGAGTCCTTTGAACTGGCCTCTGAGAAGTGACATCAGTCAAATACAATACAATTCTAAAAGTAATTTTCTATATATTTTGTAGAAGACTCTGATTCTATGAGCAGAGCAAGAATTAAGAACATCTCATATGTCAGAAGCATAGGCAATAGTTAGTATATAGGTAACTATTGGTTATACACTCCAGGTACTCCAATTGTTACACAAGATCATCTAAGTCAAGTATGATCATAATTTTGTGTAAATGTCTTGTTACATTGCTGTAAGATACTAAAATCTGATTTAATAAGCTAAATATCCATGACTAGAGTTCATTCTCAAGATTGTGAAGGTGGATGAGAGTTCTTCTTAATCCCTCTTAAAATACTATAATATGACCTGGTTACCTTTGTGATTTTAACTCTCAGCTGGATTTCACTGTAAATCGAGAGATTTGCTCTTGCAGGGAAAAAAAAAAGTAAAAAGAGTAGAATATGTCTAAGCAATTGCAAAACCTGTTTACAAAAATGTAGTAGAGTTCTGGAATTATTTATTCTAGTATCAGTGTTCTTGGAGTCTAATATGTCCTTGAGCTATGGAAATGTGAGACCTGTGTTTGCTGATTGTTTAGTTTGTTCTTACAATGCTTGCGAAGTCAGATTCTTATGTAAGCGTCTTACCATGGTGTCTGTCTGCTGTTGATGTAGTGGTTACGGCAAAGCCTGCTGAAGTTTTTCTCGTTTGTTTTCCTTTATCATTGTGTTTGATTTGTGTGCTTCTGGTTTCATTTGTAGAGGCTGGACCTGTCAGTAGAGACTTAAACTTATATCTTAGTGTCACTCTTGTGCAGTAGACGTTACTGTTTATAATTAAAAATGATAAAATGGGAGAACAGACTGACTACGGAATGTGGTATTCCCAGCTCTACTCTTTCTTACCTATCTCACATTTTGCCTATTTTGTGAGGCTATTCTCTAGTTGATTCTGAGGCCTGCTCTTCCTATGTCGCCATGTTGACCTTATGTTGACCTCAGACACTAAGTCCTGCTTCTTCAGCTTCCAGCAGGGCCGGCGAGAGCATGGCGGGGGGAGAACCTCCTGCCCAGATTGTTCAGTTTTGTTTCTTAAAGATTTATTATATTTAATGTGTATGAATGTTTTGCCTACATGCATGTTTGTGTCCACATGTTTGGTGTCTGTAGAGACCAAAAGTGGGGCATCAGAACCCCTGGAATTGAGGTTACGGACAGTTGTGAGCACCATCTGGGTGCTGGAAACCAAACCCAGGTCTCTCCTAGGGAAGCCAGTGCTTTGAAATGCTAAGCCATCTCTCCAGCCCTGTGGGGCAGCTCTCAGTCTGACAGAGTTCCAGGAAAATGTTTTGAGGTGGTAAATGCTTCATGTAAAAGCATTTCTATAAGAGTGGTGACACACAGACCCTCATGCAACAGTGACTTCAACAGTACATAGCCTTTTATTTTATTCATTCTAATTATGTATCTATTATTGAATGTGTGTGCATGTGCATGCGTCACATGTGTGGAGGTCAGAAGACAGCTTGTGGGAGACAGTTCTCTCCTTCCACTCCATGAGTCCTCTACAGAACTGAGACCATCAGCCTTAGTGGAAGGCACCCTTACCTGCCCAGCCATCTCACCCACCTGTTGTGAGACATTCTGAAGGACCTTTCTCAAATTTATTTTAGTATGTAAGTTACACTTATGTTGTATTAAGTTAATAGTTGTTTTAAATAAAATTCACTCAGAGTATTTACCTCAGTCAGAATTAACAGCTGTAATGTGGCCGGGTGACTGGTCATTTCTGAAGAAGCTGTTTCTTGTCAGGGAGATTGCCAGGTTTCCTTTGTGATCACTGTATCTTGTTATTTTGGCAGCCAGTAAAGTTTTATTGGTATTTACTGAAAAGTTTTTTTTTTTTTTTCTCTAACCAGCTGGCTTTCTTTTTTCCAGGCAGACTTTCTTAGCTCTGGTACTGAGAACATGTTTTCCGCTTTGATTGTCTACTGTTGGGGTCTTTTTGAACAAAGAGCCGAGTGACTAATAATGTTTGAATTGATGTCAATCATGTCCTTTGTAGGGTCATACAGAAATGCTGCAGGTGTGCTGTGCCCTCTGAGCTCTGCTCCGTACTTATTCTACATATTATTTTGGTGCTAAAATGGTCAATTTAAGACTATGAAAATTGCAGGCTTTATTTTCCCCCACACAGATGAAAAGAAAAGCATGTAAAATTATTAATCAAAGACAAGGATTCAGTAGCTTACAAAGAGGTGGAATTATACAAGTAGGAATGAGTTACCAAGTAACTAAAAGATGGTTTTGAAGAGGTACATAGGAAAACAGCCAGTGCAAAAAACATCTAAAGTAACAGAATAATAAAAAGTTTGTTAGACTCGAGTGTGTTATACATTATAGAAAGGAATGGCAGGTTCTCCCCCACCCGAGTCACCTTCCCCCTCCCTGAGCCATATACCCTGTCTCTTATTTCTGGGTTTATTTGAAGCCTTGTCCAAATCATGCTATATGTAAGATGGCTTCTAAAATTATAGTCATACGGCTCTACTTCTGAAGACTTCAGTGAGTGAATTCATTTAAACATGCATTTGTTTCCTACTAACATCATTGCATTTAAAATTGAAAAATAGCTTACATTTTCCTTCATAAAAATACTGGCTGCTTGTTAAACATTTTTGACACATGTTTATTCATTTGTGTTTGTGTGTGTGTGTGTGTGTGTGTGTGTGTGTGTGTGTGTGTGTGTGTTTATACACCCATGCCACTGCATGCATATCAGAGGACAACCTATGGGAGTTCTGTTCTCTGTGTGAGTCTTGAGGATTGAACTCAGGTCCTCAGGCTTTATAGTAAGTGCCTTTATGAGCTGAGCCATTTTGCTCTCCTGACTACTTGTTTTTTGTGAGTAAAACTTACAAGCCCTAAACTGTTGTTTGCTATGTATTCCACAGGGACAGGCATGTTAGGATTTGGCAGGCTTTTGGAGTAATGTAATATTATCTTAATTTTGTTTTGCATATTACTATGGTCCATAGTTAAAGTAATTACTGTGAAATTTTAGGTTAGATTTTCTGTGTTCATGAGTTAATTAAAAGGGAAAATTGAAGGTCACATTTATCACTTGTCACTTTTAAGCAATACAATGTTGATGCTATTGTTCGAATTTAGTGTTTTCTTTTGTGTATTATCTGCTTTCTTTTCTCTTTTCCTTCCTTCCTTCCTTCCTTCCTTCCTTCCTTCCTTCCTTCCTTCCTCCCTTTTTTTAATAGCAGTGTATTTTGAAGAACAGATTTATACACTTTTATCAAACTATTTGTTAAAAAACTGTCCTCATTACCTACGGAGGGCAGCACCCTAAGATTTTCTGTAGAAGATGGAGGAGGTTGGAGTGCCAGGTTCCTTCTGAAAGGAGGTGGTCTTCATGACTGCATAGTGGCAGGGGCAGAGCATCCCTCATGTCTAGTTTCACAGGTCCATGTGCTGTAACAATCCTCAGAGATTCTTTATACAGGATGGAGAGATACCAGGAGGTATTTGAATCTTCCAGGCTATGCTCAGCTAAGAATAATACCTTACTTCCCAGATACCTGCTACCTATCATTTGAAAGGAACCACAGATGAGGATGCAGAGAAGTCATCTTTCTTTAGGGGATTTTGAAGGTCTTCCACAGTATCTGTATTAAAGCCCAGTGGGGCAGATTCAATAGAAGAATACTTTCCAGGTTTAGAAAGGTTGGGAGTTAGGACTTCATTCAGCAGGAAGCTCTAAGGAGGTGGATTTGGATGGATTTTCTCACTTGGGAACTTCATCTCAATTGACTAGATCTGTTTCTCAAATAGCTCCATCTTGTTGGGTTAGTTCTGCCAATTGGATGTAGAGTATGTGTGTTTGGGCTCATGGCACAGAACTGCTTTCCAAAAAACAGTGTCATGCTGCTTTCCATCTACTGGACCAGTACGGGTGGGAAGATATGATCTGAAGCCAGTACAAAATGCAAAAATGTTTTGATGTGGATCATTCCTCCATTAGGACTTCCTTTCCCTGTTCCTACCCTTTTCCAGATAGAAGAACCCGTTCCTCCAGGGTACTCTTGCTAACAATTAGCCTGGGAAGGTGAGGATCATTTAGTACTATTGAGCTGAACAGCCATTATATGAAGTCTGGATTATAAACTTAGAGGAGTGAATCAACACATTGTGTATTCAGTCTCTTTATTTTTCAATTAATGATGCTTTTAAAATTAGGAAAACACCTTTCTGTTTTTGATATGGCTTTTTGTTTTATTAGTATAATAACATCTTACTTTCCCATATCAACCAGAAAGTAGGTGGTCCATGTAATCTAATTTAAAAGAGATTTAAAACACCTTTGAAAACAGTGAGTGCTTTAAAATGTCAACCATATTGCCTGCACAGCTTTCTTGTGTGCATTATGTACCTTCCTTGCTTAAATACAGTATTAACACCTGATTTGACTTTTCTATAGTTATTAAGGTTCATTGCAAATATGAGTTACTATTATTTCCACAGTGCAAAACACCTGGGGCAGAGTTCATTGCCCATTTTCATAATATGGCCCCAGAGAAACATATGCCCCAAAGTCTTGTATCAAATCTTTGCCATTTCTCTCAGCAGTAAGTCTGTTAATTTTCATTGCTGCCCGAGGAAGGCCTGACAGGTATAAGCCATTAATACAGCATTTATTATTAGGGCTGATATGTGTGCATGTGTATGACAGGTAGAAAGAGAGAAAGAAAGAAAGAAAGAAAGAAAGAAAGAAAGAAAGAAAGAAAGAAAGAAAGAAAGAAAGAAAGAAAGAAAAAAAGAAAGAGAAAGAAAGAAAGAAAGGTAGATAGATAGATAGATAGATAGATAGATAGATAGACAGAAAGTGAGCATGAACGTACATGCCAGCATGTGGACACATGATGACTTATGTGTTATATAAGGGACAAGGTGTTCACATGCCTAGCAGATGAGTAGGTGAAGTGAGCTCAATGCAGATGTTGCTGGAGATTGGGATGGGAGCAGAAGAGAGTGTGTCAAATATAATAACCCAGGTCTTGGCAGAAAGGGTCAGCTGATATGGCTCAGTCAACTATGATGGAATGTTGACCACTACCAGAGACATAGTTCTGTTGTTACTATTCCTTTCTGGAGAATTCTTAAGTTTGAATTTTTAAAGCACAAAAATAATTTGAGTCTGATATGTTCAAATTATCACAAGTAATAAAACAAGATGTAGCTGAAACCAATGAAATGTTGGGAACTGATTGAGATCATCAGAGCTGGTCGGAAAAGTCATTTTATTCAAGTGAGAGAAGTCCACTTTGCATCCCCACCATTCTCTGAGGAGAGGGGTGACACCTCTAAACCCAGAATACATTTCCATTTTATTCTTTAATGATATTTTAATGGTGCTTCGAAGTGCATAGAAAGTTGCATTAGTGAGTCTACTATGAGGAAGAGCTGCACCTGAAGGCTGAGCTCCACCAAGAGGTCCATTCTACAGACTGTGAGGATCCTGGGTTTCCAGTTGAACTTTGCTTTCAGGTCTTCAGTCTGTGGACATGTGATGCTGGATGGGGGTGTGAGTTCCAGGGTCACTGTTACTTCCACGACCTTTACATGTATGATCTCCTCTTTGTTCCAGTGTGCCTCCAACAGAATTATTCAGAGACCTGTGCAGCAGAGAGCACACTCACTGCTGCTGCTAGGAGTCACTGAAGGCGTAGGTCCCTCTCCTAAGAAATTCATGATTCCACTAAGATTTCCTGCTGACAGCAGGTGTCGGCTGTGCCCCAAGCTGACCTGCTTCCCTCTGGGGATCTTCTTCTTAGTGTCCTTGTATTCAGAGGGTTCTGAAGATTAAACCAACACTGTCTCAGCCTCGAAACTTTGACCATATGTAACATCATCTTGAATTTAAAAATTCTGAGGTTCAGAAAACAATGTTTCTCATGATTACTAAACAACTTTTAAGTTGTTAAAACGTCAAGGGGCCCACTACACAGTGGATTTCTATTGTGTCATCTTATAACTGTTTAAAGAATCTTATTTAAGAAAGAAATGGATATCATGTTGCCATGCAATGGCCCGAATTTCTGCCTCAGAGATATTATAGGTGAATATATTTCCAGATGCTGCAAGCAATGGAAAATCATGAAAGCTCAAATCAGGGTTCCTGCCCTTAAATGTGTTTCAGTTTGCATTTTGATAGCAGTTTAGAAATGTTATCGCTTGTTTTGTCACAGACATAATTCATATCTTTCTTCAGGCACTGTAAACAAGAGAGATGGTTTAATGGCCCCATAAAGGCACTCTGCTGATAGCTCAGATTAGGCTCTTTAGTAATGGATGTCAGAGGGTGTGTGTGTGTGTGTGTGTGTGTGTGTGTGTGTATGTGTGTGTGCTGTGAGGGTAGGGAGAGCCTGAAGAGGTAAATGTACTGAGAAAGAATCTTTTGAGAGGCTCAGATGGAGCTCGAGAACACAATGAGCGTCTCTACTTTGCAAGGTGTATTTACAGAACATGTGACATTATTGTCCTTACTTGTATAAGCCTTCTCCTTTGCTTCTGAAATTTAACGGAACACTAATTGAGGTCATTGCCATCCATTTATCACCTGAACTTGAAGTGATACCAACTTAAAGTGAATATTTCATCTACTGAGTGTACTCCTAACTACATATATTTGTGTAAAAGGCTGCATGCATTTTTCATGGTGTACTTGTATCTGGTCTTAAATAATCTAATTTATGTATACCATTTTTTCACCTTTTGCAGAGATTTTTCCTCTTCCAAACCACTTCCATAGCCAAGTAATTTTTTTCCATAAGCACTTTGATGTCTACACCATGATTTGTTTTTATTTTGACTTTTTCAGTTATATTTTCTAGGCAGGTATACAAAATTCTACATGTTATATGTCCCCCTGGTCTAAGTAAGTGCTCTGAAATTCCTGATGCCTCATAAATTTGTAGTGTTTTAGTCTCAATTGGGTGCCATTTTTCACAGTCTTGTTTGTACAGCACCTAGAATTGATTGTGAGAGGCCACACAAAGTGTTAACAGATTCCAGAGACCTTTGAGGACTAGGGTAGCAGTGGATATGAGCATACATCACTCTGCCAGCTTCCCCCATGTTTGCTTTCTCCCTTATCACTATAGACCATGCTCTGAAACAAGGGTCAGCAAGCTGTTCTCTGGAAAGAGTCAAAGGGTCAACGTTTAGGCTTCTAGATCCTTTGGTCCTGACTACTCAAGTTAGCCACATGGCTCAAACTAGACATAGACTGTTCACCAATGAATGGGATGGGAAAGAGTTGTTTTAGAAATGCATTTATAAAATCAGGTTGTAAGTTGTAGGTGACCTCAGCCTTTCATTTAAGAAGCCCTCAAGTATCATATAGTAAACTATCCCAAACATCAAGCTTTGGTTTTGGTTTTATTTTCTTAATAGGCCAGAAGTCTAAGTACCGGGGTGAGGAGACTCTTGTGGGGAAGCTGCAGTCCTGGCTTATAGCCCTTAAAAATTGTAGATTTGTTTCAAAGACCTGCTTCTCTTTTGAGAAGAACTAAAAAGAAATGTTTCTTCTCTTAGGATAATTGTTTTATATTCATAGAAATTATTATTCTGTTTCACTCTTAAAAGAATTAAGGGATTAAAAAAGGGAAAGGTCTGAGCCAAGCCCACTTACTGCTTATTTACATTTTCTGTCCATGTCTAGAAAGAGACTTGTATGTCATTTGTGACATTTGGTTATTCTGGGGTTGGGAAAGTTTTCAGTGTGAGAGAACACCATCTTTGCTTTAGTGTAATATGAGTAGTGTGATATTTTAAATGTCTTTGGTCTCAGGACTAAATTGAAAGAAGGCAGAATGCCTAAAACAAACACAAATGCTCTGAGAAGTTTTTGCATTTAGATTCAAGTGCCAAGAATATATTCGGAAGGTCATGAATACAGCTGTGTGTATCACACACACACATGAATTAATCAAACAGAAGGAATATAGAACAGCCTAAGATCTTTACTAGAGGAAATATTTTTTAGAAATCTAAATAAAACTCTGGTTGGACCCATATGTGCACTTGATGGTATGAAGTCATCTTGTTCAGCACCTGCACTCCATAGTTCTCTATTGCTTTCTCACTCTCAGCACCTACTATTGGAACTGGGACCCAGTAGATACAGTAATTACCTAAGGAAGGAAAGGCTCAGAGATACCTCATGTGATTTTACATAATGGTGGAGTGTGTTCACAAACAAAAAACATTATAAGTGCAAGTACAAACAAATTTGATTTTTTAAATTTATTATATTTGTGTTTTAATTTTACACAAATTTGAATTTTATTACAACCCAAATCCCAAGGTGCTTTCAAACAATTGTTTATTTGTTATTATTTTTAAAGCACGGTCTCTTGTAGCCCAGGCTGGCCATTAGACCTTAAACATCTGACCCTTTTGCTTCCACTCCCCAGTGCTGGGATTACAGACATGTAATAATACTTCAAGTTTTAAACTATGTGTGCTTTATGTGTGGAAGTTTTGCCTCCATGAATATCTTTGAACATATATGCTTGGTGCCTGGGAGCATCAGAAGAGGGCATCAAATCCACTGGAACTGGAGCAACAAATGGTCAGGAACCACCTTGTGTGTGATAGGAATCAAACCCAGGTCCTCTGCAGGAGCAATAGGTCCTCTCTCCAGCCCAAAACTAAGTCTTAACCTGCTGTAATATACTCTTAGATCTTTACCAAGACAGCATACTTACGCTTCTTTATGACTATGTTAGCATGCCATTTCTGTAACTAAATACCCAATAAAATAAAAAGTAGAAAGATTTATTTTGGCTAATGGCTTTGGAGATTTTAGGTGGCTGGCTATGCTTCTTTTATCTGCAGTACACAATGTATCATGTCACAGAGACTTCTTACATCTAGGAAGAAAAAGAGGCACCAGTGTTGCGAAGTCCACTCCAACAACCTTCCTCTATGTCTTACCTTCTGAAGGGTCCCTCTGTTCACCACAATGCCTCAAACTGGGGACCAAGACTTCAACATTTGAGCATTTGATTGACAGTCAAGTCCAACCTTAAAACCACAGCAGCAACAAAAGCTGCCAAACTGGAATGGTCCAAGAAGAATCTGCGGTGGTTCTTTGAAGATCATAAAATATCATGTAAATTTGAGTTTCTTTCTAATATGGTTGCTGTTTCCCATTAGGATTCTAAACAGAGCCATACACAGAAACTCCGTCTATTTGTGGATGAGGGTTTAGTGGGTAGCTATAACAAACATGGTCTGTTCTCAGCAGAAGGTTACAGAGAATGCCTTATTGTCATGATTATGAAAGTATTCTCCTGAGAGAATTTAATCCATTCTCTCTACTTACATGTTTCTTTATATTGTGTTTTTGCACAATCAGAAATGCACTTTTAAAGTAGCATCCTCACTCTTGGAATGCAAAGGGTGTCTCGGTACCTCTGTAGTGTTCTGACAGAACTATTTCCTTTTTTAAGATGTAGGTAGAAATAAAAAAAAGTATGCATGTCTCACAGATCACAGTTCTAAAATGAAAACAATCAAATTGCCAGTCACTTAACAATGAATACTTAGAGTAAACTCTCGGATTAAGAAGTGGTTAAATTTGTGGGGGGAAGTGTGTATTTTTAAATCCTGGCATTTTGGAACTCTTAAATTTAACCACTAGACAAACTTAAGTCATTAGTCAGACTTAAGACGTGGTTTCAAAGGTCAAGCTTCCATCAAAGCAAAGAATGCAAGGCACATCTTGAGTGTTCTAGCTGCCTCTCCCTAGAAATGTTGATTGCTAGAACTGTGGGTCTTCAAAGTTTGCACAGGAACTTTCTTTGAGGAATGCCTAGGGTGAACTGTGAATTTCATACATAGATCAATGATTCGAACTCTATGAAGTCAGGATTAAAGAATCATTTCAAAACATCATTTCTTGGTCAATGAAATGAAGAGGCTAACTCACTTGATTTAATTCACTTGAAAAAAGAAAGATTCACTTTAATTAAACTACAAACAATGCTGATGACTGCAAGTCTGTGTTCCAGACCCAGGGACGACCGCACTGCAAGCGGAATGTAAGCAGCCTCGGCAGCAGGCTGGAGCCATGTTCAGTGAAAGTAATTTAATTAGTGTTGATCATGACTCCAGATGATGGTGATTTGATAAGGAATAATTTAGTACTTAACAGCCTTTTACATGCACCAACTCCATGTGGGAAGGTACAGCAAATTGCACGAAATGAATGTGCTGCTTTCTCTTGCGCTGGTGCCAATGATCTGGAAAAACCTCCTATTAGCAGACGCTAAGCCTCGAGTCCTGTGATGAAATATACCTAGCCAGCTTCCAGCTCAGCCCTCTCTACTGGGAGTCTCTACATCCCCCATGCAAAGGTTAAAAAAAAAAAGTTGTTTACATGAAGTCATAGATAGGGTCCCCATTAGGCAAACAAGCTAAAATGAGTAACATAAGAGAAACCTCATGTTCTTGTGCTGATAATTGAATGCTTCAGTTTGGCTTTAAGTTTTACTCCTCACCTGCAGTAATTAAACAACAACAACAAACCTTAAAAAAACAAACAAACAAACAAAAATTCCTGGGCATCTTAGATCTATCCCAATAGTCATTTGGTTTCTGACTAGTAAAGACAAAATTAATCCCTGGCCCGTGATGATTAACATGCATAGACAGAAGCTGTAAGGATAGCTAACGCCCTCCACTGTTAGAGCTGGAGATCCTACAAGATGAAGAGCCTACAAGGGTTGGCACCTGGATGGAGTTTTCCAGTGCTGGATCTATATGAATGCAATGTACATTGGTGTTGCCAAGCCTCACATTGGAGTCAGCATTTGTCCAGTTATGATAATCCTCTAGAAATTTTTGCAACATAAAATCATTACACAGCCAGCTTGGTGACAAAAATTACTGAGAATGAGGCATTAATTTGATCAGGCTGCAATAATGAAGTGCCATGTACTGGGTGGCTCAAAAACAGGTATGGCTTGTTTTAATTTTCAGAGGTTACAGAGTCATGTGAAGATGGGAACAGGGGTCTGCAGAATAGGAGAGAGGATCTGCTCCACAATTCTTCCCTCAATCTCTGTCACTTTCTTGTCAATCTTTAGCATTTCTTGGTTTGCAGACTCCTCAAACTTGATATCTTCCTTCAGCTTCATGGGATGTTCTCTCAAGTCCATATCTCGTCCACGTCTCCCCTTTATGTGAAGATGCTAGCCATGAAGTTACAGCTTAACTTAGAGACTTAATTTAACTGAGCCTCTGAACAAAACCACATACTTACCACAGAAGGAAAGCTTTACACTCCCAGTTATCTTTGTTTTGGAAATTGCAGGGCTTAATCAACTCCATAGCTGTGAGAGCATCTGTGTTTGTGGACCCGTTGGAAGGTACTTTATTCCCTGCTATTTCTGAATGTTCTTTGCCTGCAGATGCCATACTTTACTGATTTACCTCCACCAATGAATACTTAAAACATTTTTAGTTTTCTTTTCATGAATAAACTCTCACAAACATTTCTACATATGTCTTTTGGAGGAAAATATGCACTCCTTTCTCATATATGCATACACATATACATGAGAATACATATTAGAGTAATTACTAGATCATAAGGCACATTCATGTTGAACCTTAGCAGGTAGCCACACCCTTTTTAGAGTTGCTTATACCAACCCATCCTCTTAGCAGTGTAAATGAGAGTTCCAATTATTTTTTCTTCAGTATCAGTATTGTCAGATCTTACACTTTATTTTTCTAATGAGTATTTGGTGATAATTCATGCTTTTATTGGCAATTTCCTGATGAGCAAAATTTGATTACATTTTTACTTGTTTTGTTATCACTCTATTTTGCTATTTGGGTCTTTTCTTTTATGAGCCACTTGCCCAAGTCTTTTGTCCATTCCAGTTGGTCATTTGTATTGCTATACAACAATTCCTTCTGTGTTAAGTAAGAATTATTTAGCAGATCTTTCCGTTGTAAACATCGTGGAACTTATGGCTTCTCCTTCATTCTTCTAATGGTACAATTAAAGAGACAATTTTAATTTTAAGTAAAGCTTAATTTGCTAATTTTTTTCTTTTGGTTTAAGTGTAGTTTGCAAGCTGTATTTTATTAATCTTTTCATACCCTTTGTACAGAACATATCTTAGGTCTTCACAAATTTTTATTCATGGAAATTAAATCTGAGTTCCCAGATCTTTAAGTTTCTTCTCTGAGGACAAATTGATTTAATAAAATGTAAACCTAGATTTTAATTCAAGATGCTAGAAATTGAGTACATGTATTTTGTTGTCTGTGTTCACAGAGCTAGTAAATAATTAAGAAGTTTGGCCAAAGATACCAATAAATATGTTGCAACATACATGTTTGTTATTCTAAGAATTACTGAAAGAGTGCACACACATGTATTACATGTATACAGGAGGAGAAAGTTTTCTTAGTGGATACTGTGAATGCTTTTGTGGTTTTCTTTTCCATGGATAAGATTTTTTATCATGGACATTTAATAGTGAAATAAATCTAAAGAGAATATAGTGAGCTCTTGAGTGATCATCAGACCTTTAAAAAATACAGTGGAATTTATTAGTTGGTTTTATTGTCATAAAATATGCACATTTATGTGAATATATGTATATAGATTTCCTGAAATGTATATTTTATGACATAATCTATATTAAATTAAGCACAAATGAATGTACACAAACTATAACTGTGCTTGAAACACAGCTACACACTAAATTATATGGAAAAGGAGAACACCATTTGATACAGAATAATTTTATTACAGATTTCATATGATGAAAAACTTTCATGTATCATTTTATCTTCATAATTTTGGTAAATAGATAGGCAGGTAGTTTAGTTTCTGTTTGAAAAATAACTATTGGCCTTAAAGATGTCGATACTTCTCCTTACTGCAGGCTTTCCTTTGGACTTACACCTAGAAGTTCTTTGTCGTGAGCCGTGAAATCGTTGCTACTGAAGCATTACTACTGAATAACACCTAAAGCTGTACTCCAGCCTTGACTCACAGTGGCATCTTTTTTCTCTGTTTTAGTCACTGGAAATCTTTATGACATGTTTTCAAAACTTCTTTTCTGAAAACGGAGCTTCTAGAATTGTTAATATCAGCAAAGCAAATTACTACTGATTTGATTTACTTTAGCAGAGAAACATTTCAGGCTTGCATTTTGTTACACACTATAAGCAGAAAAGAGGGGTGCAGAGCACAGAACATTTCCAGAATCCTTTCAGCCTCATGGATTACCAAATTCTATTGTTCTTACAAGCATAAGTTACTATGAAATGTTAATGATACTTTAAATAAAAGAATAAAACAAACTAATACACTTAATTCCTAATTGAATTGAATCTTTATATGGATTTTTTTGTTCTGTTTTTAGTGGCTTTTCATGGCCTACCACTGAAAATCAAGAAAGAACCCCACAGCCCATGTTCAGAACTCGGGTCTGCCTGCAGTCAAGAGCAGCCCTTTAAATTCAGCTATGGAGAAAAGTGCCTGTACAGTGTCAGGTAAGCAGCTCAGTGATTGTACAGAGAGCAGCATTGCTTTCTGAAACAGAAAGCACAGAATGATATAACAATCTCAAGTCAATTTTATGGGTTACATCTTCATTCTATAATACGCTAATTAGGTAATGTATTCAGCAGAGCTCTAAAGACCCATTTGCCATACAATCACACACTTTAGCGTCATTTTAAAGTAATAATTCTCATCTCAATCATCCGTTGTTTTTCTGCCGTACTGAAGCATCAGGGGTTTGAAAAGAGGGTCTTTTTTGGCACAAGCACCCTTTGAAGGTTCCCATTGGAATGAATGCATTATTTACTTTAGGTAAAGAGTGTGTCGGGGAAAAAAAATAGAACATTTGGCTCGCAAAAGCAGTACATTAGTTATCCAATAGACTTTACAGATGATCTATAAGATGCATTCATGGACAATTGCAATAAAACTAGAATTTTATAAGGCCTCGCCAAGGCTATTATCTATTAAAAAGCTGGTTGTTCTTGAGAGATAATAAAGGGTGGTGCATTGGAAGAACATTGTTCATTTGCTAGAAAATTTGATAACACCTATGTTCATTAAAAACCCTTTGTGGTGAATTGCATGCTTTTACTTTTCATCTTGGCCTCTAATTGCATTTAAAAAAAGTTGGCTCTACCCATTGACTATTACTCTTGATTCCAATAGAAACTTCGTTCTTAAAGGGAGGTGGTTTGAGAACTTCTAAAAATGATTTCAAATATTTGCACTGCTTTATAAGATGTATCAGTTCAAGCTCATAATGCATTAGGATGCCGAGGAATCTTGTGTTGTTGCCAATACATCTCCTGTATGCATTTTTTCACATCTGTGAGATGTAAGACTCAGGAAAATTAAATTGTACCATCTCATTGCAACTGACCAATGTTGAGATCTTTTGTTCCTCTTTGTTCTTGGAATTTATTGTTTGATATTTGACTTCCAAAGAGGCTCACTAAACTTATGGGGCAGCTTAGGTGAACTACAAAGTATTATAAAACATATCTATCGTAAAAGTGAACTATGGAAGCATATTGAGTTAACGTAAGATATTAATACATGTTTGAAGATTCAGTTTTGTTGTTCGCATTTTCCCCTTAAGGCATGTATTCACATCATAGTTATTTGAACATTGGAGAATTTCCAGTGGTTGAACAGGTTAGATATAGGATTCTCTTTCCAATTCAGCACTTATCATTATGGTGGCAATAAAAACACTATTTGATCCAATAATATATCTCTGATCCGTAAATTAACAGTTGAGGAATTCACTGACAATTTGGAGGGTGTTTGTGGAAACCAACATCTCTCTCAGCATATATGGTAGATACAACATATTCTGGTATTTCCATCTCTCTCTAAATAATAAGATTTAATATAACACCTTCTTGGGTAAGAGAGTAATATCTTAGGATAATTAGTCATTTGTTTCTTCTTTATGGGAAAGACTCAACCAAGCCACTTTATGAAAAGTACATGTTTTTGTTTAGATTTATCAGTAAATAACATATGTAGAACTAAACAAAAGAGAATTTCACACTGCATATAATGTGTTTTGATTAAATCTATTCCTCTATTCCCTCCCTTCCAGTTCCTCTTTCTCCTCCATGAATTTCCCTTCCCAGTATTCTGTATATGGGTACAGATTACTTTAAATCTGGAGTGGATGTATGTAGCACATGCCCCTGCACTTCTGGAAAGCATACATAAAGTTGGATATAATTCTGTTGTAGTAATAGAGAACCTGTAAGTTATTACACATTAACCTGACAGAAACCGCTATTTTAAAATGTCTATCACTGTATGTATATGAGATGGGATCTCACTGGGTAGCATTGGCTGGGGTGTAGAGCTCAGTCTATAAACACAATCGACTCACAGAGAACTGCCTGTCTCTACTATGTTTAAAGGCACGCACCACCTTACCCAGTTCACATTAATATTTTTATTAAAAGAGTTCATCTAAATATTTTGCACAGAAATATTTCTTGTTGTTGTTCATAAAGTAAAATCTGATTTTAGTAAGATATTTTTCTAGATTGGAGACTTCAGTTCAATCATATTCCAGAGAGCCACACATTGGGAAGCAATTTAAATTCATAATATAAAACGAACAGCTTACTTTTTTTTTTTATTTTGTAATTGAGAGTGGAAGTTAGTCTAAGCTAATAGGATTTTGTTCTTAATGATATTATTGTACTCATAATCAAAGAAAGTTTAAATATATCTGAGACATTTTAATTTGCCTCATTAATCTTTATTATGCCATGTGAGGAATTCAAGGCCAAACATCATTTATTTAATATAAAACATCCACAAAGGCAACGGCATTGCCTTACAGTTCTACCACAAATAAAGGCAAATCAAATATGGTCTCTCTTATTAAGCTAATATTAGGTCTTGTTTTAAAATGTAATATAGAGGGAGAATTATGATCAGGTACTTAATGGTTTAGGAAGGATCTGTCCAGCTTACTGAAAGGTGTATGTGGAGAATAGACAGAGCTGATGGAGACCCCTCAGCTGCAGGGGTCTTCCTTCACTAAGTTGTGTATACACTAAAAATTTGTGTTACAAATAAATATTCATGTTGTTATATGATTTTATATTCTATTTTCCATCTTAGGGACTTTGAAGTTTTTAAGTTCTAGAATTAAAAAACAAAAACAAAATCCAAAGGTTTTAGCTTCCTTATCACTTATGCCTAAGATATATTTTCTTTCCGAGGATGGGAATCTTTAAAAATTACTCCAGTGCAACCTGTTCTCTCTTTTTTCTCTGGGTAGTGCCTATGATCAGAAGCCACACGTGGGAATGAGGCCCTCCAACCCCCCGACGCCATCCAGTACTCCAGTGTCCCCACTACATCATGCATCTCCAAACACAGCTCATACTCCAAAACCTGACCGGGCCTTCCCAGCTCACCTCTCTTCTTCTCAGTCCATACCAGACAGCACCTACCCCATGGACCACAGGTAAGTGGCAGATGCCAGTTCAGCCAAATCAACCCCAAACTCCCACCGGTGTCAGCTTTCACGGAGGACATTACACTTAGCTGTTGGAAAGGTCTATAGTGTTTTAAGGTAAACACATTTATTTGACACATCTGTACAAAATAGTTCTAGTAGAGCGTGCCCTGTCTATCTAGAAGAGATTTTGTGGAGAAGATTTCTTTTATAAACAATTAAATTGGCTGCTAACATGGAAAATCAATCTGTAGACTAACAGTTGAACATTTCTCCTTCATTTCTTAAATGACTTCACTAAATCTTTCCATCAGATCATGATTCTCCATGAACATATGCACTTGCTCTTCAAAATCAGTAGACTGATTTTAGTAAGTGGCTTATGAAATTAGATTCATTACCTTTCGTTGAATTATGTGGATCTACATAGTCCTAGAGAGTATAACTCACTGGATCAATCTGTTTGTTTTCCTTTTCAATGGCTGTTTAATGTCAGTAGACCCATGACTGTGGACCCCAAGAATGTGCTTCAGAGACCAACTGCCAAACGCACGTTACTTTGAAATGAAGACAGAAAGGAGTGTGGAACTAGTGAGAGGGTGGTGGGAGGAAACTGTTGACCTGTAGAGATGAAGAGATCCAAGTATAATACAATACTGGAGGAAGTACTGCCTCAGTGTGTGTGTTAGAACACAGGGTCCCTCTACCCAGCTAAGTTCCTCCTACATTTTCCCCTATAACCAGTTCTGTCCTGGAAAATCTTTAACAGTAGTCTCCATGGGAGAAAAAGACCTTATCTAAAGTGTGTACTGAGTTGATGACAAAATACGACGTCATGTGTGACTACCTTTTTGAGAGCCCTGAATACTAACTGAAAAGAAAAGTGTGTCACACTCCACTAGGTAGTATCAGTAGCCTGCACTCAATTCTAAGAGCACAATTAGGAGTGAAATCATTAGGAAATTCAGACCTTAGAGTTTCTATTGCCTTTCTGTTTTCAATCTGCCTTTTAATTGAAAAGTTGTATAATTAGATTCTTAATATAGGATTACATTAGCAATTGGTCCTCCCAAATCCCAAACATTTATCCATGAGCTGCAACCATAACTAACTGAGATACATTACTGTAAAAATAGATGATTGAAAGGACTCCTCCTAGTCCACAGAGGAAGCAGGTGTACCACAGGCTAATCTGGATATATAAAAGGACACTTTATATCTCAGTCTCAAATACAGCCCCTCCTTGCTATAAAGGAACAGGATGAAATCGAACTTTCCCAAGCCGAGGCATGCCTTCTACCTTTGCCCTGGGACCCAGGGCCCCATGCTGCACTTACTAAATGCCTCCTGTTGTCTTTCCCTTTGTACCCGGTAGACTTGAGATGTATTTAGAGTGAAGTGCTGGGTGCATCTGTGTAAACAGCTTTGTAAATACAGATGAAAGAATGCCTATTGCAGGATGGGCCATTAAATAGAAGCACATTGTGCAGGACCAGAAAGAAATAGCAGGAGACATAAAACACTATCAAAGTTGCTTTTGTCCGCTTCTGAAGACATCCCCGAATTTGTCAGCACCAAGCCCCCACAGTTCAAATGGGTACTGGATTATAGGTTATATCGTCTGCCCTCTGCGCAGGCTGGTGATTTCTAAGGCAAGGTGACTGCTGAGTAAGTAGTGCGCTTGTTTTTAGACGACCTAACTGGAAATGCTTCAGCCAAATCCATTTTGGTATCTCAACTTGAAGTCAAGTACTTGAGACTGAGAACAGCTGGCCCGGAACTACCCGAGGGAAGCTCGGGGTCTTTTCCCAGTGCCCCCCCACTGAGTTTTGAAGACCGCACCACCTGGCCAGTCCCAGGAAAATCTCGGAAACCTTATGTTTCTGATGAGGATTTCTTAGAGGGCTCTGGCCAACAAATGGCAGTCTCTTGGTTATAAATGGCAAATTTGCTCTGGGAACAGATCCCTTCCCCAGATAGCCACCTCCAGCCCCGGCACCCCACCTTACTCTGGGAACGGTTTATAGCCAGCTGGCCTGCAATCCGCTTCCTCCCCTCAGCCTCCCTGCACACCTTAGGCCAGCCCTTTGGCACTTTTTCTTGTACCTACTGTGCAAGAGTCCTGCCCGTGTTCCTCAGTGGTGCCCCCAGTGCATTAGCTTATTGTCCTCGACCACCAAACTTTTCTCTCGATCTCTTTCTCTTTCCCGTTCGTTGGTCAATGGCTCGTCAGAATGGCACACAGACCATACATCTTGCTGAAAAGTGTGTCACTGACACAAATGTGGCCTCTAGCTAAGAACAAGTACAAATCAGGTTGCCTCGTAAAAGCAAGTGGCTGGCTTCCTTACAAAGCGTTCAGTGCAGGCATTATTAGCTTCCTTTTAAGGCTTCCCAAGTGAGCCGGCTTCTTATTTTATCTTCAAGTTACAATTTTCTGATTCACTCCTTGACAGTTCTTAATGATAATTTCTGTTTCTTTTTTTGGCTAATGAAATAAGCAAGAGAAGGAAAATGAATGCAGTGCCAGCCAGCCTTGCTGCTTCACAATATCTGAGTTTCTAAGTTTATTTTGTGCAGGTGTAAGTGGAATTTCCACACTTTCCATGGCAGCCGGTATACCTAGAGTTAAGCCCTGGCATGGATCATGCTTTGAAATGCTAAAGCAATTGCTTTGCCATTCTTTGGCTTTTACCTTATTTTCATTTAACATTACTGAAATTAAATGCTAACTTTCAAAATTAAAGTCTCAGGAATGCTTTTAGTGTGTGTGTGTGTGGGGGGGGGTTAATAGGCTGATATTTGCTTATGGATATGTTTTAGAGGTTATTTTTTAAGCACTCTGAGGCATTTTTAGAGTACTTTTAAATCTTTAATTAGTCCACATCTTTGTGGTGGGTCAATGATATGGCTGAGATACACAGCACAGAACAATTGTGTGATGAGCCAATCGTTACCAAGAACGAAGGAGTTTGGGCCTCACTTCTAACTGTCAGCCTAGGCCTCAGAGCTCCCTCATGCCCTCAGAGCCCGGCTAACCCCAGACCTGCACAGCCTCTGTGTATTATTATCTTCATCTTTGGTGGTCGGCGCTGTACATATGCTTAGTTGTTAACCAACTCAATAGTTTGGAACTTGTGGAAGCCAGTATGTCCTGCGCTTTGGTTTGACAGGGCAGAGATAGTCTTTAAAAAAAAGAAACATAAGCCCTATAATCCCAAAATGTATTTGTTACAAGAATACATTGTTAATTTGGATGCTGTTGAAGAATTTAAGGGCCTGCTGATTTGAGAAGAGATTCGGTTCTCTCATGCTCCCGCATTAGTGACGGTTATGGAAGAAAGCCAGGAAGTAGGTTTTTGTCTGGCTGCTGATTAGTTTGGTGGCAAAATCTAAAGAGAGGGAATGCGTTGGAGATCAGCCCCTGTTGCTCCTGCTTTTCCTTATGTGTAATTATTTGAGAACCCTTTCTTCCAGAAGTTATGTAAATGATCCAATTAGTTTAAAATTGGCCATTTTAGCTGTTAGGGTTCATATTTCTTCAAAACAGTTCATTGTTCTACAGTTACTGGCAGTACACCTTTAAGTGTATGATCTGCTGAAGTGTTTGCAATGGAAGGATTAAAAGGGGAGCACATGTCATCGTGTAATTTAAAAAATCATAGCACTACTGTTCTAAAAAACAACTCTAAGGTTTATTAAATCGGTTCCTGTTGGACCGTTTGGTATTAAACTGCTCCCTAGTAGTTAGGCATTCTATCAGTCCATTCAAGACAGTTTTGTGTTATCTCATCTGAAACACTCTCTCTTCTCCAGATTTCGTCGCCAGCTTTCTGAACCCTGTAATTCTTTCCCTCCTTTGCCGACATTGCCAAGGGAAGGGCGTCCTATGTACCAACGCCAGATGTCTGAGCCAAACATCCCCTTCCCACCTCAAGGCTTTAAGCAGGAGTATCACGACCCAGTCTATGAACATAACACTATGGTTGGAGGTGCAGCCAGCCAAAGCTTCCCCACTCCTCTGATGATCAAACAGGAACCCAGAGACTTTGCATATGATTCAGGTAGGCTTGACTCTTGATGGAGTTCTATGTAAATCATCCTTTCTCCTCCTCTGTCCATTCGATTACTGTTGTCAGACTGGGTGGCCTCTGACCACTGCTTTGTAAATGGCATCTTCTGGTTTTATCCCATATGGTTATCAAATTACTTGGCCATGTGATAGGTGATCAAAATAGTGTCTGAAAATGAAACCTGTTCAAAGAAAGTGCGAAGTATAATTTTACACACACTCAACCTAGAGCAGCAAATTGTAATTCCTTTCTTGATCCTGTGTTTTCTTTGTTTTTATTTTGCTATGGTGATGTTATTTAGAACTAATGCTTGCAAAATGATAGTCTTTTATGTTAGATATTTACACTTGATGACTTAAAATTATTATTGTGGTCAAATATTCCAACGGCCCTAAAGTAGGAATTCTTAAACATCAGAAAGGGAACAGAAACAGAAAAAAAAAATACAGGTTTCAGCTTCTTTCATAGGGTTCATCTTTGTCTCAGAGAGCTAGAAAATTCTACTACATATTTTCCATTAGAGGAAGGAGGTCTTCCTGAAGGTAAAAGGATGCTTAAAATTAACTTCAAGTGTTACTGCCAAATTTGACCACCATTTAATTTTGAAACTCAAAAACTTACTAACTCATATCTATTGAGTTTTTCCTGCTATAAATCTGTGGTGTTAGGACACACGCTTTTTACACTTGTAGGTATTTTGAGAAGATGTGTGAAATAAAGGGTAATTTTTATAAGGAGGGCACCGTACACCTGTACACTTTTATTACTAACATTATTGTAGCTATTAGATGTGGAGATATGTGAGTCCGTCACAGTTCCTTCCATCTGGATTCAAGTGTATGGACATCCTTCATGGAAGACCTTTGTGCCCACGCTAGTACCTGCCAAGTGCTGCTTGAGGGGCAGAAAGCTGCTTCCAGGTTCTAAGTTGAGTAAAACAACCTGTTTTATTATGAATGTCCCTTAGAGTTCAACACAAGATGGCCCTGTGACTCAGAGGCTCTCCCTCAGCCTCCGTAAAGGACTGAGGACATTGACCACTCCAAAGCGTGCCTCAACATCCTGAAAACACAGTAATTTCCCAACAATACTGGGTTTCCTATCCAGCTGATACTCCTAGGGCCTGAGTACATTTCACCTCAGGTTTGGTTTCTTGAGGGCAGAGCCTCTGTTTGTAACCCTACCTAGGTCCAGAGGCCTACCAGGATCAACCGTTTAAGAGAGCATAGGGGCAGAACTGGAACTGCCCTTTAAGTTTTTGTCAGATCTTGCTAGGTCTGGAGAAGCATTAGGTTGAGGGATAGGAAGATTGGTGGCCTAGTCTCTACAGAAACATTGGTTCTATCCTGTTCCAGGGCTAACTTTAAGAGTTTTTGTTTGTTTGTTTGTTTTTTTTTTTTAAGCTATATTTATTTGGACTTTGGGTTGTTTTTAAGGAAGAAGAAAAAAAAGAATAAATTTTGTAGATGGTTTACAATTAGAAAAATAAGCCCATTGAATGAGGGCAGGCATCTTGGAATCCTGAAATTCTTCCTAGGGATTTGAGTTTAGAGACTTTTCCTATCTGCCATTGGATCTCTAATTAAATACCTTGTAAGCCAATGGACTTTACTGTAGGTAGGAAACATTTCTCTCTTTGAATTTCAAATTCTGTTAGCTGCTATTATGCTTATCTCTAACTGTATTTTCATTTGCAGCAGTACAGTTCATTGATGATTTTTAAAAAGTATAGAAATTATATAAATTAATACAAATAATCAAAGGGACTTGTATAATATATTGAAAATTTTGTGGTTTTGCTATGTATAGTGCCAAAAAAGTAATATCAAACCTTTTTGTGATTCTGTGATTTGCTCCACATGTGTCTCCTCATGTTTATATTGCAAACACAGATGTGCATAGTGTGGAATAGAGCATTTATACTGTGTGATCCAAGCAGGGAGGGATTTAAGGAGTCTAATGAGGCAAAACTTTAAGGGGTGGGTCTGTAAGAGAGAATTGCATTTCCTGTGGCTCAAATACAGTGTGGATGTTAGAGTCGGCCACTCTATGTGCCTCAGGAGCACAGTGCTGCCCCCCCCCCCCAAGTTCCAAGTAATGCTCCAGCATCCTGCCTGAAGTGTGGATATCTCTCCTAAGTGTACCATGTATCTTGGAGCTGGCCTGTAAAATCCTACTTAACTTCTGAGAAGCAATTAATTTTATGCTACCACCCAATTATATTTTAAATTGACACAGTTATAAATTTCTTAATTCTAATTTCAGTTTTGCCTGTAGGTTTCAGCTTTATTTGAATAGTTAACTAGTAAAGATTGATTTTTTTGGGTATGATTTAAAAGGAAGCACTTTGGGATATGCTGTAGAAGAAAATCATTCATCTGTCGGAATCAAAATGTATTTTGCTGCTCTGAAGTTGATCCTTTGTATGGGTCCCTATTGCACCCAGCAAGGATGATCTCTGGGTATTTTATTTGTTGTCATTAGCTCATTTGTCGTTCCCAAGAGCACATTAAACGACCTTCAAGGAACTCTAATGTATTTATCACTGAGTCACCACTCTCTTTCCTATTGGTTTTGAAACAGTAGAACATTAGGAAATGCTTTATATGTGATTTTAAAACAACACAAAAATGTGTTTTTCTAAGCAAATAATCTAGAATCTGTGACATAAATTATCACTTCAGAAGGATTCTAGGATACTTTATTGGTTTATTCAATGTACTATAAATGTTGTGACAATAAAAGATGTCTTAAAAGAGAAAAGACAGCATGATTGTGCTCTAATAAAACCTGACGTTAATTATGACATGGGAAATGGAAGGTCTATTAGATATAATTATAATTACAGGAATGCAATTCCAACTGCCGAATATTTAAGATAAAAAATTTAAAATATTATGTTATTAAAGTAGAAATCTTTATTCAAGAGATGAGGTGCGGGGAACTTGGATCAGAAGACAGAGAAGAGCAACAACTAGATATTCAGGGAGCCAATGTGTTAGCTATACAGTGTAGCAGTTATATCATGGTACTACGCTGGAAAGTTTTTCCTTTTCATTAGCCAGGTAGTGCCATGTAAAGCACCACATAGGTTTTTGTTTACTAGTTAGTTGCCTTCTAGAATTCAATGTATGTACAACACTCATTGCCCAAGTGGCCACATATAGTTAAGATGTGTCAAGTGCCTCATTTGGAGTGTATAAAACAGTTACTTTAGGCAGCATCCCATTTATAATTGCTCTTTTGCCCACGTCTTTAACTATCTATATCACTTTAGAATGCCAATAATAGAGATGTTTCATTATTCACCTTATATGTATATTTTTGTGACATATATGTATATTTTGCTATGTAACCCTACTTGAGCTAGTTCTCTCCATGTTGACCAAGTTAGCCTTAAATTTGTCACAATCCTTCCTTCAGCCTTTGGACTGCAGCTAGCCTTGGTACATGACCACCATCCCTACATATGTAGCAGATATAAATAGTCTCTGGAGAAATATTGGTTCCATCCTATTCCAGGGCATATGTATGAATTTTATTTATAGTTCTTAGCTTATTGCTCAGTTCATTGTCTTTCGTTGCATTTGTTCACAATAAAGGGGAGTGTGCCACAGATTTTTGCATGTGCTATTGTTGTTTACCTTAATCTGGATTAACAACATCTGTATGGGCAGAAGGCTCTCTATGATATCTGGCGCTAGAATAGCATCAACTGCTTTCAGATCTGGTGATAAGCTTACCTAATTTAGGAAAGAACTATTTCACATGGGCCAGTGGTCAAATTTTCCTCTAATTTTAGGTGCTCACTGCTTTGATATAACAAATTATCAGACCTCAAACTCTAAAAGACTAGGTTGTACTGTCTTCTTTCCTTGCTTTCATACTTTTTTTTCCTAACAAGTTTATCTTGAACTTTCTTTTTCCTTTTGATACAGGGCCTCACTGTGTGTAGCTCTGCCTGGTTTGGAATTCACTGTGTGGACCTGGCAGGCAGATAGCTGTCCCCCAATTGCTGGGATTAAAATCATATCCCACCTTGTCTAGCTCCTCCAACATTTTTAAGAATCAAGATTATCAGCGGCTAGAGAGATGGCTCAGCTTGTCACAGTTCTCACTGCTCTTGGAGAGGACCTGGATTTGGTTCCCAGCACCTTCATGGCAGTTCACAATTGCCTATAGCTCCAGTTCTAGGGGATCCAAAGTTGTATTCTGACCTCTGTTAACACTAGGAACACATGTGATGAAGGTACATACACATAAAATAAAAACAATCATGAAGAAATACAGTTGAGTTTATCAAAGAGGTGGCTCTCTCTAAAGTTATTCTGACAAAAGCTCAATAATAATTAGAAGGAAAGCCAATTAATGGCTCACTAGCTTCAAGTCCTTTGTATGAAATTTGATTTTGTCTCAGTTCTTTACCAGACTTCACACTTTTATTTGAATATCCTGATATGTGAGGCATACAGTTAAACCAGAACAGAAGACTTGAGACTTACTGTCAGCTGTGTTCACTTTAGTGAGCAAGCATCGAGGTACTGCAGAATCTAAACAGATATAAGGAAACTCCTAGAAGGAAAGCATGTTCCTCTTCTCATTCTTCATTGCAATCCATTCTTTCCATCCATTTTTACCTGGGCAACCTCTCTCATATTCCACATATATTTATCACCTTAGAAAAATGCAAAGACTTATTTTCTGTCATTAGATAGTGAAAATATGATATGCAGGCAGAGGAATGGGAAAATAAATACTTCCAAAATATTTACCTCATGTTAAATATGTTAAAACTAAAATATGTTTTAAGTTTCTACTGTCAGACCTGATGTATATGTCTAATATTCCCATAGGCCTTGGTTGACACTTTCACAAAGAGTTCTGAGTCCTCTTCAGTTTCAGAAATGGGGCTAGTGGAGGATTCTTGTGTAGTGAATTCTGTTCTGTGTTTTTCTGTGTTGGTGGATCATCATCCCAAGCTTCTAAATCAGTGATTCTTAACCTTTCCAATGCTTCAACCCTTTAATACAGTTCCTCATGTTGCAGTGACCCCCAACCATTGTGTTATTTTTGTTGCTACTTCAAAGCATGATAGTTTGTTACTGTTATGAATTGGAATGTAGCTATCTGTGTTGCCTGATGGTCTTGGGTTGTTCAACTCCCAAGAGGGTTGAGTCCCACAGGTTGAGAACCACAGATTTTGATGGACAGTGGTGAAGTAAATCCTAACTGCATTGAGTGAGTGTAGCTTGGACTTCCAGTGGAAGGGTTTAGAAGATGGTTTTAAGTTAAGGTGAAGTTACTGAGAAAGGCAGTAAGAACAATGCCATTATTTTTTTCATTTGTCTAATGTACAGAAGCCTTTATGTGTTTGGAAGTGATTTGTCAGAAACTTAATTCACTGGCTAACCTTCTAAAACATTTTTAAAAAATAATAAAATTAAGAAGGCTGAAACTACTCACAGTGCATCTGCAGATTATGACTTCTACTGTTGTTACTTCCCCCTTTAACAATATCCCAGAGCTCTTTTCTCAGCAACAGCAAGCCTAACACAAACAGCTGAAGAGGTGGGAGCATTTATTTTGGATCAAGCTTTTGATATATCAATCCATAGTCTGTGGCAGCATTGGTTCTTGGTGTATGGCAAAACAAAGCATCCTCAAAGTGGGGACATATAGGAGAGGAGGAAGAGGAGGCTGTCCTGGTGTGCACAACCAGAGATGGGGAGGGGAGGGAGACTAAGTAGAACCTTCAAAGTTTCCTGTCTGGAGACTGGTTTCTTCCAACTCCTAATTTCCATCCCTTCCAAATAGCACTAAAAGTGGGAGTCCAAGTCTTCTGTACTGGAGCCCACAGGCGATGTGCATACTTCAACCATAAGGTGAAGATATGCTTGCTTTAAAGAACAACTTACTATTAGCTCACAGAAATAGACATACATCCTAGCAAATCAACTTCAAACATACCTTCTAACAATTCTCTAACATATCTCAATAATTAGGTATTTTCAGGAAGAAAAAAATGTTGTCCAGTAAATGCAAGGAATGTAATGATCACAAAAGAAAGTTGTAGAAAAGTTCTAATAAAGTCAAGTATAATACAGGATATAGCAAGCAAAGGTTCTTGGTATTTGTTGGAATATTCCAAGACATCATAAAATATCTGCCTTTATTATTTTTAAAATGCAAGAAATGTGTAGTTTCTATCTGGTGAACATTTTTATACCATTGGTAATTCAGTGATTTCATACTGGAGAAACCATTTTTCCATTTTTAGTTATTTTAAATATCTAATCAGAATTGGGTTCTACTTAGATAGTTAAGTGGGCAAAGAAGTGGAATATGTTTTTCTGCTTGAAATCCCCATCTATGAGAGTCACTACATCCTTCCTAATGTACACCTTCTCTGATAAGCCACATGTCATCTCAGTTCACCTCATTGTAGGTAGAATGGAACACCTAAAATAGGAAAAACACAGAATCTAGACCTGTTTAACTCTTCAAAGAATTACAGAGGTCCTTTGTGTATGATGAAATTATATATTTGAACAGATTTAGAAAGAAAAAATAAGTAAAATCTGTTTAATATGTTTAACTTACATAGCAGTGTACGTAAGAATACTGTGTTATAGTTTTTAGTTACAGTGTTATAGTTTGCCTATCTTTGTGGTCATGTGACTGATAAGGAACTGCAGTTCACTGCCACCGCCCAGCATCACCAGAAAGAATTCAACTATTTATCTCTAACTCTGGAAATGACCAGAATTCAAAATTTGAATTAGAGCTCCTACTGAGTGCATATTGTTCTTGCACCATCACAAAGTTAAAGTTAAGTAGGAGGTTGTCTGCATTTCTGAGTCTAAATCACCAATCAACAAGTAAATAATTTAATATCCATCCCCAAGTAGTTGTTAGGCTATAATCCATAGACTGTTGCAATGAGGTTTTAAAGGAATTGAGTCTTAGAGGTTATGCAACACATTCAATTTTCAAAAATATGAAATAATGTTGGGTCTGGTGGCACATGCCTTTAGTCCCAGCACTGTGGAGGCAAAGGCAAGCAGAACTTCATATGTTTGAGTTCAACCTGGTCTATGAAGGAAGCCTCAGGCCATCCAGTGATACATAATGAGACCCTGCCTTTCAAAACAAACAAACAAAAAACAAACACCACATAAAATGATGTATATTTATTCATCAGTATGGTGGGTTACCACTCATCTTTCCATGTGAGTTCTTCAATTATTTAAATTTGGAGCCTGCAAGATATAGCTGTAATGTTTTCTAGCATTGATGTGCTGATGTTGAAGGTTGTTAGTTAAATGCTGAACTGAATGCTGAACTGCCATAACTCCCTAGTATAAACCAATTTCAAACAGGCTGCACTTTTCTGCTTCTGACTTTCTCCTTTGCCCTCTCAGGCATGACATGCTTCCCTAGCAAACTGCTCAGATGTAAACATGGGGCCTGTTGATTGCAACTATGTTCCCACATGGCTTCAAGTCACCAGGAGACAGATGTGCTTTCTTCCCTCAACAGGCAAAGGCCAAGTTACAGACTGCATGTCAAACCCATGTAACACTGCTTGGGTTAGCATCAGCCCCACCAATTCATCCCTGTGACTGCTTAGATTAGATAAGTTTGAACATTGCCATTTTTGGTCATTTCCAATGCAATGATGATTATGGTTCTATGAACTCTGGCTTTTTGTACCTGAGATGTGACACTCCTACAGGCTGAGCTCTGGCCCTGTTCCATATGAAACATGCTTACTTAAGGCCACATTTTATTTCATGGAATGATGCAGCTTGTTTTCCCCTAACTTTTAATACTGTTGCCTGAAGAAATTCAAGTTGGCAATCACTTGGGAATTTTAAAGAATGACCTATTGATTCCGGGCAAGATGTTAACCTCCTATCTGTCATTCTAGCATCCAAAGATAATTTTCTTTTACCCAACTAGGGATTTGTGGACAAGTAAGATGATGTTTTAGGTGCTCCAACTGTGAGAAGTGACAGTGGTATTTACCTTATTGATCTCATGATTATAATAGTTGTCATGGGTCAACCTCACAATTTGACTACTTTTAATTGCCTTCCATGCTTTATGTGGGTTTCTGGTTAAAATAGCAACTCTTCTAAACCAGGATACTGGTCTATGCTCTCAGTTTTTCTAAGAAATGCTTCAATATACTCTAAATCTACAGTTACTGTAAGTGGCCCTGGCGAGTGATTTGATTTGAGAATTGAGACTACAGTCTGGATTTACTCTTTATACATTAACACAGGTCAAATGGACAGGGACTGCATTTTAAGTCAGTAATGGAAGGCTGAAGGCTGTCTTAAACCAATCATATCAGTTTTGCCCATGACTGATTGATCCCTGGGGGCAGAGCCTTGTAAGCATTTCTCTTCCATGAATGGACTCCATAAAGCCTGGAGTTTCATTCATAAAATGGAGCCTGAAAGGAAACGCACGCACATGCACAGGCACACACACAGCCTGGCTCTCTGGAATGTCATTTATACAGAGCTGGAGGGTGTAGTGTTCCATCAGCGGCTGCTTCAGCCAGTTGACTGGAAGTAATGATTAATGCTCATTGGCCCTGCTTGCTTGTAACCTGACACCGTTCATGGCCTTCCAGATTCCTAATGTATGGTGAATGAGAAGACAACATTCTCAAATCAGAAACATAAACAGGAACTGGTGGGTCTGAATTTTATTCAAATATGTCATCTCAGCTCCACTGTGTTTGTCTAACTTGGATTTTACAGGCAGGAAGGGGGAGGGAGGGATACTGCGCTTGTTAGTTGTACTAGCTTGGAAAAGGGAGTTTGAAGTGGGTGGAGTACACTTTTATAGTGTGTAATTTATGGTTTCTTTTCTAACAAAACAACCAGACACAGGCTTCAAGTTGCTTACCCCCAGTGGGTGAAATGAGCGTATAACTGTTTTTATAAGTGGAGCTGAGATTTGAAATTAAGGGAAACAGTTTAAAGACTGTTGGCTATCTCTCTGTGTCTAGTGAATATGAACAAAAGAGGCAAAAAATGATTACCTTCTTTTCAAAACTCTCTCTGTCCCTCTCTTTCTCTGTGTGCATGCTTATTGGAGTGTATGTTTTTAGATTTTAAATATTCTTATAAAACATTTTGGTACTCAAGGACTTCCATACTCAAATGCTAGTATAGAAAATAAGAGGTAAGAGCTAGGTAAGAGGAAGAATTGGTTTCATAAATACTTTCATCTAGGTAGTATGCAAATAACTTGAAATAATTGTCAAACAATTTGTGTTGGGTTGAATAGATGCATATCATTTTTTTGTGTGTATGTTTTTATTTAATTGATTTTAATAGTTCCTTGTACATTCTATAAGGACAAGTATTTCAAATAAATAGAAAAATAATCACAAAGCAAAACAAACTGAAAAACTAGCAGTCCTATGGCTGTGATTATTTAACAGGCCTTTGTAACTCTGGTTTAGAACTCTGCCTCCTCTTTGTGTGTGAGTTTTGAAAATTTATTGCCTTATCTACATGATCTGATTTTTGTTTATGCTCAGCATTAAAAAATAAAACCACCTAGTTGCTGTGACATTCAAAAAATACCAACTTTTGTGTCTGATATGGCTTACCATTTGTATGATATGGAGCAAGCTTTGTAATTTTTTTTTGGCCCGCAATTTACTTATTCCCAAAGTTCTTGTAACGATTAAATATGGTTATAGTTGTGAGTGCCAAACTCAGTGTCTGCCACATAGGAAGGGCCCCGACAATAATGCAGGGCATTCATTGGCATGGTTTTTAATCATGATTTCTGTAGGTTGCCTCAATGTTAAATACGTCCTCTAACAAGGTGCCAAACTAACACTTGGGCTAGAGGACAAGATGAACTCTCAGAGATGGACCACTGAAATCAACATTTATAAACCAAGCCTTCTGTGTCTGACACAGTTCTTGCTAAACTTCGTTAGTAGTTTCATTTTTGTTGGAAGTGAACAGAACAAATTATAAGCATATTATATTATAGCCAAATAAGGTAGGAGTCCCAGGAGATGAACAAACCCAGGAGGAACCCTCTGCCTCAGATACTTTTCTTTCAAATCATACAGATTCCAACAGAAAACCAATTAGGGCATACTGGGTACTCAGCATCAAATCCTCCACTGCAGGATGCTGTTGTGAATCATTTGGTCAGCGAGTGACACTGGTTCTCATATTTACTTTTAAAGCCCATCTTAACTGCTAGAGTGTGGCAATATCTAATAAATACCCCAAGTCACAATAATGCTTGTGCCTTTTGCCACCTGAGCTCTATTTGTATTCTAGTTTAATAACAGTTACCAGCCTGTAAAACTTACAATATCCTGAGTTCATAATGTCCATATCCTGTTTGGGCCTGCTCAGGTTTGGTGCGTGATACTGTCCAAAAAGTATCTTGGAAGCTTATGAGAGATTTTGATTTCACAGGGAAAGTTTTGTGCTACTGTTTGTCACTATGCTGCCTTTCTCTCCAAAATCCTGAATTCTCTCATTGCCTCACTTCCTCCTTCCTTCCTTGGTTCAGGGTTCTCTTGATTTAGTGTTTTTGTTTTCTGGGTTTTGTTTGTTTGTTTGTTTTGCCTTTAGTTTGTTGAGAAATATCCCAAGTGAGGATGAAGCAATATTAAACTCATCCCTCCTTTCTTAAAACTTGAGCCATGTCCATATCCATCCCTTTCTTTTTTTATTATATGTCTGTGAGTGTTTTGCTTTCATGTATGTGAATGCATCCTGTGTGTGCCTGGTTCCCAGGGAGATCAAAAGACAGTGTTGGATCCCCTGACATTAGAATTATCGATGCTTGTGAGCCGCCACGTGCATGCTGGAATCGAACCTAGATCCTCCAAAAGAATGAAAAAATAGTCTTACCCATGGAGCCATCTCCCCAGCCCTTCCACCTCATCTTCAGACTATTAGTTCAGAACTTCATGACAGAGAACTAGCTGGTCCATAAAGCTTCTCTGTTTCAACTTCTTTGTCATTTTTCTCATGTGAATCTAACATACTACTGCTGGAACTTATTTTGAACTTAATAACTTGCAGATTTCACCAATATAGAGCACATTATGGGTGCAAAACCATCTTTTACATGACTGTGTCTTTCAGGAAACTATAAAATATAGTTTTCTTGATTAACTATACCAAGTTCATTCATGCTTCAATTGTAAAAGCAGAGTTAAAGTAACATGGTGTTTCTGCATTTGCATTTATACGTATCTCCTTGAAGCTTGTGTTATTTATGCCCTAGGGGTTTTGACACCCTGGGGGTTTTGAACATAATATGTGATGTTAATAGGAGTGAGAAGAGTAAATAAACCTAAACTAGTGAAGGAAGGACTTGAAAAGCTGAAGGGAATGAAAACAATAATGTCCTAATGTTCATCTTGAGACAAGTTGGTGTCATCAGCTGTTGCTACAGCTTATGTCAGGATTTTTTTCTTTAGTGCTTGGACTTGAACCGAGTACTTCCTGCATGCTAGGCAAGCACTCTTCCACTGTGGCTATCCCCACCAACATCAGGGTTTATTACATTGATTTTCAGAAATTTGTTGACTAGTGATACTAACAAATTGGGTAAATCTTCAGGGTTTGTATTGAAGTGCACACACACACACACACACACACACACACACACACACCTACACCTTTTACAGATTTGCATTGTTTTACAGGATATATCATTTTGACTATATATAATTAACATTTTAAATTTTCTTCCATTATCCGAATGTGTTGAATGGAGCTTAGCATAGTGGTTCATGCTTGTGATCCCAGTACTGGGTAGATTCATTCAGGAAGAGAGAATGAGACCCCATCTTAAAAGTGAATGAATGAATGAATAGTTCCATATGGACTCTACACAGACACATCACTCCCACAAGGAGTTAAAGTGTACAGTCAGTCAACTTCTGCGTTCTAATTTAAAGGAAAGCCAAGACAGAGTTGTAGGCTACTTTTACTTTCCTGGGATTTCTCATTTACCTTAAGACATTTGGAAGCTGGATTAAGGTGTACATTGATTATAGGGATCCAGCCAGAAGCATCAAATGAAGGAGACTCCCTTCCCAGCCTCCTTGTTCAGTTTGTTATATGAGATAATCCCAAGTTTATACACTGCTTGGTAACAAAGCAGATTCAGCAACCACTGAAACTGCCCTAGCCAATCATGACTAATCTTTCCTCTCTGGGTCTGGCAAGGCTTTTGGAAGCTTACACAAATGATTCCCTAAAGGGGAATTTTCATTTTGTACAACTGAGCAGCAAATATGTAAATCAAAGGAGTGCCTGGCATATTACATGTGCAAAATTCAAAACTGCATTTTGTGGTAAAACTTTTGGTAAAGCTTCCCACATCAGTATTGTGTTTTCCAGTACAACTTTACTTTGTAAGGCAAAGAGGGAGAAAGCAGCTTTTTTTTTTTTTTAAAGTTTCTTACACATGTATCTTGATATGAAGTGATATTTTCTATATCATTTCAAATCTGATGCCTTTCATAGTGATACTACATGAAGCCTAACAAGCGGGCAGTTTGGAGACTTCCAGTGCTTTTTCCTGATTCCACCTTCATGCACCGAAGCCTGGGGATGCCAGCAGCACTTCACTGCTTTGAATTTTTACAGCATATTAGATCAGCTTTCATCATGACAAGAGCTCATCTGAAACAAATTACAGGCGCTGTGATTTGTAAGAGCTGATTTGGACAGCACTAATATCGAGTTTTAGAATGCTTTGATCCACAAGTTTCTACATCAATGAAAATCCTTTGTCCTAAATTCAATTTACATAATCCAATTTATAGACTGACTTTTAAACTTCTTAAGCCAGTGTTGTTTAAGAACAAACAACAAGGGTTAATACTGCAAAAATATGAAGTTCAAAGATGGATTCTTGAGTATTTAAAATCTCTGGTGGAAATTCTGACTTAATCATAAAGTTATGACTGTTCAATCAATATATTTTTAGATATCATAGATTAAGAGATAGATTTACAGAGTCTATTCAAGAATAACTACACTAGTTACCAACAAATCAACCAGCGCATGGAATTTAAGAACATGAAATTAAGATATCCAAGTATATTATTGAAATATGGAATTCTATACTAAATCCTTTGCTAGTGGAAATATTGCAACCCTTTAGTATCACTAGCACTCTCACTTTACAGATGGGAAGGTTGAGGAAAGATCTGTTAACTAACCTGCCAAGAGCTATACTCCCTTGAAACAAGGCACCTTAGACTTGAATTTGTGCCTAATAGGTGACAAAGTGGTTGCTGGCCATCACTGTGCTGTGCTGGTCATCCTAAAATTATAACCCGAGGATGACAGATAGAACAGTGTAAATGTCCTGCCATCCTAGCTGTTCGTGTAGGTCAGGCCTCACTAGTTTGTAGCTCTTGCATTGTCTTTGCTTTCACAGGAAAGTAGACGGCCCTGCCCAGCGACACCTCCATTCTCTGTCACCAAACATTGGCCTTTGAAGTCACCACTTAGCCCAGCTTGGATCTTCATTGAACATTTAACAAAAGTTCAGATGGAATGCCAAATCTCACCAGTTGGACTTTTTTTATTAGATAAGGTAGAAATGAAAGCAGCAGGCAATTTAATTAGCAGTAATTTTTCTGGGCAAGTCATTACTTTGATGAACTTCAGAGCAATGTTTACGGCCCCTAATTAACCATGTTAGTCATTTGATTGAATAATCACTTTGGAAATGTTTCTACAATTTGATTAGAGTCTGACCCACTCTGATAGTCATAAATTAACTGATATCACTTTAGAATAACATGACTTTAGTTATTCTAGTGGATAAACCTCCTAGCCCTTTCTTTTATTTAATTTTTTTCCTGGATTTTCTGGACTATATAAATGGCATCCACTTTAAGGGCAGGCTGGATTTAAAAATGATAGCCAAGGCCTTGCCTTTAAAAACTAGTTACTAATTTCATGTAATAAATGGCAGGAATTGGAAAAGCACAATTCTCTCCATAAATTGTTACCCATTGTCTTCTTAAGAATGAAAATCACACACTGGTCTTTTGTAAACTGTAATGAAAGTTCTACCTGAACCTTATTATGTGTCACTGATTTTTTTAAAAATAAACTTTAGGACAATCTATTTTAAATATCTAGATAGACCTAGAATTTTTGAAGAACAGTACAGTATAAGAGCAGCTGTTTTTCTAGCTGCAGGAGAACTAGACAAATTGTGCATAAAATATCTCTGATGCTGTGTCTAGATTTCCAGGATTACGCTAATTTTACACCATGTTAGAACACTCTCCATAAGTGTCCTTCAGCCTTGAATACTAGGTTCTTCAGAAATAGTGGTGTTTCCTCTTTCTCCTGCTCTGGGAAGGAAAGCACATTTAGTCACACTTACATGTAATAAGACTTCAGCCTCTGTCTTTTCCTCTAGCTGCCTCAGAACTCGCCAGCTGTTCTTACAGCCGTACTCCAGGTGTGTAGCAGTCAGTAAGAGTATTTTTGTGGCATGGTGTCAACATCAGTACAGCAAAAAGCTTGCCTTTGAGCAGCTGCTGCACCGACTGTAGTCATTAACACTGTCCCTTCCAGGCCCAGCTGTTTTGAGGGACCTTATGCCTGGCAATAAATCAGAATAATGTTAAAAATTAATTTCAAGGTTCCTCATTAGTTTAAAGTTGGAACAAAGTGGATTGCTATTTGGCCTATTATCAGTGCTGTCAGGAAAAGAGTCACTTTTCCTTCATAGACTCAGAATTATGCATGATAAAATAAATTGTATAAACTGTGTTATAGAAAAATGTGTGTTTGCAAGTTTACCACTGTCCGCACTAGGCTTTCTCATGTACTTTTATTTCATGTAAGTATCAGATTTTGTTTTTCTGGTGCTGCGGACTGTGCTTAGGGCCAGTGCATGTTGTGCGAGAGTTCTACTGCTGAACTCTGTGCCCAGCCTCTTTCCTCCTTGGCTTGTTTTGGTTTTGTTGTTTTTGTTTTGAGAGAATCCCTCTGTGTAACTCAGAATGGTCTCAAATTCACAGTCTTTATTCCTCAGCCTCTTGAATATTGGGATTATGGCGTGTACCACCAAAACCATATTTTTAAAATGTCGTTAGAATTATGGCTTACTGGTGAAATGTTTTAGATTAAAACCGTGTGGGCTAAAATATTTTTATGTTAAAAATTTCTCATATTTTTGTTGACATTAAACCAAAAAAATGATCACTTGTCATCAGACCGAACAAACAAAAATACTGACTTTGAAAATGGGAAATTCTAGACCAAGGGAAAAACCAAGCCAAATAAAGGGTATTGATTATATATTGTTACAACAAGTGTATAGATGGATAGATCTGAAGAGACTGGGCTTTGAGATTCATTCTTTAAGTATGGTATATTTGAATTATAGGCAGTGGAAAGGAGGGAATTTTCTTTTTGTATTGAGTATTGCATTTGTGGTACACATTTAGATTTCCATTTTTATGTTGCTAAAAATAACCTAGTAAACCATACATATGTTCAATTTGACTTGATTAAGTGTTTACACATTCAAGGGTAGGACTCAGTCTGGGAGATCTGAAACTTGTGTTTTGAGGAACTAGATTTAAGAAAAATAAATAAAAATGAAGTACAAAAATAGTATTAGGTAGAGCTCAGAAGAAACTCCTAAAATACGGGAAGACCCATAATTTGGGGGGCTGCCATGCATCTGTCTACCGTCAGCACCATGGAATTGGAGAACTGTAATAGGTGTTAGGGAATATGTCTCAACCCTTTATTTTATAGAAATACAGTTAAAGAAAAGTTCATGATAATAAGGACTTGAGTTTAAATCATATATCTCCGGAGTCATATTTATTTCTTTTTCCATGTCTAAATCAGTGAACGTGTTCAGTTCTGAGTTAGCACTGTGAATCAGGCTTCACGGTTAGCCATGCTTGTTTTTCCTTCCAGACCCCTTAGCCCTGTAAGGCGGGGGCGGGGCTTTTTCTTACCGCAGGCATTGTGAAACTGTTTATTGTGTGCTGTTTCTTTATTAGCTTTGAACATGATCTATATTCTTAATAAAAATGAAAAGCCAGATAGGCTGTTATCTAGTAAAAACAATTAAAAACCTTAAAAGTCTCGAGATTACTCGTGAGATTTAGTTACCCTGTCTTTTCTTAGTCATTTCTGTCTAGTATTTGTGAAGTCATCCATAACTGAGCCTTGGAGTTTTGCAGTGTGCATAGATAGAATAATGTAGGGTATATAAATGAATTCCACTTGCCCTTAAACAGAGTAGTGTGACGTAGTGTGGTGTTGCTGAGCTTCCATAGAGTTGAGTTGGTAAAAGTGTGTTCACCTGCTTATTGAAGAGGGTCAAGCTTCACTGTGATACCTTAAGCTGTAAGTTCTTGGAGGCCCCCTGAAAATGTTCCCCGGGTGCTGACAGGCTCACTCTTCTGGACTCTTGATGTGTCTATTCATTTCTCTCTACCTTTCACTGTCCTGCCCTTCTAACCTACCTCTCTCTGACAAATTTCGTTTCTTCTTTCAGAAGTGCCTAGCTGCCACTCCATTTATATGAGGCAAGAAGGCTTCCTGGCTCATTCAAGCAGAACAGAAGTTAAGTTCTCCATGTTTTAAATTTTCTTATTAGTGACATTAAAAATTATCACCCGTTCCAAATTTGGATCGACTTACTCATTCGTTGTGTGCTTTGGGAAAATGTATTTATGATCCTAAAACATTATTTTAAAAATTATCCTTTGGGGTCTGGGGATGATCAGTGGCAGAGTACTTGGCCGATAGACCCCAGGCCTTGGTTTCAGTCCCTAGTAAGGCAAAAACAAACAAACAAAAAAAACAAAAACAAAACAAACAAACAGGAATAAAACAACAACAAAATCCCACACTCTGTCTTTGGAAAATGAAAGGATAGTCTTTGATATCTTGTAGCTGGTACTTGGTTATTAGCCTGAGTCTTTTCCACACAAATAACTGTGTTCTTTCCTGCCAGCACCTGGCAATCTTTTAAACTAGAAATTGCTCCTTACAGATTACACACCTTCCTCCACTCTGCCGACATGTATCCTGGAGAATATTCAGCTATGACCTTATAAACCAAAGTCACAGTTTTGGAGTAAAACATGGTAGATTGATTTCACCTTTCTATGTCCTGGATTCTGTACCTTTTGGAAAAGTAATTGTTAAGAATAGATTCACATAAACTGTATACAGAAGGAGTTATTGTTTCAGGTAGCCACAGTGGAACTCTCTGCTCTAATAGATTTTGACATCTGCAAAGTAATAGACAAGAAATTATTTAATCTGGATATTATGTCCACTTAGGAATTCCTGGAACTATGACTTAAACAACATGTTTGTTCTGAAAATTGCCTTAGACACAACCTTTTTGGTTAGGATTAATATCCATGATTTTATGTGAATGATATTAATCAATGTTTAAGTGACAGTAGATGACAATAAATTTTAAAATACTTGAAAGCAAAAGCTTTGCACCAATGCATGTAGTTACTTTTGCTGATGTTGTTAATATTAGAAACCTACCATAGAGAACATTGTATTTGATGAATAAAGCTATGTTTAAATTATACGAAATTTCTTCCTATAATTAAAGCTGACAATTAGGTGAAGTCAAGTATGTGTGAGAGAGAAAATGATTATTAAAAGATACCAGTTTATTTTTACTTTTTTCTGTGAGCTGAGGTATTGTGCAGCACAAAACAAAAACAATAATAAAACCCCCTTTCTTACTCTCTTGGATATTAATGAAGAGAAGGGTTTGGTGAGTCACATGACTAAGTGAATGAATGTGCTTGCTACCCAGCCTAGCAGCAGAGTTCAATGCACAAACCCACATGGTGGAAGGAGAGAGCTCACTGCAGGCCCAGGCTGTGGTGTGTGCACAACAAACACACATGAAGTATAATGAAAAGGATTTTGAAGTGGAAGCTTAGCTTCCCAACATATTTCCACAAGGAAGGAAAGGGTAAACTAAATCAGTTTCAGAGCACCAGGGTCAATATGAGAAATCAAGGACAATCCCAGAAATTCACTTTGTGGTTCCTCTCTTGAATAATGAAACAAAGAAGCCAGAAAACAAAATGATGCATTATAAAGCCTAGGTCTGCCAATATTTTGGTTAGGTCAGCAGTTACAAATCTCTGATGGTTACACATCACTGAGTTTCGGCACCCTTCTAAATTAGGGTGCACAAAAGTCATCAGTCCTTACAAAAGCACTATTAGTCTCATCCCCATTTGATAGATGGAGAAACTGAGGCAAAGAGCCAAACTAATGTGTCCAATATCAAACAGCTGGGAAGTGACAGAATCATTTTCAAAGTATGTTTTTGTGTTAGTGATTAAAGAATTTAGGAGGGTGGGGCGGTTGTGGCACACACTGTTAATTCCTGCACTTCGGAGGCAGAGGCAGGTGGATCTCAATGAGTTAGAGGCCAGCCTGGTCTACAAAGCAAGTTCCAGGACAACCAGGACTGTTATACAGATAAACCCTGTCTCGAAACTCCACCCCCCCAAAAAAAGAACTTTGGAGTTTAATTTCATAGTCTATCATTAATAACCATTTCCTGCTCTCCCCCCCCACAGGCTGCATGTTTGAGAAGGGCCCCAGGCAGTTCTATGATGACACCTGTGTTGTTCCAGAGAAGTTTGATGGTGGGTGTCTCTCAGTTTTGTCATTTGATTTTTATGAGTACAGCTCACACTTTCCTTTTCTGAAAAAAGGTTAACATTTGCTCTTAGAGGTTTCTATGCATGTCCTTTATCACGCACTAAGGACTAGTGAGCAAACTGAACGTTCCCTCTGCTCCCCTCCCTTTATTCTTCTCTTTAGTTCCATGAGAGCCCTTTTTTTTTGGGAGATGGGACAGAAGAACGTCATTGTTGCTGCGCTTTGTGCAGAGCAAGGCATCTTTCCATTGCCCTGCTGAGCGTATGCAGCTTGTTATTTGAGATTTACTGAAAGCTGATCCTGTGATTAACAAAGCAGAACAGAAAGCATGCGACTGTGGATGCACTGATGACTAATGCAGCCTCCTTTCTTTTTATTGTTCATGAAAAGATGCATTATGGAGCACAAGGACGACATAACTGCCCATTGAGTTTCCTGATTGCTTGCCCCCACACTCCCACCAAGGAAGATGTACATTACTAATGTAGCATTATGTTGTAATTGCTTAAAAGGAAGTTAGGAAAGCATTACCTTTTAAATATCTCTCAATAGTGCAATGAAAGGGTCCCAGATATTAGAAAAGAACATCAAACTAGATAGAGTCTTCTTTTCTTGACAAGCGTGGTGGCAAAAGCCGACATTTACAAGGAAGGCTGGAGGAAAACAGAACAGTTAATTCACTTACTGGTTCTTCGGAGTGGTCTCCATATTTCCTGCTTTGATTGTCAAACAGGAAATGAGCAGGGACCCTCTGATTAGCTGATTGCAAAAACTTTGGGGATCTCGAATGTAATGACTTGGGCGCTCTCAGAGTTTTTAATTGTCATTATTTAAACAGCAGAGTGCATGCTCAGATTGCTATTTGGTCTCACATAATTATTTGAGGGCTTAACCACCAAGCTTGTTGCTGCTCTTGTAGTTTTTGGAAAGGATGGCGAGTTTTAGGAAAATCTATTTCCTTGGCCTCTCTTAAGATGGCGAAATTTTTTAAAGGTCATGGACTTGAAACACTCAAGGGAAGCACCATGTTGGCTTTCTTCTATAATAGTTATGTACACTTCTATTTTAGAAATGTGAGTTGTGGTAACTACTGCAATTAGCATGCCATCACAGTCTTAAAATTCTGCTTTTCTGTTGACACGGAGCCTCAGACTTGCTTTTGCAATGTTCATTGTTTCTTCTTCTCAGTTATTGTGAGTTTCATGTGTTAAATAATTGCAAACTCAGTATGGGCATATAAGGAGGGAAATTATCTTAAAACTATGGGCAAAAGAGACTTTAAATGCTGCAATTTCATCTTATATATATACATAGAGATAGCATATGTCTTACATTTTTAAATATTAGAGAACAAAAAAGAAGAGCAAAGGGGATTTTGTTTTGCATGTAGCTAATGGAGTAAGTCACATTGATGCACAGCAACACCATTGAAACTACATTTCACAAGGTTTCACTCTGCATGATTGTCCACTTGCCTCCATGGGGGGAAAAATGTAAATAATAGCAGGGAAAATCTCAGATAAATAAAACTGACTTTTTTTCTGAAGATTCACTCCTATATTGCCTGGTTAAGATGAGAGGGTGTCATGATTTTTAGTGGCCATTGACTGGGCGATTGCGTGTGTCTGTGTCACTGTGTAAGTATTGCTTTTCTTCTCGGCTCATGTGATGAGGTGTATTCCTGCTTACTAACTACTGGAAATTCTTAGAAAGCTTATGATAGGGTTTATTTTGTTGTCACATTTAGTGTAAATAGAGCTCCTTGACTATAATCTGCCTGAACTGTTTCTTCTGATCTATCTGCCGGCATCAGCCAGGCAGTCGGAATTGCAGGCAGGGCCACTTGGTTTTGAGATCACGGGTAGAGTTAGAAGGAAGTGGCTAGTGGCCACAGCACAAAATGTTCTGGTTTGCATGTTTGCTTTGAAAAGCCAAGACAGTTGTGTAGCAAAAGCATTGTTAACATCTTTATTCATATTAGATTTTTATGCTTTTCTACACCAGGCAAATAGAGCTCACATTTTTTTTTTCTTTAAAAATGTATTTTACAGAATGTCCTTTTTTGTATTATTAATTCTTCGCCCACACAATGCTTTCTAACTGCAGCCTCTCCTCCTTCTACTCCTAGTCCTCCCCACCCAGTTCAACTGTTCCTCCATTTCCCTTCCTTTCTGAAAAGGGTAGACAGTAAGATGATATCAAGGATGACAGCAACCCAGTAGGAAGGAGGAAAAGGGTCCCAAGAGCAGGCAAAAGAGTCAGACACACTCCCACTCCCACTGTTCGGAGTCCCACAGAAGCTAAACATCCACAGCATTTATGTAGAGGACCTACTGCAGGCACAAACAGGCCCCATGGTTGCCTCTTCAGCCTCTGTGAGCCCCAATAAACTCTGCTTAGCTGATTCTGTGGACTGTGTTCTCTGGGTGTCCTGTAGGAACCCCCTGGCTCCTACAGTTATTCCTCCCCCTCTTCTGCCCTGAGCTAGGTCTAATGGGTGTAAGTCTCTGTATCTGTTCCTATCAGCTCCAAGAGGAAGCCTTTATGATGTTGATTGGGCTAGACACCAATTTATGCTTATAGCAGAATATCTTTAAAAATAGTTTCTCTCTCCCTCCCTTTCTTCAGTAGTGTTTCGTTCTACCCTAGGTCTCTGGGCCAAACTTTTTTGTTTTTGTTGTTTTGTGACAGGGTTTCTCTGTGTATTTTTTGGTGCCTGTCCTGGATCTCGCTCTGTAGAATAAGCTAGCCTCGAACTCACAGAGATCCCCCTGGCTCTGCCTCCCGAGTGCTGGGATTAAAGGCATGCAATCTTAAACTGACCTTTTAAAAGAAATATCAACAAGCCTGCATGGTAGAGACTGCCTTAAATCCTAGCGCTGAGACACCATTGGCAGGTAGATCTTTAGTTCTAGGCCAGCCTGGTTTACAGAGCAAGTTCCAGGATAGCCAGGGCTACACAGAGAAACTCTGTTTCAAACACCACAACAAAACAAAAGACCAAGAAACTAAGTTAAATGAGCCAAATGCAGGTAAGATTCCTCAAGAATGTTGTTTCCCTTGTTGGCCAGTGAAAAGCAGTGGATTCCAGAGGAAGGCGTTTTAGGTGGGATGGTGATGCTGCTGACGCCCCATGAGTGTCCCAATTCATAGAAAGTACAGGCCACTCAGACTTTATGATATTGCCAAATTTACTTTGAATTATGTGCTCTGAGATTTTCAGTAGTTTGTCATGTATGGGTCAGTAGATATTTGCAAATTACAGTTTGTAGAAATTAATTTATACAAGTAAAATACCCAGAAATTAAAGCTGATTACATCTTCCAAGATAGGCAAACGGCGGTAGTGAAGCAAAGGAGTGTGATTAGGTATGCTGGTTTGTAAAGATGTGAATGAAAGACCAACAATTATGCTAGGTTTTTATAAATAGATGGTGCTTATGAATCTAACTCCTTAGTGGTGCACTTATATTAATAAGAATACACATTGTTATGCTGTCTGCAAGTTTCTAAGTTTCTGTAGATTGCTGGCTTGCATTTAGTCATTTGATTATTTTAAATCTGTATTTATGGATTGTTACAAAATCCATGAAGTGATTGTGTTTAACCATTCCCATGGTTGATTTGGTGTAAATTTTATATGAATCACATAATGTTGCTGATAATAGTTGATTTTTTTAAATTTAGGGGACATTAAGCAAGAACCAGGAATGTACCGGGAAGGACCCACATACCAGAGGCGAGGATCCCTTCAGCTTTGGCAGTTTTTGGTAGCTCTTCTGGACGACCCTTCAAACTCTCATTTCATTGCCTGGACTGGACGAGGCATGGAATTCAAACTGATTGAGCCTGAAGAGGTTAGTCTAGTAGATTTTGAATAGGAAGCCAAAATTTCCTATTTCCTATAATATAAACAGACTTGATTGATATGTCAGAAAGGTATATATAAAGTTTGAAAACGATATAGACATATTTTAAATTTGAAAGTAGGTCAAAACAATATATATATATATTGGTTTTTCGAGACAGGGTTTCTCTGTGTAGCTTTGCGCCTTCCCTGGATCTCGCTCTGTAGACCAGGCTGGCCTCGAACTCACAAAGATCCGCCTGCCTCTGCCTCCCGAGTGCTGGGATTAAAGGCGTGCACCACCACCGCCTGGCACAATGTAAAATTATTAATTTCATGGTTTTTACCATTGAATGCAATAGTCTCTCCTAGTTTGCAAGAGTTTGCATCTGTTCAGAGGGCTGGTTTTGCAGCAGAGTCCTGGCTTCACACCAAACACACACAGAGGACTCAAAAGTGGAAATACCATTGCTAAATGTTTGGGTGTTTAAATTTTATAGGGTATTTAAAGCTCCATTTGGCTGTAAAGAAACTTTGATTTTCTGTAGATGTACTTAATTGATGTAAGTGAAGAACCACAAAAATATGGTGCGGGCAACAGAGACTAAAGATGCCTAACAAAATAATCTCAGAGTCCTTTACCATAATGGGAATGTGTCCTCCCCCTCATGGAAGATTTTAATAATCAAAGCAAGACTTGGACTAGGGAAGTTCAACAGGGATTTATGTCAGTTAAACAGCCATTTCCCACCACCTGTGATTAAAATAAACTGAGCAGAAACAGAACATTTTATTTTTGTCATATTTGTTAGGACAGGAGGCATTACTGAATGATGTCAGTAACATTTGAGCCCCTCAGAAGAGCCTACATTCTATGAGGGATTAAGTTCTTCATACAACCACCCATGTCATTTAGATATTTGAGTCTGGATAGAAGAATGGAAGATCTGACTAGCTGGCCAGTTCATGGCATCATTCTGAGTTTTTGTAATCATTTAAATGTGAGAAAGATATGCAATCAGGTCTGTTTCACACAGCTGATATTTCAACAACTCTGCTGTCACAGGTGCATAAAGTCAAAAGGAAGACCCAGTAATTCAGTCAGTTGACTGTTTCCAAATGGTAACTAGCTCAGTGGGAATTGTGCAATAGGTACTCCATGTCTCCAAAACTCTTGTTCAACATCCTTTTCTAGGGGCCTGGGAAGACAGCTCAGTAAATAATGTGCTTCTGCACAAGCATAAAGATTTGATTTCTGTTCTCAGCAGCCGTGCTAAAAGCCAGGTGTGACAGGATATACCTTTAATCCCAGTGCTCTGGAGGCAGATACAGCAAGATCCTAGGGACACTCTGGCTAGCTTAGTCTAGCTGAATCAGCATGATCCAGGTTTAGTGAGAGAACTCTGTCTCAAAAGGTAAGGTCAACAGTGATTGAGGAAGACACTATCATCAGTGTCTGACCCCCCCCACACACAAATAAAAAATTGAAGAATGAAGTATCTTCTTTCTGATTGCTGCCTAACTCACACTTATCACCAGACAATGACTGTGTTGTCTTTTCCAATTTTTTCTTTGGAAAGGATCTGTGAATTATTTTCTTCTGAGTGGACCACAGTCCCTCTCTTATCCTCTGCTACATAACAGATCTTTCAGTGTTGACTCCCACAATCTATGAATGATGTCTTGGAAGCCGCCATATTGTACTTCTCCCAGGTTTTATTTTCTCATGTTTCATCTCTTAGTTTAAAATGATAATGAATGAACTTCCCAATATGTCCTGCTTATCTGCTCAGTGAGCTTGGATGACATTAGCAAACTCTTTCAGATATTTGAGATAATGGTATATTATTTCCAAATTAATCAGTGGTCCTAGGGAGTTGTTTCTAGAAATATTCCTTAACATAGAAAGATACCTCCTGAATTTCATGCCACAATCTTGATGAATACCAGGAAGTTAGATTGCCAGACCCCAAATGCTAGGTTCACTGTCCCATGATGTAGGTTACTGATACAGTGATTGGCTGGCACACACAGGGCCCTGAATTCAAACACCAACACCAAAAAGATACATTTACTAATAAAATAAAAAGGATGGAGTTGTACTTAAATGACTACATTGACTCACTTAATTACTTAACAAGGGTGAGTGCCATGCTGCTATACTCTTTATGCTCCTTCCTAACAGGGTAAGCTCTTATTTGAAAGTACTTCATGAAAAAATCATTGGAAGAATTGGCTCAGCGTTGAGACTTCATGTTGAAAATATACCTTAGTTTTAAGCAATGACATTGGTGTTTATGGGGATCAAGTGTACTTCATTCAGTTTTGGGTGGTCTCAAAGCTTTATGCTTCTTCCTGTTAATTTTAGACCCATTTGTCTACAACATATAGGCATATTGTTGTCTTTTTTTCCCTTTACTTTGTGTCAGTTATGATGCATGATAAGTCGAAGTAGATACTTTTTAAAGCCTGGGCTAATAATCTATAGTGCTGAGAATTAGTTGGCTTTATAGGAACCAAAATCTTACAACTCCCTTCTTCCAGTACTTGCAAATATCTCATGACTCACTCCAGAAACTTCTATGGTGACTTAAAATTTGTTGCATTTTAACTTTGAAGTGAACTCTGCTAAAACTCTAGTCAAGTCTCATTTGTAAACAAATGTTTTTTGGGAGTTGTTGCTTAGCAACATTTTTCACATTCCTCAAGATTTGCATGTTGTGTAGTAGGTTGTGTCTCTACTGAGCCACTGACATCACTGTTAGACTTTTGAAAGATTTTATTTAAAAAACAAAACCAAAACACACTCCTCCTGTCCTTACTTCCTCCCTCCCTCCCTCCTTCCCTCTCTCCTTCCCTCCCTGCCTCCATGCCTCCATCCCTCCTTCCCTCCCTCTCTTCCTCCCTTCTTTCTTTCCTCACCCTCTTCCTTTGTGTTTCCCCCTCCTTTCCTTTCTCATCGGTATCTCAGGGTTTCATAGTAGCCCAGGGTAGTCTGGAACCCTTGATTCTCCTGCCATCACCCCAGGCTCATACTCAGCTCCCTGGTGTTTGACAGTTATTTTGTATTACCACTTTTCCTTGCTCTATTCACTGTTCTTAGAATATTTATGGTAAAGTTCATGGAAAATTAAGATGTATCTGCCCCACCACTATGACTTTTGTCTAGAATGGGTAGTCTTGTCCCTGCTCCATCATGTCACTTCACTCTCAAAATAGTACACCATCCTGTGTGATTAAAGACCATTGCATGTTCATTCCAAGAACATAAATTAGTGACAGGAAAACAAAGGATCAATGTTTTTGAAGGGTGCGGGGAACAACAGAAAGGTTGATGCTAATGAAGAGGAGAGGAACAGAGATGGTTTGAGGTGTTCTTTCATGGTATGGACACAACAACTAGGAATTTCATGGAAACAAAGGATCGTGTTGGGTTAGAGAATGCTCTCCTGGCTTTGCTTAGGCAGTGCATGGTTTCTCCTCAGCCTACCAAAGAGTATGGATTAGTGAGATCATGACATCAACTGGAGTCAGAGAAGCAGGGACCTCTCTCTCTATGCCTCCATCAGCTCCGTGTGATGGTGGAATGGCACCATGGGAGGGAGTGCTTCCCTAGCTCTGCTGGAGAGCTGTGCATGAGCCAGACTCAGAGCCCCACCATGGCCACATATTAATCACTTCTGAGACCTTTACTAAACCACACTGGACATTCCGCTTTAAAAAAAAAATCTCATATACATAGTGAATTTTCCACTTCCATCTTATTTTTAGCATCCAATTAATGTTTCCTAAATGAGCTTAATTTTCCAGTTTGGTGATGGCTCTAGTTTTCTTCAGAGGCCACTTTCAGCAACAACAATTATTTGTAGTTCAGCTTCTTAATCGGCATACTGTTTCCTTGGCTGACACACTGCCAGTTCTTTCTTTTGCACAATCTGAACAGGGTCTTTTTTTTCTCCTCTGATTTGTCACAAATGCAATAAAACACCTTTACAACAGGATCATTAAGCAAGCAGTTCTTAAGTTGGAATTTTTGTCTGAAAGTTCAGGAAGGAAAAGACTGATGGTGTATTGCAGAAGGGAAATTCTGCCTTGTTTTGGTCAATTGTAGCCTGTTCTTTCCTGATGTAAACACATTCCCTTATTTCCATTTAATTTCTACCCAAAACAATGGTGACAAAGGATTCTATTGTGACATTTAAGAAAGAGCACTGCAAGCCTAGTCTAAGCCAAGACACAGGAAACTCAGATCACGAAGACTGTCCTGCTTTACTTATGCCTTGGATTTGGACATATATTTAGGAGTTTAGAAGTCAAACACTGATGAACTCTGTGTGTGTGCCACTAACACTGAACAATGTGATTGATGAAGACTGCACACTAACACTGTGGTTCTGTTTTGGTGGCAGGTGGCCCGGCGTTGGGGCATTCAAAAGAACAGGCCAGCTATGAACTATGACAAACTTAGCCGTTCTCTTCGCTATTATTATGAGAAGGGGATCATGCAAAAGGTGAGGTGATATTACATTCAAACTCACTGTGATGTGCCCACCACTTGTCTCTGAGTCAGACCTTAAAATCACATTATCACTACTTTGGTCCAGCCAGGCTTTCACCCGTGTTTGTCAATGCTCCTGCTTGGAGTATCACAAGTTTGTTTAAAAGTCATGGACACTGGCGATAAATGTGTATTGTTATCTCCTAAGTGAAAAGCTTTCGGGAAGTTTCCACTTTACTGCACATGGCAAACAAAAATTATTTCAGTATCAATACTAGATCTCTATGTCTCTAGAAGCTGTAATTTTGCTGCACACCACAGTCACACATTTCTTGTTCTGATTCTGAAAACACTCAGGCATCACTTGTATTTATTAGAAAAAAAACAAACAAACCCTTTTTTTCCTGCTCCATATCTTGCCTGATTTCATCACTTGACAGTTTAATATCCCAACCACTTACTTGAAATAAATGTTTCATCTTATGTGGTTATAGAACAAAGTTCAATATATTTTAATTCAAATGAGCTTCTTTTAATATTTAAAAGTTGTTTTTTGTAAAACACAAAAACATGGATAAAGATAAAATGTACTTAAAATATAACATTTATAAAGGAGGCCATGAATAAATGAATATATAAAGATAAAACATTTGGATATTTGTTATTATTTCCTTCAGGCTTGGGTGGTTTACTGCTTATCTAGGCACTGCAGTTTGATGTGAATATAGCAGAGAACAGACTTTTGGGATGCCACTGTTTGGCACAAGGAAGGCAGGTTCTTACCATGTAAGCATGCAGAGCTTGGACTGTGCATGTAGCTGGTAACCAACCAGGGTCCCTTACCGTGATAGCAAGTACCTTTAACCTTTGTACATGTATAGTCATTTCCCTTCTGTTCTAAGACCACTCATGACTCCTGTGGGAGTTCTTTCTAGAATGTTATGCCTTTTTTCATTGTATCTATTACTGTATGGACCCTTATAATGGTTAAGTAAATTGTAGCATAGTTTATTCTGAAGACCTCTATGTCTTACTACTTCCCCTTCTTACTACATAAAATATATATAATGGGGAATTACATTCCAAGTTTGAATGATGACATTTGATCATTGTCTTAAAACTTTAATTAGGCATTTGTGATGTATGTAAAGAACAATTAAATTAGAAACCTGGAAAATAAAATACAAATAACCAAATGGGTTAATATAAGTAAAATCTTTTAAATGGTAATTAATTTCAATAATTCTGAAATAGAAATAAGAAGTATTGGAAAAATCTTGTTCTTTGTAGATAAAATATCTGCACATCTAGTTAAAAATTTAGCAATACTCATAAAAATGTGTAATGTTTGTTTTTTTTTTTACTTTTACATTTGGGATTTTATTTATTTTATTTAATATTCATACACAGATATACTTTATCCTGGTCAAATATGCCCCCATTCCCTCTCCTCCAAATTAAAAAATATATATTTTATTTATTTAGTGTGTATTTATGTACCATCAGTATGTGTATGCAAGTCACAGGACAACCTGCAGTGATCAGGTCTGGCTTTCCACTATGTCGGTCCCAGGGATTGAACTCAGCTTGTCAGGCTTGGAGACAAGTGTCTTTATCTGCTGAGCAATCTTGAAAATTTAAAAGTTGAATTTCAATTTAAATACGTGTCTAGGCTTTGACAACACACTCCCCTCCCTGTTTACATCTGATAGAAACCTCCACAAAATTCTTGCGTTTTTTCATCTCACTGGTGTATTTAGGTTTTACCTAATATGCAGGATTTTTCACACTGTGATTGTATCCCTAACAAAGAAAGCTATCATTTACTTTGTCTGGCTGTCAGCTCCTATTCTAAACTCAGCAATATCTAACAGTGGGATAAATACAGTAGTAGCACTAAAACTGTTTATACAGAGAAAACTAGAAGGAAGCAGAAGGCAGAAATCCCTAGGAGATTTTGTAATTTCGATTGCATCTTGTGCATTTAAATTCCTCATGATGAAATGTTTTTCATTTATTACATTGCTTCCAAGTAAAGACAACCTCAACACATCAGACAAAATGACATGTCCAATACCTAAAGCAAACAATTCTTTTTTGCAGCCCCAAACTAAACACAGTGGGCTATAAAACACTCAGAGGCATGCAGAATAAAGCATTTATTTTACTTTCATTTCCTGAAAATACCTTGAAAAATAAAGAAAAAAAGAAACAAAACTAACATTTATTATCTTTCAGCTTTTGTTTGATAATGCCTGGTTTTCAGTTTTGTAGTCATTTCATTAGATCACCTTTTTTTTTTTTTTTTTTTTTTTTTAATGAGGACCAAAGGAAGAAAAATATGCTAGATGCCTCTATTTGCTTTGTATTGTGCTAGAGACTTCCCTCTATATCACAGCTGGCTTTCCAAGGAGCCCTTCCTGTCTCCATTTCACAAGACAAGGAACTGAAGGGCAGTTTAAGAAACATGTCCAGATTCCTAAACATTGCTCAGTGTTGGCTCTTTCAAAACTCTGCATATCCAGGTTATTTGGACTCTAATGTGGTTCCTTTTACTTCAATTCAGGGCAACAAATATTCTAAATCTGAGTCCAGAGTAGCAGAGATCCTTGGCAGTCATTCCCTCTCTCCCAAACATGTACAGAGAGTTTATAAACTGTGAGCACACTGTTTCCCCATGTCACAAATCAACTAGCAAGACCTTTTGACACAGAAACATGAGACATTCAGTCCTTTTCAGCTTTCTGGAACTGTGAGACACACACACACACACACACACACACACACACACACACACACACACACACCAAAGTTTAACACAAGGAACTGCCTTTGTTCCCCATCGCACCCCCGAGTCTTGAGTCCCTCAGCATTGTCTATTAATGGCAGGCACATTTGTCTCCTTCAGTTGTTTATCATTTTCTACAGAAGCATTACTCTTCAAAACTTAAGTTTGGGGCATGTCTTTCCCTACAAATTGTGCTGCATCTCCTTTATTTCAGGCAGTTGTCACATTTCCTTTTCTCATTTCCTCCCTTCCCAGTGTGTATTTTAGATTCCTTTCACTTTTTTTTACGCCTCTTACTTCAATTTGACACTTTACACACATCCTAAGCTTCATCTAATGTATCTTGCCTTCATTTTAAAAAGTGATGTGCTCAGGATAATGTCCTCTTGCTCCATCCTTCATTTAAATAAGGCTATGTATCTTTGGGGTTTTCTTAGATGAGAATACACAGTGCCAGGGGAAAGATGAAGGGGAAGGGAGCAGTGCATCTTGGGAATTAGTGATCACTAGTCTAGTCTTATTAAGAATAAAGCATATTTTCCTTTTAAAACTTACAAGCTGTAGAAATATAATATAGGGAGGTAAACCTTGAAGACATTTTCAAAACATAGATGTTACCTTTAAAATAAAAACTTCAATGTGAATTGGTTGCATTACATCGTTAATTTTTCTCCCCCAAATGACAGTATAAGTACACCTTTATGTTAAAAAGGAAAAATAAAACTGCTGAGTTTCCTAGCTATTTGTGGAATAAACTAATTATTACTCTAGTTCAACATTTTGTGTTTCCCTTGATTGAACCGTGGCTTATTTCACAAAGTAAAGACTTTCCCCCACGGGATGTATCTGTTATTTAATCAAATGTTCTCTTTTGCCCTCCATCCCTGCTGGTGTATTAATCCATGTTTGTTTCTCTCTTCCCTACCCATGTGGGGACGGTGACCCTGGGGTTTTCCATGATATTCCCAGGTGGCTGGAGAGAGATATGTCTACAAATTTGTGTGTGACCCGGAAGCCCTTTTCTCAATGGCCTTTCCGGATAACCAGCGCCCACTGCTGAAGACGGACATGGAACGTCACATCAATGAGGAGGACACGGTGCCTCTGTCTCACTTTGATGAGAGCATGGCCTACATGCCAGAAGGGGGTTGCTGCAACCCCCACCCCTACAACGAAGGCTACGTGTACTAAAATGAGTGACAGTCAAGCAGAGCACCTCACGCTTCTCATCTTTTTTTCAAGATAGAGAGAATCAACAAATTCTCTTCAATCTTTGTTTTATTTTTGTTGTTTATATTTTATTTTTTAAATAATAATACAAAAGGGGGCTTTTCTTGTTGCATTATTCTATGGTCTGCCATGGACTGCGCACTTTATTTGAGGGTGGGTGGGAGTTATCTGGACATTGATTCTTTGTAAGAGGAAGATGGTGGGTGAATGGGCAGAGGGAACTGGGGAATTCCTTTTTACTTAGGCTTGGGATGGGGTCCTACGGGTTTTCTGTATGATGAAGCTATATCATGTTTGGTCAATTTCATTATAACATAAGATAATTTTCTCGGTATCTATGGTACATTTGATTTCACATTGTGTAAATATCTACTTGGAGACTATTTGCCTTGGGCATTTCCCCATCATTACTGAAGTCTTTTCAGGTGTACAAAAGTCTACTGTAAATGGCAGTTTAATGTTAGAAATGACTCTTTTTGCACCTCTTGTAAAAAAAAAAAAAAAAGGTACTTAGCAATTGCATTAGTTGTTCTTTCTGTTCCATTTTGCTTTACAGATGACTTGTAAAAGTTAAGCATAAATGTGGGCAATTCTCTCTGAAATTGAGTAATTGTCTTGACTGTAAATGAGGGGCACAATTTTGGACTCTGGCTCTAGTTGAGTCATAGGCCAGTAGCATTATATGTATCTGGTGCCATCTTGCTGTTTCAGTACAAATACTGTCTTTTAAATATGTTGATGCCCATTTCAGTTAAATAATGACATGTCATGATCCTTTGTAATCTTCACTTAAGTGTTAAATCTGGGATCACAATGAAACAAAAAAAGAAAAAAAAAATACCTGTCTCCTTTCACTATCTTCAGTACATGAGTACATTATTTAATCAATAAGAATTAACTGTACTAAATCACATATTATGCTGTTCTAGTTACAGCAAGCACTCTTTAAGAAAAATATCCACTACACTAAATAGGTACTATAGTAATTTTTAGACATGGTACCCATTGATATGCATTTAAATGTTTCACTGCTGTGTTCTGTTGATAACATATATAAATATTAGATAATGCTAATGCTTCTGCTGCTGTCTTTTCTGTAATACTCTCTTTCATGCTGAATTTACTAAGACCATTTATAAGCAATGCAGTTAACTACAGATAGCATTTCAGGACAAAATAGATGACTCAAACCATTTATTGCTTAAGAAATAGCTTACACCATGCTATGCTATAAGCAGCTTTTATGCACATTGACAAATGAAGAGTGAGCGTCAGCTTGCTAAGGGAAACTGTGGAAACTTTTGTAACTTTTGGTGAAATGGAATATTGTTTATGAGCTGTTAAAGAATACGAGGAGGTTTTGTGACATAGAGCTGGTACTGATGTTGTCCATCATCTCCTTCTAGACACACCTGTAAATGTGATCAGATTGTATGAAAGAAGATTCAAAGTTCTAAAGTTTCAAAGTTTTGCCTTTGTTTTTGTTTTGTTTTGTTTTACATTTAAAAACAACAGCATTGAATGTATGGTCCATTCAATCTGAAAACCATAAGGAAATGGTGTCTTAATAACCCTGAGTAGCAGCTTTCAAGATCCAAGCAAAGGAAATGAATTGTGTTCAATCTGTTACTGTTCTGGAGAACAACTTTGTAAAGAATCTATAGGAAAATATTTATTTTTTAGAAAATCCTCAAACACAAAGCCCAAATAAGCATAGGAAAGCATTTCTGAGCACAAGAAAGACCTTGTGGAGATAAGCCCTCAGTACGCATTTTCCCATGCTCAACAGATCACAGCTGTTTCTCTAAATCCACAGTTCCTTCACTCTGCACGCCCAAACCAGTACTAGCTACATCCTCCAGAAACGTTTGATGCCGATGTATGTCTGTGAGTGATCTCACTGACTGTGCTGTATGTGTGTCACTTGGCCTTTCACGGGCTGATAAGTTTGCCTTAACAATCAGGACACTCACCATCATCGTGGAGCTCTTTACAGCGCTTAGAATAAAAACTGACTTTGTAAATAACCAGTGAAATAGTTCCTGGACAGACAACGGAGATGTATGATTGGGCTATTTGGTAAAACAGAAGGAAATTCTAAGTACATCTTTAAATCTTTAAATGTAAATCGTATTGAGGAGTCTTTTCTTTTTCTATTGTTCTTTTTTTTTTTTTTTCCTTTTTAATAGTTCTAGTCAGTCAGGGAGGAAGAACTGGACCCTGAGCTGTATTAAAGGACCACAATAATAAAGGTATTAATTCTCATATCTAAAGATAATTACAAGTTTTGTTGTCATAGGTAGTGACTTAATGAACTAAATAAATCATCACCAACATTGAGTGTATTCCTAATATGGAAAAATTCAAAATAGAGCATCGTAATTTTAACAAAATGAAAAAATTTTACTTTGATTCTGTGTTTTTTTTCTGTTTCTTTTTCTTTCAAGTAGATTAATAAATATAGCAGCTGATTTCTGCAAGATTCTTGCATTTTGTAATTTCAACAGCATTGGCTATCAAACATACAAATTAGTAAAGCAATGTTTTTCTTCAACTTAGTAAAAGAAATGAAAAGATATATCCACTAATGTTTGATGTCTTTCATTGAAGATGTGCACATATCCAACAATTTCTTAAAACGAAAAATATTACCTTCCAAATAATCAGTGAGAAAATATTTTATTAGGGTTGTTTTAAAATGAAACTCTACAAACCTGAGAGTGTGTAGTATTTCTTCAAATCACAGAAGCCTTGCTTCCTGTAGATGTTGTAACAAGTGACTTACTTTAGTATCAACACAAATTTATCTTCTTACAGTTTTGGAGGTTAAAATTTTTTCTTTTCTTTTTTTATTTTTCTATTTAAAAAAATTTTTAAATTCATTTTACATACCAAGCCCAGATCCTCCTCTCCTTCCTCCTCCCACTTCTTCCCCCCATCCCCTCCTCCAAAAGGGCAAGTCCTCCCATGAGGAAAGCCTGGTACATTCAGTTGAGGCAGGACCAAGCTCCTTTCTCCTGCATCAAGGGTGAGCAAGGTGTCCGACCATAGTTAATGGGATCCAGAAAGCCAGCTCATGCCCCAGGGATAGATCCTGACCACACTGCCAGGGGCCCCTCAAAAAGACCCAGCTACACAACTGTCTACCACATGCAGAGGGTCTAGTCCAGTCCCACACAGGTTCCACAGAGGTCAAAATTTCAAAGTCCACCTTAAAGGGCTAAAACCAAGATGTTGGCAAAGCCACTTCATTTTGGAGGCTCTAAGGGGGCTTTTTTTTTTTTTTTCCAGTTTCTGGGCTGCCAGCATTTCTTGACTACTAGTTATAAAGTTTCAATGTTGCCTCCCAGGTTACATCCCTTCCTCTCTGCTGTCACATCTCCTGACTTCCTTCAAGGACACTTGTGATTGTCTTTTAGGGTTTATCTAGAAAATCCAGGTTGATTTGGTCCTCTCAGCTTCCTCAATCACATGTCATGTCCCTTTTGACAGATAAACACTTCATAGGTTTCTGGGATTATGATGTGGTTGTGGGGCAGTGCTGGTGAAGGCTGTTTATTCAACTTTGTTCAGCTTCCCACACAGATAAAGACCCCAGGCAGCAAAATCCTAATTGATTTATTCATGAACAAGAAGTTCTTTTAAGATAGCTAGGATTACTATAACTCATTTTTGTCATTTACCATTCAGATTATCTCCCCTTATTTTGCATAAATAATTTTGAAAAAAAATTTCTGGGTTAAAAATTCACCTGTTCTAGTAAATGGTCTGGGTTACACATCAAGACTAAGATTTAAAAATTCTTCCTATCCTGGTCAAGCACACTATGATAGGAAAAATAACTAAGCTGTGAAAATAACAATAATAATGGCAGTAGCACAGTTACATCTGATGCTCATGCCATATTATGTTTTCAAAAAGAATTTTTTAGTATCAGTAATCAGTTGATTCCTTATGATTTTTACATCTGCAAATGATAACTGCTTTTGCAATAGGAACGATAAACAAAATTTCTCTTATTAATTAGAGGAACAATTCTAAAAACTGAGTCGACTTCTCTCTATACAACAATGAAGGACATTTCTTGCCCGATGTCACAGTATTTGGACTAGGTAACAGCATTCTAAAATGAATCACATTTTTGATCATGCAGTGTTTCCCAGATTGTAGGATGAAACATCATGGAAAAATCAGTTGAATTACCTTACAATTTTTTTTTAAGTCAGAAACAGATAGGCTATTTTCAGGCTGTTTGGGATGGAAAAGAAAGATTAAAAGTTGGCAGTATAAGAGCAAGAATCAATTTAATAATAGCACAAATGTAGGCTTGACAATTGCAACAAGAATCATGTAGAAGCTAAGTTTCATAAAGGTGTTTGTGTCCCATTTGATATGAAAGAGTCGGGCAGGTGCTGCTCTAGCAGAATGGAGACACGGCAGCTGCTACCTGGGTTCTTTGGAAAGCTGACCAAATTTAGTGAGGACTCGGCTAGTACTTTCAGGTCCTGATTTTTTCTTAAAGTGAGACTGACTTAGACACTTTATTTAAAAAAGCAGTTTACGGGAAAGTATAGTTTAAGAACAAACTGCACTTAGACTAGCGGGTGCCTTTATGAAATATTGATGGTTTGGGAATGTTCAATGAAATGTATATACTATATAATAGCTGTGGTTTAAGAATCCATATATAAGATAGGTTTTCTTTTTGCGTATAAACTCCAATATTCTTAGTTCCATTCAAAAATTATGTTTCTATGGGGGAGATTTTTAGTTTAATTTGCTTGGTTGTATTAAGATTATAATTATGGTTTGAGGAAACATTATGAAATTCATGTGGTGATAGCAAATTAAATATGCTCAAAATTTAAGTCTAAAATAAAAGCCCAGAAATTGAAATTTTTGAATTGTTGTGGTCACTTGGAATGGTGGCACATCCAGATCCTATGAATGTCCTCTTAGTTGTTGATGACTGTCTCTTAATTAGCTACAGTTTGAATAATTTATGACCAAACTGTAATCTTCCTGCATGGGTATCATCTCTCCTTCCATTTCTGAAGGACTTAGATACCATGACACTCAACACACTTTTCCAGTTGGGTCCAATTTCTTTAGTTACATTTGACTAAATCCCAGTAAACACTGAGGAGAAAAAAGCAGGACTTGGGAATCAACAAGGATCCGAGACTTGTCTGTACTGCCTCTGTTGTGACTTGGTTTGTCTAAAGAGCTGACAAAGAAACATCACTGCGTTGAGATGTCGGGAGATGACAAGCAAATCCATCACTTGGACTTAGCTATGTTCTTGTTTTAACTTCTCACGGTGTGGATGTCTGTTACAATTACGTTTGGCTGGAACAGTGTTAGGGACTGGTTGCTCGGCCTTACCTTTTGAACGCTCCTTGTTGAAAAGCTAGAAAGTAAATCAAACACCATTTAACACAGCAGCAAAGACAAATGAAGATGATCACAGTTCCCTTTGATTCTTTGCCATTGAAGAAGATTCCAGACTAATGTTTGCCAAGGAAGCATATCTACACACTCTACTCGTCAGAGAGAGCCCTACATAGCGCAGTTAGTAGGAGGGGAAAAGAGTCTTCAGGACACTTCTGAAGCACGAAAGGACCAATCACATGATTGAGAAGAAACAAATGTGGTTTCAGAGCAGCACTGAACAAAATAGGCAGTATTATAGAAGCCAGACTCAGCTGTTACAACCTGTTTTTACAACGGAGATAGCAACAGTATCGTAAGTTCCAAGTCACTAGTAAAACCATCTCAGAGAAAGCTGAAAGTAAGGATTTAATTTGCAAAGATAGTGGAAACAAGAGACAATGTGTGCTAAGGGACTTTTCAATCTGCAAAATGCCATATTTTGTTCAAGAATCAAGCTCAGGCCTGGCACACGCAAGGCAAGGCTCTGATGCTGAGCCCCACCACATAACACTGTTCTTCTTTTGGTAATGGACCACAGAAATTTCTTCTTTGTTTTTAAAATAGTTTTAAAACTTAATTTAAGCAAAATTTTCCATACTTTGGGAGAAAATTTTAAGACCCAATCGAGTTTAAATGTGCTTGCTGAGCAGGCAGTGTTGGTACACGCCTTTAATCCCAGCAGTTGAGAGGCAGAGGCAGGTGGATCTCTGTGAGTTCGAGGCCAGCCTGGTCTACAGAGTGAGTTCCAGGAAAGCCAGGGCTACACAGAGAAATCCTGTCTAGAAACTCTATGCCCCATTAAAAAAAAAAAAAAAAAAAGGAAAACTAATCTGCTTGTTGGATAGTATCAGCACTCAGTGTCATTAATAATATTCAGAGGATGGCTCACGCCTTCAATCCCAGCACTCAGGAGGCAGAGGCAGGCACATCTCTGTGAGTTCAAGGCCAGCATGGTCTACACAAAGGCACAAAGCTACAAAGGATCACCCTGTCTCGAAAAAAACAAACTACTACTACTACTACTACTACTACTAATAATAATAATATTCACAGGAGTGTATATTCAAATGTTTTTATTTTTCTTAGCTAAAACATTATTTAAAATACTCCAGTGGATACTTGGTTGTGATTCATTTACTCATAAATTGGCTTAAATTTTATTTTATAAGATAGTTTGATATCACTATTACAAACAATAAAAATGTCTAAATAGTCCAATAGTTGTATCAGGGAAAACAAATCATACCTAAATTGTCAGCTAATTGAGTATTTTTAAACAGCTTAACCTGTTGAATGCATGCTAACAAATGCAAACAGATTTTCAAACAAACCTTATCAGGGCTAGTAGGATGGCTCAGAGGTAAAGGCACCTGCTGTCAAGACAGACGACCTCAGTTCAATCCTCAAGACTTGGGCCTGACCCCTTCAAACTGTACTCCGACCTCCACACACGCGCTGTGGAAACCACTCACCCCAACAATTTATATTTTGAAAATCCCTACCAAAAAATGAAGTGACCTTTTGCTTTCAGCTTTCTTTAGTTTAAACAGAAAGATTTTTATTAATAAACAAATTCTAGAGTGGGATAAAGCTCTCTAAGATACCTGTAATTTAGATAACTTTTTTTTTAAAAGAAACAATTTCAAAGCATATCATATTTGTACTGGCATGTAATTCATTTGAAGTTTGGCTGCTGGGTAAAGTGGGTAAGCCTTTTCTGCCCTTCACTATGTTTTTGTTGAAACTTTAAGAACTTCCTAATTTAAATCACTATGACTATTTTCTTACCCCGAAGTTCCCAATTGTCTTCTTTAACTCTTTCTTAATGTGTTATAGTATAGAACTTAGTAGAAGCTAAAGTGATTTAAGAACGATATGGTGCAGACTTTAGATTCATTAGTTAAAAGACATTACCTAAAGATATAAAATTCTTATATCTTGTTTATCTTCTCCTTAAATACCTTTAAAAGGTCTTTTTTCTGTGTTAATTTATTTTTTTGAGAATTTCACACAGTATACTTAAATCACATTGCTTCCTGTTCTCCAAACTACCCCACATCCTCTCCACCCAACTCATAGTCTTTCTTTCTTACAAACAAAAATAAAAAAAGAGCCACTAAAAACATGGAGTCTAATTTGTGTTTGCCGTTTACTGCTGAGATGGCCATTTGCTCCTGCCCTGGAGTGTGCCTGATATACCCAGTGAGAAGCCACTGAAGAAAACTGATGTCCCCTCTCTCAGCAGCTATCAATTGCAAATATCTTCTTAGCAGAGGTTGGACTGTGTGCCCACTTCCCCTTCTTCATGCTGAAATTTTGTCTGTCTGATGTTTCTCTTGTCCTGTGCATGCTGTCACAGTCTCTGTGAGTTCATGTGCCTATTTGCTCTGTTGTGTCTGGAAATGTTTCCTTAAAATCGTTCACCACATGTGGCTTTTACAATCTCTCAGTGTGCCCTCACACCCCTAATCTTTGAAGGGACAGATGAGATAAAGGTACCCCATCCAGGAATGAGCACTCCAAAGTGTTTCCCTCTCTGCTCATTGTCCAGTTGTGGGTCTTATGCACATCTGCATTTGCACCTAAAGTAAACGGTACAAGTGATCTGAATATTGCCATTCAAATTCATTTACATGCTTGAAATTCACTGTCAAGAACACCATGAAAAACAAACAAATGATAAAAAGATTTTCTTCCAGAATTTCCAGTGTACTTACTTTCAAAAGAATTCATGATTATGGAGAACACCTGAAGCAATATTTCTACAACCAAAACAATGAGAAATATAAAAATAAATGGTTCAGTCCTTTACCTGAATGGATCATATACAGAAAGGATATTACTTCACTCATACTAGGATGGATTCTAGATTACTTGTTTCAATTTTTTTCTGTACTGGAAATCCACGTATTCAAGTATTCAAACCCTCTATATCACCACATATGAATCTTTTAAGAATTAACATTGAACAGTGACATAAAATCATTTATTTGCATATTTTGTCCAAATTGTCTCCCATGTAAGATAAATTTATAGAAAATTATCCTTGTCCTCAACTAAATAATATAGATCTAAAACACAGATGAGTATAAATTGAAGTATATCATTGAGTGCTGACTGTGTTTGAGGCTTTACACAAAAGTAGTTTTTATGGTATCTAGTAATAGAAGCACAAAGATATCTTTACTCAAATTAATTTGGAAGTTTAATAATGTCCATTGCTATAACATAAAGCAGTTAATCACTAACTATAAATGCACATGGATCATAATGTGCAGGATATGAAGATTTAACAATCAAAGCAGTGCAGGCTTACTTATTAACTCCTAGATTTGCCAAATGCCTACTCTGAGCATGGGCACATCCTGGGACTTCTCACTGTGCAGTGAGAGCACTGTTGTGTTATTCTGTGTTGCTAGCTCTAAGCAACAGTAACCAAATGGTGTGCAGTGTCGAGCCAAAGGTCCCTTTTGTAGACGGAGCGGCTATTTTTGGTATATCACTTTACAACTGGCCTCCTACCCTGAGCCTGTCTACCACTGATGCCCACAAAGGGCTATAGAGATGAGTCACAAGAGCATCCCCACAGTGGGTGATTTCATTCCCTTATCTCTCTGCCCATTGACCTGACTCATAGCAGGAAACTCAAGTTGGTATCTGACTGTTCGCACCTCGTGTGGAACACTGTCCTTCTGCCTGACGCCATCTCAGTTCACACCTACTGCCCCTGTCTAACTTTAATAGTGTGTAGTCTTACTCTCAATGTAGCTGGCCGGAGTCAAAAAGCATATGTGAAATGATCTGCTTGAAGTTGCCTTGAGTATTTTCACACTACTGCTCTAGCCCTGAAAGTGACTTTTTCTAAATCTGATACACATAATCTATTTCCCTGTCTATATAAGGTAACCACAATGAATACCATGGATTTAACATTTTTATATTCCAAGATATTATGCTATCAGTCAAAGGAATGGTGAAATGTAGCAATTAAAGACATCAGCATTTTGAGGCGTGGCTGCTTACTCATCCACTTTATCCTGATTACCTGTCGAAGAATGTTTATCACCTCTTGCCAGATATCCTCATTAAAGTGACATGGTCTTTAAATCTTGCATGGCAATCCATGATGCCCAGGGACAACAAGGCAACCTGGAAGTCCAACTACTTCCTTAAGATCATCCAACTTTTGGAAGGCTATGGTGATGACAGCTGAGAATACTATGATCTGTGAGGCCATCATGGGACTTATTAATAACAATCCAGTTCTGGAGAACCTGTTGCCTCATATCCGAGATTAGAAGCATGCTGTTGGCCTACAATGTACTGGCTGACACCTGTACTGGTACCATTACACCATTTGAGGTCACTGTACCAGCCCAGAACACTGGTCTGTGGCCTGAGAAGACCTCTTTCTTTATAGCTTTAAGCATCAATACTAAAGTCTCCAGGGATACCATTGAAAATCTGAGTAATGTGCAGCTGATAAAAGTTGGAAGCAAAGCAAGAGCCAGGGAAGCCACACTGCTGAATATTGTGATGAAGACGAGGGAGAAGGAGAAAGAGAAGGAGGAGGAGGAGAAGAAGAAGAAGGAGAAGAAGAGGAAAAAGGATGTACTAAGTGCTAAACTGAATGTAATAAACTGAATACAAGTTAAGGCTTATGAACCCTGGATATGTTCCCATGAAATGAGGAACATCCTTTTGTTTGTTTTTTTGTTTTTTGTTTTTTTTTTTTTTTTTTTTTTGAGACAAGGTTTTGCAGTGTAACAGCCCTAATTGTCCTGGAACTTGCTCTGTAGCCCAGGAGCCTAGAATTTACAGAGATCCACTTGTTTCTGTCTTCCAAGCGCTGGGATTAAAGGCATGAGCCACCACCTCTCAGCTACAAAGGGCAATTCTTCCTCACCTCTTTTAGGTGGAAAAAAGAACCTGACTAGAACAGCAGCAAGTAGGGGACACAACTTTCAAAAATCTTAAGAATTTAGCTTGGCCGGGTGGTGGTGGCACACGCTTGTAATCTTAGCACTCAGGAGGCCGAGGCACGTGGATCTCCATGAGTATGAAGCCAGCCTGATCTACAGAGCTCCAAAGCTACAGAGAAACCCTGTCTCGAAAAAAAAAAATTAGCTTAAAAAGCTCTGACTTCAAGAAATAATAATGTCTATTTAGTACTTAGGTTCCTAGTACTGAAGTCAATGACCACTAACTCTCTTTTTGTTCCTGTATTACTTAGATCAAGATTTGGAACCTAGAAAGAGAACTCCAGAGCTTTTTCTTGATTTGTGCCAATACCCCTTGCCTCCTAAAACATGGAACTTTTTTTATAGTGCCAGCAAGCCTTGCCATAGCTTCCCCCGACCCCGAATCCTCCCTCCCAGTTCCTCTCCCCCATTCTCCCCTCCCAGCCACCATCCCTCTCCTATCCTGTCTCCATCCAGAAAAGGGCAGGTCTCCTATGAGTATCAACAAAACATAGCATATTTACTTTTAACTAGCATAGACTAAAGAGAAAGTGAAGAAATCCCTATGTACAATTAAGACTTCAATCACAGTGCTTTCTGGTATGAGGAGTGTAGGGAAAGTCATGTAATATGACAAAGCCATTTCCTTTATTCCCAAGGGAATCAAATTTATTTTCATACTTGTTGTCTTTTCACAAATCAATGCCTTTTTTCTTAAAACTATGTTATAAGGAAATTAGAATAAAGTAGTCAATACATTAAATCAAAGTCTACTAAGAAAATATAGAGATAAAAAATGGACAACAGAATGATATAAAAGCAAAACAGAGATAAGAAAAAAAAAGGCATTGAAAAAGAATACTGTTCTTTAGGCTTTAGGACCCAGAAGCTAGGTAGAAAACATGAACAACATCATCAGTTTCCTGAACTTAAATCAAAAGGTAGATGAAGAATTTGATTTGAACACTGTTTATCATTTAAGCACCATTGAGCAATGAGCTGCGTGGGTTGATACAGAACAAATCACGCCAAATAAATTTGATTGCTTTTTTTCATTGAATTACAATATTAGTAGATGAATACAATGTGGGAGATGTAATACATTTGAAGTTCAGATATACATTTGATACAGCATTCCATGAACTTTGAAATGCATTCAAATAGTCAGGAATATTAACACCAGTGTAGTGAATGAATATTAAAGAAAAGAGTGTAAAAGAAAAAAGTAATAATGGACCATTGATATGGCAGCTTGGGAACACATCATTATAAGGTGCTACAGTGTGTTACTGTGATCACAGGATTTATTCAGTACATGTTAACAGTCACACTGTTTTCTTGGGCTTGATAAAAAGAAGTGGAAGAAAAGACTAAGAATGCACCCCATGACTTCAGACAATATACACAATCAATCCAGACTTGGGGAAAGAAGAAAATAGATTTGGCCTCCTGGATTTTTTCTGCTTTTGACAGCAGTAGTTACTTATATCGCTGGATCATTTTAGTCTCTACATGCTCTGAAAGTCTGCTATGGATGCGCTGATTTTGACTTTCTGTGACTCAGAATGAGCCATTTCTTTAAGTCACTCAATTGGCCTGGCATTATATAAAGGTTCACAGAAAAAACAATACAATCTGTCTTGATTTCCTGACTCTGCAGTGGTCAGGTTTGATCAGGTGTCTTGATTCTACTGCACCATGTGAGTACTTGGTGTTAGACACTTCATTTTAGGTGCAAGTTGAATATAAGATGGAATTAAATAAATAGGAGGGAGTAGAAGCAATGAAATTCACAGTTGATTCTAAATTAGATGCTGCTAAAAGCAACAAGGCCAGTAACATCACAGCAGTGCCCTGGCACAAGTGAGAAATGCATGTATTAAATACAAAGCATTGGAATAACTAGGAAGGGGAGAAATGTGTAGCATTCACTCCTTGGATGCAAGGAGGTGACAGCAAACAGAAATTTACTTATGAGTTTATGGCATCAGGTATCACCCAAGAGATGCAATGTGATATTTGATCTATTAGAGGAGGTTCAAGATGATTCATCAACTTCTGAATATATTACTAAAATTACTTCTAGAGGATAGGATTTATGCTGTCTAGAAACATTTCTTTTTGGAATAACAAAGAGGTACAGAGGGAAATCAGAGCACACATGAGAATGGTTATGAAGTGTCAGGACCAGCATGTGATGAAAGATTGAAATGCTCACACAATTATGAGACAAAAGGTAGAGAGTCATCCTATAGATGTATAGTATCTATTTGGCAAGTGGCAAAGGAAAGTCAGTGTTTCCTAAAAGGAAAGCAGGAATACTGTGAATGAATACACTTATTCTTACATTAATAACAATTAAAATCTTAGTTGGAAAACACTGTATGTCTGATGAATCTGAGGAAATGGCTTGAGAATGTGCAATGAAATACAGAAAGGTAATGCGTTTCTGAGCAACACATTGGCAAGAATATGAACAAATTCCTCACAAATTGATAGTTTAAGTAACATATTTAAAAATTACGGTATATATTCTTCATAAATTCACTATACACATAGCTGTTGAATTTACTTTTCCACTGGTTTTTCCAAGCTAGTCTCCTTACCAATGCCTCATTATTTGGGCTCATGATTTCTCATAAAAAGAACCCATTGTAGAAGGTATCCCATCGGTAGACCTTGGCTACTAGATGCCAATAGGTCTCTCAGTAACTGGCAGCCAAGTCCTGAATGCATACATGCACACATGTACACAAGTATGCACGTGTTTGTCAGTGTCCTACAGTCACTCACTATAGAAAGCTTTACAAAGCTTGCATACAGTTACCACTTGAAAGCCATGGCTAAGGCTTTCATACTCGAGTTCATTGCCATATTTCCTTTTTTTAAATGGATTTTCAAGTCTCTGATGTTTCAGGAGCCCTTATCACTTAAGGTATACCAATCACGCAACAGGGTTTGCAGATCTTAAGTTTATTTTCTTCTATCTTTACACGTTCATTGTGGGTCAATTTCAGACTTAATTTTACCTTTCTGGTAGTGCACTCTCAAGTCAGAAGAGGTGGTTATGGTATGAGAAAGAAAACTTGCTTGTCTGCCTTAGTTAGGGTTTCAAATGCAATTATAAAATACCATAAGCAAAAGTAACATGCAGAGGAAGGGTACTATTTCACGTACCCCACATCACAGTCCATTATCAAATGAAAGTTCTATAGGAACTCAGGCAGTGCAGGAACCTGGAGGCACAAATGGATGCAGAGGCCATGGAGAAGTGCTGCTTTTTGGCTTACTCCTCATGGCTTGCTCAGCCTGATTTCCTATAGCACCCAGGAACACTAGCTCACATATGGCACTACCACAGTAGGCTCGGCCCTCCAATGCCAATCACAAAGATGCACACAGGCCTGCCTACTGATCAGTGTGATGGGGGCATTTTTCTCAACTGAGATTCCCTTTTCCAATACAGTTCTGGGTTTTGTCAAGGTGACATAAAACTTGCCATCTCAGCACCCATCCTCTGGCACAGAGTGTCTCCTCTGAGGTTTTGCTGGGCACTTCTGTACATAATGATGTCACATAAATAAATTGTGTGAGGAAGGATAGAACATCTTGTTTTCAAGAAGAGGTAATTAAAATGTATGAATTGTGTGCTTTTTACTATATATTTTTTATGTCAAGGAAAATATTATTATTAATATTATAATTATTATAATATTATAACATTGTCCTAGTGGAGATGGTGCCTTTTAATGAGATCGTGGTCACTACAGTGATTTTCCTATTCCAACTGCTCTGTAACAGACCACATAGTATTTTAGTGATACAAAAGGCAATATCGCACAAAGCCTTGGGCTATGTCCTACTTCCTTGTTGCTGTTCCTGAGGGGTTTTCTTTACTGTGACTGCAAAGGGTGTAGCTCTTCCTTATTTCAATACAATGTATTAAATGTGCTCTGGGTATAAGAAGGATAACAGTATCCAGGTGTAATGGCATTCAGCTCATAACCCAGAGTTCAGGTGCTGAGGTAGGGTCATAGCAATCTGAGGCCGGCCCAGGCTCTATAGCAGGACCCTAGTTCCGAATCCAAGACTTGCCTGTTCTCTATAATAAGACCTTAGCTCCAAAATAGTATGTGAGAGAAAAAAAAAACAAAAAAACAAAAAACAAAGATGAAGATGCACAGAAAATTCTCAGACTAGTAAGACAAGTAAGATACAGAGGCCCTGATTATAATTCAATGTGGCAAACTTTGTATTATAAATATCTAATAAGTATTTGAGTACAGTTATGAGAGCAGTTAATCTTCTCAAAGGTGGATATGGAGACATCTTTATAGAATAGCTGATATATGATCTGGATGTTTAAATTTGATAGACAATTTCGGGAAGATAATGGACACTGGCAGCGAAGAGAAATAGTGGAAAAGGAAGAAAGCCCAGATATTAAAAGCTTCTGCAAAGTGTTCTGAACCCTTGCTCTCAGCCCCCACCTCTAATCACAACAAAAAGCTGGAGGCATGCTGAGTCTGGTCAAGCTCCCAGAACCATGCCAGCACAATGCCAGTCTGTTCTCAAAGCCAGCACCACCCCACAGTTAAACAACCAGCACCCACTCTGTAACTACCATTAGAACCACTTGGGGATTTTCCTCTAAAACATACATTCCTGAATTTCATGTTCAGCATTGGAATATGCTGCAGGAAACTGAACTCACATTACCACAGACTTCATAGATGAGAGGGCAGATACTGGAGAGTCAAGCCTGATTACTGCAAGTTGTGATCTGACTTGCACACATATACTGATGGTACACACACACACACACACACACACACACACACACGGACACACATACACACTCACACATACACACACACTGACATGCACACACACACACATGCACACATACATACACTCACACATACACACACTGATATGCACACACTCACACACATATACACATGCACACAAACACTCACATGCACACATACTCACATGCACACATTCACACACACACACACACACACACACACAGACACACACACTCCTTTCTTTTCATCAGTTGTATAGAAGAAGGAGCTTTGGCTTTTGGAATATGCACCAGTGCCACTATTGCCTTCACATTTTTGTTCACACTCTTCCTTCTTCTACTTCCATTTCGAATTTCTGCTCATATTTCAAGACTTTTTCAAATACCTTTGACTGTCTATCTTCACAGGATAGGTATTTTGTCTTTAATAATAATATTTTGGTCACATTTATAATACATTGTAACAACTATGATCATGAAGTGAAATATTTTATCTTGTTCATATACATCCTCTTAAATGCACAAGGAATTTTAGATATTTTTTAAATGGACAAATTGAAGACCGAGTGAATAGATATTTATTTTAGATTACAGCAAAATACATTTGGTTTGAGAGCAGTTTGGCACAGGAAATGGCTTCTTCTCTGGGAGGGATCCACAATTACTCAGTATCTAGAGGACAAGTACTGTAAACCTAAATTATTCCCTGTGGTAAATGAGGTGAAAGGAAAGCAAGTAGAGTCAGGGGAGAGCCTAGGAGAACCAGGAAGCAGCAGAAATGAGTTGCTTGGTCATCCAAACACCAGTGTGCTGTCTAAATTATTTTGAAATTTATGACATAGTGATTCTTTTTATTTCTGTTTGTGGTAGTTTGAATGTAACTGGTCCTCATAATCATAAGGAGTGGCACTATTAGAAGGTGTGGCTTTGTTGGAGTGGGTATGGCCTTGTTGGAGGAAGTGTGTCAATGCGGGGGTGGACTTTGAGGTTTCCTATACTCAGGATACCACTCAGTGTCTCAGATGACTTTCTGTTGCCCGCAAGATGTAGGGCTCCCAGCTTCAGCTCCAGTACCACATCTAGGTGCATGCTGCCATGCTCCTCACCATGATCATAATGGACTGAACCTCTGAAAGTGTAGCCCAGCTCCCTCAATTAAATGTTTTCCTTAAAATAATTGCTGAGATCATGCCATATCTTCATAGCAATAAAACCGTAACTAAGACAATGGTGAAATTTCTTTGGGGGGGGGGCATCACAAATTACTTTAAGGGGAAAAATGTTAAATTGAAAACATTTGATGCTCAACATTTCTTTGGGTTGGATAAGTATGATAGATTGCTGCCAGGAAAGTGATTTCTTTCTTTATTCATATGATAGGTGATATATTCGTTGGAATACATCAATGAAATAAGAGACAAAAATGCATGCCTTGTGGACTGCATTGTAACAGTGAGATGGAATACATGTTACAGGATAGTTGTGTCAGAGAGTACTGTATTCTGTATAAAAAGCTACAACTCAGAAAGGGGTTTGGGGAATAAATGTGTGTTAGTAAAAATTCAAATAGGGGTAATAGAGAAAACTCCATGAAAATGATAACAGTTGAATAAACAGAAACAACTGATACAGGCATGAAGGTGGAAGTTCTATCGCATAAAAGGCTTAGTCAATGCAAAGATACCAAGTGTGTAAGTGCCCACACTATTCAAAGACAGAAGGAGGCCAGTGTAACTGAATACTGCTGGTGAGAGACCTAGGTTGTAAGCATTGGAAGAGAATAGTTAACTAACAGTGGACACGCTGAGGGGAAGAACAGCAGTTTTGCTTCCAAGAAACTCAGTGTGAGATATCAGTAGAGGTAAAGCACTGCACAGGCAGTTTGATATCTGCATGTGGCCCATTCAGGGGTTCCCAGATGGACCTGATTATTTCTTGAAAAAGTTCAAATGAAACTTGTCTATATAAACTTTACATCACATTGTGGGATATAAACTGTATTCCTTTCATGGCACTTATCTCAGTTCTCAGACAGCAGGCAGACTCATCTAAAACTTAATTATCTGTAAAACCTTGGGTACAGTGGGATGTGTTACACACATTATAGAGGTGACAATGGCTACTACTTTATGCAGAACTTTTAATTGTGGATATATGTTTATAAATATGGACCTGGGCATAGGAACACGTCTAGCTCCACCAGAGACAGTCCTCTGCTTTCTGCAGTTTGAACATAAGTATAGGATCACCACTATGAGTCAGTTTTATGTCTTCCAGCCCTGTCTTCCCAAGAGTAGTAAGAGTGCCTTTCTACACTGTAAGACATTCCCACAGTACACCTTGGCCATAACATGTTCTAGAATAATATTGACACCTCTCCTACTCTCCACAGCTTGACATCATTTGATCCCTGCCCTGTTTGTTCACTACTGAATAATGATTCCAAGCCTAGGTCTGAACTCAGCTGATCTACATCAGAATGTGCTTCTAACCTCTAGCTTGTAAATGGACTTGAATCCCTCACTTTCTCCTGAACTTCAGCATTTTTCAATTTGTAAAAAACAACGAACAATTGCTTATTCTGTAAAGGAAAATAAAAATTAATATTATCCAGGAGTAGTTTTTAATAGAGGCCAATAAAAAATTAAAACACCCCGGGAATAAAAAATACTCAGTTTCTTATATAACTGACTCACAGAAGAAAGGCCCATTGTTGTCCTTCTTTTGTAAAACAGATACTTTAAAACAACATAGATTATTTGGTAGCAATGTTGTAGTTTAGATAGAATCTAAAGTATGGTTTAGATAGAACCCACTTCTGTCTGTTATTTTGCTCTCTAGCTATTTGCAGTATATCAAGCACTGTCAATTGTATTCCTATAGGGAATATAATTACACTGTCAAATATTTATTCAGGTTTCATTCTGTGCCAGATTGTTGCAAGAAATTAGGGTCTCTGTATTTGATTGTCTTATTCTCTTTTGCAACCTATATCCTTGAGTCCTCCTGGGTTAAGAAAATCTTTCCACATAGAACTTAGACAGTAGTTGAACAGGGCAGTTTAACATTAGCTGAGCATGCGTATTTGTCTCAGGATGAAATTTGGGAAACTCAGTGCTGACTGACCCTTCATCCTCTTTCTCCATGATTTGGAAACACATTCTCCAGCCAGGTGTTCTTCCAAATGAAGGCGCCAGAATAAAGCATCAATCATTTTTAAACGAGCATTTATGCATTTTCATATCTGTGCCATATGCTGTACTAAAGGTTCAAAATACAGAATTGATAAACTGGAGTTTCTTGCTCTTAGAGATTATACAGCATAAGGAGATGCATTTTACCCATCTTGTTATGTGACTGAAATGACTATTAATTATTTAGGATAAATGAAAGGTAGGAAACTGACTGAGTAGCATTGGGTTGGCAGTTGCTGGGGAGGGAAGACTCTAAGTTGGTCACTCAGTCACAAAAGAGACTTCTTGCCTTAAAAATAAAGTAGGGTACAATTAAAATCATGGAAGTGTGAAAAAATGAAAACAAGCTCCTTTGCTAACTAAGTTCTAGGATTTAAGAAAGGTACTGAGGTTGCCTAAGCTAAACTGGTACACTTAGATATAAAGTTTTGAAAGGAGAAACGTATGGACGATGCATTCTAAAAAATACAGTGGAAGTTCAGATAACTGGTATCGTTGAAGAAAGTGTCAATAAGTAGCATAGCTGGCCAGATGGACTACTGATTTTAATTTTATTCAGAGTCATGGGAGTCTGCAATGAGTTATAAATACCATTCTGAATGAAATTTTTAAGATGAAAGGTGGCTGTACTTCTATAGAGAAAAATATCATACTAAATGGAATTCTCCAATAGGTGGTGACTATAGGACAGGCCACTGGGTAGCCTTGACTTACCCATTATATGCCTTTCAATTGATGGTTTCAAAGCCTTACTACAGAATACCCTGAGAATGTATCATCTGGAGATGGGAATGGACCAACTGAATTCCTGGGACTCTCTCACGTCTCTCCTTTCTAAAGCAGGCCTTTGGTAAGAGAGCGCAGCAATTCCCATGATCCTGAATTGTAAAGACCCTGCATAGGCTACCTTCTGTGTTTCATTGACTACATAGATAAGACTCCATCCTCTAAGGCAGCTTTGAAGAATGGGCATAAGGTGAACCCAAGGCCCTTTGTCTCTTGCTGCTGGTCTTGAGGAAACTCTTCATGTAGCCATTGGAGACAGACATTTGGAGTCATTATATCAGATTAGCCAAGAACCAGTACACAGTGAACCTACTTCAATTCACAGTGGTGTTTGGAACTTGAAAGGTGAGATGTGATTAAAGAGCAACATCTGTGTGTAGAGGAGCAGTATGCACAAGCTGGGTAGTCTATAGCAAGGTTTTCCTGAGCTCAGCAGAGGACAGGCACTGAATTGCCTGTTACTGTCATCTGTCTCTGAGGCTAAGAGGAAAGCCATAAAGGTCATTGCAGAATCAGTCTGGAGTGTGTTTTCTTGGCTTTTCAGATCTGGTCTGCTCGCCTTTGTCTAATGTGGGTCCTTTTGGGACCAATCCAAAAGAACTCAACAATTTTGATTTGTGCACCATCCTGTATATTCAAGCTTTTCTTATGCACAGGAAAACTCTGTCCTTGGATTGGATAGCAAATATACTTAAAAGGATTGACCAACAGGAAAGGGTAGGTAAAAGGAAATGATCTGCACACTGCTGAAAGTGTCTTCTAGTCATCTACACAGCTTGGTAAGGACTGAAATTGACTCCTCAGTACAGCAAACAAAGGAGATGACTGGGGTGAACATTGGATTTGTTGATAGGCTGGAGGAAGAATGTTTTACAAAAGCATATGTTTACTGAGGGTTACTGATATGTAAGACACTATAATAGACTGGTTCTTAAAGACAGGAAACAAATAGTATTCTGGATTTTGTGCACTTTGTTGTAGCAGGCTTTCTTATCAAACTATCTTTGGATCGACAGCCTGCAACTAATGACCCAGAGACTGATTATTAATTATGAAAGCTTGACCTTAGTTTAGGCTTTTTCCTAATTAGCTCTCATAACTTAATTAACCAATATTTTTAAAATCTATGTTCTGCCACTTGGCTTGGTTAGTGCTTCTTAGTATGGCACATCTGTCCTGTTCCAAGTTTTCTGGCAAAATTGCACACCTAGATTTCTCCTTCCAGTTTCTCTGTCTCTGTCCGGAAGTCCCGCCTATTCCTCCTGCCTAGCTATTGGCCATTCATCTTTTTATTACATCATTCACAGCAATACATCTCCACAGTGTACAAATATCCTACAACACTTTGTGGTTTCTGTCAAGAATTTTTCTCACTTTTGAATTAATTTTCCTTTGAAGGAGAAATCCTAGTTAGGCACAGCTTTTCCTGACTACTCTCTGGAACATACCTATCTGCTTGGATGATGCTTTGTATTATAAGTACTCTTGTACAGGACAGTTTTTCAAGTTGTATAATATTAAAATTGATACATATTCTGTAATTTATTATACAATTTTTCCAATGTTAGACTTTTCGTTGTTTGTGGTTTTTGCTTCTATTTTGATTCACTTTTTGTACTATCATAAATCACATGATTTATCTATGCAGTTCTATGTTTGTGTTTAGTTAAATTCTTAGAAGTGGAGGTTCTGGGTCACAGGATGGACTGCTGTGCCCTTATTTTAACTTTCACTGGAGTTTAATCAACTAGCGGAAAATCCTGTCAAGGCCATTTTAGAGAACACAACAAAGCTATATCCTTGCATAAAAGGTAACCATGCAAAAACAAATCAATGAAATCTTTTCAGTTAAGGTTAGTGACTGGGGAAGTTCAGGGAGGCTTATTGAATATGAGAGTAATTGATTTATTTCTAGCTACAGAGAGATGTAAATATGTTCTGAGCTTATGAGGAACATTGGTAAAGGCCTCAGAACATTGTCTTTTCACTACTTCTAAAGGAAAAAAAACAATTTATTTTCTTAGAATGAATAACATCTCATATCCAGAGAATCAGGGAATCCAAAAGTACATGCAGACCTAGGAGTAATTGCTCATATAGAGAGGAAGAGTTTACAATGGTGTAGCCATACCAGGAGAAAAAGCAGTTTCTAGTCTGATCAGAAGTGATGGCTGCAGCACAGAGAAGTCCCCAGCACAGGGAAAAGCAGGAGGTGACATGAGCTCAGGCTGTTTGACAAAGATGCAGGAAGCACTTAGCCTGGCAGAAAGCTTCTGAAACTTCCCATTTCGGGCCTTTTGTGCTTAAGAAATTCTTGTGTGTCCTTAGGGACAGAGAAATATAAAATAGGTACATAAAACAAACATTTACTGACAACAAATCATAAGGAAATTTCTTTTAAAACAGTTAAAATGTTATTCTTTTGTTACTTATTAAAGATTAAGGCAAATCTGTGTAGCATGAATCTTAACAGGTCTTATTAATAAGAACAAACCTGAGACCAGTTATTGGGGTGAATGCTGGAAGATCAGAGACACAGAACAAGCCACAGCTTCCTCACCTCACCAGTTCCTCAGCTGGTCTTGTTTCCTCAGACTGCAAGCTTCTGAGTCCTCATCCAAATGGGTCTCAGCTGAACTACTGCTAGAAGCCTAAAAGCTTAACCAGCCAAATGCTTCTAGTTTCTGGTTTTCACGCCTTATATAATCATTTTCTTTCTGCCCCCACTCCCTGAGATTAAAGGCGTGTTCATCATGCCTAGCTGTTTCCAATGTGGCCTTGAACTCACAGAGATCCCCGCCTGGTTCTGCCTTCAGAGTGCTGGGATTAAAGGTGTGTGTGCCACCACTGCCTATCCTATTGTTTAATATTGTTCTATGACCCCAGATAACTTTATTTCGGGGAACACACAGTATTTCGGGGAACACAATACCACCACAAATCTGCATATTAATATGGTATACATTTTAATTTTTACATAAGGAATTAAATTTTGGCTGAATATTTGATCATGCAAAACTTCTAGTATCTTTAGCATTTATCAGATTTGATGGATATTTTAGTTTTATGATTGTAAATGCAGAGAACACTGCAGTGCCTAAATATATATTACAAAGTGACAGAAATGTGTTTAAGGCCTTTTCAGAAATTGTTGAAATTATATCCTAATTGTAAACTAAAATTCACATATGATTCTATATGAAACAAATTCATAGTGTTATTTTGTTAAATGCTGATATTGTCAAGTTGCATTTTGTCTTAGAGTTTCTGTAGCTGTAATGAAAATAATGTGACCAAAAGCAACTTGGAAAGATATAAGATTTACTCTCCCTATACTTCCACATCACAGTGCATAATTGAAGAAAGTCAGGGCAGAAATTCAGGCTAGGAACTAAGAGACAGGGAACAATGCAAAGGCCATGGAGGAGTTCTGCTCACTGGTTTGCTCCCTGTGGCTTGCTCACACTGCTTTCTTATAGAACCCAGGACCAGTAACCCAGTAGTGGCCCCACCCACAATGGCCTTGGCTTCCCACATCAATCACTAATTAAGAAAACATCCTACAGGCTTGCCTACATCCTGATCTTATGGAGGAATTTTCTCAACTAAGGTCCCTTCCTTTCAGATTACTCTGGCCTTGTCAAGTTGGCATTAAACTGGCCAACATTCCCTTTAAACATTTATCTTTATACCTTTTTTCCTGAGCTGCTCACAACCTGGGTCACAAACACTTCTTTTTTGACGGGGTTTGAGTCAGTGCTGAAAGATCTAACCAGCCAAAGTGCCGAGAGTAAGAGTTTAGTGCTCAGTGCTAAGTGGGACATCTTTCTCCTCCCCACTCTGTCTTAGCTGGGGTTTCTATTGCTGTGAAGAGACACCACAACCACAGAAACTCTTATAAAGGAAGACATCTAACTGGGGCTGGCTTACAGTTTTAGAAGTTTAGTCTATTATTGTGGTGCTGGAGACGGAACTGAGAATTCCACATCTTGATTCACAGGCAGCAGAAGTAGCATGTGTGCCACACTGAGTGTAGCTTGAGCATATGTCATCTCAAAGCCTGCCTCCACAGTGACACACTTCCTCCAACAAGGCCACACCTACTCCAACAAGGGTACACCTTCTAATTGTACCACTCCCTATGGACCAAGCAATCAAACACATGACTCTATGAGGGCTGTTATTATTCAAATCACAGCATTTCACTCCCTAACCCCAATAAGCTTGTAGTTATAATATAATGTAAAGAGGCATTCAGTCCAACTTTAAAAGTCCCTATAGTCTATAACAGTCTCAAATTTATTTAACGTTCAAAGTTCAAATTCTCTTATGAGATTCATGACAATGTCTTAACTGTAATCAGCTGCAAAATCAAAATCAAAAAGCGATGACACACTTCCAACATATAATGATATACATGTATGCTACCATTCCAAAAAGGAGGGAAGGGAGCCTAGTGAGGAAATAATGGATCAAAGCAAGACCAAAACCAGGTGGGCAAACTCTAAACTCTTCATTTCCATGTCTGATTTCAAAGTGTTCTTCAGATCTCCAACTCCTTTTTGCTTTGTTGACTGCAACACACTTCTTTCTTTTGGGCTGATTCTACTCTCTGTTAGCAGCTGTCTTTAGCAAGTATCCCATGATTCTAGAATCTCCAAAGTTTTGGAGTCTCCAAGGCAATCCAGGTTTCACCTTCACAGCTTTACACAATGGACTTTTTGGGCCTCTGTGCAGGGATGCTTCTCTGTATATCTGGCCTCAGTGGCTCTCCTAAGTTAGGGAGGGAGATTCCCTAACCCCTTTCTGCTATCATTGACTCTATAGCCAGAATCATATGACTAAAGCTGCTAGGTTCTACTGCTTGCTGGGGCTAAAACAAGGCTCCCTTGTTCAATTATATTTTCACCAGCTTTCTGGTTTTGATGGTTTCCCTTACTCTTTAAGCTTGCCTGTCCTGAAACTCAATATATAGACCAGGCTGGCCTCAAACTCAGAGATCTTCTTGCCTCTGCCATCTGAGAATTAGGATTAAAGGTGTGTACCACCATACCTGAATGTATGTTGTGGAGCTTTGAATAGTTATGGCCCCCATAGACTCATGTATTTGAATGCTTGGCCCATAAGGAGTAGTATTATTAGTAGGTGTGAGTTTGTTGGAGTAGATCTGTCCTTGAAGAGGGAGTGTGTCATTGGGGAGGTGGGCTTTGAAGTCTCATATATGTTCAAGCCATGAACAGTGTGATAGTCTCCTTCTGATGCCTATGGATCAAGATGTAGAATTCTCAGTTCCTTTTTCTAGCACTATGTTTACCTGAATGCCACCATGCTTCCACCATGATGATAATATACTAAGTCTCTGAAACTGTAAGCCCACCCCAATGAGATGTTTTCCTTTATAAGAGTTGCTGTGGTCATGGTCTCTCTTCACAGCAAAAGAAACCCTAACTAAGATACCAATTGTTCTTTAATGCCTTTTCCCAAGTTAGAAGCTTAGCTGGGTAGAATCTTGCCCTGAAGTCACTATTCCCTTCATCCCATTTAATATCAGGCTTTACATTAATCTGTTTATCTTCTTGAACACAGAACTTAGCTCTATTCTACTTCCTTGTAATCCCCTCATCCTCAAATTGTAAATTTTGTATTTTTCCTTTCCCAGCCTTCTCCTTTTCATTATACATCTAATAACCATGTGAAAGAGTTAATAATAGGCTGTTTTGAGATTTCCTCCAAAATTCTTCACTTTAGCCTCAGGCAGAATTTTCAGACAAGGGCAAAAAGCAGCTACTTTCTTCACCAAAATATCACAAGAAGACTCTCTAGCCAACATACTAAAATTCTGCTCTGAAGCCTCTTGAGCCAGGCTCCCACAGTTTAAATCATCCTTAGCTCTACTGTCTACCATGTTCTTACTAGCATTGCCCATTAAAACATTCCACCAATGCTTTCCTAATCCAAAGTTCCAAATCCCACATTTCTCCAAACAAAAACATGGTCCATCCTATCACAGCAATACCCTAGTCCCTGGTACCAACTTCTGTTTAAGGGTTTCTATTGCTATGAAGAGACACCATGACCATGGCAAAATTTATGAAGAAAAACATTTAATTGTAGCTTGCTTACATTTTCAGAGGTTTTGTTCATTATTGTGAGGGCCAGAAGCATAATGGCATTCAGGCAGACACAGTACTGGAGACGGAGCTGAGAGTTCTACATCTTGATCCACAGGCAGCAGAAGGAGAATGTGTGCCACACTGGGCATAGCTTGAACATATGAAACTTCAAACAAGCTCATTTTCACAGTGACACACTTCCTCCAACAAGGCCACATCTACTCAAACAAAGCCACACCTCCTTATAGTACCACTCAATATGGGCCAAGCATTCAAACACATGAGGCTCATAAGTGCCATTCCTATTCAAAGCACCACACTCTCCCAACCAAGGCTCAGGGAACATTGAAGAGGAAGAGGCAGAAATGTAAGAGTCAGATGATGATGAGGAATGCTATGAAATGAAATTTCTATACATGGTGTGGATAACACATTCATGAACTCAGACAAACTGTGGTTACCTGTATAAAAACAGCACATGATTAGTTCAGCTAAATTTCTGGTATATATGGAGGGTCTCATTCCTTACAAAAGAGTTGTTTTCAGCTAACAGTGGCTGGGGTGGGAAGATGAATTGTTTTTGGAATGTGTAGCCACTGGTTTTACCATGTTCCACTGCATGGTCCAACCCCAAATACAAGACTGTGTGCTTTTCAAAACAAACAATATGAACTAGGGACTGGGATGCTTGGAGAGGGGATTGGGGAGAGAATGGAGGAGTAACTGGAGTTGGGTTATGTTTTCATTTATACATGTATAAAATTCTCAAGCAAAAACTAATAAGAATTAAATATTCTAGCACAACACCATCCAAAGACATACTAAGTTAGTGGTGTTATAGTCACAATAGTGATAGGGTTATTTTTTTCCTGTTATTAAACTATTATATTAGGTTAGAAAGCTTCACATGTTCAATGAAAACTACTGTAATTCCTAAAAGATGGCTGTCACATATCTGTGCCTCAATGTTTTATGTAGCATTTGTTGCCTTTGAGTAGCATGGTGCCATACACACTACAAAGCGCACATGTGCTAAGAACCACAGTTCCAAAAAAGGTACATGTCACAGCACAATTGAATGTTGTCCAAATCACCTCAAATTTATTATACATTTGTTTTTAAATTGCTTTTGATGTGTATTACAAAAGAGTTTTTACTTTTGCCAAGTTTTTAGTGAACCCTACATTCAGTTATGTAAAGCCATGTGTGGTCACAAATCATAGTTTAAAAGGCTAGGTCCTACTACAGCAGGGGTCTGTATTGATATTCATGGCCCATGTTGACACCAAAGGTCACATGGATGCTCAGGGTCTAAGCTACAACCTGTGGCTGTAGATGAATTTCTAAGTGGTCTTATTGAATAAAGAACATGGAGCCAAATATAGGGGTGAAAGCATTAGAGAGATCAGGGAAATAGTGAGAGCCACCAAGCACCTTACCTCACCAGCTCTGTAGCTTCCAAAATGTGAGCTACTTCCTGTCTTAGAGCCATACTGCCACCTGAGCCATGATGATCTGAGTGGCCTGTACTGCCACACACAGGGCCATGGTGTCATCTGGGCCCAGAATGATGTCAAGGGCCATTTGTGTGTCTGTGTCTCTATGACAGACAGGTCTGAATTGATGTCCAGGGCTCCTGTTACCTCATGGGAGGGCTAATTCTCCACTCAGTAGAGATGGGCCCACCCCTCACCATAGGTATTAGAGAGCTGCCCCTAATGGCATGGGTTCTTTTGTTTTTAACTAATTCTGGCGGTTTTCTTCTGGGGAGATGCTTCAGGGGTAAGGGATGGATATGGAGAGACTGGGAGGTGAGCAGGATTGGGGTATATGATCTGAAATTCCCAAGGAATCAATTAAGAATTATGTTATAAAAATAAATAGGGTTGGAGATTTAGCTCAGTGGTAGAGCGCTTGCCTAGCAAGCATAAGGCCCTGGGTTCAATCCTCAGCTCCAATAAATAAATAAACAAACAAACAAACAAACAAACAAACAAACAAATAAACCCAGCGTTCAATCAGTTGTCTCCAGACTTGCACAACCATAGATGAAACAAAAAACACATGAAAATTGGTCCAAAACAAACCATTTTGATATTAAAGGAAATACATGTTAAATTAAAAAAATAGAAGAAGATATATATCAAAAAAAGGAAGCTAAGTTACATGCAAGTGCAAAAAGTATAGGGTAGTGGCCAATAAAAAGAAGAGAAAAACTTAAATATCCAAAACTAGGAGATGAGTTAAACTCCTGACAGGATAACTATACTGTCTGAGTCTTTCTAATGCGTGCTTGGTGGAAATCCATTGCAAAGATCTGAATAGTGCTTAACCATCACCTTGAAACCAAGGATCATGTGTCTGTAAGTTGTCCTGCCATTACATTTTAATCAGTGTGGTGGTTTGAATAAGAATGGACACCAAAGGTTCATATATTTAAAAACTTAAAAAACAAGCACTATTTGAAAGGATTAGGTGGTGGAACCTTGTGGGAGGAAGTGTGCCACTGGAAGTGAGCTTTGATGTTTCAATGCCCAAGACAAGGCCAGTTTTTTCCTCTTCCTGCTGCCTGCCTATCCAGACATAGAACTCTCAGCTCCTTCTCTAGCACCATGTCTGCCTTCATGCTGCCATGCTTCCCACCATGATTATAGTGGACTAAACCTCTGAAACTTTAAGCCCTAAATAAATACTTTCCTTTATAACAGCTTTCATGGTCATGGTCTCTTTTCACAGTAAAAACAGAAACAAAGACAGAAGATGGTACCAGGAAGTGGGGTATTCCTGTGACAGGCCTGACCATGCTGTTTGTTAGTGGAATGTGAACTTTGTGACTTTAGATTAGGAAGGCAGTTGAACACTTTAAAGGGCTATACCAGCAGGAGCATGGAAGACAGTTGTGCTGAGGTCAGTGTAGATGATGACAGCCTAACTCAAGGGGTTTCAGAGAAGAAATAGCATAGAGACCATTTGTAAGATATTTTGATGAGGAATGTGGCTACTTTCTGCTCTTGTCCAAAAAAATCTGCCTGAGGCTAAACTGAAAAGTTTGGATTAATGATGTTGGCAGAGGAGATTTCAAGACCCAGTATTGACTGTATCACATAGTTATTAGTGGTCACTCTTATGAAGATCTATATTGAAAAAGAGTAAATTGAGAAATGAAAAATGCACAGAGTGAGGATAAACAGAGCATGAGTAAGTGTAATGGAGCTAAGTACAGGTTTCAAAGAGACTAAATGTTTAAAGAAAAGCCTGATGCTAAATGGAATAAAATGAGTGGTGACCTCAGGTCAAGACCTCACCCAGCTAAGCTTCTAACTTGTGAAAAGGGGTTAAAGAAAAGCTTAGTAGTGAAGGAAACCATTGAAAATAGAAAACTGATGGGGATGTAATTGAAGGAAGGAAACATTTTTCAGCTCCATCAAGTACTTGGTAGCTTCAGCTGAATAGTTTTGCCTTTAGAATCAAGGATACAAGAAAGAGGTTGGGGAATCTCCCCCTGTGATTAAGGAAAGCCACTGAGGCCAGATGTGTGTCAGGGGTGTTCCTGTATGGAGGCTCAGAGAAACCATTGTATGAGGCTGTGAAGGTGAAACCTGGATTACCTTGGAGAACCCAAGATGTTGGAGATGCCAGAGTCATGGGATACCTGCTAAGGGGAGCTGCTAGCTGGGTGTGGAGTCAGCCCAATACAGAGAAGTGTGTTGCAGTCAACAAAGCTGAAAGGAGTTGGGGATATGAAGAGTGTTTTGACATCAGATGTGGAGTTGAAGAGTTGGAGCTTGGCCAGCCAGGTTTAGGTCTTGTTTTGGATCAGAATTTCTTCACCATGGTCCCTTCCCTACATTTTAGAATGGTAATGTATATCCTCTGCCATTATATGTTGTATGTATGTGATCTTTTTTAGTTTAATTTTAGAGAGGGTTACATATTTTTGTTTGTTTGTTTTTCAAGACAGAGTTTCTCTGTGTAGCTTTGTGCCTTTCCTAGAACTCATTTGGTAGCCCAGGCTGGCCTCGATGCGCCACCACCACCCAGTGAGAGGGTTACATTTAAGAGATTGTCATGAGTATCAGAAGAGACTTTGAACTTTAAAAAATGTTAAGGCTATGATAGACTACAGGGATTTTTCAAGTTGAACTGAATGCATTTTTGCATCACAAAATGTCTATAAGCCTATGTGGGTTAGGGAGTAGAATTTGTGGTTTGAATAGGAATGGATATGTAAATGCCTAGAAAATAGCACTCTTAAAAGGATTAGGAAGTGTGGTCTTGTTGGAAGGAATGTCTCACTGGGGATGGTCTTTGAGGTTTCAAAAAGCCCACTCCAACCCCAGAGTCTCTCTCTTCTTGCTGCCTATAGATCTGGATGCAGAGCTCTCAGTTCCTTCTCTACTACCATGTCTTGCTGCCGCCATGCTGCCCACCATCCTGATAATAGACTAAAGCTCTGAACCTGTAAGCCAGCCCTAATTCAATGTTTTCCTTTATAAGAATTATCATAGTCATGTGTAGACGTGAGTTTCTCCAGTCCTGCCCAGCCTGGCAGTCCCATAGCTGCTTATAAAATAATTACACAGAGGCTTATATTAATTACCAATTCAATGGCCTATTGGTTCAGGCTTCTCACTAGCTAGCTCTTACAACTTAACTCAGTCCATTTCTATTAATCTATGTATTGTCACGTGGCTTTGTGGCTTACTGGTACTTTCACATCTTGCTTCTTCTGGCGGCGGCTCACAGTGGCTCTCCAGACTCTGCTTTTCTCTTTCCTATCTCTCTCCTTGGATTTCCCACTTGCCTCTAAGCTGCCTTGCCATAGGCCAAAGCAACTTATTTATTAACCAATGGGAACAACATATATTCACCAGAAAAACATCCCCCAGCAATCATGTTGTCTCTTCATAGCAATAAAACACTGACTAAAACAATTATTCTTTGTGTTACAGTTTGGAGGGATGCTTGTTTCCTCCACTTAGCCCCAAACATATCTCCTATCTTTCCCCAGAAGAATTTGTCTTACTTTGAAATCCAGTTTATCTGATTGTCTTTCAATCCTCACTCACTGCTAAGTTAAAGAACATGCAATTTTTATACTGTTTTTCCTATCATTCTTTTATATGCCTGTGTTTGAGGTCTGTCCGTGTGAAGATCAGACACAGCCTCAGTTTTTGGCTCTTGCCACCTTGCTTCAGAGAGGCTCTCTTTGCTGTTTCGGGTTAGCTGGCCCTGCACCTCATGGATTTCTCCTGTCTACATTAATTGTCTTACCACATGAGCATTGGGATGGCAGTTTTAAGTGGATACTGGTCATCTGAACTCAGGTCTTCACATTCGCATGGCAGACAGGTACTTCATTCACATTAAGCCATCTCCCTAGCCTGATATTTAATTATATGTTTTATCTTTTCTTTTTTTTAATGTTGTTTGGAATAATGTTCTAGTGTAAATTTCTTCATTTTCAACAAAAGCAGTGTGTGTGTGTGTGTGTTTGTGTATGTGTGTGTGTGTGATGCTGAGGCTAGAACTCAGGGTATTATTCATGTAAGATGTATTACTGAGGTACATCTCCAGGCCCTAAAGTCTGAGATTTAAGAAAATGACTTGTAATTTCCTAATGTAATGTACAGTAAGCTTGAAAATAATGTTTTTAGTAATAATTTCACTAATTTGAAAATACTGTGTTGAAAGTGATGTAAAGAAAATAAGTAATTCTGTGATCTTGTATTTCCCCCATTATCTTTGAGGACTGAGGAACTTACCACTTGACAAAGGAGATGAAAGATGAAATAAGAATATTAAATAAAGTCCCAGTAGTTCTCATGGGCAATATCTATTTTATTTCAAATGAAAAACAACAAACAAATCAGTTTTGTCTGTTAGAAATTCCTCAGCACAATACTAAACTGATGACTGTAGTCATCATTTTCTATGAAAAGAAACCAGAGCAACTTAGACACATGGACTGCATCTCTTTAGAGGACCCGCAAAGCTTGCTGGTAGACCATCTCTACATAAAACAATGGAGAGAACTGTCAGAAATGCGATATGCCAATGAGACTTAGCACTCAATTTTGAGACCACTTGAACCTCAACCACAGTAACTAAACTGAGATGAATGTGTGATACATATGTTGTAATTGATTAGTAAGCTTTAAACACACATATTGAGATGTTATTCACAAATGATAGACTCATGCACTGGAAATGTACTGCAAGTAGTTTCTAGTGTATTCATAGGTTTCAATGATCTTATCAGTCAATGTGACATTCAAAACAACACCTGTATCATGTATCTATTCTCCTCCTCATTCCATCCCTCTAGTCTTCAGTAATCACTATTCTGCTTTTACTCTCCATAGATTTCCTTCTCTGTACATTTATTGCATATGCATTGCTTTGTAGCTGGATCCTTTCATTTATTATAATATTTTCATCCATCTTGTGTTATTATTTACTCCTATGTGTGGACCAGGCTTATTTCTGTTAATGAAATATTGATTAGAACAGGGGATAGGAACTGGTCAGATAGGGCAGAAACTCTAAAGTAGCATCAAAGAATGTCTTTAGTGGAGAACAGAGATAACAAAAGAGCTCTGGTTCCTGACTCTTTACTACCTGTTATTCTTTCTGGAATTCTTATGTGAGGATGTGACTGAATTGGAGAGGAGGTGTCAGGACATGTTTTGGTGGTGGTGACTCTGTGATCAGCTCATCCCTCTCCCTGCAGCTCATCCAGTTGGTGCTATACATTTTTTTCATAAGCCCCCAGACTAGCAACAGCTTTGTGATACCCTGCTTCCTGGGACCAGGGTCAGCTAACAGGACCTCTACTCTCTTGCCTACCCATGAATCTATAATAAACTTTCCTCTAAACACTCTCTGTGCCCCATGAGTTTCCTTCTTTGAATTGAAGAGATAACAAACTAAAAGCCAGACTCAGTATGTGTGTCTTTAGTGGCTTTCCCATTTTCTAGGACCTTAAGCTAAGGCCCTTTGAAACAAAAGGTATCTATCAAATTCAAAGACACTCAAGATTTTCCTGTGTCAATGTCTGTGTAGACCATTTTTAAATAATGCATTTTGTCTTCCTATTATTGAACTATAAGAACCACTTATAATTGTACATGTTTGGGGAAAAGGTCCTCACCAGAGATATAATTACAGATGTTTTGTCTAATGCTATAGGTCTTCTTTTACTGGTGATGTTCTTTCAAGCATGAACATTTTCACTTTTGATGGTCCAATACTTCTGTTTTTTTTTTTTTTTTTGGTGTTTTTTTCCCTGTTATATATAAGGATCCAAGTCATGAAGACTAATCTCAATGATTTCTTATGATTTTAGAGTTTTAGTTCTTATACTAATGTCTTGGATCCATTTTGAAGTAATTTGTGTCTATAGTGGAGAGCAAAGTGCCAATTATAGTCTTTTATTCTTTTGTACATGGATGCCAATTGTCCCTTTTCCATTTGATGAAAAAGCTGTTTCTCTCCCATTGGATGCTGTCAGTGCCTTTGCTGTAAATCAACTGACCATAGATGTAAGGGTCTGTCAGTTCTTAAGTCTATAAATAAACATAAAGGGAAACATACAAACCATAGAAAAGGAAATTGGTCAATATAAAAATGAGTGCAGACAGAATTTGTAATTTAAAAAAAAATGTTTACTAGACAAAATCAATTAATCAATTTTTTTTCTCTTCTTACTGACTAATTAAAGAGAAGATACTTTACAAAAATATTCCAGATTGTAGATAAAGAATGATATAATCAGAGCATGATGATTTTTCAATTCATACTACTGAATAGATATATATCATGTTAAATAAGATAAACTTGATTAAGAAGGACAACTATATATTTTCTTTTACATGCAGAATCTAGAAAATGTACATGTATTTATGACATGGAAATAGGAAGGCAACAACTTGGGGGAAAGAAGGGGACCACCAAGAGAGAGGGAGGATGCAGAAAAAAGAGTAGTTGGGGGAGAACATGAGAAAAGTTCAGGACATTCACGTGTGCTGAGATAGCTAAAGCCGTTATTTTGCATGCTAATAAAATTTTTTTCAAAGCAAAAGTTCAGATAATAGACCCAAGTATTGAGTATTAATAGCATATTCACTCATACCTCATTCTAGCTGATAATATATGGGAAAAATGAAAACTGGCATCCAACTGAAGATCACCTGATTAAGAAGGAAGAAGTTAGAAAGGAGAATTCTTTGACATAGTAGGTAAAGAAGGTCGGATTCTCTGGCAAAAGTGATGGCAATTTAAAGATGCAACTAAGTGTTATTTGGTATTCCATTCTTTATATTGAGAACTGGGGGGTAAAGTTCTGTTTTTGTTATGACTGAATTCTATGTTGGAATGAATGTGTTAAAGTGATGTCATGTGACACTTGAGTCAGGAGAGGAAATACTCTGCTGGTTTCCTTGAAACACTGTGAGGAATCTCTTGCAGCATGGAAAGACAGTTTTCTTCCTGATATACCAATAACATCAGTGACACATGGGATAATTCTGGCTTCAACAAACCAGTTGTTCTAAAAAGAAGGAACCCTGAGCAAGCTGAATGGCCCCAAAGTGCCACTCAACTCTTAGAATAAAGAAAAATTAGAAAAAAAAACAAAAACAAAAACAAAGTCACACTAATTTCGAATGATTTACTTTCTAGTTACAGATGACTGGACAAGAAGGAATCTTGTCGGAGGAGATCCAAGAATTTGATCTTGGTTGACATCTTGATGAGACCTGGAATCAACCAAGACACACACCTCTGGGTGGGTCAGTGAGGTTGTCTGGGAAGGACTAACTGAGGAGGGGAATCCCCTCTTCCATAGTGGACAGAATCTTCTGACAGCTACCCAAATATAGAGACCTAAGGGGGAAGCAGTATTGTATGTTCTTTTTATTTCTTTCTCTCACTCCAAAATCCTGAAACCAAAACAAAACAAAACAAAAAAAAAACCCCACAAAAGTCAAAACAAACAAACAAATACAAAGCATTGAGGAAAAAAAAACAAAACAAAAAGCCCACAAAAAAAGAATATGTGGCATTTGTTTCATGTTGGCATGAAGACATCCCAACTCCTGTGTGGGCCTTGCCCTGGGGAGCTCTTAGTTCTTGTTGAGATGTCTTCATTAACTCTTCTCCCTCAAGGCTCAGGAAGCTAGGTGGAAGAGGAGGTGGATTGTAAGACCCAGGGTGGTGAATGACTCCAAGGAAACAACATCTTCCAGAAACAAGAGGACTGATGCACGTATGAACTCACAGAAACTTTGGCAGCATGCATAGGGGCTGTGCAGATTCTAGACAGATTGGGTCCCAGCACTGAGAGGGCAAAGAGAACGCAGGGTTCTATCCCTAACTAAGAGCTATTTGCAATTGATGCCTTCTGGGAAAGGGAAAACAGTTTTCTCCAACGGAAAATCTAATTGTTGTTGTTGTTGTTGTTGTTGTTTATTTGGTGGTGAGTGCAGAAACTCCTCCTGGACCAAAGTGAAGGGATTAAGTGACTGCAGAGTGCTCAGCTGTAATTGGACATCTCATCACTGGAAAGATGTAAGAGCTGGATCATGACGAGGAATGCAATGAAATGCTGTCCTCTGGACTTGACATAGGAGCTGCATCTATGAACTCATAGCATCTCTCTGAGAAGCTACAGTCAACTAATGGTTGCTGGAAGAGGGAGAACTATACTCCTCCATATTTCTCCCACTGTTAAGTTGTTCAAATAAATAACTACAAGCTAGGCTTATGGAAGCCACCATACTCATTCAATGGGATTGTTCTCTCTCTCTCTCTCTCTCTCTCTCTCTCTCTCTCTCTCTCTCTCACACACACACACACACACACACACACACACACACACACACACACTCAAAGATATAAAATTAGAAATGGAACTTATGACTAAAAAAGGTTATTTTGGAAGGTATAAGATGTTGATCAGACAAGCTAATGTCTAATGGGGATAAAAATATGATCCAAGTCCTATATGTATATATTTGTGTGTGTATGTATGTATGTTTGTGTGTGTGTGTGTTCATGAAATTGTAAAAATACACAAAAATAAAAATACTTTATTTTAAAATTGTACTCTGATTACATAAAAAATAGCCACATAATTAGGAAAATAAAATTAATTTTGGTTAAAGACAATTATTTTTGCAATATTCCTAATTTGAGATGGTTTAAAATGCACACACACAATTGTAAAGAAAGCACAGAGAAGAGTTAAGTGCTAATGAATTGGAGTAAAGAAATAAGGACATTTTTATAACATCATTAGAATCTGTATAAAATTTGGGAATTTTATTCTCAAATTTGAAAACATGAACAGCACAAACACATGTGTGTGCATGCATGCATACACACACACACACACACACACACACACACACACACATATGTATATGCTAAAGTGACTCAAGGATACATTTTTTACTCAAAATGGACCAATCACTGAGGGGGTCCCTGCAAGTATCACAGCAGGCAGAGAAACAAACCCCAAAGAGGTGAGAATGCAAACCTGCTCAGTTCCATTTGACTTATTCAAACTGGACCACATTTCTAGAAAGTCTGATGCAGGTGGTTTATTGCCAGCATATTTAAACACAATGAAATTTGGAAAAAAAGTTCTCAGTCAACAATCATTCCAGTTCCAGGTTCACAAAAAAGCTAACTACATAGAAACTCCATGGCAAAGTTCATACACAGGTTGGGCTCTATAGTTAAACGGCCCAGAATCTCGTGTGGTCTCTGACCAAGATAGCATAATGCGTGTCACATCTCTCCTAAGAATGAGCTCTATTAACTGGGATATTAACTAAAGATAAAGGTCGAAGGAGGGAAGATAAAGATCTGGGATAAACATTCTGGGAAATTTGGGTGAAGTCTGCCTGTGTAGAATACAAAAGGTAGGTGAGGTCTGCCTTTATAGACAGCGAAAGGTCACCAGGTCATTAACAACATCTACTCCCAACTTCCTCCGTGGAATGCAAGTATTTATCTCTTCTGAGTGTTTAACATTTCTGGTTTCCCTAGTAAGCTGTGGGTGCAAAGACCTTTCTGCCCCAACAAATCACAACAATTGTTCTATCACGTAGCATCAAAGACTGACTTTGGAGGTCACAGCACTAGAAAATGTAACTTTAGAATCTGCAAAACATGTTTTCTTGACAAACACTTCTGGTTCCATGAGATTTTAACAGGCTTCCTACAGCATTAAGTTGATCCTTCTTTGTGTCTTCAGTTTTTAGTTAAGAGGTTTGCAGAAAATGAAAGCAGTTGGTCAGAACACCTAACAAACCTTGTAGGAGGTGCTACTGAGTGACGTGTACTTGTCTTTGGAATAATAAAGCTAGAATAATGTGAAGTTAGAAATATGAGGCTCCAGGCATCCAGGACTCAAAATAGGACAGCTTGCTTGCATAGGAGATAATAAGATAAAAATATATGAAACAAAGCAGAACTCGTTTTTAAAAAAATCCATATGACATTTAAAAATAGATATTAAGTTATTTGTCTAGTCCCTTCCTCTCTTCCTCCGTGTGTGTGTGTGTGTGTGTGTGTGTGTGTGTTTTCATGCACATGCCTTTGCCACAGCACATGGGTAGATATCAGTAGATAGCTTCCAGATGTCAGCTCTCCCTCTAACATGTATGTCTTAAGGAATTCAATCACACTTCTCAGGCTTTTGAGTATTTCTTCCTCTATTCTGGGTACCTTTTTATTCTTTCAAGTCTTCTTTTGTTTGCATATAATTACTAAATTTTATAGTCATTAACTTGTTACACATTTGTTTATTGCTTTTATTTTGTAACATTCCTTAACATATTAGCATTTATCCTAGACATTGTAATACTCTTTAATTGATAAACACTTACTATAAATTTCAACTTTCACCACATTCCAGACAATGTACCAACCTCAAAACTATGTATCAATCCTAAAACACTAGAGTTCTTAGACAATTTCATTATTTTACACTATCTGTATCCACATAATCTTGCATACTGCTTCTACCACATCTGTTGCTCAACCAAGAATTTTCTGTTATCTTTGCTTCCCTCTCATGAATTGTATCTGTCGAAAGAGAACCCGTGGAGTATTTACCTAGGGAGCACGTGGTCCGCAAGAGTTTCTGAAATGGAATGAGTAGAGCCCCTGGCAAGGCAGATCATGAGTATAGCAATGTCTGTGTTCTCCAATAGAAGCATGGGATGGAACAAGGGCAACAGGGAGAATAAACATCCTTAGAGATCTCTTTTGGATTCTGACTCCATACCCCTCTGCAAGCTTCAGATTTTGACTTTACAATCCTAACAGTACCTGTCAAATATGAAGGCTTTTATTTGAGGTACATCGACTAAGAATCACACTGCTTATTGTCCAGCAATTGATTGGGCTTACTTACAACCAAAACAGTCTTTCCAAGGTCAACACTTGGGTTAACTAGGTAAGTTCAAACTCAAGAGACTGGAAACTTTAAGCAATAATTCTTATGAAGTGATCTGTAATGAACAAAAATTATCTCCTAAATATTGTGTGTTTTCAAATACCTTGTAAATTGTAAGATCTCTACTTTTGTTTTATCTACCAATGCACAAAATTTTACACACCAATCCTGAATTATGTTGCTGGTTTTATGAAATCAAGAGCATTTGGCATTTTGAACACTGAATGTCAATTCAGTTCATACATACACATTAAAGCTAACTATGTAAGTTACTGACAATGGTTCAAGGCTTTTTGTCTACACTATTCAGCTGTAACATTCCTTTGAGCAAAAAAGCACTTCATGTTCTCAGCATAAAGTTCTTTGTTACCAAGAGTGTGCCCTGCCCCAGTCTGAACAGCTGGAATTGAGGTTTATTTCAAGTTTCATGCCTGCTTCAAAGATTGTTGGCATGCAAGCAAAGCTTTATGAAAATACATAGACATTATAAATGCCATGAAAATGTCATTTTTCTGCTCTTGAAACCTGTGCCTGTAAATGACAGTTCATTATTGATTTGTTGGTACAAAAATACACAAAAAGCTCCAAGACCTGTCTGACATCTTAATTCATATATGTCTTAGAGTTAGCGGGAGAAACAAATCACAAATAGCATATACTTTTCCTCCATAGCTCTTAACAATACCACTCCTATCCATCCCTCCAATTGAATCTGGAACTGCTTGCTTGAGTATGCCTCTTAGAACAACTCTAACTCTCTAACATAGTCTATGAACTGAAAACAGGTTAAATGATACTTTTCAAAATATTCTACTCAAATGGAAAAAATGGTGCTCTTAACAACTAAGGTCTACTGAAGGAAAAACAGACAGAACTTACAACATAATATATCTTTATCTGTCTGTTTTATCAGAGAGATGAAAACACCTTCCTTCTCTCCATACCTTTAATCTCATCAAAAGCTTAAGTCTGTCCACAGGCTTCCCAGTGTAGCATTATCTTATTGTATATTGATCGTGCTGGAGGGCACCTCCTTGTGGAGAACAATTGATTTTTCTTTGTTAGCAAAGTGATTTTAATAGTCTTTCTACAGGCTGTCAGGTCTCAAGGCCCCAGAAGCAAGATGCATCCGTTAACTAGAAGTTACTGATCAATGTATAACCCAGAGAAAATGTGCCTCTCTGCTGGGAGAAAACACCTCCACAGCAGTTACTCAGAAGGGGACTTTAACTCCTTTTGATAAATAGGTTGCTTAGGAGTCTCAGGTGGGTTGCTGAAGCATTGTTTTAGCTGAGCCGGAAATGAGGCATTTTGTTAAATTGTTATGAAGGTAGCAAAGTCCTATGGACATATTTTTGCCATTTAATGTTACTTTAGTCACTTTGTGACAAATGTCCTCACAAAAGAAACAAGCTCAAAGTAAAGGTCCCAGATCTGGAGAGCGAATGATGAAAATGATGTTTGTTTTGTCCTTGATATCTGAAAGTGGCATTTCTAGTTAATGGTGTGGCACACATAAATGTCATAGGTAGGGTCTGCAGCCCACTGTGGCACACTTGTCTGTTCTCTTTGACCAGTATTGACACTGCTTTCTTGATCTGACAGGAAGTGTCTCTTGCATTTTTTTTTTTTTTCTTGAATCTGACTCAAAGCTTTTTTTCCCTGTGTATGGAGAATTTCCTCTGACTTAAGGTCATGTCAAAATCCCAAAACACTTCCTGCAAGTCCTGAGCAAGCTTGTGAGTACTAATAATGATTTTTTTTTATCTGTTTCAAAGAATATTATCACAATGCTTAGGGGGCTGAATATGTGAGCTTCAGAAACTTCTAGTCCAATCCTTCAAGGTATTTTTTTGCCCATGTCATGTGAAGAAATTTATGAAAATTTTGTAAAAGCACAAACAGTTACATGTTATACCCCTAAGCAACTAGATCAAGTGGTCACTCAAATCTACTTCCTTAACCATGATATTGCAGGATTTCTAAGCACTTACTAAGATGTAAGCACTTGCTGGAAATGTTGAGGTCCCTGTTAGAGTTCAACTACATTAGAGTCCCTGATGTTTCTAGGGTATAGAAGGCCTCTTCTTTGACTCAGGAAACATTTTCCAGTGTCTACTGCATATCAAATAGTGTGATAGACTTCAGGATAAAGTGGAAAATGGAGAAAAACACAATCTGTTGAGTTCAAGAAATTTGTGATAATATGGAGAGGGAATTGTCTCTTTCTCTTGGAGGTCATGGAGTGTTTCTTGGCAAATACTACTTTTGTATCAAGTTTAGAAATACAAAGGTTTTTATATTCTTAACAATGGCTCCCTTCAAATTTCCATATTGAAGTAAGTCCATTACCCTAAAATGTGATCTTACCAGGAAATGGGGCCTTTGCATGCATTGTCAAGTCAAGATGAGGTTATTAAAGTAGGTTCTAATCTAAAAGACTTGACTCATTATGAAAAGGAAAAATCTGGATGCACATACAAAGGAAGAATGCCATAAAATGATTGAATGACTGAAGCTACAGACAGGTCAGCAGCCAGTTCCTAGGAGCTGGAAGAGATGAACGGATGGATTCTCTCTCACAGCTATCAAAAGGGAACAACCATTTCAAAAGGACTTCAGAACATTTATTAAACTTGTTCCTAACTTGTAGCCCCCCAAACTGCTCTTTAGCTGCTCATCTTGTGTAGCTACACCTTTGCTGTAGCAGTTCTACTGAATTAACAGTTGAGTTTGGGCCACAGAAGGAAGTGGTTTATCATAGGGAAGCAGCAAGGAGTCCTTGTATGCCTTGTATTTTCTGGAAGTGGCACAGTGGTGTTTTCAGAACTATGCTTGACTTGAGCAAATCTCATCCCCTGGGAAGAAGACTGATTAAAGAAGGTGCAGGTGATGAGGAGATACCTCTGTGGGTGGAAGGTAGCAGAAAGAAAGGATGGATGGTTGCTCTGAAGAAATTACAAAGCTCAATTTTCTTGGAAGGTAACAACCATGATCTTTACGTCTGTAAGAGAGGTGTAAGGAAGAAAGCAACTCTGGTTCTTCAACCTGATGAATCAGTAGCAGGAATAAGAATGTAAGAAAGTGAAGAGAAGGGAAAACATTCCAGACACTTCTCTTTGGCTTTTCCTGTGATCAGGAGAAAAGACTGAAAGACTCAAACTGAACATAGAGAATCAACAGATTAGGATTTCAGATTAGCCACGAACTGTGTAACAGCTCAGATTACTTCAGGCTTCAGGACTTCAGTATTTTTAATGAAAGGAAGTGATGCTGTCCGGTAGCTCCTTTCCTTGCCACTCAGATACAGTGTCTTTAGGGAATGTGTAGATCTAGTTTCATTTTAGAATGTTTGATGTCTCATCCATTTCTTGGTGTTTTATGCTGTTTCAACAAAATCAAACCTTTCAGTAAAATCAAAGCCTGAAGAGTTTGCCTACCCAATGCTATTCTAACTATCTATGGTACTTGTGGAATTTGTATAGGGCCCACAGTCACAGATGATGCAAGTTTGGATGAATATGTCGCAGTCACAGCTCTATGAAGGAGGAGGAACAGAAGTCACAGATCTAAAGGGAAAACAAGGAAAAGTTACAAAATCAAATGACAATTCAGGAAAATAGAAAGTAGCTAAGAAGAACCTGGGCAAAAAGCAAGGTAGGCTGGTGGAGGAGGAGGAAGAGCAGGGGGCAGATGCAGCAAGCAGCAGGCAGGTGACAAACAGGTGTGCCAACAAGGCATACAGTCATCTATCTGTTCTGGAAAATTCACATCCAGGCTCTGCTTCTGGCTCTGCCTCCCAAGGGACTGGCCTCACTCAGCGAGGCCAGTCGGCGGGGCTGGCTGAGATTCAGCTCCACAGAAAGCGTGGCAGCCGTGGACGGAAGAGGTGACGCAGGCTTAAGAGCTGTTTGTTTTCCGAAGACGGAGCAAATCATTTGCCACAGCAGCTAAAAGAGGCAAGGGTGCAGCATACTGTGGCCTGTTGGCCCCATCTTGCTGACTTCCGTTTTTAGAAATAAGCCTTGGTTGGAACACTGCCATGCCCATTTGTATACAGATGTCTTCGACTGTTTTTGCACCACAATGACAAAGTTAAGTTATTATGACAGAGACCATATGGCCCCCAAGCTGGAAATATTTACTATTTGGCCTTTTACAGAAAAAGATCTTTGGCCTCTGCTCTAGAGGCTTTCTAACATAAGTTCTAGAAAATTCTCAGCCCTTCCAATCTGATGACTTAAGTTTTTTATTGCTTTCTATGTGGTCTTGTGCTTGGTATGTGCCACTCTCCATTCATCCTACAGCTATCTTTATATACAAAACAGGGCAGTAACAATTTTCCTTCAAACACTGCAACCAAGCACTCCAGCTCCCACGTCCAGCATCCTGTTATGCTGTTTCTACACTGCTGCCTCCCAGAGACCACAACAGTGTCTGGCAACTCTGCTCATGCTTCGCTAGACACTTCTGTGACTTTTGCCTTACAAGGGTCTTTAAAGCATAAAGCTTCACAGATGGCCCCTGTCACTGAGAATGGAATGGCCAGTGCCACAGTTTAATGTGAGTGTGGACCAGTAGCCCTGCTTTTGTTTCAATGGCATTATTGTCTGGTTTTGCCCAGGATTGCTCCCTGTGCTAAACTCAGAAGCACTTGTGCCGGGCTGCAGTCAAATGCTCTGGAGTAAAGGTTGGCCACTGGCTGTTCTCTCCTCATGTAGGATTTTGTGTGCCTTTCCAACTTCGCTCTTGGAGTCTTCATGACTTTTTCAGTCATTGTCAGGACGTTCTGCATTCTAACAAATGACAGGATGTACACTAAAGCAGAAAACCTTCCATGTCTTCTTAACACTTCTCTCTCTCTCTCTCTCTCTCTCTCTCTCTCTCTCTCTCTCTCTCTTAGTTTTGTGGGTTATTTTGTTTGTTTTCCAGCCTCTTCATGAGACTAGTCTCACACTATAGCTCAGACTTAATATTCACCATGTAGGCCAGACAGGCCTTTAACTGTGGTAATTCCCCTGCCTTAGCCTCCCTAGTGCTGAGGATGTAGGCACGAGTCATAATGCCTCCCTCTCCTCATAGATTGTTAACTTTAATGGTATTTGAAAGAGTGATTCCACTTTACATTTAGACATAGTTCATATAATTACTAGTGATTGGTGACATTTGCTGGACATTTGCTGTATGCTGGCTACTGAGCAATCATTTTAGTCTACTCATCTTGGTCTATTATTTTATCTAACTTTCAATAATTATTAGCTACTCACCATTCTTACTCCATGATGAAAAACAAGGAATTAGTATGAAAGTAACACATGTCAAGGTCTTAGTTCCTAATGTAACAAGATCTCAACCTATCAGTCCTTTCAGGGCCTCTTAGTCCACAGTCCATGGGCTTGAGACTCACTTATTATTATCTCTCAACATGAGTAATTGCTGTGGGCTGACTGTATGCACCACACAGCAGGTATTTTAATGTGACCTGATTTAGAGAGAGAGTTGTTACAGACAACTGGGCTGTAGCCTTAGAAGAGCAGGGTGTGCTCCTAATGCAGCTGTCCTTCTAGCCTCATAGTAAAGGCAGAAATACTCAGGGAGACTGCCTGCAAAAAGCAAGGCAGAGGTCAGGTTGGTAGAGTTATCAGCTGAGCAACTACACTATGAAAATTGCTAGCGAACAATCCAGAAGATAAAAGGGGGCTGCAGAGGCTCCCCGACATGGCCCCTAAAATCATGAAGACAATAAATTTCTGTTGTTCAAAACTACCTGTCTTGTAGGATTTTATGATGGTATCCTCAGGAACCTAATACTGGCTATATAAATAGAGAAGCTATAACAAAAAAGAAACACTATATATGGACTAGAGATTCTAGAATGGAGCACGAACCAGAAGGGACTAGGGCCTCTAAGCAATTTTCTAGCCAGACGTGGCATTGGGTACTTGCAGTTGCAGCTGTTCTGGAAACTGAGGTTAAAAGATGGCCTCAGTCAAGTCACTGGAAGCCAGACTGGGTGATCCAGTGAGACTCTAACAGAAGTCAAATGATTGAAAAAACCCTACAGTTACTAAACCATGTATCCGATAATATCCGATTTTAATGAGATGTGTGAGAAAGAAGAGTCACAGCACAAGGAAAGGCAAGTGCAGAGAGCTTATTACCACCAGGTTCTATTTGGGGATTTGGCTCTAGAGACCTGGGATGACATGTTTACAAGTAACCAAAAACCCAAATGAAACAATATAAGAATTGGATTATTATCTTTCTGACACATTCTGTCATATAGCCCAGGCTAGTCACTAGGGAGCTAAGACTGGCCTTGAACTCATGATCTCCTGCCTCTCCTTCTCAGACATTGGAATTACAGGTGAACACCATCACATCCATCCCTACTAGATATAAAGTTTAAAGTTAAATGGTTGACATGTGTGTCACTGTAGAAAGTGGCTTACAAAAATTTGAACACTAAGCTCAAGCAATAGCTTATGCCATCAGCTATGAATTGCTAGATGTAAAATAGAAAAAAATGCTTTCTATTGAGATAACCTACAATCATTATTTACCTAAGTTGAACTCTATCTTTGTCCAATACGGGAATGAGGCATCACGGTTGCCTGCTCTGCAGGCGCTTAAGCCAATTATTACTGACTTCCAGGTGCTACAAGTCAAGGAACAGGTACATTCGTCTATGGAAGTGCTTTCAAAGAGCCTTAAAAATACAGTATACTCAAAGACGTGCTTTTGTAATTTTATTTGATGTGAAGAGGGTCAGTCTGCTTATGGTAATTAGAAGTATGCATTCAAGAGGCATGTGAAGTCCCAGATGTGAGAATGAATGGCCTGCATGTAAAGCTACACTTTCCCCCTTCTATTGGCCTCTGCAGCTGCTTGGATTTCTTGTCCTCTGATCTTGCATTTCTGAAAAATTTTATTCTTTCCTTGAGACAGAGTTTAGGAATCACTTCCCCAGGTTGCCTTTGAGGGTCGTGTGGATGCCCAGGGTCAAGTCAGCCACTTGAGTCCATATTGGTGGCCTAGGGACATGCTGCAGCTGGGGCCATGCAGATCTAAGTGGCTTGAGCTGTGACCTGATGCTATGGTGACATCTGGGACAGAGCTGCAGCTGAAGGCTTTGTCTGGGTCTGTTGCCCTACTGCAACTAGGGTCAGTTGATGTCCAATGTTCCTGTTACCATGAAAGGTCATGTGAATGGCCAAGATCTGGGGCCAAATTAGTGCTGGGGTTGATCTGAGTGGGCTCCACTGCCACCTGGGATAATGATGACATCCAGAGGGATGCTGCGGTGTAGTGGTATTTACTCTGCCCCTGACCTTTAGCTATATGGTCTAAAGGAGGTGGTGCTTCCTGTGGTTGTAGGTGGATTTACTGCCCCCTTCTCCCTGCTCCTGCTTATGAGGTGAATTCACTCCTGGTCAGATCAGAGGATAACTTCAGGTGTCTACTCCATTCTGTGTTCGGGAGTGAATTCACCTTGCAAAGCAGGAGCAGGGAGAAGGGGCATGTGACCCTCTCTACTGCCTCCTTTGGGCTGTATAGCCCAAGGTCATGGGTGAAGCAAATACCACTACATTGCTGAGGACCATATCTGTGTCCACTGTCCCACTGTAGCTGGTGTCTGTGTTGCCAACAAAGGTTACATGGAAGCCTGGGGTCTGTGTGTAACCTATGGCCTTGTTGGTGTCTGGGAGGTATGCCACCACCACAGCCATCCTGATCTGAGTGGCCTGTGCTTCCACCTGGAGCCAGGAGCTGCTGCAACAGGTCATGTCTGGTTCTGAGGTCTTGCTGCAGATGGGGTCTGTGGCCCGTGTTGCCTCATGGGGCCATGGGAATCATGCATGATTTCCATGGATGGCAAAGCCAGCCCTGGCCTTTGCTGGCTCAGGGATACCTGGTCCCGCCCTTGTTGGACACTGCATCAAGAGAGCTAGGCCTGATCCTCCTCATGGGAGAGCTGCCCCCATCTCCTGCACTCGGGAGAAATGGTGCCAGTCTTCACCACATGTGGGGAAGAGCTGACCCTGATGGCATGGCCACAGAGGAGCTGGATCTGCCTCTTGCCTTAGGGGTTTGGTCCCAGTGGCCTGGACTGACCAGATCAACTAGCACACAGGACCACAGCTGGGCCTGGAGTTGGTCTACCCTAACATCTACTCCATCTGAGGACTTGCTGGAGCTTGTGAGGGGACTGGTCCTCTAGAATGATAACTGCAGGGTCTCCATGGCTCTGGTGGCTGTGGGATATTGGAGAAGAGTTTTGGTGAGGAATCAGAGATGATGGTGTACCAGAAACCAGAGGCCTCAAAGCAGACCAGTGACTCATTGCAATGAAGACTTGCAAGTAAAGTTGTTTGGACAAAAGTGTAGACTATGTGATACACAGCAGCTCCAGGATGAATGAAGAGGTGTTGGAGAGGCAGGACCACTGCAGGGGAGAAAGTATGATATGGAGGGAATGGGACGTGAGCAGAACGGAGTGCATGATGTGAAATTCCCAAAGATTCAATAAAGAAATTATGTTGAAAAATAAAAAAAAAAAGAATCCCTTCCCCTGTGAAACCTTACAAAGTGCCCATTTTTGACCAAAGGCTGCAATTCTCTCCCTTGGTCCAGCAATATACTTTTCACTGTTACTTCTTACAATATCTGGAGATCTGTGTGCCAGCCTGAAGAGCATGAGTCCCTGGAGCAAGATTTCCACTTAAATATCTAGCATATAGCACACTATCTGACTCATGAAGCCACATATTAAGCTTAGTGGCTAGGACACCAGAAACATACTCAGCTAGAGTAAAAATAGACAAATGGACTGCAGAAGAAATACTAAAGACCTTCTGTACAATCAACAGAGTAGCAAAGCAACCTACCAAAAAGAGAGACAGTCTTCTTGACTGGGGTGATGTGGTATCTCAAAGTAACTATAATTTGCATTTCCCTGATGGCAAGTAATACTGTACATATTTTAAAATAGTTACTAGTCAATTGTGTTTCTGTTTTGGGAAACTGTCTTTGTGCTTCATTTGCCCATTTGTTGACTGACACTTTTACCTCTTTGGTATTTAATTTCTTGGTAAATTTTTGATCATTAGTCTCTTGTCTTAAGTGTAGTTGTTACACTTAAGATTTTCCGTGGGTCATCTGTTTGCTTTGCTGGCTGTTACTTCTGCAGTAGTGTAGAATGGCTTTCTTCAAAAATCTGACATCAAATATTAGAGGAGGTGGAGAGCAAGGAACCTTTACTTACTGTTGGTGTGGGTGCAAATTAATACAGCTATTGCTGAAATCAGCACGGAGATTTCTCATAAAATTAAAAATTAGAGCCACCATATGTCCTAGCTTTTTCACTCCTGGGCATATACCAGATAATTCCATGTCCTACCATAGAAATATTGGCAACTCTATGTTTACTGCTAATTTGTTTACTGTTACAAATAACTAGGATCAACTTTGTTGTCCATCAACAAAAGCATAAATAATGAAAAACTATATATAATAGTAATCTGTTCATTCTAAAGAAAAAAGCAATCACAAAATTTGCAAGGAAATGGATGGACTTAGAATGCATTAAGTGAGGCCACACAATCTCAGAATGAAAAAAAAAAACATTATGATTGCTCTCATATTCAGTACCTAGCCAATAATTATGCATACACACACACACACACACACACACACACACACACACACACACACACACGTGGGTACAATGTAACAAGAAGAAGAAGAAGTAAATATTAGAGATTCACAATGGACTGAATGCAGATAATAGATACAAATTTTGAAAGAGGGTATGAACTAATTGTTTCTCTAGTTCTAACTGTTACGGATTAGTTTTGGTGGTGAATAAGCACATAAATATATATTCAGCTGTGAAAGTGTAAAATCCAAGGTGAAGCTTCATAGAGTCAGAATGCCTACTCTAACTGTATAGAAGATCATTAAGATGTATAGACTTTTGGCTTGGTTAATTTTTGTGGGGGATATTTGTTTATTTACACATTTTTATAGATAAAGTTAATTTAAAAAATATTCACAAGGAAGACATTGTAAAATGGGATAATCTTCAAAATCTATCATGAACTACTATAATTTAACATCAAAAATTGTAATTAAATTAAAATAAAAATTAAATTAAAATTAAAACATAACAAAAATGGCCAGAAGGTACATGAAAAGATGTCACAGAAGTGTAAATCAAAACCACTACAAGATATGGTCTTACATCTATTAGCATGGTTATCATGAAAAATTTAAAGATAAAAGTTGGTGACAATGAGTAGAGATTGGAACTTTTGAAGATTATTGGCGGAAGTATACAACATGGCTGCTTCTGTGGAAGACAACAGGGAGGCTCATTAGAAAGTTAAAAGCCAGGGCTGGAGAAATGGCTGAAGGGTTAAAAGCCTATAAAACCCAAGTTCAGCCGGACAGTGGTGGTGCACGCCTTAATCCCAGCAGAGGCAGGTGGATCTCTGTGAGTTCGAGGCCAGCCTGGTGTCCAAAGCGAGTTCCAGGAAAGGCGCAAAGCTACACAGAGAAACCCTGTCTCAAAAAACCAAAAAAAAAAAAAAAAAAAAAAAAAAAAAGAAAGAAAAAAGAAAACCCAAGTTCAGTTCCCAACACCCACTTTCCGTCCTCCTAACCACCGGCAACCCCAGCTCCAGGGGATCCAATGCCCTCTTCTAGACTCTATTCACACCTCACTTGCAGTGTACACATCCAACATAGACACACATATATACACATGACTAAACATATAATAAAACATTTTAAAGGTTAAAAATCAAAGTACCGTATCAGTCAGTTATCGCTCTGCTGTATCAAAAAGGCTATAGTTGAGACGTTATCAAAGTGTTAGCATACCCATGTTCATTCCTAACAGCAATAATAACTATAGAAACTTAGAGAAACAACATCAGTGTTTGCAGACAGATGGATGAGCAGAGGAAAGAAGAGGTGCTGCTGTATGTTTACAGTAGAATATTCCTCAGCTTTGAAGAAAAACAAATCTTGCAATATGCAGCAACTGGTGAGGACATAACGCTCTGTTAAATAAGATCATCACAGAAGGACAATACCACGTGATTCCATTTATGTGAGGTATCTACAGTAGCCAAGCATTAGGTAAAAGAGTGTGTGGTGGTTGCCAGGAGTTGGAGGATAAGGAAATGAAGAGTTGCCCATCAACACTGAAGTATTCAAGGTGCATAAGCTTTAGAGGTTGTCCATACAGCACTGTGTCTATAGAAAACAATACTATACTGTGCATGTAAACATCTATGAGCTGGGTAGATTTTGTTAGTGCTTCCTACTGCATAAAAGTAATAAAATAAAAAAAAAATGAGTCAACAAGAAATTGAGGAAAATGTTAGAGAAATGTGAATTTGTCAGTGTTATCTAGATACGATCAAGGGTAACAGTGAGGATGAAGAAATGCTGAAAGCTGATTCTTTTTCTATCTTGTGTTTAAAGAAGGTCTTGTTAGGAAATGAAGCCAAGGCCAAGGTTTTTTTTTTTTAGTTTTTTTCCCTTTCTTTCTTTCTTTCTTTCTTTCTTTCTTTCTTTCTTTCTTTCTTTCTTTCTTTCTTTCTTCCTTTCTTTCTTTCGGTAGCCTTGGCTGTCCTGGAACTCTCTTTGTGGACCAGACTGGCATCAAACTCACCAAGATCCATCTGCCTCTATCTCCCAAGTGCTGGGACTAAAGGCACTCGGCCAAGATCAGGTCATGAATGAGTTTACTGAGGTGGGTACAAGAAGCACCAGGCAGCCTTCCATTACTCAACCCTCTAAAAGCCAATGAATGATATTTTGAATTCTGTTGATTCATGATATGGACTAAGAGTCCTTTTCCGTTGCTTTTCTTGGCATCATTACAATCAAACACAGGCCACCGTGCACTTTAGAGAATACAATGGCCTTATTTTCAGTTCATTTCCCTGCCCCAAGTATTTTCCCCCGTCATTCATTTCATACACTGCTTTTTTGTGCCATTCTTTTGTTCTCTGTTGGCCTACAGATGAAACTTTATTTTCCTTAACCAATACTTTAATTTTTAAAAAGTTGCTTTTATTTCTTGTGTATGTATTTGTGTGTATGTATGAACATGAATGTGTGTGTGTGTGTGTGTGTGTGTGTGTGAGAGAGAGAGAGAGAGAGAGAGAGAGAGAGAGAGAGAGAGAGAGAGAGAGAGAAGAGAGGTCAGAGGACAACCTGGTTGCTGCGGAAGTTAGCTCTTTCCTCCCCCCAAGCCTGTTTTGGGGACTGAACCTGCATTGTTAGGCTTGGCTGCAGGCCTCTATACCTGCTGATCCATCTTGCCATTCCTTTACATACACGCTAATGGATCCTTTAAATTCACTCACTAGACAAACCACGTTTCTTGTTACCTATCTTATCATTCCCAGGTAAGTCTTTTTCTTTTTATTTTATTCATTTGAATAGATATGATCCAGAAAACATATCATGAAATCTGATTGGAGTTTTTTTCTTTGAGGGAATATTTGGAGTACTTATCACCAACTACTAACAAAAGAGAGTTTGATCTGCAAACCTCAATTCTTTCTTCTAATTTTTTTCATTTTAATATTTTTAGGAGTTGCCTGTAAATCCTTGCAACTCTATAGCTCCATCAAGGTAACTTGCTATGCAGGTGTGCCAGTGCCAGCCTCCACTGAGCTGTGTCCACTAAGAGGTAGTGCAAAGTATATGAAATCTACTGTATCACTATCGCTATCAATGGCATGTTATTGATCTCATGACATTCACATGCATGTATTGTCACCTGCTTTCATGTTTAGCCATCCTGCTTGACTGGATTATCTGCTAGTAATACAGACTCATCATGTGTCCCTGTATTACCAGGAAAAGGATAGAATTACACATATACTGTAATTGTTTCTCTGCAAAGCTTAAAACCACAGTGTGTCAACTTGAAATACTTGTGTGAGATTTGTACTGTGAAGGAGATTCTCTGTTATTTATCTGGGATGGAGGAAGCTAGGCTTTCAAGATAGACAGCAAGTATGGGATGATTATCTTCTTGGTTCAGACTGTCCATACAAAATACTGGAATCTGGGAATCCTACATAACTTATACTTCTTTCTCTTAGTTCTGTAAGTCAAAAGGTTGCAGGTCAGCCTTCAGCATGGTCAGGCTTGGCTGAGGGATCCTCTTTCCTGGCTTGTAGATGGCTATCTTCTCACATGGCAGAAATATAAGAACAATATTTATAACACGAGAACCACCCTCTCTTGACTTCATTACATAGAATTATCTCCCAGGGACTCCAATACTATCAGGACAGTATTACATTTCAACCCCTTGAACTAGGAGTATGAATTGATTGATTAGTAGCTGAGATATGGGACTTATAATATTACAGAGATTCTTGAAGTCATATATTGGGGAGATTTTGCAAAGCTCCCCTTTGGTACCATAGGCTAGATTGAAGACAGTCATTTTCATGGCTTAATTCATCAGTCTCTTATTTCCTATATTGAAACTCTTTTGATTTTAGTTTTACTCAACTGACTTCTGATAGGTGCACCAAACATTAATAATTTACAATGAGAACACTCTGTTCAAGTAACCAGTTGTGTTACTCTCCATTTCTTAATTTCCAGGCCTATCAACTTATTCCCATACTTAATTATAAATATTCCCAAATAAACTGGTTGTTATCATCTATGCTGCTAAATAACAACTCAGAGTAGTTTAACCCTAAGAACACTTGGCACTTGGGCTGAGCTCTCCTTGCATAGACCCTAACATATGTTGACACTAACAGAAGGTGCCTTAAATGGATACACTATGCCTTGCATTGTGCCTTAAAAATCTCATTTCACAGCCTGGGACCTGATATATGACTATTGCCAGCTGGATTCTTCTCTGGCTCTGGAAAGAATCCGAATGTAAGGATATAGAAACTTCTAGATCTTTTTAAAGGAGATGGTCAGAAATTTGAAGGGAGATAGATTGGACTTCTGATTGCAGCCCACACATGACCTTTCCAGCACTGAATCTGAGTTTGTGATTGACATTGTGGAAATACCCTTCACAGGATACTGGATGGTCTGTGTGTCATACATGCCCAGGTTGCACAGTATGGTAAGTTCTTTCCCCGTGCAGTGTTCACAGACTCTGGTTTTAAAGGACTAAGAAATGTTTTCCTCCACGCCAAGAAGCAGGTAGCATGGCCATGTTTACTATTTCTCCAGTGTAGCACAGAGCTTCAGGCATCTGTGTGGCACTCCCGATCTCCCCATGAGTCTGGGAGGAGACAGCAAGAGAGGCTGACACAAACATGTTGATGCTTATGCTACTTGTACCATGCATGATTAATGACGTCCATTGTCTCTTCATCAGGATTTTCCTGTCTTTTGCCATCACCAGTGAAGTTAAAAAACAACAACAACAACAACAAAAAAAAACCCCTACCTGATTAGTTTAAAATAAAGTCAAATTCCACTTAACAAATATTTGACCCAATTTGTATCCCAACTACTGCAGAGAGGCACTCAGCATCATGTGTTTCTTCTGTTAGCTGAAGGGCTTCAGAAACACAAAAGCGTGCTACTTTATTCCATTCTTTTTATAGTCTAAGAAAATAGTCCATATATTTCGTGAAGGCATTAGCACTGTTTATTGACTGAATTAGTTAAAGTACCAATACTCCCAGATTTAAACATTCATTTGAAAACCTTAAGGACATATTTTGTGCCTGAAATTCTGAGTCATTAAGAATTGTATTGTCTTTACTGTGAGGATTAAATAAGTCATGTTGGGTGAGTCTCTACTTCTTAATTTCCAAATCACGTATTTCTTAAACCATATACAATCTCTGTCCTCTGGGCTATTTTTCTCATATGAAGAATAGTTGAAAAGAGTTGCAGTTTTCTTAAACCATTTTGCCTTGATAATGGGTAGAATAAAATAAAACACTCATGCCCACCAAGTTTAAAGCACCCATCCCTCTTCTGCTTTTGTGTTTGCTGTGTTATTTGGTGGTACTTGGGACCTAGTATCTAACATTCAGCAAGTGCTCTACTACTGAGCTATAGTCCAGCCCTTCTCTTGCTATCTGAAATACATGTGCCATTGCTAACATTTGTAATTGGCAGGGAACGTTGTGCAGGAAATGGCTTTGATGGATCCTCTCCTCAACTTTGTTTCTGCCTTTCTGGAACAACTATGTTTAACTTTATTATTAGTGATTCTTAAAACAGTGAAGGTAGTAAGTTTTCAGATTAATAGCTGTTTCCAAACAATAAAAAGGTCTCTTATAGTTATATGGAGACATTCAGCAATTCAATTGTCTGTTTCTATCCAGGAGATATTAATTCTGTGACACCAACGAATATCCAATCCCATCAATGCTGAAGTCCCTTATATACATTAATATAACATTGCACACAACCTATGTGTTCCCACTACTCACTTCAAGTCACCTCTAGATGACTTAGAAAAATGAGCACATTGATGGTGCTATGGAAGTAGTTTTTACACTGTGTTATATAGGGAACAATTCAGACACAATGTCTGTACATGTTCAATACAAACATATGTTGTTTTCAGTTGACAGTTGCTCAACAAGGAATACTTGCAGGAATACCCCCTGCAAAGCTGAAGCACTGATCCTTCATGTCCTTGTAAACTCCCTGCTGTCTCTTCAAGCCTTGCTGCCGCGCAGTCTCTGTTCTCAGAGCAGGCACGCATGCTTTGCTGGCTCTGCCCTAGCACGGCTTGGGACAGACCATTAAAGTAAACCAGTGGGTGGGAACCAAGAGAAATGATCCAGAGTGACGGGTTTGCCAGCCTCTGAAGGAAGAGCTCAGCTCCTTGGTTTTGGAAGGACAGAATACGTTTTGGTTTCAATTTTCTAATTTGTGGTACAAAATACCTCAAGATTTAGTCAAGGATTAAGCCTGTGGTTTAACTTCCTTCTTCCTAAGAGCATGAAGAGTTTGAGACAAGCCACCAACCCATATCCCTGTAAATGAAACCTATTTGTATTTCTCATGTGTGTAAGCCCAGTAGATGCTGATTGCTTCCAGCTCACTGACACAGAACCATTCTGCTTCCATCCTGTTACCGAATAAAGAAGTCTCAAACAGAGGCCGTCTGTGGGCTTAACAGGAAGCATGACTCACGCCTGGAACCCAGAGAGCCTCAAAAACTGCAGCCCTGCTCCTAACTGCTGAAAACGTCTGTTCCCATCAGCTTTGTAACACACTCTCCGAGTGGTGGTCTTCCCCGCAGGCTTTTCTAGGGACCAAGGTTAAGGGCTAAGCAGAAATCTAATAGTTCCTACCACAGTGTCCAACTGGTCCCAGAGGAAGCATGCTCACAGAACTTTGTATTTATTTTTCAGCAACCCTGCTTATGTATTACAGTTTTTTTTTCCTGGTTTTTAAAAATAATGTCAACAACCAACCAACAAAAATTACACTAAAAATTCGCTTCACATTGGTTTAAACACTCTACTCATATATGTTAGTGGACTTCAGGTGAAGTTTGATGAGCTGGCTTCAGCTTTTGTGTCTAGTGAACTTTTCTCCCCTTGCCTGTGAGTTAGTTCATTTGTTTTGTGATAGAAAAATGGCATCAGCTATTCCAAAATGCCCATCTCTAGCTTCTGCATTTATGCAACTATGGAAGAAAAATGTCACACTTTACAGATTGAACAACATTGCATCACATGCCTGTCTCTTCAATAGTCATAAATAACCAGGCATTACTTGGATCTGTGCAAAGTACAGGCAGACTGGACTAAGCCACTTAGCCCTTTCAACTCATTCCTTGCAGTCCCAGGGTCCCATGGCACGGCTCTTACATGATATAAACACGGAACAAAAACACAGGGCCACAGCCATAGAAAATCTAATTTTGCCCCCAAACTGAGCCTTGTGTTTGTGACTCCAAATTCAGAAAAAGTTTCTTGTAATTTCTTCAGTTCTTTTAGACTGTCTGTTCATTTCTGTTTCACAGAAGCTCTTTGCTCCTGGGCTTCCACTTTGTGTATATTTTTCCCCTCAAAAGTTCTAATCTAGTTTCTGCAACATCAGGACCAAAAATAATTCAGTTGCTTTAAATGCCATATGGAATAAATAAATGTTTTAAAACAGATCAAATTTAATTTCTTGTAAAAATTCTCAGCATTGGTTACTCTGATTAAATATGTAAGGGCAGCAAAGGCCACAGCATTGGCAGGCCTATAAAGGAGAAAAGAAAGGAATTAGAAAGCAAAAGACTAAAGTCACTTTGTGAATTAGAAAGTGATGTAGAATTGTTATTTTTATAGCTTCCCAGAATAAAAAACAAACAAACAAACAATACAAAAAAAAAAAAACAAAACAAAAAAAAAAAACCCCTATGGGCTTGCAGCTGAAAATTGGCTGGTGATCACAGCCTGGCGGGATAGAAGGGCGCATGCGCTGTGGATGGAGCAAGCGTGGGCTCTCAAGAATACCACAGTACACATTGAAAACAGCTACATTTGGAAGAAAATGATACCAAACATTTCAATAATACTCAAGGAACAAATGCCTAGCCAGCCAGCACTGTGTCCCAGGTGTTGAAAGGGCATCAGAAAAACAGGAGGAAGAGGTGGCGCTTATCAGACTGGAGCTCCTTCTGTGAAGTAAAATATTTTTTTTGTTTTGCGCCTTTCCTGGATCTCGCTCTGTAGAACAGGCTGGCCTCGAACTCACAGAGATCTACCTGCCTCTGCCTCAAAATACACAAGCCTGATCATAGTGGAGGAAGAGCAACCACACTTGGGAGAGGGGCTTGTCAGCAATGATATCTACCATGTGCGGAGAAACCGTGACTGACGATAGTGTCTATGACTTTTCTGTTACCGAGCACAAAAGCCAAAAACAAGTTGCTAATTAAACATTAATTTATAGATAGTGTACAGGAGGAACGGGAAGATATGCATCTCAGGAAGAGTCAGTATGCCAGGTGTGCTTTTGCATCAGCCTTCCTCTTGTGTGCCGTGTGGTCTCCTCTGCATTAAGATTTTTAATATCTTTGTCAAGCATCATCGAGTTAAGTGGAAGGGCAGAGCATCCATGGTTGTCACTGTCAGGGCCACACTCTTGTGGATTCGGATTCCAGTTTGATTAGTAACTCGGGAAGAAGGGCTTTGTATTTGATACCTATAAGCACAGCAGATCTCCCTCCCTCTCTCTCTCTCTCTCTCTCTCTCTCTCTCTCTCTCTCTCTATATATATATATATATATATATATATATATATATATAGTTTTTCCTCTACTATCCACGAGCAAAAGAAATTGTTCTATTTTTCGATAGATATAGAAAGGAAGTTCTTTACTTCTTATCTGCCAGCTTCCTGATAGTCACCAGAGAGATGAAGATACAGGGTTTCTTGTGTGTGTGTGTGTGTGTGTGTGTGTGTGTGTGTGTGTGTGTGTGTGTGTGTTGTCTTAAAAAATTTATAATAAAGCAGTACCAAATTCGTGGTCAGTTATAATACACTGAGATAGTCATTATAAACCACAGTTACAGCTTCTATGAGAGGAGGGAAGTGGGAGCAGGGACTGTGGAGCTGGGGAGGTCGGCGGATGGTTTCACTGAGGTTTGGGCGACTCACTCAGCTGAAGAGAGGACATGAGAGAGATTTCCAGGCAGGAGACCTACTTACAAAGACAGAGGCTTTGACAGAGGCCATGGATGCTGATGGGGCTGAATGGAGACACACACTGGTCTAAATGATATAAGTTAGTCTTTTTCAAGTTTATTTTCTATAGAAATGGCCTCCAGAAACTTGATTGTGAACTGAATCAGTACATATTTTTGAAAAAGAATATCCAAAATATGTGCAATTTCCTGATGTTATTACTGTCATCAAATATTGTAAATGCAGATAAAGCTTAACTTGTAACTAATTAAAAGCCCAATGTCATCTTAATGATAATTGCTACCAGTTATAGATTGTAGTAGTTTGAATGTAATTGGCTATAAGCTCATAGAGCATGGCATTACTAGGAGGTGTGGCTTTGTTGGGGTAGGTGTGGCCTTGTTGGAGAAAGCATGTCACTGTGGGGGTGGGCTTTAAGGTCTCCTTTGCTCAATTTTTTCTCAGTATGATACTCAGTTCACTTTCTGTTGCCTATGGGTCAAGATGTAAAACTCTCAGCTGTGGTGGTATTGTGTTCCTCAAAATATTGTACACCCTAATAAACTTATCTGGGGTCAAAGAACAGAACAGCCCCTAGATATAGAGGCCAGAAAATAGTGGCACACATGCCTTTAATCCTAGCATTCCAGAGGCAGGGATCTGCCTGGACTCTGAGTTCAAAACCACACTGGAAACAGCGAGGCATGGTGACTCACACTTTTAATCCCAGGAAGTAATGGCAGGAAGCAGAAAGGTATATAAGGCATGAGGATGAGGAACTAGAGCCAGGTTAATCTTTTAGGCTTTTAGCAGCAGTTCAGCTGAGATTCATTCTGGATAAGGACTCAGAGACTTCTGGTCTGAGGAAGCAGGATCAGCTGAGGAATTGGCAAGGTGAGGAAGCTGTGGCTTGTTGTTTCTCTGATCTTCCAGCATTCACTCCAATACCTGGCTCCCGGTTTGCTTTGATTAATACGAACTTTTAAGATTCATTATACACTCAGCTCCTTCTCCTGCACCATGTTTGCCTGCATCATACCATGTTGAATCATGATGATAATGGACTAAACCTCTGAAAATGGAAGCCACTCCAGTTACATGTTTTTCGTTTATAAGAGTTGCCTTGGTCATGGTATCTTTTCACAGTAATAGAAACCCTAAGACACTGTTCAAGAAGTTTTTTCACAAATGGTCCAGTGACTTACTTCTTTCTTTCTTTCTTTCTTTCTTTCTTTCTTTCTTTCTTTCTTTCTTTCTTTCTTTCTTTCTTCCTTCCTTCCTTCTTTCCTTCCTTCCTTTGTTTCTTTGTTTCTTTCTTTCTCTTTCTTTTTTTTTTAATGTGCGTATATTAGTTTACAGCATTTGGAATATCATTCTAGAGAAGAAAGAGCCATTAATCCTATTTTGCTAATGAGAAAAAATGCAAGTGCAGACATACATTTTAACTTTGTGTCCTTATAACCCATGTGTGGTACTTCAGAACTTTGGGCAGTAGACAGCACAGAGGCCAGGTATGATTGTGATTTTAAAGACATTTTGTGACTTGCTTCATGAACACTACATGAAAGATTATAGAGAAGTGCTTGTCTCTGTGTGTGTGTGTGGGGGGAGAGAGAGAGAGAGAGAGAGAGAGAGAGAGAGAGAGAGAGAGAACAGAATGTCAGAACCAAGAAATATATTTGTCTTACTCCTAGGTTCACAACCAAGACAGCTATTTAAAAATAGACAGATTAACTAGAGAGATATGCAGATTTCCTTAAGATAAGTTTTACATAATCTGAGAGCCTTTGTAAACGTAGAACAAAAGAAACAGGAAATCTGTGTTGCTTTGAATCTTTTTATAAACAGGACCTCATTATTATCTATGCCGACCTGTTTACTCAAGGGCTCAAGTGATGCACTTGCCTCGGCCTCCAAAGTGCTGGGACTATCAACAAAATGCTCAGCTAAATTCTTCATTTTTATGCTTAGGTTTGATAAGGAATGCACTGCATATAGATACATGACTGAAAAAAGAAGAGTGCCTTACTGCTGATTCATGGGGCTGGATCTGCTTGTAGTTTTCTTTGAACCCCTGTGACTTCTAGGGCATAAAGGAGGACATATCTGCAGTGAGTTCCACCCCATGCTTTAGGTGAAGGTATCTCTACGGCAAACTTCAAGTGCCAGTGGTGGGAGAAGGAGTTAGCCACCTCAGAGATTTAGCTACTTTGTCAAATGCCACTGTGCCATATTTGGGGAAAGCACCACATGAATTCTATCAGTGGTAATACAATTTCCTCCATTACTTCAGATCAATGTTTTGGTGCTTATAATAATTGTTAAGCCATTGCTTAAAACAAACAACTTCAGAAAGGCTTTTAAAGTTGCTATTGATTAGATACCTCTGGTTTTTTTTTCTCAATTATTTTTCAAAAGAGCATTTTCCAAATTGTATATTCAGGACATTTTTTTAATATGGAAAATTTGGACCAAAAGAAAAATTCATTGGAAAAAGTATCACATAAGCCTATTGAGCAATGCAAATATAATGGTGCAGTTTTGGTGTGTCCCCTTTACCAGTTATGGGATACCTGTCTTCTCTACATGGGTGTCATCCTTTAGTTAAGGCCTCCCTCTACCCACCCACCCATTTCCAGATCAGCTGCATTTTCATTTGAGTCTGGTAGTTATATTTATTTTTTGTTGCCTTAACATATCAGATTAACATTAAATCTATTTTTAAAATTTACAAGCATTCATGCATATTGTGGGATAATCTTTTTGTACACTGTAAAGATGTGTCTCTGCCTAAGTTGCCTTCTGGTTGGTTTATTAAAAAGAGGAATGGTCAACAGCTAGGCAGGAGAGGATATATGCGACTTCCAGGCAGAGAGGGGACTGGGAGGAGGAATCTATGTGAGTGGATTTTTGCCAGCAGAATCAGAGCAAGTTGAACATGCCGTACTAAGGAAGAGTAAAAAGCCATGAGACAGAATGTAGATTTAAAAATATGGGTTAATTAATTACAAGAACCATTTGGAAACAAGCCTAAGCTAAAGGCCAAGCTTTTATAATTAGCAAGACATTTTCATTGTAGTTGGAGATCTTCTCTCCAGGTGCCACCAAGCCCCCGCGGTCCCACAACCCATGTATAAAATAACCACTCAGACAATTATATTACTTATAAACTGTATGGCCATGGCAGGCTTCCTGTTATCTGCTTTTTCTATCTTTAATTAACCCATTTCTATTAATCTATAAGTTGCCTTGTGGCTCGTGGCTTACCAGTACCTTACATCTTTCTTGTCATGGCGGCGGCTGGCAGTGTCTTTCTACGTTGAGGATGAGGTTTTGCTTTTGTTTCTTCAGGAGAAGATAAGCTGTGGGTACCATCAAAATTGATAAAGGTTCAATTTGAACAAGAGATTCCTCTTAATTAGAGGAGGTTATAGTTCATCAACCGACATGACCATCCAATTTAAACTAACATACCATTAATATATGCCTTTTCATTTAATCAGCTATAACTTGCCAAAAGGGAACCTCCCCAAAATTAGTCTTGGGGAAGGGTTTTTGTTTTTGTCTTTTAGGAGAATGAAGGCTGTGGACAAATGAGACAACTGAAGAAAAAGGACAAATCATCTGTCCCAGGAAAAAAAGTAAAATGGCCTATTGGTATATCATCTATAAAATTTCATAAATCTTCCTAAATGTTTGTTTCTGCTCTTCTCTAAAAAATTAACACTATTGGTCTTCTTGTAGTCCCAGTTCAATTAAAATTTAAAGCTGACTTTGGAGTTGGAGAATGGCTCTCTCCTTCTTTAAACTCAAGCATGTTGTTAAAAGGAAAATGCAAACTCCCTGTATCATACCAGAAGAAAGATCCATCTTCTGACATGGGACAGGAGAAAAACCAAATTAATTAAGGGACTATTCTATTATTAATCTCAATTCTATTATGATTCTTTAAACCTTTCTTAAAGTATGAATTTTATATCAAAATTTACAAGAATATATATATATATATATATATATATATATATATATATATATATTTTAAACTTTGTTAAGATAATAATGGTCATATAGAGTACTAACCAATTTTAGAAAAAAGGCTTCAATTAGCTGCCTATACATGTCTTTGTATTCGAGTCTCTTATCAGTTTTCTGCAGGAAATCATGCCCAGGCCTAACATCAACTGAAATCTCCAGGAAGAAGATGGGGCCCCACAACAACAATTCCAGTTGCACAATAGTAATATCACTAAGCTGACAAACATCATCTACAGATCAGCTTTGGACTACAAAGTGCTTAGAGCAATTCTGAGATGGCTAGCTGAGATGATCCAGTTTCAAAGACTACTTGAATAAGGACTTGAGATAAACCCTGAACTTTGGCATTATGGATAACAAAGAATATAGTTACCTTTCCTAGAAATTGACAGTTAACCCAAAATTTTTCTTTTCAGAATAAAGATACCTTTGCCCATACCCAGCAGGAAGCAATTTTAAGAATAGGATGCCCACATTCCAAAAGGGGTGGTGTGGGGCAGGTGGTTTTTTGGTCTTTTAATGGGTTTTGAGTCTGGAATAGTTTTCATTGTTTAGGAGGGTTGGTTACTAGTTGTTGTTAAGGGTTAGGAAAAGGGCTGGGCAAAGGAGATTAGATTTACGGTGCTTGTTTAAAAAAAAGAGAGAGAAAAGACAATTACTAGTTTTAAATACTTTACATTGGATTAGATTGTTTTATATTGTATAAAAATTATATATATATTGAGATTGTTAGAATATGCCATACACATATTTCTAATCTTGCTTGAGACATTGTACTTATTCCATTCATTTAACAATATAATGCAATTTGCTAATCCTTGAATGTTATTATTACCAACTATTAGGATATATAGAAATGAAAGTTAATAAATTAGACATTACAATTGAACTTGTAGTCATATTAGGTGTGTTTTCAAGATCTAACAGATATATTTTAGATAGACAGGTCATCTTCAAACCCTCCAGAGATCTACAGAATATGGCATTTAAAATGTTTTAATAACTTAGGGATTTTTCTTTTTTGCTATGACTATGAGACGTGTCAGCTCCTGGCAGTACCAATCTACTTCAGAGAAAATATGGACATTGAAGAAACTGCATATGGAGTTAACTTTCATTGTGGCAAAAGTTAGCCACTGGACAACAAAGTATCCTCGAATCAACTGCTGACAAAAAGGACAGACAGGACATGAAACAAAGGACTACTGATTCTTGCCAAAACAAGTGTGGTTGTGGCTTTAACAAAAGGCAGCTTCTGAAGCCAGGACAATATGGCACCATCCCTGAAGTGAGTGGCCTTTGCAATCTGGAAAAGGTACCATGCTCTTTTCTTCAAAGGCAGCTGAACAGGTTTCTGATGCGAAATGGAACAGCAGATGAAACAGTTATTCTTGAAGAATAACTAAGCTCACTCCTCTCAATAGTAGACTGGCATTTAATAGAGGGATGTAAAGAGAATGGGATGCCAAGATGAAGCCACACATACACAGCCAAGAAAAATGGACAGCTGAATTAAAAAATCCTGAATTTAAAATCCTGAATCATAACATGACACTAATGGAATTCAGATGTTTCTGGTACATGGACTGCTCTCACCAAATGTGAGGTCAAACTGTTGACCTTGTATACATCCTAGTTCACAAATGAGTCCAACACTGTGGAGAAACTTCAGGTGACTGTCCAGGAGGCTGGCTGTTTCTGTCAACTCACATTTTTTTTGAAGCTGCTTGCATGTACTTCCTATTTTTATTTTTTATTAGGTGGTATTATTTCCTTCTTGTGTCTCTGAGGGAGTTGAAGATCAGTTAGTTATAGTTATAGTTTTCCTTGTTAAGAAGTTCAGAAAAGAAACTCACTAGAGGTGTAAGTGTATAAATTTGAAAGACGTTATAAGACAGTTCCACTAGTAATATAAGTTAGGATAGAAAGTGAATCAGGTACATTTTGGACTTACCAAAATAGGATAGATAATGGAATTATTTTCTCTGAATTTGTCAAATGCAAATGGACTAGACATTGTTTAGGTATTTATTGCTTGTATATATGGTATATAGTTATTGTACTTTTGTATATAGTTTTTCTTATATTAGTTATAACTACTTTTTTCCTTTTTTCTTTTTATTAAAATAGAAAAGGGGAAATATAGTGATATTTTATTTGTATTGAAATGTGATTTTATTTGTATGTTAATAAATAAAGTTGCCTGGGGGTCAGAGGTTATAGCAAGCCATAGCAGAAGCTGGGCGGTGGTGGTGCACGCCTTTAATCCCAGCACTTTGGAGGCAGAGCTAGGCAGATCTCTGTGTGTTCAAGGATACAGCCAGCATGGTGACACATGCCTTTAATCTCAATACCAACTATAGAAGACCTGGACGTCTGTACAGACAGGCAGTGATGAGGAGGTCATGTGGCTGGGTTTACAACCAATGAGAAAGCAGAATAGAAAGTCTATAAAAAAGAAAAAACACACAGAAGTAGCTATCTGGCGGAGAGGAAAGACAGCAGCAGCTGTGAAGGGTAAGGTTTTCAGCTCTCAGCTATTGCTCTTACCTTTTGGCTTTTAACTCTGCAATTGGCTGTGTTTCTTATTTAACAAGATGCTTACATCTATACTTCACGTCATTTGTGAGCTGTTAGGGTGTGTGTGTGTGTGTGTGTGTGTGTGTGTGTGTGTGTGTGTGTGTATGCACATACAGGAGTTCACATGTCATGGCATGTGAGCCCAGAGGACAACTTGTCGGGTTTCTCCTGTGGATTCCAGAAATTTAATGTGAGTGTTCAGTCTTTAGAGCAAGCACCTTCACCTGCTGAGCCATCTTGTCATTCCTAAATATATTTTTGATTCTCTAGAGAAAAGAAATGTCCAGTCCTTTGCAGAAACATTTTTTAAATAATTTCTTTAGAAAGTTTTCTTTTTTTAAAATGGAGGTTCTAAACCTATTTCTTTGATTTCAAAATGAGAACTATATTGTTTTTGAAAATATGTGAAAGCTGAAAAAGAATGTTATTTTACTCATTCCAGCATTAAGTTACAGATGTTTACCTACACACCAGAAAGAAACTTTTATAGCTATTGAGAAGAATGGCATGTACTGACATTCATATAAAAATGTGTAGGCCTCTAGGACCAGGTTTGCAAAGGAGATAGAGAAATCACCAAGACTTTGTCCTTGGCCAAGTATATGTGAAACGTGGAAACTTACATGTTTATACACTTCAAGACTAGATGCAGTTTACTATTGGGGCTCCTGGCATATGCCTTCTAGGGACTAGAGTGAAGTGGAATATTGGAGATAGGCTAGACAAAAGAGTTAGATTATGGCATTATCAATGTCATTTAAAGAATGTAAGATTTTCAACATGGAATTCAACAAACATGGATTAAAAAACCTAATAGCATTACTGTAGTTTGCTTCTCATTTTATTTTTATTTTTGCCACTACCAGGGATTAAAAGTAGAGCCCCATACATGCTCACAAGCATTCTCTGTGATTCAACTCCAACATCTAATAGTCATTGTAGTTTCATTATCTGTAATAATAATTACAATTGACACTTATTTCCTAGAGATGAATAATGTCATTGATTGGGAAGAAAGATGTGGTGTAAAATTAGGAGCATAAGCTCCCCAAGCATCGTCCTCTTCTTAAAGCATTTTCTGTGAAGTTCTTAGAGGGATGATGGAGGTCCTTGGCAGGGGGAGGGAGTGTGTGCTGTTACATCATAGATATTTGAATAACAGGACTAAGAATTATCTGTTCTCTCTCTGTGCTGACATTTGCATTCATGGTGCACAACTCAAGGCTGATGCTCTTCCTTGTGCTTCCTGGAAATAAAGGCGACAGAACCAAATGTTCTAGCAATTTCCACGTGCCATAAAATATGTTGGCCTTCATCCATAAGAGAGGGAATCATAAAAATATTGGCCTATTTTTTTTTTACTTAGTTTGTTTTAAGGAATGGGAACTATTCATAATGAACAGCTGCTAATTATCTAGACATAAGAGTAGTTCCAATGAAATATATTAGTGTGGTTGCTTCAGTGTGAAAAGAACCAGCCACATTTTTAAGGAATCATTGACTTTACTAGCATGGCTGACTCACAAAAACTATGGCTTTTCAGGCTTTCATTGTAGACAAATTTTCCTGACCTTGGAACTTCTTGTTTCAAGAAAAACTACTGACAGGTTTTTGTTGCATGGACAAGAGGTAACAGTCAAAAGCTACAGCACACTCATGAATTTTAATGTGAAACATCCCAAAATGTTGGGTCTCATATAACATGTTAAACTAATTTGTTTTGTTAATGCCAATGGTTTTAACAGTCTCTATTTCTATCCTCTTGAATTGATTGTCCTCTTTTTGTTTTGATTGACAAGTACATTCTAATCAAAATGTTAAGTGGGAACATGTTGATGAGTGAGCAACTCAAGAGTACAGACTTTGCAAACTCCAGGCCTGTATTTAGCCTCTAACCACTCTCCAGATACTGAGAGTATTTCAGTGTAACAGATAAAGGCTAAAAAAAAAGGCACCAGGGGTTCCTACTCACTGAGTAAAGACTGGAGTTTATGTTTTAGTGTGAAATTTAAGCCCTACTTCAGTGAGAATGTCCCTAACTCCCAATCCTAATTGAAGCTAAAATGTCTTTTTGTTACTGACCCAGAACCCTGCCCACAAAATATACATATTGTCTGTTTGAAAAAAAAAATGAACAACCTCTCTGGCACTCCCCAAAACCAGAACAGTAAAAAAGAAACAGATAATCAAATCACTAATTAAGAAGTTACCTGGATTAGATGAAGATCAGGATAATGAGGGCGAAGACATTTCACAGTTGACTTCTTAAGAGAAATGTCAATCTGATCTTCTCAGAAAAACTTCCCTTTAGAAACTGTCAACTAAACCTCTATTCAGATGTGTGTGTATAAAGAAACAGGAAAGAGCAGGGGTGATTGAAGACAGAATCCAGTCTCTGTGTCCCTAGATGCTACCTGCTACATATGGAGTCTAATATTGATGGCAATGATTTCTCATGTCCACTACCAATGCCATCTTCCAGATTGCCATACTTCCATGAAGTATGAAGAAGTAGCTGATGGTCACCTAGATGATATGCAGCACTGTCTGCAGGAGGTAGGAGAAGCTCGGCTGCCTCCCAACAGGTTAGCTCCATTTGGTCCTGGGACAGGCTTAGAATCATGTGAATGCTGACTTTCAACTTGTGCTGCAGACCCTCTAGGCAGTGTTTCTCAAACTTCCTAATGCTGAGACCCTTTAATACAGTTCTTCATGTTGTGGTGACCTCCAACGTAAAATTATTTTGTTGCCACTTTGTAAGTGTAATGTTGCTATTGTTATGAATGGGGATGTAAGTATCTATATCATGTAGCTATGATGGTCTTAGGGGATGCCTAAATAAGTCGTGACCTACAAGTTGAGGATCACTCCTCTGGGGCTATATCTAGTCTGTCATAGAATATTGCTAGTAAAAACACTGCCATTAAAGCCATCTCTCCAGGAGTATTTATTACCAAACTGGAGAACAATAGTTCCACATTCTTAAAGCCAAAGTAGAAGGCTGTAAATATCATCATCAGCATCCTGCTGCTGTCTTCTCCACCTTGGGAGTGTGAAGCCAAGGGGTCGGGGCATAGTGATGTGGCACAGTGCTATTGTCCTTGTGGTTCATCCTGACATAGAGGGAAGGCTCCAGGAAAAGATGAGAGTCAGCACAAGCATGTTTGTGTTCTCAGTTCTCAACAGAAGTGTCTACATCTAACCCGTTCCCTTCTCAAGGTGTTTTGGGAAGCTTGCTCCAACTCTGGGCGAGGGAGAAAGGCTGCAGCAGGAATTCAGGTTGCTCCTCCACTATTACCAAGACGGATATTCTAATCCAGCAAGACAGCGGCTTTTCCGGTCCACTACATCCTACATTTCCAATTCTCAGACTGAAATATCAAGGAAGACCCATTTTTACTCTTCTCTTCCTTATACCTAAAAATGACCATTTAAAACACCCATGGAAAAGAATAATTTCCTTCAAGAATGCAAGAAAGGAGCTCACCCATATTCTTGAGGTTTTTTGTTTGTTTTTTGAAAACAACAACCACAAAAAGCAAAAGAAAATGATTATGGAAACGTTTCAGTGTTGGAGTGATCAGAACTAGGGAGGGTTAGAACTCATCCAATTCACACACTCGTATCCAAGTTCACAGTGTAAAGGGCGCTGCTGACACAGGCTCTGGCCCTCACACACCTTTTCCGGTTGTATTGCTGCTTTCACCGTCAGCCTTTACTGCTTACACCAGCTCAGGCTTCCCAGGCTGAGCTCTGCCACCAGTGGCTCCCTGTCAACTGGATCCCCTCATGGGTCAGGACTTCTCCAGAGATCCCGCCTCCCTAAACTTATTTCCAGGACCCCGCTGCTCATTAAACTTTGCTGGAATGCTGAAAAAGAGTCTCAATTTCTTAGAAGAGTTGATATCTGTTGTCCTGATTCTTAACAGTGTAGCAGTGTGAGGCATTAATTAATTTTCTTTAATTCAACCAATATAATCTATTCTTTAAGATTGCTAGAAATGTAAAAGGAGTCAAGAGTCATGGGCTGGGAAATGGCCTCTGGTTGATTTGCAAGTTACAAAATGGCATTAAATTTTGCTATTCTGATCAAATGTTGATATTGTGTGTCTTGTCTAGAGAAGCAGACTAGAGGTATGAGTCACAAGTATTATGGGCTCCATGTATGAATTTATGTAGCAGGTAGATAGTATGGAAAACATAAATACAGATAAAAGAAGGAAGCTGAGGATGAGGTTAGCATCCTTGGAACACAGAATGTTAAAGAAAAGCAGAAGTGTGTTATTAAATAATGTTTTGGGACATTCTATAAAACTTTCAAGGCACAAATTTGAAATGGAGCAGAAGTAAAGATAGCTGGAAAGTGAAGTGTGTGTGCTACTTAAGGCCATAGTTCTCTAATCATTGTCAAAACAACAGTTTTCAAACTCTCAGGTATTTCAATGACCTGCAAGGCTTCTTCAAATAGGGATTGAGTCTGAGTCCTAGATTTTCATTATGGCTGTAGTTGGGTCTCCCAGAGCAGTGTGTTTGAGGGGTTCCCTGGGCTGTTGGCCCAGATGAGACATTTGAGGAAATGCTATTCAGGCAGACAGAGTGTCCCTACTAATCTTTCCCAGAGAAGCTGAAGAAAGATGAGGATCAAAGTATAGTGATGTCATGGAGAAATCACACAGTGGACCCGGCACTTCACATGAAAGAAACGCAGGTATAAAACTGGGAAGTAGGAAAGGAATTGAAAGATATGGGAAAGTATTTGAAAAGACAATATGATCTATAAATAAATACATGGATACAAATTTAACATTGTCTTACCTGATTTATAGAAAGCATAGGCATGGCTGGTGATACAAGACTTCAGGGACACAGAATAGAGGTGAAGAAACTGACATTGAGAAATAGGAAATTTGATCATAAAGACACCTGTAAGGATGATTGTCTTGTCCTAGGTGCTCTGGTAACTGCTGGGTGTTCATAACCATAGTTTAAAAAGTTCAATAACTCTCTAGTGTAGGGAGGAGAATTTTCTCCAAGATGAGTAAGAAGGAAGAATTATTTATCTATAAATTAATTGATGTCATGATTGAATTTAAAAAGGAATTACTGAAATTTAGAGAAGGGTCATCCCTTGGAATGAATCAGTGAAGAAGGGAACCCTACTAGATTTTAAGTCAGACAACCACTGGTGTGAGCCCCTAAACACCCCATTTCTAGATATTAAATATCTTGGCTTTATCATTCTCATTTATGATTATGTGAAACTCTTATAAAATTGACCTGCCCACATATTTTGTATCTTACTGGTAAAAACAAATTTGCATGCAGTTGTGATGAAGATGTAGCAGAGTGCACATTTCTCACCCCACAGATTACAATTTTTAATGCAGCCATTTGGATACAACTACATCCTTCTTCATGCTGAACGGAAAACACAGACAAGAAAAGATACTTCTAAATTTATGAGCGATGTTCTTATTACTTCAGTAGATCCACCTTATTTTCTCTAATTGAGCTTTCATAGGATACAGTTTGTCTTTCTACCTGTTCAGCCATCTGTCTGCTTTTTTTTTTTCAATATATATTTAGTTATTGAACATCTACTGGATTTAAGTCCACTTGTGTGGGAACAGGTTTTGCTTTGTGGGGGTCCTTCCAACACTGCTATTCTAAGGGAAAGAAGGAACAGAGAGATTTTTGGTGCATGATTTTCAGGTAGTGACACTATTTGTGTGTGTGTGTGTGTGTGTGTGTGTGTGTGTGTGTGTGTGTGTGTGTGATGGGGGAAGGCTTTGAAACATTTTGTAGACAGAACCTAGTCAGCAGAAGTAGTTCCCAAGGGCTGGTCTTTAAAGGTTCCAATTCTGTCCTCTGTTTCCTGGCCTAGCATGATGCAAATAGCATCTATTGCCCATGCCTGTGACTGTGAACTGAGCTTCTCTGCTACGTCCCTGCCACAATGTCCTGAATGTCTCTGAAATAATGACCCCAAGTATCTTTCTTCACTTAAAATGTCACCAGGTGTGTGATCACACTGACAAAAAAGCAAAGCATACATTCAATATTAGGATATCGAATAGTATTTAAATATCAAATGAAATAGTATTTAAGTATCAATGAACTTTCTGCATTTCCTTTTCTTCTTCACCTCCCCTTCTTTTTTTTTTTTCAAATATGTGCATTCATGAGAAACACCTGCAGAATAATAGGCTCACATTATGTGCATACATGTTTTTGTGCACATGTTACATTTTACCTTCTTTTAAAATGTATCTGCCAGGTACAAGTATGTGACAGGCATATGTCTCAGAATAAAGTAGTCATGACAAAGTCAAGACAGATACTTTCTGAGATGTGAGGAGCAGTAGTATTGAAAATGACAAATCTGAATTGTTTGCATAAGAAAGTAAAGTAAACAGATGCATGAAGGTAGATTGTGGATTTATTTACTCTTTCAAAGCAACCAAAGAAACTACTTTGTTAAGCTACTTAAAAAAACTTTTCTCATTTATTATTTAATGGGTGAAAACACTTTACACATTTAGGTTATCATAATAACCAGTTTTAATGAAGGAGAAGTCAATACTCACTCACTATCTCTACTTGAGCAACATGGTTCTGATAAAATGAATTTATAAGAAGCCTCAGCAAGAATGGGCCATACTGTGATCTTTTTTAAAGCTAGAGTGTCAAATTTAGGGTAAATGATTCAAAACATTCTAAACAGTTTCCTCATCCTTGCTCTTATAATAAAATAATCATAGATGTGCTTTCTCACCATCAAAGCAGATGGCTCTAATGATTTTCTTACCACAGTTAATTCCTTTGCAAACAACAGAGACAGGTTGGCAAATGTGTACTGAGAGAGCGATGTCACTGTTCATAAATGCTCTGAAAGTTTATTTTGTTCTGTCATTACTGGAAAATGGTGTTTACCTAAGCGAAATTATTTGTGTGAACCATCCCTGAGACAGTGCTGCCATTGTGATAAATTACCTGTAAAGGGAAGGAGCATCACCTGGCTAATGTGGTTGACTGGCACCATCGACTTCATAGAGCAAATGAGCACATCTCTGTTCTCTGAGTTAAATTTTATGAAGGAAGCTATCCTTTCCTATTGGGGACACATCCATTTCCATGTATACACCAAATATAGTGTATACATTAGTGGAAAGTACTGAAGGAAAAATGCTTTAGTAAAGTTTTATTTGATCAATATAAATATCAAATAAGGGACTATTATTAAATCTAGCCAAGGTTTTTGAAATTACAGAGATATTTTCATGAGCTTATTTTCATTGTTTTAAAGTTGTTTATGATCTCGGGCTAATTGGTGAATGGCATAAGTAAAATATACATATACACCTTTTTAGTAATACCAAAAAAATTATAAAACTCTAATTGTATTACTTTGAAAACAAAATATTTGGGTTGTATATTTATCACCATCTTTATGGCCCCAAAGTTAACCAATGATGAGAGATTTTAATCTTGTCCATATTTTCCATTACAGATGCATCTAGGGGATAAATATTCCATCACAGAATAACCATTTATCACTTATTGATGTGAGCAATGTTTCCAATTAGGACACACAAGCCTTGTTTACTTTCTTAGCTGATCTTACTTAAGCTAAAATATGTTTCATGATTTGTGATTGATGGTTTGCCAGATAAACCATTTAAAAGGTAGCAGGGATAGACAAGGTGTTGGGATGCCTCTGACTATAATAAATAACATGAGATACGTGTTAAGAAAACTGTGAAATTAGATATTGAAGAGCACTGATGCTTGGGGTAGTGAATGCTTTGATTTGAACTGGAATTATAAATAAAAGAAAGTTGCATTCTAAATTGCTTAGGCCAAGAAAAGTTACTGGTGGCATTTGTGCTGGCTTCTCATATATGTCCTGAGGTTAGAATAGTCTAAGAACTGTACCCTTGACTCACAATTCCAGGAAAAGAGTCACCTCTCAAGTTGTAGAAATATTGACTTGTATGATATTTGTACATCACCCTTCTAAGAGATAACTAAAAAAGACTATTGGTTCTAAATTTCTCCAAGCATTTGAGTATACTTAAAATACACCAGAAGGCTTTACAAAAATACTTTTTGTGAGATGGCAATATTAACATTTAGTTTTAGAAATAACATTTGCACCCCAAATACTTCCTCAATTCTTATGACTTGAGGAAAAATTCATGAAGTTTTCTAACAATTTGCATTAAAAAATTCTATAAATTTATTTTAAAAAGTGATAGAAAACTAGTGTTTATATTTGTGAGGTGTGAAAAATAGTATTTCTCATTCAATAGTGATTTGTTACCAAATTTGCTCTGAGGGAGATGTAGTTTTTAATTAATTATTTTGTTGGTTTCTATATCTTGTACAAGAACATGATTTTTTTGAAAATTAAATTTTCCTGCATCCCAAACAATTGGCCAAACATGTACAGTTATTCTCAAATTCTTTCAAACTTTCATTTAATTAATTTTTCCCAATGATTACCCAGCCTCATACAGATGCCAGGCACGGGGTATAAAATCCTGGACAAGGCAATGTCCTGAAGAGACCATAGTCAAACCCCTTTGGCCTGCAACCCTTTATGCTACAATTTAATTCATGAAAGTGTATGGTATTTTGCAATTTATCAAGCTCCTTTACTTAGTACATCAAGTGAGGTATAACCTGTCATCTTCAAGCACGGTATGCACCTAACACCGGTTGTTTTAATGTCAAGATTGTCAGGCAGAGCATGATGTATGGAAATTCCATGCTTTAAAAATGTGTTATCATACGCCATCAAAAGAGAAAACATAATCTCACAAAAGCAGGCTCTCTCTGTAGGAAAATATTTAAAAGAGCAAGAAGAATTCAATATCAATTTAATATCATGCGGTGATAGTGTACCAATATTTTAAAATCTTGACTTTGAGACCCACAGTGAAAATTGTAGTTAGTACCTAGGAGGTAACCCCTAGGAACGCTTGGCTCTTGGAATTAAGGTTTCCCTCTGAGAGAGAAATGAGACACAATCGTCACAAAAGAGGAGACAACAGCCAGCTATTGAAATGGCTGCACTACATAATAATGTGGCTGCAGTGTCTACAAACAACCAGGAGCAAACTTCAGCTAAGAGGGTGTGGAATTAGTGCCCTGGTGTGGCCAGAGTGCCCACAAACTCAATTTTGATTCATCTTGTCTGTAAAAAAAGAAGTGGGGGGTATGTTATTATGAGTGAACTTGAGAAACAAATCTTGACAGCTAGGCTCATTTTGAAAACCCTCATTTTGGAAAGAAAATATCACTCTGTAGCTTGTTTTGTGTTTCCCAGAGTGTAACCCAGTTGATAACTTAGCTGTGTAAGTGTGATGAGACAGGTAGCATGCATATCTTGATGGCATGTTTCCTAGGTGTTTTCTAGTAACTTTAAAGGCTGCTGAGGGGTAGTTCGTGTACTAGGACTGATTTAAGACATAGTGTTGTAGCTTCTGGCTAGGGAGAGGAAAACCTATCTAGACATAAAGGAACATATCTGTACGCTTAACTCCATTTATAACGATGACTGTTTACTTTTCAACTGGTGTAGGAGTTTATAGGGGATCATGTGATTGGAGTTTAGAATCCCTCCCCGTTTTCTCTATGCAAGGAAAGCAGTTTCTCAGGATGATTAAGTGTCCATGCAGACATATGTCTGTGAATGTCCAGAACAGGGGTACAGCTTGGACTTCTAGAGGCGATAGGTATCTTTTATTGTGTGGACTTTTGTATCATCATCATTCACAGTATTCCTCAAGAAGGAGCTTGTAAATTTGTTGAGAAGATTTGAACATTAAAAATACTATTTTAGACTGAGTTGTGATGGCATTTCAAAGTATTCTGAGTTCAGGTGCTATTAATTTCTTCAGTCCTGAAACAGCTTATTGTTAAAGATGGAGAATACAAAATCTCTAGGCCCATAAATTTCCCAATCTCTCTGAAAGACTTTCAGGGAATAAGAGCTCCCCCAGTGATATAAGAATATGCAATGTGGCTTAGATGATAAATTCATACAAGAATATAAAGGATAAAGAAGAATATAAGTAATGAGGATCTTATATTCTCTTCTGATTGATCCTCTTTGTATAGTGAGTTAAGGGTAGGCTGGATGAGTCTTTGATCTCATCTTACTTACACACATGCCCGGATTAGCCATTAGAGTTTACCTCTTAAACCTCACTTCTCATGATATTCCCCTGTACTAAATGAAAGAAGGTCTTTAAGAATTTATAATCTATCCCAAGAAACATGGATGTTATTGAACAATTGTAGAAAAGGGGACTCTGATTCTCTCTCTTTCTCTTTCTCTCTTTCTCTCTCTCTCTCTCTCTCTCTCTCTCTCTCTCTCTCTCTCTCTCTCTCACACACACACACACACACACACACACACACACACACACGTTAATATGTAGCTCCGGCTGGCCTCAATCTTAAGACACTTGGCATTAGCAATATCTATCTTCCTGGGTGGTGCATAAGTACAGACCTTGGAGCCATTTCAAGAATTTGAGAGTGCAGATGATCCTAAGGAAGTCACTGTAGAAATGGAGAAAAGAAAGCCTCTAAATAATAGCCTTGCCATGTTTAGGCAATCCAAGTGGGAAGCCCTATCTTCTATCTCTATCCACATATGTAAGCCTAGATGTTCTCTTTAGGATGGAGTCAGTTGGCTGCAGATTTTTCAGTCTTAAAAATGAGAATTCTTAGTGAGGTGGTAGTCAGTTTCCAGACATTGGCATTTCTTCTCCCATCTCATTTTCAGATGAGCATAGATCACTTTGCAGTCACTGACTCTATGTACCCAGAGCCTTTCCTGTGGTTCATCTTTGGTTATGAATGCTCTTGATCTCAAGATCTTTGGACAGTGAAGATGACTAAGTTTTCAAAGTCAGACCAAGAAGTAAACATCATGACATACATCATGTAAACAGGATTACAGAGTGCACTCAAAACAATGCAAGCAACCTCACAATTTACACTGCAGACTGGTTGAAAATCATACACAGAATTACTTACTCATTTGTAAACAGACAGATTCTCTACTATGCAATGACTTTTATCTCACCTTGAGTGGAAACTATTAATTCTCTCTTCTTTGTGATTCTCTGAACTATATCATTCTCATTATGAGGAATGTCATGAAAAAAAAAAGACAGCAAGCCTCTGCATGAAGAGCTGTGAAATTCATCGGTGGGTAACAGCAATCAGCCTTCTCATCTGACACAGTGCTCACAAGAATGATGCACATGCCCAGAATTCAGGGAACAACAAGGAAAATGTCTAAAACTGGCCTACAGGAGATACATTTCTTAACTGGTGGAAAGCAGGTCAAAGTGTCAGCCTGGCATGCAGACACCGTGTTAGCAGGGAGAATTTAACTCAAGTCTTCATGTATACAGCCAGAAAAGCAGCTGGTGGTACAAAGAAAATCTAGCCCAGTGAAGTAGGATAGGAGATAGGCTGCCAGTTTGCAAAGGAAGTCTTGGCTTGCAGTTTGTCTATGGAATGAAGGCGATGTGGCACCTGTGTGCTACTTGGTACCTGAATGCTGCCTTTCTGTTTGAACACAGCTCTCTGTGTTCCTGTAAACAGGGAAGTTTAGTGAAAGCCAGAACAACTATGGTGAAATAAAAGCTTAAGAGAAATGGGAGCAGACAGCTGATGTTTCACTAATACAGAAAAACCCAATATGAGATAAGTAACTTCACATGAAAACATTTTACACACCACATCCTGCTATAGGGAAACATGTAGCAGCAGGTTTTACATGGCTATGGACTGCAGATGATGCTTGTGAACCATGGTCTCTGTTCTCTCAGGGGGCAGCGGTTTTCTGTATGGATAACTCGAACACCTCACACAGTGTACTAATATGTCACAGAGTTTTAAGAGCTTAAAATGTTAGAATATACACTGAAGCACAAAACAAAAGGCAGGGAAAGAAATTCAGGTTTAAAACTACAAGATAACCCATTTATAAATGTAGCCGGCTTTTAAATAATAACAATTATCCTCAAAAAGGTTGAACTTTGCACAGACCATTTTTACTCCTTTTTCAGTCTTTGTTGTTGGAACCAATCTCTCTCTTGATGAATTCTTACTCACAGGTATTTCTAATCCTTTTCAATAGGCTCTCTTGTGGAAGCTTTCAGTAGCCAAAAAGCTACCAATTCTAATTTGGTGATTTGTATCTTTAAAGATGTGATTTTTAACACCTCAGTGGGGCAACTGGTCTTAAAAATATGCTGAAGAGAACGTTTTACCAGTAACAATGTCTGAAAGAGCTGGACAGGAGAGCAATAAACATGGAACGAAAGTGGCTACATTTATGGAAGCAATCAGCTGAAAATAACAAGCAGTAGTCAGAAAAGGTAATATATTCCAGCTCAAAATGTCCACATTCAAATGTAATGTTTTAGCTCTTGGCTGAGCTGCCCAGCGCATCTTTGAGTTAGGACATAGGGCTGATATGGGCTCTTAGAGCATTCTATGCATCAGGAAAGAAATTTCCTGAGCTCAACTAATATTTAGTTAATGGAAATAGAAATCTATCAAGAGACAGATCTACCGAAGAACAGATTTTTGAAGAATTTAACTAATAGAGCAACTGACACATTTTTGATGCCACAAGTCATTGTTCCCTGGCCTGTGGTTATGTAGATGATGCTTTGACGTCTGCCATGACCTGATGGCCTGTGTCACCCTAGAAGATGCAGATGTCAAAATCTAATCCTGATAGAGGGCTGAGGTGATTACATTGTCCATTAGTGATTTTGCTTATTTATATATAATTGTAGTGTGTGTGTGTGTGTGTGTGTGTGTGTGTGTGTGTGTGTGTGTAGAATACGAACTAAAAAGGTTTACCTGTTGCTGCCTTGATCTTGGACTTTTTATCCCTCATAGTTGTGAAAAGCAAGTTTCTGTTGTTTTTAAAATAAACCGGTTCCTGATATTGTTGGAGTAACTTATGAATACTAAGAGAGGTTCATACTCATTGTTTCTCTTTGTCACTCTCTTCAGATGGGTATTATGGCCCCCTCTGTCTTGGAGGACAGCTAACCATTTTTATGGTTTGTTTATAATGTGTCAGATATGCTAACATAATTTTGAGTTGTCTTCTGATGAAATGAAATGATAGGTTTCAGGGTTGTATAGGGATTTGTTGTGTTATGTAATTTCAGCCAGGCTGGAATGTTTATTTTTAGAGTATAGTATGAATGAATCCTAGCATCCTAAGGGCAGAATGCAATAAAAGCATTTTTTATTTTGATCTGCTTGCTTCTTTGAATTTCTGTAAGGAAGACCTTATTCCCATTTTAATTTGCCATGGTTTGGATTGACTAATATTTCCACTTCCATTTTCCATTTTCAAACATGGACAGAAGACCCACAAGTGGCCAAGGAAACTAATACCTTCCTGATGGAGCAACTGCTCTGACATTTAACATTTATGATACTTATTTAACTTGAATGATTATTAACATTGCAGTCAACATTAAAACAGAACAACTAGAGTCATCAGGAAATCAGTGGAACTGGCTTGTAAAATATTAGGGAAATCATATACATTTCCTGGAAAATTCTCTGAGTAAAGGAGTCTAAGTCTATGTCACTTCATCACCCTCACAGTTCACAAGAAATTTTCTGACTTTCATATCATATAAATGTTATTATTCCTATCCTATAAAGTTAGTATGAAGATTCGAAGGGATGATACATGTGTCAGCCTATGTCTCTGTCCACCATAGATCTAACTCAGCATCTAATGACAAATTCTGATATCTAATGAATTATATTTCTTTCAAACATTGCCTATATTATAACATTTGACTGATGCACTATGTCTAATTATTGTCATATTTGAATTACTTCATATTTAACCAAACAGAAATATCATATATATATATATATATGCATACATATATAACATAAAGAATATGACAAATACAGTAAAAGGTGTCCACCTGCACCAATTGGAAGATGATCCCCTAGAGGCACAAGCACCACCTGCACCAGTTGGAAGATGATCTCCTAGAGGCACAAGCACCACCTACAACAATTGGAAAAAGAGCAGTCTCCCAATGAACAGCCCATTCCAGAAACATCAACAGACCCTGAAGAAACAAGTGTCACCCACATTAGTTTGAACAACAAGCACAGGCACAACCTACACCATTTGGAAAAACAGACCCCATAGGCACAAGTAAAGCCCACAACAGCCAAAAGAACTGGACAATACACTGGGTCTAGGTACCCAAACCTTATAAACCTCAGCTGAGACAATCCTACTCAACCTGACAACCAGCCAATCACCAGAACTCTTGGCCATTCAGGCCAAAGACAATAAAGGAACAAAACACCCATCCAACAAAGACATCAGAAGAATAAACACCTGTACCTATAGTTATCCCAAACTCAGATGGGTAAACATCAGTACAAGAATACTTCCAGCAACATAAAGAGCAATATGGCACCACCAAGACCTAGTGGTTCTACAACAGCAAGACCTGAATATCTCAATGCAGATGAAGCAAAAGAAAACACCCTTAAAAATAACTTTATGAAAATGATAGAGGCCTTTAAAGAGGAAATAAAAAGTTCCCTTAAAGAAATTGACGAAAAGACAAACAAAATTCGAGAAATGGAAAACCTGGGTAAACAAACAGGAAATACAGATGCAAGCATAAACAACAGAATACAAGAGATGGAAGAAAGAATTTCAGGCATTGAAGATACAATAGAGGAAATAGATTCATTGGTCAAAGTAAATGTTAAATACAACAAATTCTTAACACAAAACATCCAGGAAATCTGGGACACCATGAAAAGACCAAACCTAAGAACAATAGGGATAGAAGAAAAAGAATTCCAAAGGCACAGAAAATATATTCAACAAAATTATAGAAGAAAACTTTCTCAACCTAAAGAAGGACATGCTTATGAAGATATAAGAAGCTTACAGAACACCAAATAGACTGGACCAAGAAAAAAAGTCCCCTTGCTATGCCACATAATAATCAAAACACTAAACATACAGAACAAAGAAAGAATATTAAGAAATACAAAGTAAAAAGACCAAGTAACATATAAAAGCAAACCTGTCAGAATAATATCTGACTTCTAAATGGAGACTATGAAAGTCAGAATGTCTTAGACAGGTGTATTGAAGACAATAAGAGACCATGTATGCCAGCCCCGACTACTACACCCAGCAAAACTTTCAATCACTATAGATGGAGAAAACAAGACATGACAAAACCAGTTTTAAACAATACTTATCCACAAATCCAGCCCTATAGAAAGTACTGGAAAGAAAATCCAAACCAAGGAACTTAGCTGCACAAAACCACAGGCAATAGATGAACTCATACCAGCTAATTGCAAAGAAGGGAAAGACACATACACATCACTACCACCAACAAAACCAAAAAATAACAGTAATTAATAATCACTGGTCATTAATATCTCTTAACGTCAATAGACTCAACTCATCTATAAAAAGACACAGGCTAACAAATGGATATGAAAACAGGATCTATCCTTCTGCTGCATATAAGAAACACACCACAATTTCAAAGACAGACACCACCTCAGAGTAATGGGTTGGAAAAAGACTTCCATCAAATGGACCTAAGAAAAAAGCTGGTGCTATCCTAATATCTAACAAAATAGATTTCAAACTAAAATTTAACCAAAAGAGATAGAGAAGGACATTTCATATTCATCACAGAAAAACTCCATCAAGATGAAGCTTCAATTCTGAACATTTATGCCCCAAATACAAGGGTACCCACATTTGTAAAAGAAACATTACTAAAGCTTACATCACACATCAAACCCCACACACTAATAGTAGGAAACTTCAACACCACACTATCACCAATGGACAAGTCTGCCAGACAGCAACTTAACAGAGAAATAAGGGAACCAACAGATGTTATGACTCAAATGGACTTAATAGATATCTATAGAACATTTCACCTAAACACAAAAGAATATGCCTTTTCAGTACCCCATGGAACCTTCTATAAAGTTGATCACATACTAGGTCACAAAGCAAATCTCAACAGACACAAAAAAATGGAATAACCCCCTGTATCTTATTGGATCACCATGGCTTAAAGTTAGAATTAAATAACAACACAAATTACAGCTAGCTTACAAACTCATAGAAACTGAACAATGCTCAACCGAATCACCACTGGGTCAAGGAAGAAATAAAGAAAGACATTAAAGACTTCCTAAAATTCAATGAAAATAATTGCCCAACACTTCCAAACTTATGGGACACTATGAAAGCAGTGCTAAAAGGAAAGTTCATAGCACTAAGTGCCTAGATAAAGAAGTTGGAGAAATCTCACACTAGCAACTTTACAGCACACCTTAAAGTTCTAGAACAAAAAAAGCAAACTCACCCAGGAGGAGTATACAACAGGAAAAAGTCAAACAGGGCTGAAATCAATAAAATAGAAACAAAGAGAACAATACAAAGAATCAATGAAACAAAGAGTTGGCTCTTTGAGAAAATCAACAAGATAGACAAACACTTATCCAAACTAACCAAAAGGCAGAGAGAGAGCATCCAAATGAACAAAATCAGAAATGAAAAGGGGGACATAGCAATAGACACTGAGGAAATTCAGAGAATCATCAGGTCATACTTCAAAAACCTATACTCCACAAAATTGGAAATTCTAAAAGAAATGGACAATTTGCTGGATAGGTACCACACACCAAAATTAAATCAAGACCAGAATAAACAATTTAAATAGACCTAGTACTCCTAAGGAAATAGAAGCAGTCATTAAAGTTCTCCCAACCAAAAACAAACAAACAAACAAATAAATAAAAGCAAGCCCAGGGCCATATGATGTCAGCGCAGAATTCTACCAGAATTTTGAAGAAGAGCTAATACTAATACTCCTCAAACTGTTTCACACAATAAAAGCAGAAGAAACATTGTCAAACCTTTTTTTTTTATGAGGCTAAATTATCCTGATACCCAAACCACACAAAGATGCAACAAAGAAAGAGAATTACAGACTCATTACCCTCATGGACATCAATGCAAAAATACTCAATAAAGTATTAGCAAACAGAATCCAAGAACACATCAAAAATATCATCCACCATGATCAAGTAGACTTCATCACAGAGATTCAGGAAAGGTTCAACATACAAAAATCTGTCAATGTAATTCACTTTATAAGCAAACTGAAAGATAAAAACAACAACAACAACAACAACAACAACAACAAAACCCGCATGATCATCTCCTTAGATGTTGAAAAAGTCTTTGATAAAATCCAACACCCTTTATTGGTGAAATTATTAAGGCCACTCCACATAGTTAAAAGGGAGGTTTATTTTGTGGGGTAACTTACAAATGAAGGGGTAGGTTGCAGGGTCTGGCAAAGGTATAGCGCAGCCTGGCGGTGTTCTCTGGAGATCTCTGCTCAGTCTACCTCCAGTGTCCAGGGTCCCGGAACCAAGAGAGAGCCCTCCTCTTGATCCTCAGTTTTCCACTCCCTCCTCTGCCCCGCCTTGTGGGCGTGATCATTACCGAAGCCTCAATGGGGGTTGGAACTTCCAGGCCAATGCTGGGATGGCTATCCACTACATCTCCCCCTTTTGTCTAAATAAGAAAGTTCTAACCTAATACAAGACTATATACAAAGAGATGGTTATCAAATATTGTCCAGGAGAGAATGTTGGGCTTCTAAGACATTTCCATTTGGAAGTTTGTCTTCTTGGCACAAAATGGCCTACTGGGCAAAGAACTGCCCTTGCCTCAACTGCTGACAGTACAAATGCTGTCCTTTCTGGACAAGCGGGACACAAGGAGAGCGACCACCATACTTTGCCAAGACAGGGTAAGATGGTCTTTCAGAATTCCTGCTTCTGAAAATGGTCTGTCAGATACTTTAGGCCTGTAGCCAATTTGAATGCACCAATGATGCTGAGAAACATTAGGTGACTGTCCAGGCTGCTAGCTGTCTCTATCTACTCTTGCAAGACTCCCGAAAGTTGCTTACATCCTTCTCCCAGTTCTCAGGTAATATTATATCCTTCTGAGGTCTTTGATGTGGTTGAAGACTAGATAGTTATAATTTCCTCAGTTATGATAAAAGATAAGTTAGATATAAAACCTTAGACTCACAAATATAAGATAGATAGGATATCTTTTTCAATATTGTAACTGTAATTCTTGCATGATAATTGTTTTGTTATATGTAATTGTACTATGTAAAAGTTAAAACCTTCCTTAAAAAAAAAAAAAAAGAAAAGGGGAAGTGCTGTGGATATCGCTCTGTGTAAATAAAGTTCTGATTGGCCAGTGGTCAGGCAGGAAGTATAGGCGGGACAAGAGAGAAGAGAATTCTGGGAAGTAGAAGGTTGGGGAGAGACACTGCCAGCCGCCGCCATGAAAAGCAACATGTAAAGACACTGGTAAGCCACAAGCCATGTGGCAAAGTATAGATTAACAGAAATGGGTTAATTTAAGATAGAAGAAGCAGATAACAAGAAGCCTGCCACGGCCATACAGTTTGTAAACAATGTAAGTTTCTGTGTGCTTTCTTAGTTGGGTCTGAGCGACTGTGGGACTGGCGGATAAGAGAGATTTGTCCTGACTGGGCCAGTCAGGAAAACTCTAACTACAACCCTTTCATGTATAGGCCTTGGAGAAATTAGGGATTCAAGGAACATAACTAAACATAATAAAAGCAATATACAAGAAGCCAACAGCCAACAAATTAAATGGAGGGAAACTCAAAGCAATTACACTAAAATCAGGAACGGAGATCAAGAAGATACAACTTGGAAAAGAAGAAGTCAAACTTCTGCTGTTTTCAGATGTTATAATATAAGTGACCCAAAAAATTCTATCAGGAAACTCTTACAGTTGATAAATACCCTAGGTAATGTGGCAGGATACAACATTGACTAAAAAAAATCAGTTGCCTTCCTATATACAAGTGATAAATGGGCTGAGAAAAAAATCAGAGAAATGGCACCCTTTACAATAGCCATAAATAATATAAAATAACTTAGGGTAACTCTAACCAAACAAGTAAAGGACCTGTGTGGCAAGAACTTTAAGTCTTTGAAGAAAGAAATTGAAGATATCAGAAAATATAAAGATTTCCCATGCTTTTATATAGGTAGGATTAACATAGTAAAAATGGCAATCTTACCAAAAGCAATTTACAGATTCAATGCAATCCTCATCAAAATCCCAACATAATTCTTCACAGACCTCAATAAAACAATACTCAACTTCATATGAAACTCAGGATAGCTAAAACAATCCTGAACAACAAAGGAACTTCTGAGGCATTACCATACCTAACTTCAAGCTTTACCATAGAGCTACAGCAATAACAACAGCTTGGTATTGGCATGAAAACAGGCATGTGGATCAATGAAATCAAATTGAAGACCCTGAAATAAATCCACACACCTATGAATACCTAATTATTGATAAAGAAGCCAAAATTGTACAGTGGGGAAGAGAAAGCATCTTCAACAAATGGTGTCAGCATTACTGGATGCTGATATGTAGAAGAATACAAATAGATCCATATCTATTGTCATACATAAAACTCAAGTCCAAGTGGATCTGATGAGGGAATGTCTTTCTGTATGCTGTGAAAATATGTTGCTCTGATTCATTGATAAATAAAGCCATTTGGCCTATGGCAAGGCAGCTTAGAGGCAGGCAGAAAATCCAAACAGATAGAGAGGAAGGAGAAAGACAGAGCTAAGGAGATGCTGTGAGCTGCCACCAGGAGAAGCAAGATGTAAGTGCTGGTAAGCCATAAGCCATGTGGCAAAGTATAGATTTATAAACATGGGTTAATTTAAGATATAAGAGCTGGATAGCAAGAAGCCTGCTATGGTCATAGTTTAAGAATAATATAAGCCTGTGTATGTTTATTTGGGACCAAGCAGCTGCAGGACATGGGTGGGAGAGATTCCACAGGACTGGAGAAAACTTCTGACTACATGGATCAAAGACCTCAACATAAATCTAGTTACACTGAACTTAATAGTAGAGAAAGTGGGAAGTAGCCTTGAATGCATGGGCACAGGAGATGACTTTCTGAATATAACACCAGTAGCATAGACACTGAGATCAGAAATTAATAAATGGAACCGGGTTGGGGATTTAGTTCAGTGGTAGAGCACTTGCCTAGCAAGTGAAAGACCCTGGATTCGATCATCAGCCCAATCAATCAATCAATCAAGACTTCCAGAAATTGAAAAGTTTCTGTAAGGCAAAGGGCATGGTCAATAAGACAAAATGGCAGGCCACAGAGTGAGAAAAGATCTTTACAAACCCCACCTCTGACAGAGGGCTGATCTCCAAAATATATAAAGAACTGAAGAAACTAGACATCAAAATACCAAATAATCCAATTAAAAGATGGGATACAGATATAAACAGAGCATTCTCAACAGAAAAATCACAAATAGCTGGAAGACATTTGAGGAACTGCTAAGCATCCTTAGTCATCAGGGAAATGCAATCAAAATGACTCTGAGAACCATATTGGGCCTGCCAAAATGGCTAAGCTCAAAAACGCTGCTGACAGCTTATATTGGAGAGGATGTGGAGTAAGGGGAACACTCTTCCACAGTTGGTGAGAGTGAAACCTTGTACAGCCACTTTGGAAAGCATTATGGCAGTTTCTCAGAAAATTGGGAATCAATCTACCTCAAGGCTCAGTTATACCAGTCTTGAGCTCAAGCTTCTTGCTAGCTAGCTTTTGTATCTCAAACTTAGCCCATATCTATTAATCTATATATCTCCACAAAGACAGCTGACCTGAACTCATGGGGGCTCTTAGTCTCTAGACCTACAGTTAGGGAGCCAACATGGGCCTGCCCTAGGCACTCTGCATATGAGTGACAGTCGTATAGCTTGGTGTGCTTGTAGGGCCCCTAGTAGTGGGACCAGGATCTGTCCCTGGCTCATGAGTTGGCTTTTGGGAACCTTTTCCCTATTTTAAGATGCCTTCTGAGCCTTGATGCAGGAGGAAGGAGCTTGGTCCTGCCTCAACTTGATAGATATGCCATGCTTTGTTGACTTCCATGGGAGGCCACACCCTTTTTGAGGAGTGGAGGAGGGGGAAGTAGAGAAGAGTTTCGGGAAGAGAATGGGAGGAGAGGAGGGAAAGGAAACTGTTGTTGGTATGTAAAGTAAAAACAATAAAAACAACAACAACAACAATAATAATAATAATAATAAATGAGTGACTAGAGATAGACATGCACATGCCACCTACAACAGTTTGCTTTGGGTAGGTGAGAAGAAGCCATGGGCCTGCCTGAAGCCTCCTTATGGCACTGCTGGTTGGGTACCATTATGGTGGGGTATGGGAGGGAGAGAAAGATTCATGCTCTTTAGAGTAAGGTGACTCTGAAGAGGAGAAGGCTGTGAACAACAGGCTGATGTGGAAGGCCTCTTTGCCAACCAGGAACATGATGTCCTTTGGTTCTGGGCTGGGCCCAAGGGCCATGTCTGGGTTCATGGCCCCATCCATGTTGATGTCCATGACCTCTGTTACCACCAAGGACCATGAGAATTCCTGAGGTCGGGTCCTCCACATACACCATATAAATGCTCAAGAGCTACACCACTGAAGGGACCATTCAAAACTGATTAGGCTGGGCTGCTTCCCAGGGCAATGGAGTTGTCTTGGGGGATTGAGCTGAGGCCAGAGGCCATGTCTGATTCTGATGTCCTATAGTAGCTGAAGTCCATGACTATGCCCAAGGCCTGTGTTACCACCAAGGTCCAGATGGATGCCTGGGTTATAGATTACCACATGGGGCTATGTTGGGGACCAAGGCACATGTTGCAGCTAGGGCTGTGACAATCTGGGTGGTCTAGACTGCCACCAGTGGCCATGGTATCAACCAGGCCCCAGCTATTGCCAGGGGCCATATCTGGGTTCATGGCCCTACCACAGCTGGGATCTGTGTTGATGTCTGTGGTTCCCATTACTGCTGAAGGCTGTGCAGACACCCAGGTTATAGGTTAACACCTGAGGCCATACTGGTGCCCAAGGGTCACAATATCTGCCACTTGTGGCCATATTGGAGTCTGAGAGACATGTTGCTACTGAGATCATGCCAATCTCAGTGGCCTGCACTGCCTGCCACCTATGGCCATGGTGTCATCAGAGACCAAAGTGCTGTCTGTCAAAGGCCATTTCTGGGTCCATGGCCCCACCATAGTCTTGGTTTGTGTCAATATCCAAGGATGCAGTTGCTACAGAAGGCAGTTCAGGTACCCAGGGTATGGGCCAACACCTGAGGCCAGTTTGGGGCCCAAAGGTCATGCTTCAACCAGGACCTTGCAGATCAGGGTGGCCTGCACTGATACTTGGGGATATATTCTTGCCTGGGCTGAGCTGTGGCTGGGGGCCATTTTTTGGGTCCATGGCCCTGCCACAGCCAGAATCTGTGTTGAGCTCCAAAGCTCCTGTTGTAATCAAGGGTCATGTGACTGTCCAGAGTCTGAACTGCCAAATTCAGCCATCTTGGAGCCCAGGGACCACACTGCTGCTAGGCCCATCCTGATCTAAGAGGCTCACACTGCCACACAGGCCATGGTGACAACCAGTCTCAAGAAGCTGTGACAACTACATCTGAGTCTCTGGTCCTGCAGCAGCTGAGGTCTGTGTGGATGCCTATTGCCTGTATTATAACAGTGGCCAACACAAAGCATGTGTTGAACTATCTGTTGAAATACAAGGGCCCTGCTGAGCTGATCCCAATCCTCACTATTTGGAATGACCTGCCTCCTCCTCACAGGAGAGCTGACCCTGAACCACTTTGGCCCTGGGATCTAATGGGTACCTAATAACCCCATCTCAGGAAACCTGGCCCTGCTGCCTAATAGGACAACTTCCTCCACTCCCCCACACTTGGGAAAGCTTATTCTACCACTCACTATGGGCATGGGAGAATTGGCTCTGACCATCACCTGAGAGGAGTACCCCCAGCAGCCTGGGCTGACCCACCCAGCTGTGATGCAGACACATATTCAGGGCTTGCAATAGGTACACCCCAACATCTACCCTGTCTATGACCTGTTAGAATATTTGAAGGGACGAATCCTATGGAACCATAGCTGCAGGATCTCTGTGACTTGGGGCAATAGAACATATCAGAGAAGAATGTTGGTGGGGGTCCAGTACTGATGGTGTACCAAAGCCAGAGGCTTTGAATCTGACCAATAACTAATTACACAATGAACATGTCCAAGGAAAGCTGTTCGGACAAAAGTGTATACTGCATGATACACAGCAACTCCCAGTGCCACTAAGATGAATGAAGATGTGATGGAGATAAGGAAAGACGGAGGAGTGAAGTGGTTATTATTATTATTATTGTTATTATTTATTGTTTATGTCATTTTTATTATTTTTTAGCTTTTCTTTGAGAGGAACACTACAAGAGGGAGGAGTAGATATGGAGAGACTAGAAGATGAATAGGATTGAGGTGCATGAGGTGAAATATCCAAAGAATAAAAAAAAAAGGGTGCAAGGGGAAAAGGCCAAGTAATAGATGAAGGCAAACCTACCAGATAACACTTGACTTTTCAGTGGAGGCTCTAAAAGCCAGAAGGACCAGGACAGATGTTCTACAAACTATAAAAGACCACAGATACCAGCCTAGATTACTATACCCTGTAAAACTTTCAGTCACCATAGATGAGAAGTTATGATATTCCACAATAAAGTTAAATTTAAGCAATATCCACAAATCCATTCCTACAGAAGGTGCTTGGGAAAACTCCAAGTGAAAGTGATTAATCATACCCAAGAAAGCACAGAGAATAAATAATGCCAGACTATTACATCAAAAGGGGAAACACACACACACACACACACACACACACACACACACACACTCCACCACCACCATCACCAAAACAAGAACAAAATGCATACACTCACCCCACCACTACCACCACCAAAACAATAACAAAATGACAGGAATCAAAACACTGCTAATTGATAACTCTCAAACACAAATGTTCTAAATTTCCCAATAAAAATTCACAGACTAAGAATGAGTGTAAAAAAAAAAGAACCCATCTTTTTTCTGCAGGCAAAAAACACATCTCACCATCAAAGACAGACATCATCTCAAGGTAAAAAGATGGAAAAAAGTTACTAAAATTAAATAGAACTAAGAAGCATGCTGTGTAGCCATTTTAATGTCTGACAAAACAGACTTCAAACCAAAACCAAGCAGAAGAGAAAGGGAAGGAGAGTATATACTCATTAAAGGAAAAATCCACCAAGAGGACATTGCAATTCTAAACATCTATGCACCGAACACAAGGACACTGAAGTTTATAAGGGAAAATCTATTGTAGCTTAAATTACATATTGACCCTCACACATAGAACCCCACTCTCATCAACAGACAGATCATTTAGACAAAAACCAGAGAAATGCTGGAGGTGACTGAGATTATAACCCAAACGAACCTGACAGGTATTCAGAACATTACACTCAAACACAACAGAATATATGTTCTTCTCAGCACCTTATGGAACTTTCTCCAGAACTGACAATATACTTGAACACAAAGCAAGTCCCTACAGATACAAGAAAATAGAAATAACACCGTGCATCCTACCTGACAACTACAAATTAGAGCTGGATATCAACAACAGAAACAACAGGAAATTTATAAGCACACGAGGAACTGAGCTACTCACTACTGAATGAAAAATTATTCATGAAGGAAGTTAAAGACTTGCTAGAATTAAATAAAAGTGAATACATAACATACCCAAAAATTTATGGGACACAATGAAGGTGATTCTAATAGGAGAGTTCATTGCACTAAGTGAGGTAGCTGTGGCTTGTTGTGTCTCTCTGATCTTCCAGCATTCACCCCAATAACTGGCCTCAGGTTTGATTGTATTAATAAGAACTTTTAAGATCCTGCTACATCTGGTGCCCAAAGTTCTTGATACAAATTCATGAAAAAGCTGCTTGCCTGTGGCCTTGCGGGCCCCTGCTCAGACCCAAGCTGCACTCAGCCAGTTGTGGTGGCACCCTGGTTGGATTTACTGAAGGAGGCAGAGGCGTAAGGATCCCACATTTGAGGCCAGCCTAGGAGGATTGCTAAGGACAAGCTTCAGCCAGGGCTCAGACACAAACGGTGGCAGTGGGACCATGGAGGCAGCAGCTGCTGCTCTAAGTTGTTGCTGGCTTCTTCTCATCATGTTGGTGACTGCAGTGATACTGCTACCTGGGATGAAGTGTTTACTGCTGCTTGTTCAGAGAATTGCCAGGACCATCATGTTACAACATTTGGCAAGACAAATGGTGGGGAGAAATTGCTGTAAAGATATTTTCTTCTAGGGAAGAACATTCGTGGTCCTGAGAGACAGACATTTATCAGACTGTGATTGCTCCAAACCACAGAGGAGGCAAAAAAATCTAAAGGGAACCATGACCATGCCTAATAGTGACTTTGGAATCTTCAAAAAGATGACAGGATCCCACAATGATGATTCCACATGGACTATGATAAAGCCATTAAGCTGATTAACACCACGGAAAGATGGATTTTGGACTACAAACTGCTTAGGACAATTTTGAGATGGCTAGCTGAGATGATGCAGCCTGACAGACTACTTGAACAAGCACTTTCTCATTATGCAGCGGCTGGACAAATGATACAGGACTTGACAATTAACCCGAAAATAGAGTATTTGTTTAAAAAAGAAAAAGAGAATATAGATATGAGGTAGACCACTGAATTTACCCTGAGAAAAAGGATAAAGAAATAATAGGATAAATGGGTAGATCATTGAATCTACACTAAAAAGAAAAAGGGAAAGATATAAAAATGACAAAAGGTAGATTATTGACACATATATGAAAAGAAAAACGATAAAATATGAATATGATAAGAAAAAAGATCAATTTTTGAATCTACTTTTAAAAAAGAACTACTTGTTTTAAATAGGATAAGTAATGACAACTTTTTGTCTGAGTTTATCAAATGTTACTGAATTGGACATTGTTATATATAATGGGGTTTTTCACCTGAATTTGTCAAATGTTAATGGACTAGACATAATTAATGTAATCTTGACTATGTATATTGTATATACTTATTTTTCTTGTATTAGTTATAAGCTTTTTTAATTTTAAACAAAAACAGGGGAATGTGGTGGTATTGTGTTCCCCGAAATATTGTGTGTTTCCCGAAATAAACTTATCTGGGGTCAGAGAACAGGACAGCCACAATATTAAACATGAGAATAGGCAGTGGTAGCATATGCCTTTAATCCTAGCATTTCAGAGACAGAAAATACCCCTGGATCTCTGAGTTCAAGGCCACATTAGAAACAGCCAGGCATGGTGACATACACCTCTACTCCCAGAAATCCAGCCTTTAATCCCAGGGAGTGAAGCAGAAAGTAGAAAGATACATAAGGCGTGAAGACCAGAAACTAGAAGCATTTGGCTGGTTAAGCTTTTAGGCTTCTAGCAGCACAGTTCAGTTGAGAGCCATTTGGGATGAGGACTCAGAGGCTTCGAGTCTGAGGAAACAGGATCAGCTGAGGAACTGAAGAGGTGAGGTAGCTGTGGCTTGTTCTGTCTCTCTGATCTTCCAGCATTCACCCCAATAACTGGCCTCAGGTTTGATTTTATTAATAAGAACTTTTAAGATTCCTGCTACAACTAAGTTCCTACATTAAAAAAAAAAAGGAGAAATATTATGATAGTAAATTAACAGCACATCTGAAAGCTCTAGAACAAAAAGCAGAAATGTTACCCAAAAGTATATGATAATAAATAATCAAACTTGGGACTGAAATAAATAAAATAGAAACAATAATACAACAATAACAACAAAATATGCAAAGAATCAATGAAACAAAGGGTTGGTTCTTTGACAAAATCAACAAGACTAACAAACCCTTATTCAAATTTATTAAAAGGATGAATTGTGGGAGATATTCAGATTAATATAATTAGAAATGAAAAGGATGACATAATAACAGATACCAGAGAACCATGAGGACATGCTTTTAAAAACCTGTACTCTACCAAATTGGAAAATCTAAAAGAAGTAGGTAATATTCTTGATACATACCACCTACAAAAGCTAAATCAAGATCAGATAAGCCATTTAAATAAACCTATAACCCCTAGGGAAATAGAAGCAATAATTAGAAGTCTCCCCATCCCCCCAAAAAAGACTAGGGCACAGAATTCTACCAGACTTTCAATGAAAAAGCAATGCCAATGCTCATCAAATTATTCCACAAAACAGAAACAGAAAGAATATTGCCCAACTCTCTTCATGAGGGCATATTGTCTTGATTCCTAAAGCATGTAAAGCATGAACTAAGGAAAGGAAATTACAGACCAAGTTCTTTTATGAGCATAGATACAAACATTTTCCATGAAATACTTGAAAACAGAATCAAGAACACATCAAAGAGATCATCTACCACAATCAAGTAGAATTCATCCCAGAGATGCAGAGATAGTTCAGTTCAACATACATAAACAAGTTAGTGTAATCCACAATATAAACAGACTGAGGGGCAAAAAATACACATGATCATCTCATTAGATATAGAAAAGGCCTGTGGCAAAAATCAAATACCCTTTCATGATAAATTCCTGGAGAGACTAGTGATGCAAAGGACATACCTCAACATAATAAAGGCAGTTTATAGAAAGCTCACAGCCGCCATCAACTTAAGTAGAGAATAATTTAAAAAACTAACAAACAAACAAACAAAAACTTCCACTAAAATCAAGAATAAGACCTGGTTGTCCACTATTTCCATACCTATTCAATATTGTACTTGAAGTCTTAGCTAGGGCAATAAGACAAGGGAAGAAGATCAAATGGATATAAAATGGAAAGGAAGAAGTCAAAGTATCATCACTTGCAGATGATATAATAGTATGCATCAGTGATTCTAAAATTCCATTGGAAAGTACATAGAGTTGACAAATACTTTCAATAAAGTATCTGGATACAAATTTAACTCACAAAATCCAGTAAACCCCCTATATACAAATGAAAAAAGAAAGATATCAGGGAAACAACACATTTCACAATAGCCTCAAATAATAAAAACATCTTGGGATTATATTACTTTATCATAGAAGTGAAATATTTGTATAATAAAAGCTTTAAGACATCGAAAAAAAGAAATTGAAGTAGATATCAGAAGATGGAAAGATCTCCCATGCTCATAGATCAGTAGGATTAATATAGTAAAAATGGCCATCCTAACCAAAAGCAATCTACAGATTCAATGCAATGCCAATCAAAATTCTAATACAGTTCTTCAGAGATCTTGAAAGGACAATTTTCAGCTTCATATGGAAATACAAAAATCCAGAATAGCTAAAACAATCCTGAATAATAAAAGGAATTGCTGGAGGTATCACCATCTCTGACCTCAAATTGTACTACAAAACTATAGTAATAAAACCAGCATGGTATTGCCACAAAAATGTTCATGTTTGGATTTGAATTGAAGGCTGTGACATAAATCCACACACCTATGAATCCTTGATTTTTGATAAGGAAACCAGAAATACACACTGGGAAAAAGACAACATCTTCAACAAACTGTGCTTAACAACTCAGACGACTGCATGCAGAGGAATTCAAATAGATCCATACCCTAGACATAACAGAAGCCCAAATAGATCACATACCTCAACATAAAACCAGACTCATCAAACCTGACAGGAGAAAAAGTGGGGAATACCCTTAAATTCCCTGGACCAGGAAAAGATTTTCCAAACAGAAGACCTTTAGCACAGGCACTAAGACCAACAATTAATAAGTGGGACCTCATGAAACTGAAATCTTCTGTAAGGCAAAGGAAACTATCATTTGGACATTGGGGCAGCCTACAGAATATGAAAAGATTTTTATGAACTATACATCTGATAGAAGGCTAATATCCAAAATATGTAAAAACTAAGTAAACAACAACTCAAGAAACTAGACATCAAGAAAACAAGTAACTCAGTTAAAATGGGATACAGATCTAAACAGAATTTTTGAAAAAAGGAAAATCATCAGGGAAATGCAAATCAAAACTACTTTGAGATTCTATCTTACTCCTATCAGAATGTCTAAGATCAAATAAATAAAATAAATCAAGCAAAAAACCCCATGAAAAACTAACAAACAAAAACAAGAAACAAAACAAAAAAGCTACTTCCCCAAAAAACAAATGATAGCTCATGTTGATGAGGATATGGAGTGTGGGAACATTCATTCATTCCTAGTGGGAGTGCAAACTCACATGGTTCTTCAGGAGGGTTGGAATCAATTGACTCCAAGATCCAGCTATACCACTCCCTGGCATATTCCCAAAGGACACTTCATGCTACCATACAGACTCTTGTTAAACTACATTCATTGATGCCCTATTCAGAATATTCATAATTGGAAGCAACTTAGATGTCCCTCAACAGGTGAATGCATAAAGAAAATGTGGCCCATTTACACGTGGAGTATTACTCAGCCTTTAAAAACATGAAATCATGAAATTTTGAGGAATATGAATGGAACTAGAAATAAAAACATCCTGACTGAGGTCAACCAGACCCAGAAAGACAAATATGGTATGTATTCACTCTTATATACATATTAGCCGTTAACTCAATGATAACTGCGTTACAATCCATAGAACTAGGTTAGGTATAGAGTAAGGGACTAGGGGGTGGGCAAAAAGATCTCCCTAGGAAAGGGAAATAGAATAGATAGTTATGGATGAATGGGTTTCTGGGAACTTGAACAGGCATATCAAGTGGGGAGGTTGGAGAGAAAGGTGGTTGAAGAAGGGAATGAGAAGAGAGACAGATAAAATTAAGTGCCATTAGTATAGAAACCTAACACAGTAGAAGCTTCCTAAAAATATATACATGTGTGTAGGCAATCTCGAACTCCAATTGGCCATCTCTTGTTATCAAATGCATCTTCAAGTGCCAGGGTCACTTCTAATTGAAGTTTTGGCCAAAGAAATAAAGTATTTTAAAGAAGCATATGTATATACACAAACACATACATGTTTGGATAAATGAATTTCTTCAACATAAAATAGTAAAGTGTTCAGGACAGGAGTGAAGTATTTAAAACGTACATTCTCACTTTCTTTTATGACAATAGTTAATAGTTTTTAATTTAAATTGTATTTTAATGAATATACCTTGTTCTTGAACATGAAAGTTAATGGTGTGGTAGAAATCATGTCCCTGAAAATTTGTTCATGATTTGGAGCTAAGCAAGCTGCCAAGAGAGAGAGAGAGAAAAAAAAACAGTATCAACTAAAACATATTTTAAAATGTATGTTATGGTTTGAGAAAAAGTTACTAATATGACTGAGTATGAAGAATTCTTTCTGTATACTTTAACAAAAGAAGGATTTTCTTTAATTTTGTTTCTTACTAGATAGATAAATGGGATTTTAGCTCTTTGTTGAAAATCTTCAAGTAGTAAATTGTACACAGGGTAATTCCCTAACCCCCCAATTCAAAGCCATATTTAATAATCATAGATTAGTTTATGTTTTTCAAATTAACTTTTGGAATACTAAATATATACAAGAATTTTGATTTGATGAAGAGAAAATTGAACAAAATTTGCAGAATTACATCATTATGCCTCTCGTTTCCTTATTGCATTTCTACATCAGTGTTCCCCGTGCTTCCTGCCTTTAACAAATGATCAATTATGGATATAAATTGGGCAATCTTTGGCTAAGAATTTACAAAAGCAATGCGCTGTTCAAAACGGATGTACTAGCTAGGGTTAGCACTGAGTGATCTGACCTCCAAGCACTGACTATGCACCCATACACACACACACACACACACACACACACACACACACACACACACACACACACGGAGAGTCCTAAGCTTCTCCTTCTAGGAAGAGTGCCCCCATTGTTTTATTTTTTATGAAAGTCATGCAACACAAATGAACATGGTTCTTCTTTTGTGGCTGTCAGCTTTGGGACCTATTGGGAAATACTACTCCAGTAACCACTTATGCAGAGAGAGCCAGAGATGTGCCTTTGCCAAGTGGTTAAGGAACTAGACACTGAAAGAAGCAAGCAGCCACCCCATCTATGTCACTATAAGTGTTATTTGGTTTGGAATCATTACCATAATTGATGTCAGTATAAAAATTTTGATTCATTTCAGTTCCTCTAAGGTAAAATGCAAGTAATAAAGAAAATTTAGCTCCTTTGGATAACTACCTGTCTACTGCTAGTGTTAAGCCTCTAGTAAGCTATGAAATGCACAAAGGCATTATTAGCCTTTCCTATTTATGAAGACTATTTTTTTTTCCATGACACTGTGACATTTTTTATGTGGCTCTTAAATACTAATGTTTTACTAAGTTGTATCTTACTATATTGGAAAAGTCATAACTTCTCACATTGATTTTTGTTTGTTTGTTTTTTGTTTTTCAAGACAGGGTTTCTCTGTGTAGCGTTTGGAGCCTGTCCTGGAACTCACTCTGTAGCCCAGGCTGGCCTCGAACTCACATAGATCCACTGCCTCTGCCTCCCGAGTGCTGGGATTAAAGGTGTGTGCCACCACCGCCCGGCCCATATTGATTTTTATAATTAATTTTTAAGTTGGGATACAAAGTGATAGGCTTTCACTATGGTATTTTCACATACATGTCTATATTTTCTTTCACACATTGACTTTTCAAGTAGAACAAAATAGTAACTTGGATTTCAAAGCCTATCCTAAAGCATCAGATGGTACAACAAGAAATGAGAGAACTAGTTCTGCTCTTTTAACTACTCAACTGCATGCACACAGGGAAGCTCAGACTTTCCATCAATAATTTTGTTTGTTTTATATGATGTACATAAAAGTCCAACAATGTAGAAATCGCCGTATTTTTAAAGTTGAGGCAAATAATTACTCAGAATGGATTGCCCCACTTTTGGGGATCTGCAGACACTCATCAGAGTTGGACTGACTGTTCAGGGCTTCTGCCAATGGCTGCTGTGGGCAGGTCCTATACTGTGTTTCATGAAATAGAACCAGCCGCTATTTCTTCTCTTCATTCGCTGACTTCCACACTGGGAAATACTCTTTCAATATAGTGTAGTGAAGAGGAAAATTCCAGTAATATTGTTTTCTCTTTTTGTTAATGGATGGTGAGAACAGGGTTATTTACTTCTTTCTGGCATAACAATACACTTACTTGAAAACATGTTCATGAATTTCATGTAATACATTACATATTTTTCTCCTTCTATAGCTTGTGATTTCCTTGAGAAAAGAGGTCATTGTCTCATTTATAATGCTGGGAGTGTCCTCTTGTATATGTCATGCACCATGTATAAACAGAGATGTGAAAAGTGAATCCACAAGCTCCCATAGCTAAACACTGAATGATGAAAACTAGAAATAGAACACATGTCTAAGGAAGAAAGACCTGTGCCACATAACCATATGTCCTTCCTCTTGCTACAAGACCTCAGAGAGGGACTTCATTTGGAAATTGCACAGTGGCAGATGAATTAAAGTGAACTCATCCCTCAGGAGGACAGGCTGCTGATGCAATATGACTGTGTCCTTACAAAAGGAGGAAGTAGCCACAAGCACAGAAGAAGGACATTGTGTGACTATGAAGGCTGAAGTTGGCTAGTATTTTCCCAAACCAAGAAATGCCAATGATTGGCACAAGTCCCCAAGAGGCAGAGCAGACTTAACTCCATTCTTCCTTACAACCCTCAGCAGGAAGCAACTCAAACATATTTCCTGTCTTTGGCCTTCAGTCTTCCAGTACCATGAGTCCATACATTTGGGGGTCAGTTAAGAACATGACCATTTATGGTGCATTGTTATGGCACCCTCAGAGAACTCGAAAAACTGCTTCTCATGTTCCCAGCTTGGGCAATTTTATCTTGTAATTAAAAACATCACGTGAACCTGATTTGTTCCCATTGTGTATAATTACAAGGAAAAACATCTTCTTCACTGGCATCTTTTACAAATTCTGAACCTTCTGCTTTCAACACTGAACTCACACTCTTCTTATCAAGGGCGTCCAAAATGTATAAAAGGATCGTGACGTCTGATGCCAAGACAAGTTCTTATTTCAAACACGACTAGTTTACTACAGTTGAGCAATGACTCATGGAGTTTGGGGGGAAATTGTGGAAAAAAAGAAAGCAAAACATCTTCTAATTGGTGCTTTCAATGAAGTGTGTTTCCTGCTTAGTTATGTGGACACCCATCCACGTAACATGTCAAGCAGTTTGATGCTGCATTCCTTTATAATTCTTTAAACTCCATCTTAAAAATATAACAAAGCCTGTTAGCACCTCCCCTTGATCTTTTCAGAATGCTATGAAAATAATAATAAACTTCTTGGTTGAGTAAACAATCTGTCTGTGACAATTGCCCAAGAGCCTGCTGGCGTGTCTAGTCCTTTCTGCTCTCTTTAAAGCTGCAAAGTGCAAATTGCTTTGCAGCAGTTATGTATTCTGTCAAAGCGAGGGGAAAGGAAGCATGTCACTTAAAAGTTGAGATTGGAGACTGAATCATCTAAATTTCCTCAGTCTTTGTGAAACTGTTCTCTAAGAAAGTAGCTTTTTTTTTTTTTTTTTTTACTCCTAGGCAGAAAATATAAGTGTGGAAACATGTAGCGATATAGTGATGTAACTTATGTTCACCTTTTAGAGAACACATGTTCTCAGAATGTTATGTGGCCTGATAATATTCCATTCCCCACAAACAGGTAACGTACTACACTTCTGTTACAGGATGATGGTGCACCTCCTACTCAAGGGTGGCATGACTTGATCTTTTGTGACAATGTTCATAGACCCAAGACTATAATGTGGACATTGCCCCTCCCAACACCCCAGCTCAGGTGGCTCCCATTTCCCTTGCAGTGTTACTAGTCTTAGGAACTGTTTCCAACAGGTAGTTATTTGCCTTTATTTTTATTTTTTATTTATGTCTATGCATGTGAGCCTGCCTGAATTTATGAGCACCAGGAACCCAGAGGCAGAAGAGGGGCATCCTATCCCCTGGAATTGCAGTTAAATTCAGTTATACGTTACCATGTGGATACAGGGAACTGAAATTTTCCCCAGACTGTGAGCTTTGTAATCATCTGTAGCATCAGTCAGTGCTCTTAACTGTTGATCCCCTGGTGTTTTTCTTTCTTTTTGTTTGTTTGTTTGGCTGTTTTTTGTGAGACAGGGTTTCTCCATGTAGTTTTGGTGTCTGTCCTGGATCTCACTCTGTAGATCAGGCTGGCCTCGAACTCACAGAGATCTTTCTGCCTCTGCTTCCCGAGTGCTGTGATTAAAGGCATGTGCCACCACCACCTGGCTGCATTTATCTTTTAATGATGATATTTCTCCATCTTTTAAAATTACCTGTTTTATAATTCAATGTACATTAAGCATACAGACAAAGATGTAGAAAATATAAGACAGTAGAAGGTAACTGATGCAAATTTACACATTTCATTTTTCTTAACGATGTTGATAATGTACCTAATTATTTTAATTCTTTGTAATATTATATATTAGCTTTGTGCTTGTTCTCTTATGCACTATAACATGATGTTATACCTGATGTTCCCAATTGTCAGGTCCTTTTCTGGTCCTGAGTGTTTTGTCCTCTCTGCTCTATTTGCGGGGTAGAGCCTTATTTCTTATCCACTTGGCTTTGAGTTCAGAACTCTTAGTCCTCTCTCTGTCTGCTGGATTGCTTCTATTTTCTCCTCTTCCATCTTCTTCAGCCTTTCATCTTTATTAGAGCCTCTCATCCAACCACACAGTTACATCTGTCTATTCAATATGTGGACTGAGTCTTTCCCAAGCACTTACAACATGCAGTCTTGTTCCTCACTAAAGGCTTGGCACATAGGAAACTTACAGTTGGTGTGCTGAAACATAAAACTTCCTGTAACAGATCTCTCCCCATACCCCATGTCTTCCACCCAGTTGAAGGAACCCTTAGATGTAGATAGTAAATGAATTAATACTGTGCTCACCAAACACACTATTTGTCACTAATCATAATTTAGTACCAACCATTCTTTCTAGTATATTCCTGCAGCCATCATTTCAGTTTTTCTCATTGTCTTGTTTGCCTTTTTTTCTTTTTTCATTTAGTAATTGGCCTCCTTTCCCAATTTTTGCGTCAATCAAACACAACTCAACTCATCTGCTGGGAACGATCCTTCAGAAATAGTCATTTGAACACATAAATCTCTGTTGAAATGCTTTCAGTGTGTTCTTATAAGGATGGGGGGGGAAACCCAAGATTTTTTAATTGGGAACAAACTCTCAGATTTGATACTTGCAATTCTTAGTTGTGCCTTTCGCGACTCATACCGTGACACCCCAGCATGACAAACCACACTTCTGTCATAAATACTGCTTATTTCCTCTGCTTTGTGCCTCTCCCTTTATTATTGGGGCAACTAACTCATCCTCGGTTCCCTTTACTAATTTCTAAGAATTCCCTCCAGTGTCATTTTCTTCTAGATACTTTTCAGTCAAATGCTTCTGTATTCCCTTCAGGGTAGAGAAGGTGTTGGATAAATATTTGTTGAATGAATTACTCCACTTCATTTTGTAGATCTAGGCACTGGATGATCTGAAAACATACCAACATAACATTAGGATGACTTATTCAAGTTAGTGTCAAATTGGTGTGCACCACATTTGTTTATTCCATGTTGACTATAGTAGAGATTTTTTTTCTCTAAAAAATTGCTCTTAAATATAATATAATTAGTCCCCCTTTTTAGCATAGTAGGTTAACACAGTATGGTGACATATATAAGAACATATAAAGTGTTCATATGAAATGTCTGTGAAAGATGCCAATTAAATCTGTATCTTTGAAATTTGGGAAATTAAAATTAAATTCTGACAATTAGGTGTAATTTAAATTGTGTGTTCCTTGGCTTTGGAAATTAACTTATAATGGCCTTCCCAGAAGCTCACATTTTATATGCAAATATAATGTGTCATCAAGAAGCTACATAAAATGTATAGAGACAAAGCACTAGCTCTTACCATTAATGTTTAACTAGACTGTGAGTTCCAGCAATGTATTTTCTTATTACAAAATAAGACATTGGTGGGAAATTTGATCTCTAATGTCTTTATGTCCAGTTTATTCATTATATTGTATCTTTGAGCGTCTTAAGTTTTGGGAGACCTATCTAAAATGTTTCAAAGTTCAGATTATTCTAGGAACAAAAGTGAAAGACTTTGTAGATGCCATTCTTGCTTTAGCAAGGACATTGATGAGTAGAAGGTCTCAGAGATTTCTTCTTGCTATTCAGTCAGGATGAGAAGTTAATAATGCCAATCCACAGATTGAAAGAGAATTTCCCCCTCTCTATTTTTAATGAAATGAATGGTTGGTACATTATATATATATATAATGTGTATACTACAGTTCATGCAACATGGCATGAGGGTAATTGTCCCCGACAGAGCGATACTCGGTGCTAAGAAAATCCCACTAGCAGCACCAATTCTACAGAAGCTATAGTCCAGCCACTTCGGTTTCCATGGGACCTGCTCAGGGAGAATGAAGAGGCCAGCTATTTTTTCAGTGAGCTGTCATATTCTAACTGAAACATGATTGAATCCTGAACTGCCAAAAGGAAACGGATGTGCTGCAAACAAGTCATTTAGTACTCTTCTTTTCACGTTGTCCTTTTGTCCAGAGCTCTTCTGTGGAATTCAGTTGTTTCCACCGCTTCCCAGTGGTCACCTGCCTAGTCTAGTAGCATGACTCTTTTGAGAGGAAAGTGACTTTTGAGTTGCAGGGAAGACTGCCTCCGACCCCAGGAGGAGGTGTTTTCTTATCTGTGTAGTATTGGAGAAGGGAAGTAAGAAAAGCTATGGTCCTGTCCCTGGGGCCACCCCTCTAGCTGATGCTGACTTAGTTTCTAAAACAGGTGAAACACTGGCCTGGTGCAAAAGATGCCTGAAGTGGCAGATGGTGGATTGGGTTGGGACCAGATTGTTCATGCCCAGTCTTGTGTCCTTATGCATTTCAGCTGCTATTTTTCATTTGTTATAGAAATGCCATTATCTTGACCAGTAATGCAGTTTCCCAGATATTTTGAAATCCTTAAAGCTTATTTTTTTGGAGAGCCTGTGCTGGAACAACACCGGCTGTGCCTCGTGTGCATCATATTAGGCTAATGTAGGGTGGAAATAGCAAATTGACTTTGATAACGGATTTTCAAGTGTGCTCTTTGTGGATGAAATGCTGTTTCACTTATTATGATTTTTGCAGGCAGTAATTTATTTGTAAATGTCTTGACTGCACTTTAATGCCACTCTGTCTCTTGGGGTGAGTCTGTGTTACAACCAGTTACAGAGATAACAAGGTTAGGGATACATCCTCACGTAGTCTTTGTCTGGGGCCTGAAACTCTCCTCTGTTGTGACCATCTGACAGGAACAAATGATTCAACAAGCTTTAGCAGCATGAGAGTAGAGAGGCTCCACATTAGCATATGGATGCCATAGCCATTAGCTATGTGGGTTCCTTCCATAGGGAAGTCAGGAGCTGATTTCAGACTGTTAAGAAGCCTGCTTCACCTCTTTTCTACTGATACAGCTTTGAATTCTTCCTGATGGTGGGCACTGAAGAGTAGGAAAGCCCAGACACATTACCTCCAAATGACAGGGATTCATGTCCATGGGACTGTTTTCTTAACACACTTCTTAGGTGCTTTCACTCATTTCTCAAACTAGTGAGAAGTTTAACTTCATGTGTAGGTTAGTGAAAGAAGACATGATCCAGCCCAGAGTTGAGTAAGCTTTCTATGTAACAGTCATCTGGTAAGTGTGACCACTTTCGGTGGTCGCATGATCTCTGTTATAATTACTTCTCTGACAATGTAGTGCAACATTGACTACAGCTGCCAGTAATGTACCAGTTAATTAATGACCATGCTAGATGAAAGCGTTCTTGTCTGAAGGAAAGAGAGCCGTGGGAAAATTTAGTACAATGTTCTAGGTTACATGGAAAGTGGGTTCCACTTGACATGTTTACACACCACGTTTCCACTCCATTTTGAGTCATTGTGGAAACATTCCATCCCGTGTAATCCACGGTGTTATGTCCTGCCATTCGATGATGTCTTTTTCTTTTCTTTTTAAGACTTTGAACTCTGTGTGTGTGTGTGTGTGTGTGTGTGTGTGTGTGTGTGTGAAAGAGACAGAGACAGAGACAGAGACAGAGAGAGACACCTGTGGAGAAGAGACTTCTGGCTCTCCAGGAGCTGGAGTTATGGACAGTTGTGATATGCCCAAGGTGGGTGCTGGGAATTGAAGTTGGGTCCTCTGGAGGAACAATGAGTACTCTGAGCCAGTGATCCATCTTCTCAGCCTCTTGGGTCCCTTTTCTATAGCTGTTAAAATTCCTTACTCACTTTGTGCATCACTATCATTCTCTATTATTAGGCCTCAAAGTGATTTGGATTTATTATTAGTATACAATTTTATTAGCATAAGTGGAAGGTAATGGGCTTCATTGTGATGTTCGCACGTAAGCACAGAACATGCTTTGATCACACTCACACTCTGAATCACAAACCTTATTTTACCTCTTCAATACCCTTTTTCTTCTATGCCATTTCCCTCTTCTAAACTATACACAGGAGGGGAAACACACGATACTCCTCTTTCTGAATGTGCTGGTTAATTTAATAACTTTACACCATATAGAATGACCTACGGGGCATTTTCTTGATTAATGACTGATAATGGAAGGCCCAGCCTACAGTGAATGGCACCACTCTAGGCAAGTGGTCCTCGGTTGCATAAGAAAGCAAGCTGAAGGAGTCATGGAGAACATAAACAGAGTTCCTCCATGGTCTATGATTCAGTTACTGTTTTTGTTGTGGCCACAAAGCAAGACCCCCAAGCAAGACCACCATGGAGTCCATATATGAAGCAAAACACACAGGGGTTTATTGATAACAAGCAAGTCTGCAAGTCCAGGCTTGGTCTGTGTCCAACACTCAACACAGAGGGTAGAGGAGGACGGCCCTGAGCTCTCAGGATGAGGGGTTTTTAAAGGGAAAAAAATGCAAGCAGGGTGGTACAAGCCTTGGCATCATATGATTGGGTGAGGGTGTATAACCTTTGAATTTACTGGTTGGGGGTTGCAGTTGCCACTTTTGGGCAGGACTGGACAAGTCCCAGGTTCTGTCCTTGAGCTGCCATGGGGGCACGCTGGCCTCACACGTTCACATTGACCCATGCACATAGCTCTAAGTTGGTTAGGGGTTCTAGACAGTAAACAACTGGCTGAACCTTGAGCAGTCAGAGTATGTGCAGAAAGGGAGCTACTGCAAGAACTATGTCTGTTGTTCATGGCCCTCCCAGAAACTGCTTGCTCAAGTCTTGGGAAACTGAAATTAAGGCCTGATCTCTGAAAGAAGACTGAGCAGCCTGTTATGGCATCTGCTTGGTCCTTTTACTTTCAGGCCCTGCGTTCCTTCTTTGAGGGACTGCGGTGTGAAAATGTAAGGCAATGAATCCCTTTCCTTTCCAAAGTGGTTTTGGTCAGTGTTTAGTCACATCAACAGAAAACAAACTGGGACACTGAGTCTGATTTATTTCACTTGCTATGATTCCTACTTCCATTCCTGAATTATGTAATTTCATTCATACTTGTGGCTGGAAAATATTTTTGTACATGTATGTTACATTTTCTCTATTCTCTCATCCACTAGTGGCTAACTAGGCTGATTCAAACTTGGTTGCTGTGACTACTGCTCTGATAAGTGTGGGTGTGCAGACAGCTCTACTCTGTGTGGACTCTGATACCTTTAGCTATAGACCCAATTTCTGCATCATGTGGTAATTACTTAAATTTTTGTTCTTATATTCATTTATTTAACTTTAGAAAACCTCATACTTTTTATCCAGAGTGACGGGACTAACTTACCTTTTTTCCAAGAGTGTTAAAGTTCTTTAAAAACTATTATTTAAAGCAAACTGGCTATCTTTCCCCCAGGAGTCATCAATTGCCAATAGTATTTTAGCTAGGGGTGGGACTTCATGAGTTCTGCCTTGAGGATTTTTTTTGTACTTCTGAATTCTCACTAACATTTATTGTTTTTTTTTTTTTTTTTCTATAGTTTATCAAGACAGGGACTTCGTGCTTTCTAGGAGAGATGTGCTATACACTGAGTTACAGCTCTTATTAAGTGGTCTGAGCTGGACTTGAATTCTCTGTGTGGTCCAAGCTTGCCTCCTCCTGCCCCTGCCTGTCTGAGTAGTCATGATTATAAGCCATTAAAACCATCCCTAAACCATTGATTATTTTCTTCAGTGATAGACATTCTGACTGGGGTGAAATAAAATCTCAATGCAGGATTTTTGCTGTTGTTATTTTGAAACAGATTCTCACCCTATAGTCCAGTCTGAACTTAAACTCACCATGTTTTTCAGGTTGACCTCAGACATTCAGAGATCCTCTTGCCTCAGCCTTCGAGTGATGGTATTGCTGGCACAATCTACCATGCTTGGCTCAAAGACTTACATTTTGCTGATGATGAAGGATGCTAAAATCTTTTCATATATTCGCTGGCCATTTTGTACTTCACTTTGATGTGTTGTTTCTCTCATTTGTACATTTATCGAAGGGATTTTTGGTGTTTGATTAAGACATTTCTTAAATCATGCCACTTTATTTTATGTGTATGAATATTTTCCCTGCATGTATATTTGTATACCATGTGTGTGCCCATTGTCTACAGGGACCAGAAAGAGGATGACAGATCACTTGGAACTAAGATGCCACGGATGTGCTCAGAATGGAATCCTAGTCCTCTGCAAGAGCATTGAGTGCTCTTAACTGCTGAATGATCTCTCCAGCCCCACAGAACAATCTTTTAATGTTAACAACAATCACATAATTGAAGTCCTTTGGAAAGCAAGCTATTACAGCTTCAGGCAAAAGTTTGCAATGGAGGGTGACTGTGTTTTAATATACTAACCTTCCAGAGCTGAAGTGAGATGACTTCCTTTTCTCTTTGTCTTTTTCTCTTCTCTCTTCCTCCTTTGCTACTTGACTGTATCATATTGTGGGACTGGTTACTGAGGTGGTGTGTCGCCTTCTGTATTATTGCTTAATCCTTGATTTCCTGTGAAGTACAATGAATCTTACATTAGACTCTTCTGAGTCAGGTGGTGTACCATCTGTTCCCAGACCTGGAAAACATGACTAACAGAGTCACAGAGAACCACAGCTCCCACAGTTTTCAATAGACTCCATGTACACACACACACACACACACACACACACACACACACACACACACACTGACACTGCCTCACTGAGGGAGAGAGAGAGAATTCCAATCTTCAGCGGGATCTTACAATCACCTAAAGTTTTACATGAAACCTTTAAAATCTTTTTTTTTTTTTTTTTAACCTGCATACACACATGAAATGGGGTGAGTCTGAGCAGATGCCTTTGTTGTTCTGGGCTGCTGTTAGACTTAAGTGGCTGGAAATGGTCATGTAATTGTACATAATAGGTGCATAGCATGAGGCTGCTGGGGTACAGGAGAGCAGCTGGCAACCCCGGGTATTGAAGCTGATAGCAGGTAGCATGCAGCAAATTGAACGAATGGAGGCCAACCAGAGCCCAGCTGCCAACTGGTGATAGCATTTCACAGCCTTCACCTACCTTCGGTCATAAAAAGGACTCATTTACCTTACAACTTTAAACACCAAGCCAAATAAATATTCAACTACAGACAAAAGTCTTTTAACTATATAGCTCCCTGCTGAAATGTATTCAAATGAAAAGTAAATTGCTTTCTATAATACACCTATCAGTTGAAATATACAATATATAAGAGAGTTGCCAGGACCCATGTCTATCATGCATTAAACTCTGTATCCTTCCTCTGCCACCCCAGAGATCATTTATTTGTTTGTAACTTCACCTTGATTCCAAATACATTTATTCCTGAATTAGAGTAAACTGAATCTGAGCACTTCAGTTCACTAGCTGGTAAAAAGTAAAAGAAGATGGCAACCTGAACTCCATTTTATATTTATTCCATTTGTACAGCATCAATAATAAAAGCTTTTTATATTTTCCTCATTTTTTTTTACAAATTTAATAACTTTATAACTTAAACCATCTATTACACAGAAGTAACATTTTGAACATTATGCACATATTCAGAATATTTATTTCAATAAGACAATCTGAAACAACCAAGATTTTCTTGTAGATAACTATTCTTCTTATGATTTATTTCACTCAATATGTGCTAAATCAGTCTGCTTGGCTCTTAGTGAAGTTCCATGCAATTCTGTAGGCCATATCTGTAATTCAATATTATTGACTCTAGTAATGCCTAAATAAGTTATCAGAAAAATGGTGAGCTTTTACAGTAAGACAAATAGCTAGTATCAACCAAAGCTTGCTTAGGTGGAAAAATAATGACTCAATGTAAGATCACCAAAATTATCTTGAAAGAAGTCAGCGTTGGAAATTTTTAAAAACAAGAAATGCTAAGTTTCCAAATTCTTCAGTAGCATTGCCTTTCTCCTGTATAACACCCTTAATTATTTTGACTCAGCATATTAAGTTGGTTTCTTTCTTCTTTTTTCAAAATTAACTCATCTAATTTAACATATTAACTAGAGGAAAAAGTTTGTATTATCTTATCAATTGATGCTGAAGAAATTATTTGATAGCATCCAATATTCATTCAAGATATAATATCTTAGCAACAAGAAATACAGTAATTTTCTTCAATTAGATTTAAAAAGATGCTATGAAACCCCAACCGATGACATCATCCTTCAGCCTCTAGAAGTCCAATGTGCAATTCATCACACCATGGAGCAACCCTGTGAAATCATTCTTTTTTTTAATTATTATTATATTTGTGTTTTAATTTTACACATCAGCTATGGGTTCCCCTGTTCTCCCCGCTCCCACCCCACCCCCACCTTCCCCCCATCCCCTCCCCTCCATTCCCATCTCCTCCAGGGCCAAGACTCCCCCGGGGGATTCATTTAAACCTGGTGGATTCAGTACAGGCAGGTCCTGTCACCTCCTTCCAGGCTGAGCAAAGTGTCCCTGTGTAAGCCTAAGGTTCCAAACAGCCAGCTCATGCACTAAGGACAGGTCTTGGAGCGATCAGGAATACAGGGAACATACCTAAACATAATAAAGGCAATCTACAGCAAGCCAACAGCCAACATCAAATTAAATAGAGAGAATCTCAAAGCAATACCACTAAAATCAGGAACAAGGCAAGGCTGTCCCCTCTCCCCATACTTATTCAATATAGTACTTGAAGTTCTAGCCAGAGCTATAAGACAACATAAGGAGATTAAGGGGATACAAATTGGAAAGGAAGAAATCATTCTTAATGACAAGAAACAAAGTGCTCTTCTCTAATATTTTGAATGAGGAAGGAATGTTCACCAGAAATTTTTTGATAATTGGAATTAGATAATAGATTCTTCTCTCATACAATACATCCTGACCTAAAATCTTTTCTTTCTTTTTTTTTTTTTTATCGATTTTTTAGGAACTTCACATGCTGCATCCCAATCCCACTCATCTCTCAGGATCCGTCCCTCATTCTTACAGTGTCCTCTCTCCATCTTTCTAACCTTTCCATCACCTCATCCATTTTTCTTAGTGGCACTGGGAGCTGCAGTATGTCATGCAGTACACGCTTTTGTCCAAACAGCATTATTTGCACATGCTCATTGTGCAATGAGTTGTTGGTCAAATAGTGGGCCTCTGCTTTAGTACCCCATCAGTACTGGACCCCTACCAACATCCTTCTCTGATATCCTGCTGTTGTCCGGAGTCACAGATATCCTATGGCTATGCTATAGTCCCACAGGATTAGTCCCTTCAAACACTCCAGCAAGTAATGGATGTTGGAGTATGCCTTGTATATGTGTCTGGGCAGCAGCTGATTTGATAAGTCCGGGCTGGGACCATTCCTCTCAGGTGAGAGGTGGAGCCAGCATTCCCAAGTGCAAGACCAACTCTTCTACAAGGGATAGGCCAGCTTTCCATGCCAGGGTCTGGACCCAGGCATCTGCATTGCCTTTGGTGGTAAACAGAGCCTGGGACATCAATGCAGACCCTGACTGTGGTGAGGCCACAGACTACAGACCCAGACTTGGCCCTCAGCAGCAGTTGGGGCAGGATGATACCATGGCCACAGGTGGCAATGCAGGCCACTGAGGTTGGTACGGTCCCAGCAGCAACATGTCCCTCAGACTCCAGCATGGTCACAAGTGGTGGCTCCGATTGGAGGTTCTTGTGGCCTTTGATGACAGTGTGAACCAGTGACATTACCACCAGGTGGTAACAAAAACATGAATCCAGGCATGACCCCTGGCGGTAGCTTGGGTCCAATGAACACTACTGTCACTGGTGGAAGTGCAGATAACCCAGAATGTCATGGCCCCACCCACCACATATCAGTCACCACCATGATCACAGGTGGTGACCCTGAATCTGGACATCCACATGGTCCTTGACGGCAACCTGGGCCATAAACATCACCATAGACCCCTGCTGCTATAGGACCACAGATCTAGACATGGTCCTCAGAAGCAGCCCAAGCCTGGATGTCACCATGTCCCTGGGTGGCAAGCAGGCCTCCCACATCACCTTTGGGTGGGTGAGCAAAGTGACCCTGGGTGGGCTTATTAATGTCCTTCAATTTCCAGACCCTGTTGGCAGCTGGCAGGCCCACGATTCCTCCTGTTCCCTCTCCTCTTAAGGTCATACACACCCACAAAATGCATTAATTACTTCCCAAAATATTATGGTGCTTCACAAATGTAAAAAATTAAGACATTGAGAAATTATTTTAAAAGTATTCATTGAGCTTGTCATACTGTTTTCATTTACACCAGGTGCCTTAGAGAACTATCCTAGACCAGAAACCTACAGCATTGCTACAATACTCTTAGAAATGTGGAACCTGTAACCATAAAGGAGACAGAAAACTGCTCCACCTGACTCCATACCCTGCTGTCCTATCCCCTCAGATCTCAGGGCACCACTGTGGAAAGCTATGTTGCCTTCAGCTGGTTCTCCTATCAGTGTGGAGCTAACACAGATGTAGTCAAATTTCAGCTTGAAATGCTCCAGTTGAGTCCCTGTTTTCCAGGGCACTGGGCATTGGTGAGTTTTCTAATTGCAGGAGCTTGTGAGACAAACAAACTCTGGTTTGGACCTAGATAGATTCAGAAGGTCCTATTTATTAATTGTTGCTTTCAATGTCTGTGCTACTGGTGTTATATTCAGGAAGTGGTCTCCTGTGCCAATGCATCCAAGGCTACTTCCCACTTTCTCTTCTACCATGGTTGGTATAACTGGATTTATGTTGAGGCCTTTGATCACACTTGGATGTGAGTTTTGTGCATGGCAATAGATATGGATCTATTTGCATTCTTCTATTTGTGAACATCCAGTTATGCCAGCACCATTTGTTGAAGATGCTTCCTTTTTTCCATTGTACAATTTTGGCTTATTTGTCAAAAATCAGGTGTTTATAGGTTTATGGAATAATGTCAGTATCTTCTTTTCATTCAATTGATCCACATATCTGTTTTTATGCCAATACCAAGGTGTTTTTTATTACTATAGCTCTATTGTAGAGCTTGAAGTCAGGGATGGTAATGCCTCAGAAGTTCCTTTATTGTACAGGATTGTTTTAGCTATCCTGTTTTTTTTTTTCCATATGAAGTTGAGTATTGATTTTCCGAGGTCTGTGTAGAATTGTGTTGGAATGTTGAGGGGGTATTACATTGGATGTATAGATTGCTTTTGGTAAGATTGCCATTTTCACTGTGTTGATCCTACCTGCCCAAAAGCATGGCAGATCTTTCCATTTTCTGATATCTTCAATTTCTTTCTTCAAAGAATAAAAGTTCTTGTCATACAGGTCCTTTACTTGTTTGATTAGCGTTACCCCAAGATATTTAATGTTATTTGTGGCTATTGTAATGGGTGATGTTTCTCTGATTTCTCTCTCAACACATTTATCATTTGTATATAGGAGGGCTACTTGATTTTTTGGAGTTAATCTTGTATCCTGCTACTTTACTAAAGGTGCTTATCAGTTGTAGGAGTTCCTTGGTACAATTTTTGGGGTCACTTATGTATCATCAGCAAATAGCAAAAGTTTGACTTCTTCCTTTCTAATTTGTATCCCCTTGATCTCTTTTTGTTGACTTATTGCTCTAGCTAGAACTTTGAGCACCATATTGAATAGATAGGGGGAGAATGGAAAGCCTTGTCTTGTTCCTGATTTTAGTGGTATTGCTTTGAGTTTCTCTCCATTTAATTTGATGTTGGCTGTCAGCGTGCTGTTATAAGGTCATCAGAAACAATCCTCTAGGTTTTCATTGAATATGAAGATGTAACTCTGGGCAAGGATTGGAAAGTTGGGGTCACTGGGAGATGGAAGATGTGATGTCAGATTTGTGAGCATGGAAAGAAAGAGTTAAGGAAGTAACGCTACTTAAAACAAAACAAAACACCACCAACAAAAACTGATCAAAACCAAACCACGTTCTCACCCTTTGCTGTTTTAGTAGTACAGGTCATAGGCAGTCTGTAAGTTTCTGCTTTAGCTAATTGCAACTAGAATAAAAGTGGACACAGGCATCGCCCATTAAAAGTTATTTTCTAATAATGAGATCTGCTCTGCTTCTGGAGCCTTAATACATTGGCAATCATCTTCAAGAAGCACAACATCTCTTTGTTGCTATAAACAGCACATAGTTTATTTCAGAAGTAAGCCTTCACTGTGGAGCGTGTCATCACCATTCTACCTGTGCCGAGGTTATTTGTAGTGTGCAAAATTCATGTAGCAATTTTATGTGATTCTTAATCATCAAGTGCTTTATTTTCACCTTTTCCTTAGTATGTGATCCTTCCTTCTTTGGGATTTCAGAACTGAAGGCCTTTGACATTTCTCTATGCAGCCTTTATGTTAAAATCTATGTGGTTTTTGGACCAATAAGTTTTTCACAACATTAAAATAAAATAGGTTTTCCAATCTCTGATGTACACAGGTATGATTTTCACATATCCAAAATCCACACTTCCAATTGGGGCAGCCTGTTCGGCAGCCTGAGACCTGTTCTAGGAGAATACATTGAGCTTTTGCTTTTTGATTTCATTCATATTTTTGTTCATTTGACAATCATGGAAGTCAGGGACTCCAAAATGTATATAACATTCACAAAGCTGCATGCAAAGAGTCAAACATAAGGGAGTAATCAATTAGCCAGGCTTGCTGGCACATCCAGACATACTCCTTTTTTTTTTTTTTTTTTTTTAAGTTTCCGTGTATTTTTCATAAGTTTCTTAATCTGTATTAGCGCTGAGTTGAACAGTTCTCTATCTGTCCTAGCATGTTGGAGGACTAGGTAGCACACAGGGCAGTGATTCTTCTCTTCTCACCAAGGGACTTGTCAGTATGTTGGGTTACACTGTTGAGTAATGTCTACATTTGGTAGTAGATGACCATATTTTTTCCTGCATGAAAAAAAATCTGTAAATTTATTTATACATATGCCTTGCACTGCTATTAACTTGATTTTAACAGTTTTATAGTTCTTACCAGGTAACAAAGATGTTCAGGTACTTCATGGAGTTGGAAATGTCTCTGTTACAGATTCGTGACATTATAGGAATGGACGCATCTTTCTTATTCTTATATTAAGTGCTTCTTTTTAAAAAGTTTCTCTTTGTCATTTGGGGTTCTAGATTATACTGTTTGAACAATATCTCAATAGTGGTGTAAACACTCTTACACTGTGGTTATCCCATCATATACAGACAAATAACCAACTCTGAGTGAATACGGCTAACATTTATCTATATTCACAGAGTGCTCTCTCTCTCTCTTTCTCCACGCCATGCATGTGTGCACATTTGTCTGTATGACTATAGTAATATTGTCATAGATAACTGTACCCCTCACATTATCCTCCAACCACCATTTATATCAGTTTAACATGGTCATTCTCCTTGAATTCATTTAATTTATTCCTGTGTATTATCACTATTCTAGTTTAAAATACAGTGTTTCTTTCTGGATTCCTATAATGTAGTGGTCTTCTTTTAAAGACATTTCATAACATTAATTTAGGGGTGTGTGTGTGTGTGTGTGTGTGTGTGTGTGTGTGTGTGTGTGTGTGACAGTATACATGTGGAAGTGAGAGAATAATTTACCTGGTCTGCTCTGGCAAAGCTAAACTGTAGGCTCTCAATGAATTACTGCCACAGGACTTTAAGCACACACACAGGGACTGAATGTGTTTTCTTTGATTTTTTTCTTGAATCTTCTGCACCATGAATTTCATTTTTGCCTGACTTTTATCTTGCCTAATTATATATTCCAATATATATATAACACATTTTTAAAACTTAATTGCTCTCAAGATCTTTCTCATTTTCATTGTCAATCTATAACCCAAACAAGCTCATCCATCCATTAAACAGAAGGGTTTGTCGAGTCTTAGAGTATGTGGGAGGCTTTGTATTTTATACACTGTAAATGGAGGTAGCATACATCACCAAAGACATATTTATTTAATACTGAATTGTATTAATTTTATTCTCTCAAATTAAAAATTAATAAAAAACTACTCATAACCATAGTTTTTCTTAAATATTTCCTAAACTAATAAATAACTGTGATCTAAAATTACTTCCTATTTCTCAGATTTGAAATTCAGTGTTTATATCACAATCACATTTTTAGTTAAATAATATTGTTCAAGTATAATTATCTTTCATTTTCTACATTCCTCTCTATGTAAGGAGGTGAGAAACCTAGAGTTCCCCTGTGTTAATGCAAAAAAAAAAAATTCATTCCAGTAGGAATAAAAGACTGCAGAGGACTGTTACAGATTTTGTCTTTGGAGTGAATTAGGGTACCTTTGCCACTAAGTGACATTTCCTTATTTAAGTCTTGGTGGTTTGAATGAAAATGGCCCCATAGGCTCACAGAAAGTGGCACTATTAGGGGTGTGGTCTTGTTGGAGGAACTGTGTCACAGGGAGTGAGTGGTCTTGGAGGTTCTAAAAGCTTAAGCCAGGCCCAGTGTCGCTCTCTCTTCCTGCTGCCTGCCCATCCAGATGTAGAACTCTCTCAGCTCCTTCTCTAGCACCATGTCTGCCCATGTTCCACCATGCTTCTTGCCAGGAAGACAATGGGCTAAAACCTCTGAACTGTAAGCCAGCCTCAATTAAATGTTTCCTTTATAAGAGTTGCCATGGCCATGGTGTATCTTCTCAGCAACAGAGGAAATAAGACATGTCTCTTTTTAACAGTTTTGCACACGAGAGTGAGTTACAGGGCTTCAGTTGAAAGTACTTATCAGGCAGCCACAATCTGTCATGTAGTCAGAAAAATTTATATTAGAAATATTTGTAAAACTTACATGAGAAATATCTTCTCTTAAATATGTCTCTAAGTTTGGCTATAAACTTCATTATTCTTTGGGGACAGAACTAACATTTCCAGAGGACCAGAGACCTAAGCAACAAAATGGAGCAGGTTTAGATTCCTGAACATGTGTGCACAGCTCAACCAGTGCCTAACTCACACTTGCTACTTTCAGAGGCAATATGTACATGGTTTGGTGAGGAAGATTTCATCTTCTTTGAACATCAAAGAAATGCAATCCTGAATGAACCTGTTTCAGAGGCTTCTAATTGATATTATCCTTAACTTAGAACCACCACTGTGTGGTAATTGGTTCTTAGGTCTACCCTCCTCACACTGCGATCGATTAGTTGGCAGAGATGGAGCTGCACCTTAATTTCAGAGAAAAACGTCTTATGAATTCTCAGGTTCTAATTATTAAAAGGTGGCTAGGGCCAATAAATTTTCACCTTCCTGGAATCATGTGGAACTACTTTTATAAAATTAATTACATATAATTAAAAAGAGATTACAAGTAGAATAGTTATTTAAAGTAGTTGTATTTATTATATATTGTAAATGTAACTTCTGCTTAGTTATGTTTCTAGTTTGAGACATTATTTTTTTAAATCTTAACTAAAATATAATAAAGTAGCCATTGAGTGAATCAAAATGTTGCAAGTATTTTCAGTTAGTGGTTGCTGGCCATTAAGGGTGTTTCTGCCATACACTAGGAATAATAACCAATAAAACACACCTCAGTTTTTGGGGGGAATATGATAAATGCTTAGTAATGACATTTATAACTAAAAATGACCCACAGATTATTTCTGCAATAATTTTCATGAACAAGGCAATAAACAAGGATGAATTCTACTATGGAAAAGGAGAAAATTTGCTTTTCATTTTTCTTTATTTAAGACAGGATCTCCAGTAGCCAGGTGTGGCCTTGAACTCCTTATGCTTCTGAAGATGACTTTGAACTGTTGATTCTCTTAATTCTGTTTTCCAGATGTTGGGATTCCTCACTTGTGTCCTCATTACCTGCAGCTTATGTGTGCCGGGGATCAAACCTGGCACGTGAACCACCTGGTCTTCATCTCTAGCTCTAAAGTGCATCTACAACCAGCTTACTGGCTGCATTTTTGTATCTAACAACTGTAGTAGGAAGATCAGTTTCTATTACAATGTTCACTTTTGGTAAATTTGTAAATGTTTCTGCTCACTAAGAATCTCAAAAGCTAAGGACCTTCCCTCCCTATGTTTCACAATCCAATGTGGAGTTTCCTCCCCACTTTGTGGTAAAATTTTATTCCCATTGTTTTATATCTAGTTTTGGTTTGTTGTGTAAGTGTACAGTTATAAGATTTTTTGATCTGGGTCTGCCCCGGGTTCAGAGGAAAAAGTGAGGTCCTGCCCAGTGCCATGATGGACTGAGTGGGACAAGGAAACCCACACAAGGAGACACACAGACCAGCACACAGGTGAGACAAGGCAGACAGCCCTGGGATCCGAGCAGAAAACATGGTGTGGCCAGTGCCTTGAGGTGCCGGACAGATGGGCACTATTATGGTTAGCAAATGTGTGGTGTGTGTGTATGGGAGAGAGTGACAGAATGAATGTCCTGTTGACAGAGGCGTATCTGAAAAGGTGAAAGTGGTGAGGAGCCGGCTGAGGTGGGTGGCTTCATTGCCACCCAGGACCATGTCTGGGTCTGTGAATCTGCTGCAGTCTGTGTTGATGTCCCTGGCTCCTGATACCACTTAAGGCCTAGAGGATAGGGCTGCACAGAGCTGGCTCTGCCCCTCACTGGCTGCAACACTAGGGAGAATTGGTTCTCCTCATCATGGGCTGAAACACTTGGGAGAGAGGGTCCTACACCCCACCTGGACAGCACAATAGAGCTGACCCTGTGGTGAGCTTTCCCTGAGTGCCTGAGAGTTCGATACTTGGCCATGCCCCTCGTCTGCCATGTGGTGGTGAGGGCCAGGGAAAGATCTCCCCTCCCCTCCCCTCCCCTCCACTCCCCTCCCCTCCACTCCCTTCCCCTCCACTCCCTTCCCCTCCTCTCCCCTCCCCTCCCCTCCCAGGCCCTCTGCCTGCTTCAGACAAGGGAGCTGACCCTCCCCTTACCAGTTGCAACACTCAGGAAAGCAAGGCCTGCGCCTCTCCTGAGCTGCACGGTAGAGCTGACCCTGTTGACAGGGTTGCAGGTGAACTTACTCTGAGAACATGAGCATGGAAGGTCTGTCTGGTCCCTCTCTGCTGTGGGATGGTCTATATGTCAAATGTGTTGCTCTGTTTGGTTAAAATAAATAAAGTGCTGATTGACCAGAAGCCAGGCAGGAAGGATAGGGTAGGCGGGACAAGGAAGAGGAGAAGGCTGGAACAAGAAGGCTGAGGTGGAGAGATACTGCCAGCTGCCGCCATGACAAGATGTAAGGTACTGGTATGCCACGAGTCATGTGGCAAAGTATAGATTAATAGAAATGGGCTAAATATAAGACTAAGAGCTAGACAATGGTAGGCCTGAGCTAATGGCCGCAGTTTAAATAATATAAGTGTCTGTATGATTATTTTATACATGGGCTGTGGGACCGTGGGGGCTTGGTGGCATCTGGAGAGAAGCTCTCCAAGTACACCTCTCCTCATCTGCCATGTGGTGGCATCTGGAATGGAAGAGATGCCCTCCCTCCACCTTTGCCACCTGTGGTAGGTGGAAGAGCTGGCCCTGAGGTCCAAAGAGGTGGAGAGCTGTTCCTGTTCCTTACCTGTTGTAGCACCTGGGAGAGTGGCCCCTGCACATTGCCTAGGCACCACAGAAAACCTGGCCCTGATGTTGTAGGTGTGGGAGAGCCACTTCTGAGGACATGGAAGCAGGGTATCCAATCTCACCCCTTGTTCATCACTGCAAGGGGTGAACTAGCCAGGGCAATGCTGGAGAGCTCACTCCGGTAGTGAAGACTGGAGAGAGCTGGTAGACTTGCCAACCCTCCAACCACCCAGGCCCAGAACTAGGATTATGATCTGTTAGAGCACATGAAGCTATAGGATATCCATGACACAGGCATCAACACAATATTCAAGAGGAGACCCAGTGGGGGCCCAGTATTGATAGTGTAGCAGAAACCAGAAACCTCATGAACACTTGAAAGTAAAGATATATGGATAAAAGGGAATATGGTGTATTTTACTGTGACACACTACAACTTCCATGATAAGATTTCCTTTTTTAATCTTAAATTTTATTTTATTTTACTTTGTGAGGGAGGTTGCAAGGGCAGAGAATGGATATGAATGGACAGCGAGATGAATGGATTTGAAATACATGATGTGAAAAACATGAAGAATAAATAAAAAGAAAATTTGTTGTAAAAAACTTTTTATCTTATTTTTCTAAATCACCAGATATAGCAGTCACAAATTGTGGAGCACTGAATCTGAAAGTTTCAAGTCACATTCATGAAAATGATTCAAACTCTAACTCTAAAAATGATTCAAGCATGACTAAATTGGAAAAGTTTAAGTAAATGATGGGAAAAGGAAATACTCTTTTAAGTAAACAGCAAAATTAGTTTTTAGCTTAACATTGTTTTAGAAGTATTAATTTACTAATTGACTTTCTTTTTATTCTTTTAAATATCAAAGCAAAATTTTTCAAACAAAATATATCACTTTTCTTATAATTCCAAATATCTAGTTTTGTATCTCCAATGGATTTTTTTAGGATGAAAATAAAAGTGTATATTTAGAATCAGCAAGCTGGACTCCATAGTTGGCATTTTCTTTGGGACATCAACCAGCTTCCAAATAAAATCAGGGAAACATTATTAATTATGAATGCTTGGCCTTAGCTTACGCTTGTCCCACCAGCTTTTATAACTTAATCAACTGTTTCTGTTCATCTGTGATTTGTCTCAGGGCTTTTTAGTTTTCTTGTAGTCTGTATGTCCTCCTTTCCTGCTTCCCCCATGTCTCTCTGGCTGGCCCTTGGCATCTCCCTGTCATGCTCTTTTCCTTCTTCCTGAGCCTAAATTTCTCCTCCTACTTAGTCTCCCTGACCAGAAATTCCATCTATACCTCCTCCCCTGTTATTAGTCATTTAGCTTTCTATTAGACCAATCAGGTGCCTCAGGCAGACAAGGTTAAACAGCAACACATCTTTACATAATTAAACAAATGCAGCAATCTTTACACCATTAAACAAATATTCTGCAACATAAATACATCTTTACTTAGTTAAGCAAGTGCAAAATATCTTTATGTAGTTAAATAAATGCAGTACACCTTTGCAAAGTTAAACAAATATTCCATAACATTTCCTTTTTTGTTTAATTAAAATGAAAGGTTTGAGCTGTAACATTGTAAAACTGTATATAATAAGAACAGTTATCAAGTAAGAATTACATTTACAATATCAAGTCTGTTTGTATCTGGCAAATTCAGAGAAAATACTCTATTATCTATCCTATTTTGGTTAGTCCAAAGTTGTATAACTAATTTACTTTGTATCCTAATTGGTATTACCAATCCAAAATTATCTTTTTAGGCCTCAAAATACTTTCTTAGATAAACAACTTAAGATTTTATGTTCCTCAACCTTACAAACTTTACATCTCTTATTTAAGTGTTTTTTTCTGAAATTGGTAACAAGGAAAACTATAGCTATAAGTATCTCATTTTCAAAACCATTAGAGACCCAAGAAAGATATAATAAAACCCAAGTAAGCAGGAAGTATAGAGCAAGCAAATTCCAAAACTATAGAAATGACCAAAGCAGCTGTCTGCCTGGACAGTCACCCAGTTTTCCTCTGTACCATTGGGGCATCCATCTCTGGTCTACTGGAATAGATTATCTGACAAACTTTTCTGTGAACAGGAATTTTGAAAGACTGTCTCACCTTGTCTTGGCAAAGTTCAGCAGCCTTTTTCCTTTGTGTCCTGCTTGTACAGTTTGGACAACATACTGTCAGCAATCAAGACAAGGGCAGTTTCTTGCCCAAAGGGCAGTTTTGCCACAATGAAGTGAATTTCATTTGGAGATTCTTTGGTGCCCATTATCCCTTTATGAAGCATATTGGTGCTGCCAGGAGCAGAAGTGTCTCACTGTCATGAAACACCTTAAGTTATTAAACATCTTAAATGCCATAATCTGTAGGTGTCTGAAGTGTTTGGAGACCAACTATCTATCTAAAATATATCTGTTTAACTTTAAAAACATACCTAACATTAGTACAAGTTTGATTATTATAGGTGACTATTAACTTGTATTTCTTAATTATACGTTATATTTTTAAATGAGCTGCACAGGTACAATACCTTAAACAAGAGTAGAAACATACATACATACAGCATATAACCTTAATTTTGTATCAATATACAAAAATCTGTACCAATGCAAAATACTTGAGGTAAACAGTTGTCCTTTTATTCTATATTCCTACATCCCCACTAAAAGGTGCCTAGAACCCATAACCAATTGAACACCAACTCCACCTCTTGAGAATGTAGACATTGTATTCTCTAAACTGCTTCCTATTTTCTCGGGGTAATGGCATTTCAAGGAGATCCCGAGAAACTTGAGATAATGGTCAATTCCTAAGAAAACTAGCTATAACATTTTTTTTTCAGTCTCTGCATAATGGGAAAGTATAAGGCTTATCTGGAGTTCTGGCTAGAATACTTGGTGAGACTGGACCATTTCAGCTAGCAGCCTTTAAGTTGTTCTGAATGTAGAACTCTGCAGAAACTGTAACAGAGGCCCTCTGAAAGCCTGGATCATTTGGGCCACTCATTTGCATTGGTGTCTCATCTGAAAATACTCAAACTTTCAAAGGTAACATACATATCTGTATTTACATATATGTGGACTGTGTATTGTACACATGTCCACCAAAGTTGACTTTTTGTGTATGTCTGTGCAGGTTAAAGATATCTGTCAACTTTATAATTTGTTTGGACTCTATAACCAAACCTCTATCCATGCCATAAGAAAGGATGACAAGTAAAAATAAGTCATGAAAACTCTGTAACCAGTAAGATTTATGTTGTCTTATCCAATCTCAGAGCTGTTCCCATGTCAAGGAATCAGCATATACATCACCTGTCTTGTAGTTTTTTACATTTATTTCTTTGTCTGTAGCCAAGACTTTCAGGGTATCTCCTCCAATCAAAGTTAGTCTTTTTTAATTTTGAGAGAATCCACAGTCTTTCATTTCCTATGGAAACAAAAGCATAACCTTTACCCCAATACAATACATTTTTCTGAATTCCGTTTTAAAGTTAAGATATCCCTAAAGTATCTAGGCTGGTTTAATTCAGCAGTTCCTTTTATAATCCCATGTCTCTTAGCAGCTGTCATATGCTCATCAGCATTCAGAAAATTCAAAGTCAACAAAGTACCACACAGGATCCAGACTTTCTATGTATTTCCCATATTTACATGGCTCTTTTTAAATTATTAATACTTTACTTGTTTTAAAAAGCCTTTACTTTTAAGCTATTTATTTCTTCCTATAACTGTTTATTCCCATTTTTTTTCTTGATTATGCACCTATGCACATGAGAACCTGTTTAAAGGCTTTTTCAGTCTGGACCTGTTTACTGCACACCTGTAGCGTTCTCTGCATGAACTGAACTTTAAACTGCTATGTGGCAGCTAGGCCCTCTGCTGTGTGGCTCTGATGGCTGGCTTTGCACCCTCCTTGGGTCCATGAGAGGGGAGCTGGGAGCTGTGTTTAACTGAGAACTGTGCTCGAACTGTGGCAAGTGTTTTTACTTAGCTTGCTGTTTCTACTTAGCATTACTGCTGCTCAAGTGCTCTGATGCACATCAGTGCCTCTTAAAGGAGTCATATTTTGTCTTCTGTCTGCCATAGTGGTCAGGGAGACTTTGATGATGACATAGTGGTCAGGATTGTTTCTCTTATCTTTTTTTTTTTTTTTTTTTAGATTCATTTTATTTATTACATATACAGTGTTCTGTCTGCTTGTATGCTAGCAGGCCAGAAGAGGGCATCAGGTCTTTTCATAGATGGTTGTGAGCCACCATGTGGTGCTGGGAATTGAACTCAGGACCTCTGAAAGAACAGTCAATGCTCTTAACCTCTGAGCCATCTCTCCAGCCACGTTTCTCTTGTCTTTTGAGAGTATTTGGGTTGCCTCTGCAGCTTCAGGGTCTTGGGCAGCTGGAAGGTGGGTGACATGTGGATCTTCTTTTTGTGATTGTGGACCCCTTCATCACTGCCTTTGTAGTTTTTGAAAACTTTGGCTTTGGCTTTGGCTTTGGGAGGGGCAGGAGCTTCCTTCTGTGTTTTTGGTGCCCTCTTGGCCATGAGTTTTTTCATTGTCATAAAATACAAAGATGGTTACCATTTCAAGTAGAACATAATAGAAAATGAGTTAAGATTAGAGAGATGTGTAAACTATCTCAAATTTTAAAAGCCTGCTATTAACGGTTTAAAGGAAAAAAAAACAAGAAAGAAATATCTGTCCTCAAATATATGAATACCTCTGGAAGGATAGTCAGAACTGTAACATACATGTTCACAAATTACAATTTTAATTTCCCAAATCACCACTACCCCAGAGCATCAGTGATGGCTAAATCTTCTCTTACAGCATTCCTAGAAATGTAAGAGCATAAGAAATTTTTTCAAAAAGGTATCTTAATAAATCATTTCTTCTCTCCAACAGTGTCTCATACTTTAGCTTTTTATCATGACATTTTAAAAAAAATTACAGCTGAATTATGATGTTCAGTTTTGGGGTATCAACAAATGTGAATGAAGAGATTCCTTTTGTGCCTCTTTAACCACTTACCATTTAGTCTGTTTGAATTTCAAACTTTGGGACACAAATTACAACTTTAATACATGATATTTTACTTCATTTATTTTTATTTTTTATTCTTTTCTCATACAATACATCCTGATTACAGTTTCCCCTTCCTCTATTCCAAGTTCCTCTCCACCTCATCCCCCACTCTTTCTGTCTCTCACTAGAAAGACAGCAGGCTTCTCAGACTGTGTTCATTTGTTCATGGAAATTTGTGGCTGCAGAGTTGTGTGTCTCTGAACTTTCTTGGACACTAACTGCCTCAATGTCCTCTGTTTCTGTTTGTCATTTCTGCATTGTGAGATTTTTCCTAATTGTGTTAGATTTCGTGTTGGGCGGTTGGTCTTGTTCTCATCTTATTATGAAACATGAATAAATTTCCCTGATAAAATAAAATGCTAAATGTTAAATTATAATTATGTCTTTTTGCAAGCAAGTTTTTAAAGTAGTCCAATATGTACTTTCTATGTCTCTTGGTTTTAGGCATCCCTGCTAAAAGCCCCACCTAAAACTAGCATTATGTGTTTCCTCAACTTTTTCCCTTTTTAAAATAACTTTTTATAAAATTACAGAGTTTTATTTTATGTAGAATTTGTTAGTATATATTTTGAGGAAGCAATTATCACTGTTTGTTTTGGGATACTTTCTATGCAAAAAATAATCAGCAAACTGGAAATCTGTTCACAATTCTCATTTGTTTACTATTTTAAATCTTTATTGTTTTTTGGGCAGTGGAGGGAGAGGGGTTGGAACCTAGAGTCTCATGCATGTTAAGAAAAAACTCTGTTACTATACACATGCCCAGTCCTTAGCACTTTACTTCTGAGCTTTAAATATAGCTTTGAATAAATATTTGTAATAATCTTTGCCGTATAAAACAATGAATTATCTGCATTTTATGAAGCTTTTAAAAAATAATTTTCATATATTCTTGCCTAAAACAAATGTAAAATCAGTATTTAACATTGTTTCTTCTGCAGAATTGTGTAAGGAATTTGGCTGAAATTATGCAAAACCGAATAACCATAAGAAAAGAAAGCATTGTTTACTCTCAGGTTCTAGAACCATTTTTGCATCAACTGTTAAGAATGTGCACGAATTTATTTCATAACATTTAATCTTATGGACTTTACAATTTTGAGATGTAAAATCATTAACAGTCACAGACTGATAGAGTTAGAAATGTCACTGTACATCAAGGCAAAGTTACTATTTCACAATGTTAATTAACAAGAATTGTTATTCCAGGAAATTTTGTTCATGAAAATGACATTAAAAGTAGTTGTTTTGTTTGAGAAATTTCCAGGAATTCCATTATTTCAAATAAATTGTACCAGCCTAGCTTCCCTAGCATAAACAGTCTTCTCAGAAAAATTTGTTTCCTTATTTGTCTTTGCTTTTTAAAAGACTTCAAAACATTCATCTTGCATGTCCATCAATCCTATACTATAAAGAGTTTGTCAAAGCTCAACTAATATCTGGCTCTACATGGGACAATCTTATTTAAACAAAATGCTTGAAATTTGTAGATGTCCTTCCCTTACCTTTGTCCTTGCCAGATCTAAGTGTTCATGAAAATGATGGTGTCCTTTTTGCACTCAAAATTCACCTTGGATTTGCTATGTGAACAGTCTTGTCTACTAGCGGCAGGTGACGGTTTTCTGTGGGGACTTCCTCCACATCACTTTTTTATAACTGTCTAATGCAGTGGTTCTCAACCTTCCTAATGCTGCCACCCTTTAATACAGTTCTTCATGTTGTGGTGACCCAACCATAAAATTATCTCATTGCTACTTCATTATTATGATTTTGCTACTGTTATGTACTGTAGTGTAAATACCTGTGGATGGTAAATATTTATGCTACAATGTCAATGGCGACCCCTGTGAAGGGTACATTTGACCCCAAATGGGGTTACGACCCACAGATTGAGCACCACTGATCTAATGGGATTATAATGAGAAGCTACTGAGTAATTAATCCACATTGTTAACTCTGTTATCAAGTTTTAATTTTTTCAAATGATTTTTCAGAATTTACTTTTTTAGAAAACAAAAATTTACTTATTTTCAATTTTATTTATTTGTACCCTTTTGTAGTTTTCCCTATATTTTATTAAAAGCAAATTCTAACCAACTTAAATGCTCAACAAAATATGAACAGAAAATGAAAACATGGTACATGCTGAAAGTGGAATTTTGTTTAACTATAAAGAAAATTATAAAATATACAGGAGAATATAGATCTAGATGGATCTAGAAATTATATTAAATGAGGTAACCCAGACTCTCCTTACAACATGCAAAACCTTAAATTCTTTCATATTCAAATTCTAGATTTTAGTTTCTGTGTGCCATGTGGATTTAAGTCATGAAATGAGAAAGGGGACCGTGAGAGGAGAAAGAGGTCTTACAGATGGGGCAGGGAAAGGTGCTATAAAGGGAGAGAACTGGAGGGCAGAGGTACAGGGAGGAGAGAGGAGAAGAGGTTCACCAAAGAAACCCACAGTCTGTGTACTAATTATGAAGACAAAATAAATGCAAGTTGGATCAATATGTTAATAGTGAGCATTTTTATTTTATTTATGATTTTCTTTAGACTATTTTTATCCTTTCATAATTTAATAAATATTCAATATTGTCATAAGTTTGTTTATATATCAAAATTCTCTTTCTTGCTTTTGTTGGAAGATTTTCGGAAAATGGTTAGTGAAATTTAGCAAGTGTGTTTTGCTATCTATTAATTAAGTGGTTTATTAACTTCAAACAATTTTTCTATTTGTAGTAATGTTAACTATTTACTACTATTAAAAAGGTTTGATATCAGAAAGAATTTTAGTAATTATAGGGTAGCAGTGCTGAAATATGCCAGTATTTGATTACTTTTGTCCTCAAATTTTCATTCATTAATAGTAAGTGTCCAGTAAGCTTCAGATCTCATGGTCCTTTTTCTGGCCTTTGGTCTATTTGTCCTCTATCTCATGCTAAAGCTTCCTCTTCAATTTGTTGTTGCATGTAATTCTGTGATTCTATGATTTTTTTATCACTTTGTTTTCCACTTGATATTTTATTTTGCTTATAAATGATATAACCCAGGAGTTCTTCATTTTATTCAATTTTATGGGTTTTGCCTTTGGATAAATTTAACTGCACATTTATTATGATCAGTGATATTAAAAAAAGTTTCATCAGTGTCTGAGTGGGCAGAAGACACAGATGGAGGTCCTCCAGACTTTTTGGCCTGGGGCAGGGATGGGGGTGTATCATAATCAACCATGAGCCTGCTAGGCACCTCTGGCACCAGGTGATCAGGTACCATCACACCAAGTGCTACCTGAGGTCTGTAGACCCAGGCATGGGGGAGAAGAGAGGCAATAGCTTTGCTCCACTCCTCGTGGCTGGGGTGGGCAGTACTCAACGAAGCACCAACCTGTGACCCAACCAAGGGAACTGGTTCTGTGTGGTCAGGCACCACTGTGGTGACAGAGTACAGGGTGGGGAGGTAGAAGAGAGGGAGAGGCAGAACTTTATGCGGCCTGGGAAAAGAAGCAAATCTGAAGAGGCGAAGGTTGTAAAAAACTGGGCTGATGTGAGTGGCCACCTGAGTCCAGGGAGATTTCTGGGTCTGGGCTATGAGCAAGGGTCAGGTCTTGGTCCCAGGCCCTAGAGCAGCTGAGGGATCCTGTGTTTATGATTGTAGCTCCTGTCTCTGCTGGGATCATTGCAGGGCCCTGTGGAATGGCTGCCACCTGGGAACAGGTTGGTGTCCTAGGGCTGCACTGCCACAGGGTCCCTGCCACTCTGGGTAGTCTGCATGGGCACCTGGGGCCAGGGTGAGAACCTGGCCCAGGCTGCTGCCAAGGATCGTGTCTAGGTCCATGGTCCTGCAGCTACCAGGATTTTCCAGGAGCCACACAGATGCCCAGGTTCTGCACCACAACCTGTGACCTTCTTGGTGTCTGAGGACTGTGCCAATGCTCAGGCCAAGCTGATTTGTACTGCATAGGCTGTCAACTGGGGGCATTGTATCGTCCAGGCTTGCAGATGAGGGCCATGTCTGGGTCCATGGCCCTGCTGCAGCTGGGGTCTGTGTTGATTTCTGTGGCTCCTGAGACCGTCAAAGATAATGCCGACACATGGGGCCATGCTGGTGTACAAGTTCCATGCTGCTTTGGGGGACATGCAGATCCAAGTGGCCTATGCTGACATCCGGGCCCAGGCTGCTGCTTAGGACCGTGTCTGGGTCTGTATTGATGTCTGTGGGCTATGTTGTCACCGAAGGCCACATAGATGCCCAGGGTCTGGGCCACAACCTATGGCTATGAGAGAGGCCGTGCTGCCACTAGGGACATCCTGACTGGAGTGGCTTGCACTATCACCTGGGCAATGGTGTCATCCAGTCCAGGGCTGCTGCCTAGAAACCTGGCTAGGTCCATGGACCCTGCAGCAGCCAGGGTCTGAGTTGACATCTGGGGCTCCTGTTGTGACTGAGGCCCATGCACATGACTCAGGTCTGGTCGGTCACCTTGGACCACTTTAGTTTCCAAGGACAGTGCCATGCCAGGGTGATGCTGTTCTGGGGGACTAGTGCGACCACCTGGAGCCATGGAGGTGTCTGAGCATGGGCTGCTGCCTAGGGCCATGTCTGTATCCATGGCCCTGCAGATGCCAATGCCTAGAGTGGTGTCCATGGCTCCATTTGCCACAAAGGGCTCTGCAGATGTCTGGGGTCTGGTAGCCACCAGGGAGCATGTTAGTGCCTGGGGGCCATACTGCCATCTGGACTGTGCTGATCTGGGTGGCTTGTGCTGCCACTGGGGCTAGGGTGGCATCTGTCTAGATCCATGGTCCTCTTGCAGCTGGAGTTGGTGGTAATGTCCATGGCCTGTGTTAGCACAGGAGTCATTGGAACCATTCTGTGCAGAACCACTGGACAAATGAGACAGACAAAAGTTTTATAAAAACTTATCAAAACAGATCATATAGAATACAGAAATTTAAAAAAACTGTTAAACATCTGAGAGTACTGAACTTCTTGTAATTTCTTACTTCCATTGGTTTGTTTGATAAGTAAATGATTAAAGATTCACTGATAACAGTCAATGGCCTGGGTCATTTCACCCCCTCCATTTAGGATACACTCACTATTCTCAGTCTGCTGCTTATTATTCTTATGAGGGTTTAAAATGTCTGTAGGCAGCTTTATAAATGAAAGCATCCTTTACAGCTTATTTGATATATGTACATATCATATATATATATATATATATACTTCTGTTTATTACTATTATTATTATGTCTTCTGAGAATTGAAGATATAAATTATATACCTCATTTGCACACCACCCTCCAGTATCTCTTCCACTCCTTCTCAAATTCACAAATTCAAGAACTCTTTGTGTGTGTGTGTGTGTGTGTGTGTGTGTGTGTGTGTGTGTGTGTGTCTATGTATTTCAGGACAGGGTTTCTCTGTGTAGCCCTGGCTGTCCTAGGACCTGCCTGGCCTCAAACTCACAGAGATCCACCTATATCTATTTCCAGATGCTAGAATTAAAATCATTTGCCACTACTCCCTGGCATCATGAACTCTTCTTTAATTTTCTTTCCTGCATATATGTATATCTATCTCTGTATTTACACATATACATATCTATCTATCTATCTATCTATCTATCTATCTATCTATCATCTATTTATCTGTCATCTATCTATCATCTATCTATCTATCATCTATCTATCTATCTATCTATCTATCTATCTATCTATCATCTATCTATCATTTCCATGTCATATATACATACATATATGTATGTATACACACACAACCAATTGAGCCCCTTTTAGTAATGTTTGTATGTCTACTTGTTTAGTACTGACCACTTGGGGTGGTAGGCTGTCAAGAGGGTCATCCATGTGTAACACTGATTCTTTTTTCCTCAGCTCTTAAGTGTCTATAGCTCACCACAGATGAAGTATCATATATTTGTAATCCATGTCCTTTATTTTAAGTAATATTAAAATTTAATGTTTATCTACATTGATCTATATATTATTTTTAGTCAGTTTATTTCAGTATTTAACTACATAAGACAATAAACTTTTAAAAAATGTCATTTCTATATTTTATTTTCTTAAATACGTATCCCTATACATATCTCTTTGCCAACATGTGGACAAGGTATTTTTTTCATAGCTTTGACTACATTTTTTGTTGTGTATTTTACCTTTTCATATTAATTTGTAAACAACCCTTATGTATTGCAGGTTTAGTCTTTTGCTACTTACATGAATGAGTTTTTTTTTCTCTTGATCACATTATGGTGTCTGTATGTGTGATTTGTAATTGGTCTTTGCAGATTGATGTGCATACTGTACCTCAGTACAGCACTATAGGCTATGGGGATCACAGGGGAATGGCAATCCTAGGAAGCCCGCAGGTCAGGCTGGAGAAGTATGAGTATTCCACTGCAGAGCAGAGAGAAGATCCATAGTTGGTGCCACGTTAGTGCCAAGTGAAATAAAATACTTCCTTTTGTGTAAAGGGGCACAAAAGACACCTTACTTTCAAATGTTCATGTGTGTGTGTAAGTCAGAGGACAACTTGCTGGAATCTGTTCTTTTGTGTCACTCATGGTACCTGAGGAGAGAACTCAAGTTATGAGGTTTGGTATCACATGCCCTTACCCTGGAGCCATCTTGTTGGCCCAGGAATACACTTTTTTTTTTTTTTTCAGATGAAAGCAAAGTGCAGAAATCTCTTCTGTATTCCACAAGAGGAATGCTACCTGTGTCTGCCCTCAGACCTCACATGAGCTAAGTCAGTCCAGTCTATCAACAATGAATGTCTGACTGTGCTGTCCTTTGTAGGGCTCACTAGAGAGATGTATGTGTTAAACTCCTGAGGAAGAAGCCTAGCAGAGACCAGAAAAGTAAACCCAGGCAGCCGTTCGCCCAGAACCCTGCGTTTAACTTCTTAAGGTATAAATAAGTATAAATATGCCTAGAAATATATTGTCTCATTATCTTCAGGCTCATTATTTGCCTTTCTCTGACTTCTTAGCTTTTCCAATTTGCAATAATGAGATGGAAATTAATCTCAAACTAGCCATCTTTGTTGCTTCCTAGTTTTTCCTATCAAAAGGTTTGCAAGTCGATGAGTTTTCACTCTTGTACAACAGTGCTTCAGATTCACCAGTGGGTTCCTGGGGCCTACAGTTGACACCTGATTTAGATGCTTTGTGCATTTAAAATAATGCATTGTAAGATTTTTCTTAAAATTAAAGAGGAGGGTGATAGATTTCACCCCACAAGTCATTGTTTCTTTAGTTTTACTGTACAATATGAACCACTAAATTCTTTTTTAAATTTTTGTTTATTGATTTTTTATTGATTTGTGGGGTTAAAAATCAAGACTTCTTTTTATTAGCATATACTTCTTAAATCATAGGTTTCATCAAGACAAGTTCATACATTTATACCATGTATTTTGAGCATAAGGTTCCCTGTTACCATCTCTTATCTCCTCCTCCTCCTTGCTCCAGTCCTCCTCCTCTTCAGAGTAGTCCTTTTTCTACCTCTAGGTCTGATATATTTTTGGAATGCACATTTTTAATTTAGTATCTATTTATTGTACAAAATTCATTTATTATGACATTTCACATATGTACATAATGTATTTTGATCATATTTACCCTCTTCTATTACATTTATTGCCCCATCTCTTCCCTCTTCCCAAATACGCCTTCAATTATTGTATCCTTTTTTTTTTTTTTTAATTTAGCTTCATCATGTGAGAAAAAATGAGGTGTTTGTGTTTTGTGGCCTGACTTATTTCACTTATGATCACATTAAGTAAAGTGGCTTATAACCTTTCACTTCCATTTGAAATATATATAAAATATTTTTATTTAATGTGTCTTCCAATGAATAAAAGTGAGTTTTTGTGACATTATTGAGAAGAGCCTGAATAACATAGGCTGTTTTTTTCCTCTTATTTTTTGTTTCTGAATTTCCATGATTTTAGTCCGTAGTAATCAAATGAAAACTTGTTTCCAATGGCATCTGTTGAATGCATGAACATCTTATGTTTGTGCTACCTTTAGAACCCCACGGCAACATGGAAAGAGAAGCCATAGAAAGTATTGAGAATGTTGACTAGTTCTGAGGAGGTGGATTCTGTAACTTCTCAAACTTCATTTTGCTGAGGAGAGTAATCTTATTACCGTACAGTGGAACACAGAATGACTCTCTTGACTCTTAACCCCTCTGAATGATCTTGGTGAAACCATTTTTGACATTGTTTCAAAAACCACAGCCCTGCAATTATCTAAGAACAGGAAGCATCTGTGCTCCAGAACTGATGTATGGACACAACGTCAATCCTTGTGACATTCTCTAATGGACTAATAAACTGACATTTCATGAGTCTAAGAAAAGAATGTAGTAAATAAGGTGGCTAGGAACTTATGCCAGACCAGTCTCATATCTTCTTTTGGTAATGTTTACTGGACTAGAAAATCTGGGAAATGCTGCCCCATAGAAATATTATACTTGACTTCAGAAAGACATTTTATGGTCTTTCATGTTTGTCTAAGGCAAAATGCAAGGAGAGCTATGAGGTAAAGTGTGACACACAGTCTCTGAACTCTTCCCCTTTTCTAGTGACTCGGTGGCATCACTGTTTCTGGTAAGCCTTAAAGCCCCTTCCCTCCCCCATTCTCCAGCCCCATCTACCCTCACACTGCTTCTAACTCTTCTGGTTGCACTCCTTTATGTTTTTGTTGGATTTATTCATTTCCAGATTTTCTTCTTTAGTTCACATTGGTTAAACACAGAATAGAAAGAGTAAGATTCACACTTCAATACATTTGAAATTAAAGCCTTTCAAAGGCACTATAAGACAAGTTCTGTAATTTAGAAGAAAAAAAAATGTTAACAGTTCATTCAATTGCTGTTAAATTAGCCAAATAAAGTGGAATATTTTTAAGACAGTTATTCATGATTTTTAAATTAACCATTCAATTATTTGAACTAGAGTAAATATGTAAAACTGTATCCGCATATCAATTTTAACAAATATGTTTGCACACAGAATTCTATTCCTTTGCCCTCTCTGAGCAGACTTAATTATACATATGTGAGTTGCAGTTGAGAAAGCCTCATTTATCAGAAACTTGGATATTGCTACTATGGAAAAACTCTTATAGTACTAATTCTTCTCAATATATATTGCTAAGCTTTCACAATTTTGCATGTAAAATTTTAAAACAATTTGATGCTTAATACTTTAAAAATAAAAATATGTTGCTGTTAATTTTTTTATTCATTCTTTGAGAGATTTGTATATTTTTAATTTGTGAGATTACAATTTAATTATATGTCTACCTTACCTTTCCTCTTTTCAAATCCCCCTGTATAACTTTCTCCACTCTCCTTTAATTTCATGGCCTCTTTTTGTAATAATTGTTATTGCATAGATTAAGAATATATATATATTCTTATATATATATATATATCCAAATACAGCCTTTTAAAATTCATATATTACTTGTGCATATGTTCTCATTTAGCATTTACCATTTAGCACTGGATAGCCAATTGGTGTGTTCTTCCTTGGCTAGGGCAACTTCTCCTGTTCCCAGCTTTGCTCAGTTGCCTGCAGTTCTTTGCATAGGGTTGAGGCCTCGTGGGCTCTTTCCCACCAAGTTTGGCATGTTTGTTGGTATTCTCCTTGTTCAACTCAAGTTGGGTCAGTCATGTACGTGAGGTTTTATGCATATAACTTATGGTGTTACTAAGAGACAATCTCACTGCCAAGTCCCTGGTCAGCTCTCTGACCCTTACAAATATTCTATCCCTTCTTCCTCAGTGTTACCTGAGTCTCAAGTATGGGAGTCCTTTGTAGATGTATCCATTATGATAAGGATCCACAACTCTGTATTTTGATTAGTTATGGTTTTCTGTAATGATCCATCTGTTGCATAGAGAAGTTTACTCAATAAAGGGTGAAGATGACACTTATCTGTGGTACAAGGACAATTGATTACAGACTATTTGTAGGCATTATGCTGGTTTAGGAAATTGATGGTTGTAGATTCTTATCCTACAATCATGACTTCACCAGCACTGAGTAGTTACCTAGGTTTGCAGTACCAGGCATGGTCTCTTTCATGTTCATTGAGTCTTTTGTCCAGTTATAGAGCTGTTGGTTACCACGAAGGTATACATGCCATTATTGTACTATTATAGTTGTTATGCCATGCAAGGCACTGATGTCATTCATAGGAGTCATAGCTGTGTAGAATTGTTGGTTCCCTCCCTCTTTTTGAACTTACATGGTGCCTTCTGGTACCATGAAAGCTAGTTCTTAGGGAAAACGTTTAGCACTATTAGGAGGTATGGCTTTGTTGGAGTGGGTATGGCCTTGTTGGAGGAATTGTGTCACTCTGGGGGTAGGCTTTGGAGTTTTCTATGCTCAAGATACTGTCCAGTGTCTCATTCCACTTCCTGTTTCCTTCTGATCAAGATGTAGCCAGTACCATGTCTACCTGAATGTCACCATTCTCCCCATGATGATGAAAATGGACTGAACCGCTGAACTTCAAGTTGCCACCTCAATTAAATGTTTTCCTTCATAAGAGTTGTCATGGTCATGGTGTCTCTTTACAGCAGCAGAAATCCTAAGACAGGAATTGGTATTGTTGTGGTAGGCTGGGCCATGGTTTTTTAGAGTGATATGGACTTTGGAATGTTGGGTTAGGAAAGCTGTAGAATGCTTTAAGCACTGGTTAATGGACCATACTAATAGGAGCATGGAAGACAGTGGTGCTAGGAGTTGTTTGAAATATCAGGCTCAAGAGGTTTCAGAAGAGAGGAATTTTAGTATGTTGCCTACAGATCATTCTTGTGATATTTTTGTGAAGTATGTGGAAGGTTTTTGCTCTTGTCCAAAAAGTCTACATGAGGTGAAAGTAAAGACTTTTGGATTAATTCCATTGGCAGAAGAAATCTCAAAACAGCCTACTATACACCCTGTTGTATGGTTATTAGTGGTAACTCTAATGAAGATTCATAATGAAAAGAAGCAAGCTGAGCAAATAAAAATACAAAAGATTTTTGCAGATTGAGAAAAGGGGCACCAGGAAGTAGAATAGAGCTAAATCCTGTGTTCAAGGAGATGAATGGATTAAGAAATTAAATAAGGGAGTAGTGACCTCAGGTCAAGATACCAACCAACTAATTTTCTGCCTTGTAAGAGGAACTAAAGAAAAGCTCAGAGCATAATGTGGCGAGGTACACCTTTAATCCCAGCACTCTACAGGCAGAGGCTGGTTGATCTCTGAGTTTGAGATCAACCTGGTCTACAGAGTGAGTTTCAGCACAGCTAAGCTTAGTCAGTGAAACAGAATGCTAGTGAAGATGGAACTGAATGAGGGTGGCATGTTCCAGCTACAGTAAGCAATAGAACTTGCTAGCTTCAGCCATGTAGTTCTAGAATTAAGGATAGAAGAAAGGTACTATGAAATTTGCCCTCTCAACTAAGGAAAGCTGCTGAGGCCAGGCGTGTGTCAGAGGTATCCTAGTAGAAAGGCCATTGTGTGAAGCTGTGAAGTTAAAGGCCAGATTGCCTTGGAACCCCCAAGATGTTAGAAATGCCAGAGTGGTGAGATACCTGCCCAGGATAACTGCTAACAGGGAGGGAGTAAAACCAGCCCAAAAGAAAGAAGTGTGCTTCATTCAAAAAAGGTGAAAGGATTTGGAGGTCTGAAGAGCATTCTGACATTAAACATGGAGATGCAGAGCTTGGAGTTAGCCCAGATGGTTTTCAGTCTTACTTTGTTCCAGTATTTCCTCACTATACTCCCTTCCCTACATTTGGAACAGTAATGTATACCATGTGCTCTTATATATTGGAAGTATGTGATCTATTCTATGATTTTGATTTTATAAAGGATTACAATTAAGAGACTGAATGAATCTCAGAAGAGACTTCGAATGTTGGATTTCTAAATAAGTTCGGGACTATTACAGACTATGGGAACTTTTGAAGTTGGAGTAAATGCATTTTGCATTATTATATTATAACAAGCTTATGGAGATCAGGTAGTGGAATGTGGTAGTTTGAATTAATTAGCCACCATAATCCCAAAGGGAGTGTCACTATTAGGAGATGTAACCTGGTTTAACTAGGTGTGGCCTTTTTGGAGGAAGTGTGTCACTGTGAGGATGGGCTTTGAGGTCTCTCTTGTTCAAGCTTTGTTAGTGTGATAGTCCACTTCCTGTTGCCTTCTAGTCAAGATGTAGCCAGCACCACATCTGTCTGAATGCTGCCGTACTCCCCACCAAGATGAGAGTGAACTAAACCTCTGAGACTGCAAGACACTACTACCTCAATTAAATGTTTTCCTTTATAAGAGTTGCCATGGTCGTGGTGTCTCTGTACAGCAATGGAAACCCCAACTAAGGCACCCACCATGACCAGTCTGTGCTGCCTAAATATTCTTAGCTGGTGATCTTCCCTGTAGGTTGGCCAATTTACCAGGGACTTCATGTTTAAGAGAAAACTCTCTTCTATCTGCTAACAAATGCTAATAGCTCCACAGTGAGGGGTGCAAACTCTGTGTTCACCTCTCTTCTCCTTTCTGGGATTTGGGCTCACTTAGGCTAGCAACTAGGATGAGTTCACAGATGTTTCTGCCCTTCCTTTTCCATAACACACTGTTTCCTTAGAGTCCTTGACCACCTCTGGCTCTTACAATATTTCTACCTAATTCTGTAATACTTCTTAAGCCTTGGCAGAAAGAGTGTTTTATATATGTTCCATTTAGGGCTGAATATTCTGCTATCTCTTATTTTCTATAAATTAGCCAGTTGTGAGTTTCTGTGTTATTTCTATTGCAAATAGAAGCTTTGCAGATGAGGTTTGAATGATGCATTGACCTATAGACTTGACAATAAGTCATTAAGAGTCAGTTTCATGCTATGTACCTTAGCAAAATAATTGTAGTAACTTCCCCCCTGGGGCTAGCCACAGGTTCTTGGCCTGATAATGGTGTCAGGTATGGAACTTATCTTGTGGGTTTGGGACTTTAATCCAATTAGAAAGTAGTTGGTTATAATACTCAAAGTGTTTATGGCACCATGGTACCAGTGAGCATGCTTTGCCAGGCTAGAATTCACAGGGTTTACAGGGTTTACTGCTGGGTAATGACTAGTTTTCTCTTCTGGTAGCGTACATAGCATCATCCAGCACTATGGAGGCTAGCCAGTATGGCTGAACTTTTCAGACAAGTGTCAGCTTGATTTCTTGATTTCCCTGTATTTGATAACTCAAGTGTGTGGTAGCCACAGAAATAGTCAAGTTCTGGAGGATAAGTTACCCTCCAAGAGCAGTCACAGTCCTCTGTAATATTTGGGTGTCTATTTATTACAGGTATTTTTCCTCTAAAAGGAAAGAATCACTATAACTAACTTGAAAGTTTACCATCAGTTCATTTCTCTCTTAATAAGTATCATGTGCCATTTCTCAGGGCACACTTCACATCCTAAATGGATCTAGGTACTTGCCCTTCAAGCTTCTTAAATCTGCTACTCTCCCCTAATTTGTGAAACTCTGCAGGGCCATCTAGCCCCCTTAGTTGCTGGGGAATGACCAAGGCCTTGATTTGGCTGCTCTGTGGGCAGCTTTTCCTCCCTAGTGGTCTCACCTCCTCCCCAGATAAAAATCTGAGGGCTTGATCTGTCAGACTGTCCAGTTGACAGGAGTAGCTATGAAGGTGAATTGAGGTGAAATTCTATTTTGTATTGTCTATTAAATAATCATTATTAATAAAAATGTACCAAGCCCTATTTCAGACAAATGCAGGCACAGATACAATCAGGAAGGTAATCCTGAAATCTGTAGCAGGAATCTTAGAAGGTCTTATTAATTAATTCAAACCTGAAGCCAGTTATTGGGGTGAATGCTGGAAGATCAGAGAAGCAGAACAAGCCACAGCTTCCTCACCTCACCAGTTCCTCAGCTGGTCTTGTTTCCTCAGACTGCAAGCTTCTGAGTCCTCATCCAAATGGGTCTCAGCTGAACTACTGCTAGAAGCCTAAAAGCTTAACCAGCCAAATGCTTCTAGTTTCTGGTCTTCACACCTTATATAATCTTTCTCTTTCTGCCCCCACTCCCTGGGATTAAAGGTGTATGTCACCATGCTGGCTGTATCCTTGAACTCACAGAGATGCAACTGGCTCTGCCTCCCAAGTGCTGGGATTAAAGGCATGCACCACCACCACCTAGCTTCTGCTCTAGCTTGCTCTGACCCCAAGGCAACTTTATTAACATACAAATAAAATCACATTTCAATACAAATAAAATATCACTATAGAAATCAGGTGGGTGAGTTTTGAAATCTGCTTCTAACACTTACACGCCACCAGGCAGTTTGATTCACTTTCCTTGTCTCTGTCTTCGTTGGAAACAAAAGCTGATTTGATGCTCAAAAGAGAAATGTCCACATAAAGGCCTTTGGACAGTACATGTATCATAAGATTAATTGTTATTATAACTTCCAGCCATTGTTATCCAATTAAACTGCAGAAGAAATGACATGTATCACTTCTAGACATCTAACTTTAAGAGTGTCAGCTACAGAATCTATCCTAATGTATTCCACAATTAAAATAAGCCCCTCAAACGCAAGTTAAAAAAGAATAGAAATTGAAACAAAATGGATAGTTATGGAGACTTTTTTAGTTTACTTCTAGGATAAAAATAAAAACCCTTTACTTCATAATTCTAAGTCAATAATTTAAACTTTTTCTTTTTGCCAGATAATTGTCACCTTAATTAAACTGTGATGATGGTAGGTCAGGGAAGATGAGTCCAAGTGTGTGACAAGACAGAGCATCATGCAAGGAAATGAAATGTAAGACTATGTTGTGTGTTCGTGCATGCCTGTGTGTGTGTGCACATGTGCATGTGCACACATGTATGTTTGTGTGTGTGTGTGTGTGTGTGTGTGTGTGTGTGTGTGAGTGTGTGTAATATGCAGAGATGTGGCTGATCAGTTAAAAGCACATACTGTGCTTACAGAGAAGCTGAGATCAGTTACCAATATTCATGTCATATCAGACAGCCTACAACTACCTATATGGCCAGGCCCCAGGGATCTTACACACTTTTCTACCCTGCATTCATGTGAACACACCCCTACACACATAATTTAAATACACACATACACATGCACTCACACATGTGTAACCTTTGTTTTAAAAATAAAAATTTCATTTTAGAAACTAACTTGAATTTAGAAAAGACACAAAGTACAGAGAGGTTCACTTGCTTTTTACAGTGTTATCATAAAGGAAAATATTTCAAAAATGAAGAAAATCACTTTGCTATAACTCAGTGGCAGATTTTGTATTTCAAGGGCTTTTACATTGGTACCCTACTTCTCTTCTGAGTTCCAGTGGTGAGGATAACCTCTCCGCTGCTTAGTAATCTTGTCTTCTTACTGTGCTCCAACCTGTGCTAAAGTCTCAACCTTTCCATGTTTAGTGTGACTCCGGAGCTTTGAAAGAATGTCTATAGGGATTTTCTAGAGCATCCTATTAGGATTTATCTGATAGTTAGGAAAGCAATGGTAAATTGTCAGCAGGGATGCCAAGGAAACAGTTATCCCCGGTCCTTACTGCCCCATGTCAGAGGGACATGGCCACCACAGGAAATGATTGCTGGTGAGAAACTTGTCACTCAGTTCAGGTGATAAATCGCATGTCATTTTCTCATGTAATAAATTATCCTAAAGTTAATGCCTTAAAAACATGTCTACTTATTTTCTAATGGTGCTAGAAGTACAACATGGAGATCACTGAGCTAAAATCAGGGTATGGGCACAGCTGTGGTCATTTCTGACGTCTTAGAGCTACAATATTGGTACCACTGTGCTAAAATTAGGATGTCATCCAAATTGTGGCCCCCCTGTTGTCCGAGGGGACAGTCTGACTCCTTGTTTTTTCTAATTCTTGGTGCCTGCCAGTGTTCCTCGATTCATATTCCTCTGTCTTCAAAAGTAACACCCTAGCATCCTCACATCATTCTCTGACCCTCTCTTTTGCATCTCTTTTCTTAAGGATCTCTGTGTTGGCCTTGGGTTCTCCATCTGAACCTAGGATGAGCTTCCTATTTTAGAGTTACATTATTAACAACTTTGATTTTCCTGTGCCAAACAGTACACTCATGATACTGTGATCAGAATGTGCAAACCCTTGAGTGTGAGCAGTGGGAGCATTAACCTGTCAATAGCAGCTAGTGTTTGTAGACTTTTCTACTATAAAGCAACTAGTTTCTTATATAATATTTTTAAAGAGATTTTTTTCATAGTGTGTGTGTGTGTGTGTGTGTGTGTGTGTGTGTGAGAGAGAGAGAGAGAGAGAGAGAGAGAGAGAGAGAGAGAGAGAGAGAGAGAAACCTTATGAGTTTATGTGTGCCACATGCACCTGGAATTTAATAGAGACCTGGAGAGTGAGTGGATATCCTAAAACTGGAGTTGTGATCAATTAGGAGCTACGTTGTAGATATTAAGGACTGAACTGGGTTCCTTTGCATCACAGTATGTCCTCTTAACTGCTGAGCCATCTCTCCAGTCCCTCATGTAGTGTTTTCAAGTGTCTCTCTACCTGTAAAAAAAAACAAACAAACAAAAAAACTTTGCTTGATCAGAATGTTTAGAGGGTTAAACAATGAATTTGCTGAGTCTCTAGCATATAGACCTCCCAAATTCTAGCTCAAGTTTAGTCCAATTCATCCTCCAAAGCGGAAAGTCGATTCTCTCATTTCTGAAATAAGCTTTCTTACTTTTGTGTCACTATTTTAATGACATGAAGTATGTGATATACTGTCACCTTAGGGAAGCATGCTGTCCACAATGTTTCCCGGCTACCTCAGTTCCTTTTTAAGTTTGAAGAGATCAAGGGTCATAAATACATGACTTAAATGTTTGCTGTAGCTCTATGTATGATCGATTTCTGAAAGTTTTTATTGTACATTTCTGAATTAGTCACATAACTTGCTTTTATATAATTACATATATTCATACTCATTTATGCTACATTGAAATATGGATAAAGCAATGTTTTACTAAATGATTGCTGGATAGAGGCACTCCTCAATTAAGTAGTAATGTGGAGTTTAGCAGGAGTTGCCTCTTAATCTAAGAAAATGGGATTTTACTTCTTGTCTACAGTACTGTACACTTGTAGCTAGGCCCCTGAAAATACTCTGTGTGAGAGTTCTGTGTTTCTGGGAGAGGGGAAGATGGGAAAAATACAGTGCACTCATTAGTTCTGACCTTGGAAGCTGGTATTATTGACTTGTCCTCGGTCCATGAAGTTAATAGGGCTCCTTTACAATACTGACATTGTGCTTCAGTGTGTGGGCAACGTGATACAATGATGGTTTGGAAACGGGTCTGAAGTTCCCGTTCCTTCTGTTCAGTTACACAAAAGCAAACAGTATTAAAAGCCGTGGATATGGAAAATCAGAAATAGAGTATTGATTTTTTTTTAAAAGAAGTGTGATACAGGGGGAGAGGAATAAGATGTTTTATTGATCTCCTCTATTTTTTCATGTTCATTATGCTTTGACACACAATAATATCTTCATATGAATATAAATTTACATTGGGCGTATTGTTCCCATGTCTCTCTCCCCTTCCCTTGTTCCCCTCTGTGTTAGCCTAGGAAGCTTCATTTCTACTTTCATGTCATATGTACACATTCTATGTTTGGAATTACTTTTGTGAGGCAGGTTTAATTTACTTAGTACAATTATCTGTAGTTGTATACATTCTATTGCAAGTTATATAACTTCAATATTTCAATAGTTAATTACTTTTAAAATTAGCATGCAAGGTATCACTCTGACAATTCTGAGTTTGTGCTTATTAGATTTTTCTTCCCGTTCACTTCCGTGTGTTCTTGGGTTCACCCTTCCTGCTTCCTCCTTGCCTACTTTAATCCTCCCTTCATCTTTGTGTTAGAGTTCTAGGCTTTACCACATTTAAATCTATATGCACTTTCCTGTCTTCCAGAGTAGGATCCACATGTGATAAAGTTTCTGAGTACTGCTCTTGCTGTATGCCTGAGTTCAGTTCCCAGCACCACGTAGGATGAAACTCCAGCACTGTGAGGGCTAGTACTCTCTTTTGGACTCAGTGAACACCTGTACTCATGTGGAAATACTCATATACAGATAGATACACATACATGAACTTTAAAATGGAAATAAACCTTTATTAAAAAGTATTTTGGGGGATGTGTGTTGACTAGCCAGTAAACCCCAGTGATCTGCCACTTCCACAGTTCCAGAATTAGAAGTCTGCACCAATACATTCTGCTTTTTATGTAGGTTTCAGAGAGTGGACTCCGGCCCTCCCATTTGGAAGAAACGCACTTAACTGGCCAAGCCATCTCCCCAGCTCTGTATGTTCTGTATATTAGTCATTCATCAGCTGTATAGCAAAGATTTTCTTCAATTCTTCAGAATATATCTTCAATTGGTTGTTTCCTTTGCTGTGCAGAACCTCTTTAACTGAATAAAATCCATTTATCAGTTACTAACATTATTTCCTGGAGTCTCATTCAGAAAGTATTTATCTATGCCTAGATTTTGACACGTTTCAGTACTTTTTTCCTCAAACAGTTTCAGAATTTCAGGGAGTAGATTTTCACAAACACTGGGGGAATTAAGATGTAGAGCTTTACATCAAGGTTATGGGATCTTGCTACTCATAACTTCATGAGTCCTGCTGTTTCTGAGTGAAACATTACAGAATGGGACATACCTGCGTATGACCATACAGTAGTTTAAAGAAGATGTCCCCCTAGAAGTCTTCGGCATTTGAATACTTGGTCCCCAGTTGGTGGCTGTTTGGGAAAGGTCATGAGGTGTGACTTTTTGGGAAGAGATGTATCACTAAAGGGGGCTTTGGGGTTTAGAAAACCCCTGATATTGGGCTGCATCCTCTCTGCCATCAACTGCATCTTCTCTGTCTTCTTGTTTTGGTTTGAGTGAAAGCTCTTAGTTGCTGTTCCAGCTGTCCACCACTTGCTAACTCTCCTCCTCCAACATTGACTCTAACCATCTGAAACTATAAACCCCAAATAAACTCCTTCTTCTATAAATTGCTATTCTCCCAGTACTTTATCACAGCAGGGAAGTAACAATGAAGAGAGTGACTTTTTCCATATTTGTTTAGTTAATAAAAATAAAATTACAGATGCTAAGGCCTTTGTTGATCTTCAGAACATTAGCTCTGTGAGATTGTAGAGTCCATTTCAAACTTCAGATTAAAAGTCTCAGATGCCATAAGCACAGTCAGTCGGGTATGAGCGAAATCAGGTATGAGAGAAGTCAGGTATGAGAGAAGGGACTAGAAATTCTTGCTTTGTCACTTGCAGCCACATGAACTTGAAAAAACTGCCTCACTTCTTTGGGTATTACAGTAAATCTAATTCTTATCACAGTTGAATATGATTACTGATCTTCAAACCTTCACACATTTAAAATCACCATTCATCTTGTTTCTAAAATGAAAACTCCTCACCCATCTTTATCCTGAACACATGTGGTCCAGGACAGTCAGGGTAGAGCACTGATCTTGCCAGACAGCCTTGGAAGCCTACACTAGAAACAGAGATATCTACTAAGTGCTTTTGAAATCAGTGAAGCAAGAACCTCACACTAGCACCTCCAGATGAGACTGTCAGCTGTCCCCAGCATGCACTTCTTACTCATGGGCTTACAACAGCTCTTTTCTGTCACAGGTGTGCTCTTAGTCAGGTTTAACAGCAAAAGCAACCCCTGTGACAAAAGTAACCCGTGTTCTTAGTGGGTTAATGAAGTGGATCAGTTCCCTCTGGCTGCCTCTCCATGCAGTCACCTTGAGCCAGTAGCTTGCAAGAGACACTTGTTCCATCTTATTATTCCATGACTTAGCTGAGCAGTCAGTCTAGTCTGAAGAAGTATGGACATTTTTTTTTGTAGTAAACTTGTTCCCAAGGTCAAAAGCAGGGTTGCATATGAAGAGAACAAGGCAAGCATCTGTGGTTCCCAACAACATAGTTTCTGACCATTACGTGTGTGTGTGTGTGTGTGTGTGTGTGTGTGTGTGTGTGTGTGTGTGGTTACATCTGGCCTGTATATCGATACACACACACACACACACACACACACACACACACACACACACATACACTTTAAATTTTTAGACAGAGTTTCAAACAGTCATTGGATACCTTGTGATGAAGGCAGGTTCTGTTCCACATATGAGGAACTTGAAAACCATTGTCACCTTATTTTTGAACAAGGCAGACACACAAGCTGTGTTTTCATGAGCTCAGTGTCTTGCTAGCAAAAGTCTTGTGTGTGAGGTATTTTGTCAGAACACATTATTAAATTTCCCATAAAATCAAGCTTTTGAGATTTCCCTTTCATAGCATCAGTCTTTAGTAAGTAAACATATTTTATTTATTTATTTATTTATTTATTTTTAGCTTTTTTGGAGTTCTGAGACAAGAAAGGTAATCATATTATTGCTACTTTGTTACATATTGATATTAAGCACAGTAATATCAGTATATTTTGTGACATGTAAAATGATGACTCTCACATTAAAAAAATCAGAGAAACTATTGAGAAAGGATTTTCTTATTTTGACTGCAAGACATTTCAGAATCTGAACTTGAAGATCCCAATATTGGGCACAAATGCATGGGTTTGTTTGATAGCCTTAATTAGTGATTCTGTAATTGGGTATCATGTCAGTTTCATGTAGCTAGCAGCATTCACTGAGAACATATCTAAATCCCTATTCTTTCATTCTCTTTCAAAATTGTCATTCATTTGGCTGACAATTCATGCATACTGTAACAGCCCTGGGGTGCAATTAATTTTAGCAGTTGCACAACTTAGTAAGAAAAAAAAGCATTGCAGGCATCATGTGTGCCTGGAAGGTCAGATGATGCCACAATTTACACCTTTGTTGCGAGACATGAAAATTAGCAATTAACATAAATATATTGATTAACATATGGATAGTTTATACTGATATTCTAATGAAGCTAATAATGTTTAATCAGCTATAAGCATACTTTCTATCATCTGTAATATACCATAATTCTTTGAAAAGTGAGAATTCAGACATATTTAGTGCCGGTATTGGTTACTGTGTGAAATATGTATTGGAGAAAACTCAGGTCTCCGCTCTAGAAAAATTTAAAAGCAATTTGATCCATATTGATTTAGTGCCACCCAAACTACATCACTGATATACTTGAATAGCTTGCATCCCTCACATGTACCATTACTCTCCGCTTTATTTCATTAATTACTACCAGGAACTATTTAAATACTTAGCAAAACCCCTTTGACAATTGACATAACCTTGTATGTGGACGTGTGTCAGTTTGTTGTCCATAAGTTGACAAAGCCATCTCTGTTTCACACATTTGGCTCTGGACCTTCTGTTACATCTTTAAGATACTATGTTACTCAGCACTGCTGTGGGAACAGAATAGCTGGGTGAGTTAATTTATAGAGATAAAAGGCTCTGCAGGACTTTTCTTTGGGCCCTCTGGGACATCACAGTGGAGTGCTTGATTGACTCGTGAACTGGATGGAGTAAGGGCAAATAAAGGAAGAGGAGGGAGCTGAAGTTCACAACCTGCTTTGAAGGTCTAGCTCCAACGAACTAAGGCCCTTAAAGAAAATCCCACTCTCTAAAGATTCTGGAACCTTTTAGTAATGCTACTCCTGTGCTCACGCCTGTAGCACAGCTACAGCCACCTGTGCTGCCTTCAGACAGCCGTAACAGCCATTAGACCCGGACTTGACTTTGGATTGAGGGAACTCCTCCAACACAATTGTTGGCATAGACTATGGCTCAATAAGAGTCTTCTTCCTGGGCAGCGGTGATACATGCTTTTAATCCTAGTACTCAGGAGACAGAGCCAGGCGGATCTCTGTGAGTTCGAAGCCAGCCTGATCTACAGTGTGAGATCCAGGACAGGCACCAAAACAACACAAAGAAACCCTGTCTCAAAAAAAAAAAAAAAAAAAGAGAGAGAGACAGAGAGAGAGAGAGAGAGAGAGAGAGAGAGAGAGAGAGAGAGAGAGAGAGAGAGAGAGTCTTTTCTTAACTGGCACAAGCATGGGAAGCCCCCATGGTTAAGTAGACACATTTTTAGAAGCACTATTACTGAGGGTACAAATAACATCTATTAAATCCTACTGTATCCTAATCATTGCTTAAAGGATTTTACATACATGTTCCATTTCATTCTCTTCACAGTTCTATCAGGAAGTGACTGTAATTGCCATTTCCATCTTGTAGATGAATCTGAGGCAGAGAGAGGCTAACTAATTTGCCAAAGATAACACAATTATTAGATAATGGAGCTTGGATTTGTACTTGAACTATCTGAATCAAAAGCTTATACTTTTTCCATTAGATGTGAGGGAAGGAGGAGGACAGGTCACGGAAAAATCTAGACATTGTAGGTCAGCACCGTGTTCTCTGTAAACATTTGCCGTGCTGGACACTGAAAACCAACTCTTGCTGTCAGGTTTGGCTAACAGAGATTTTTCTTTGTTTAATCACTGTCTTTGTCTCACAGCGTTAGTTGAAAACTAACAGGCATTATCTGATGCCTCCCAATATAAATAAGCATAGGTCACTGGACAGAAAAAGCAAATAACAAATGCAATTTAAAAGCTAAAGGCAGTCACTGTTGTGTGCTGGGTAACAGAGATGTTCCATGCACCATTTAACTCTTCTTAAGTAAACAGATTCTGCAGATCATCTCTTCTTTGTCAAGGTCATTTGTGACAATTTCCGCTTTAAGAAATGAAATCTGAAGCTGAAGGGGAAGTGTTTGCAAAGACTTGTTTTCAAAAATGGATTACAATGTTGTGGTCCAGTAATTCATAAATGGTCCATCTCTTTGCAGGTTGGCATCCATTCCACAGTGGTCAGCCTCACATGTTGACTGTCCCCTGATGTTACCTTAGCCATCAGTTCTAGGGTACAGTTCTTGTTTGCAGTTCATCCGTCTACTGGCAATGTCAAGTCAGACATCTGGCTATACAGCAGAGAACTAATGAGGAGATGTCAACATTGCACAACTTTCGTGGATTCAGAAAATCTGCCTAAATTGGAGGCAGCAGGAGAAAGAAGACCATTTCATCCACATGACTTGGACAGTTGCACTAGTGCCCTGGAAATGGAGAGGAGGGTTATGGACAGGGCCAGGAGAATAATGAAAAAAGACAGAACAGGCTTGTTGGTAGTCAATGTAGGGGAAAGCAAGGATGGTTTTATTGGACACTCTACTGTTTAGGCTCCAGGTCACAGTCACTGTGGACAGGAATAGGAATGGAGGCTCAAGGCAAGGCAGACAGGGCTTGAGGGCTTCCCAGTAATCACACCTCATCTCCCGACTTGAAGTTGGAAAAAAATGCCCCCCAAAACTAAAGTTTAAAAATAATCCAATTTTTTTCAACTATGAATCACCAAAGCCAGACATTATTGATTTGAAAAGTTTATCCAAGCCATTGTCTACTACCAAGACCATTCTAAAACTTTTATTTTAAAGGGTCCATACTGTGGGAATATTCCTAAGAGACATAGTAAGAGGATCCACTCAACTACTGTGTTCTGCTTCCTTCTTTGTTAAATCTTTTACAGTTACCTGTATGCTTATGTCTAGATTTTATCAGGAAATTTATAGAGGAAACAACCCAAAATACTAAGAGCAAATGACTGCTTTGTTTATCCAATCTATTCAAAAATTTCAGGTTAATAATTATGTAGCCAATCAATGATAGTGGACTCTTTATTACCTCAATATAAATATTGGAAAAATTATTGGTTTGGGCTCTTATTTGGCAATGTTTGGTTGACTTCACCAGAAGGAAACACAATGAAACGTACTTATTCATTTGTTTAATCCTGTTATAAATAGCAAATAGGTTATATTTTATTTTATTTTATTTTAAACCCAGAATATATTAACAAAGAAGTTGCCCACATTGCAGTTCCCTGAACCAAATGAACTTCCAATAAATTGCAGGTGTATTTCCCATAATCATGTAGTCTCTGATGCTTCTGAAGTCATAAGCATTCAGGAAGACACATTAACTTATGTGCGATATATTTTTCCAACTGTCTTCACAAGTACTCAAGCAATAAATTTGGCCCTATAAAGGTGAATTATTAACATAGTAGAGGTTATAATTATGGAATAAAATTTTTATCATTCTTAAGTAAATACAGAGAGCATTATAAACTCATTCAAGCATTTGGGCAACACCTTTCACAGTAGAGTCTCAGTAGCTGCTTATAAGGGATGCTAGATCAGACAGACAAACAGCTGGGCAATTAAAAACATACAACATTGCTTGCAAATCAAAGCAATCCAACATCCCATCCCCTTTTTAAATCTTTGGACTTCTTTCATTATCAAATGTCTATATATTTCCTTTTTGTATTTCATATTTTTATAAATTAAGTCAACAATCAATATATTAAACAAAGAAATGTTTTCTATTATACATCAAGCAGAATAATAGTATGTTCAACTAAATGTCTGTGATGAATCCCAGCACCGTTATAAATGTGTAATCTTTGGCAATTTTCTCTACCTCAGTGCTCAGTTTATAGCTCAATCTACAGAAAGGGATAAAAATAGCAGTTTCCAGAAAAGGTTGTGGGTTTATATTAGTGTCTATGAAGCACTGATGATCTTCTCAGTAAAAATGATCTGCAATGATGGTGATGATGACTGTGGGGTACGGGCAGTGCATTCTACTTTTCTGAACATTATGGAGATGAGATTGTAAAAATATGGTCAAATTATAACAGTGGATGGGGTAAAAACAGCCTTCTCTTAGCATGTTAGTTACACATAGTAGAAAAACAGTGAATAGCATTAAAATAATTTGATATTAGCATATTGACACATAAATGTTTGACACAAAGCTGGAGAGTCACAAGAGAAAAAAAAATCAAAATTCAAGCTAAGAAGAAAACAAGAGATCAGAGTGCTAGGTAGCACAGCCTAGTGCTTTACTTCAGCATACAGTTAACCAGCAGTTTTTCTGAGAAGAAGGTTTCCTGCCGAAGCTGGATGTGTGGGCATGTTGTGCCTCATACGTGCTGAGCAGTAGCTGGAGATCAAATAGTAGCAAATATCTGAAAGATTTCTAAATTAGCTAGTTCTGTAAAAACCAAACGGGTCATTAGGTCACCACAGCTTGAACATATCTGAAATGGTCTCAGAGACACAAAAGGAATGATGCTTCCAATGTAAAGAGACCCAGAGTTAGCTAAACCACAGCTGCAGCCACTGCTATGCCATCTGGGGACCAGGGAAGGATGTGGTGGACATTTGGGCCTCCCTTCTTCCTCCCTCCTTCCCTTCCTCCCCTTCTTCCTTCCCTCACTCCTTCTCTCCCTTCCTCTCTCTCTCTTTCTGCGGGAAACTTGTACTGTGTGGCCCAGGCTGACCTTCCAAACTCTGGATCTACGCAAGTACTGGATGACAGACAGTGTGCTACTGTGCTTGTCAGTGAACACCTTTTGTATGTTGAGAATGAAAGGTTATGCATTGAGAGAAGGTGCAGACATGTGCTTTTAAACCAGACTGTGTTAGTAAAGCATTGTACTTTTCCATTGTCTATGATGTTATATATATATATATGTTATTAGTTATGAATAGGTATACTTTTGTTTCTCAAACCTAACCTTGCTATCTAGATTTCAAATCTTACTACCAATGATCTATTTCATTTGAGACAATTTCCTACATTGTTATTAATTACATACCAAGTTATACATTTCTTGAACAAATGGCCCTTTTATCTAATGGCTTCCACCCAGTAGTACCTCTCTCCCAGTTCCCCCTCTATAGCAGGCACAGAACAGTCATGGGCCGAGTCTTCAATAACCTTAGGCACATTACACAACTCCATATGACTCAATCTCTTTAATTGCACTTGACTATGAACATAGAGGCTGCTCTGTAAAGGCATCATAAGGATGTTGTGAATAATACTCATAAAATGAATGGACTCAGTCTTTGTACAAAGCAGGTGTTCAATGGCATTGCTGACTGTTACTTTTTTTGTCAAATATTTTCTTGAAGGCCTCCATGGAGAATATTTTCCTTCTGATTTAGAGAGTTGTACTAATACCCACAATTTACTGTCTTGGGGGTACTGAGTTAGCTGCCTTAATGAGTGAATGAGACAATGGTACCCAGCATGTAATAGGACTTGCTCTCATCTGTCATTATTAGCAACTTTCATTAGAACTCCAAAATTTTGCTCCAGAAATTCTGCTGAATCTTTCTTTTTTGGCAAGGCATTTTTTCAACATTTCCCCATCGTTTTCCTTTCCCATAGTTTTAAGATTTCATTTATTCAAAAATCTTGTAGGGTCTTTTCTGTTCACCTCGTCTTTCAGTCAGTGTCATTTGATGGTTTGTGGATTTTTTTTAACATTTGAGGGGAGCACGGAGTCTTTTAGATATACCTTATTTTGAGAGAAGGTGAATTAAGCAGTGAAAGACCCATGAGGAAGACCCGCTGCTATGAAGCCTGTTCTCACAGGACAGAATACAAGAAATCAGAATTTGAATGGGAACATTCCCATTTCTACTTTTCACATTTAAGATGATGCTTCTTTCACAGATCAACACTAGCATTTGAACAACAATAAACTGCAAATATGACACCAGACCACTTTTCCTATCAGAAGCCTATATTATAGGTATGTTAATTCTGTACCAATATGCAGCAACATTAAAAAAAAAATTACCTGGGGCTGGAGAGATGGCTCAGTGTTTAGGAGCGTTGGTTGCTCTTGTAAAGGGTCCAGGTTTGGTTCTGAGAACCCACAATGTGGCCCACAAACATCAGTCATTCCAGTTCCATGGGATCTGATGCCCGCCATGGGCACTGTGCAGACAGGGTACACATACATGCATTCAGACAAAACACTCATACCACAAAATAAAAAAATAAAATAAAATCTTAAAGACCAAAAAATTATATGAAGTAGTTTGCAAAATCCTAAATCTCTGAATTTGGATAATAGCAATATTCCAGTTTTGGCATCTTAATTATGACAAGTGAGCTATGCAAGTATCATATGCCGAAAAATTGAAGCTGAGGTGGTTGTGGGAGCTCTTAGTACTGTTTGCTGTTTTTCTGTAAGTATAAAATTATTTCTACAATAGAAATTTCTTTTTAAGTGGCAAGAAAAAAATCAATATTTACAAATATGTTATTTATAAAATAAAGTAATTAGAAATCAGTTAAATCTTTTAAAATATGAAAAAATTATCATTAAATTTTCAATAGCATATTCACTCAATGGAATAATTATACAACCAGTAAGATGTATTTTAAAAACAGGCAAAATTTAAAATGTTTTTATACTATTTTAGTGAGGATAAAGATTCAAACAATAACATATAATTAAAGTATAGTTAAAATCATATACAATATCATAATTAAAGCAAGCATATCATATATTGGGATTATGGAATTCAGGATTTTTTCTTCTGGTCACAGCTTTGTGTGTGTGTGTGTGTGTGTGTGTGTGTGTGTGTGTGTGTGTGCAGGTGTTTGTGGAGATGTATGTGCATGTGTATGGAGGCCACGGGCCCATGTCACATGTTCTCTCCTCCACGTGATTTTCAGTGTCAGCCTGTTACTGAATCTGGAACTCACAATTCTGCAATGTGAAGATTGCAGGCACATGCCAGTGCTTAGCTACCTCAAACAAGGGTTTTGGAACTTAGGTCTTCATGCTTTCTCGGCAAGCTCCTGCTGACAACTGTGCCCCGACACCTTTGTGCAGTTCTCAGAATTTCTATAGCTTTTACCGTGGAAAATCCTCAAAGTTTGAAGCGAGTCTGTGAATGGCTGAGCCTTCCAAACTGGCATGTAAATTAATCATATTGAAACAAGATATTTGAACACAACTCACCAGATTTTAATGAAAATGTATTTAATCAACAGCAGCAGCAGAATAATCTCATCAATCGGGAAGGTATCCCCTTGTATGAGCTGTTGGATTTCCTCCATTCTTCTTGTCAGTCATAAATATGCCAATCTTCCAAATGCAAAAATGACTAATTTCAACTGCATGAAGCTAGATGCTCTGAAAATTCTGCCTCAACATCTGTTTTTCTGGGCACAAGTATACAGGAACACATGGAGTAAAAAATGCAACCTGTGCTGATTCACAGTAATGCTTTGGTTTGAGAACCCAAAAAGTGAATTGCTACCCCCAGTAAAAGCTTTGGAACCCATGGGCACACTTTGGAAGTGTGACAGATGAACTCTCTCTCCCCTTAACACAGTTACTTTTTTGCTTTTGTCAGTATTCATTTGTGCTCCACCTAGGACTTGGCTTTTGTGCCATGCTTGAGAACACCTGTAGCTTGATATCTCCAGGTCATCTCTTAGTCTTTGTTTATAACTTTTCTTTTGACATTCCAATATTTATTATTTGATTATTTTTATTTGGAATTCATTTTTAATGTACTCTATAATGGATGGTCCATAATGCTGTACTGTATGTAGATTTAGTTTCATAGCTGCAAGTTTCCCTGTGTCCCTCCTGACCCTAAGGTCCTACAGCCACTTATTAGATAATTATTCAGAGGCTTATATTAATTATCAACTGTATGGCCTATGGCAGACTTCATACTAGCTAGCTCTTATAACTTAACTCAACTCATCACTATTAATCTATGTATCACCACATGTTTTGTGGCTTTATCTGTGTTTCATTACATGGTGCTGCTTGGACGGTGGTTTGGCATCTCCCCTTACTCTCCTTTTTCCCTTCACTATCTCTCTTGGCTTTTCCTGCCTGGCTCCATCTTGCCCTGCCATAGGCTAATGCAGCTTTATTTATCACCAGTCACAGCAACATATATTCACAGCATACAGAAAGACATCCCACAGCAAAATATTATGTGCTTTCCCTTATCATATTCAAGAATTCATTAGAGTATTTGAAACATGAATGTTAATTCAAGCATGGCCTAATGGCTCAGACCTATAGTTCTAACTACTCAAGAACCTTTTCCAGGTGGAGGACAAATTCAAGACTTGCCTGTGGTGCAAAGTGAGTTTAAGTCCAGCCTATACAATTTTGTGAGACTCTGTCTCAAAACAAAACAATATTAAAGAAAAAAAGGACTGAGGCTCAATCCCCAATAGCAAAATCAAATTAAAAATGCATCTAGATGTATGATACTTACTACAGGCTAAGCTTTTTTTTTTTTTTTTTTTTTTTTTTTTTTATAGCATAAAGGCCTCAAGTAGGAGGTGTTTCAGTAGTGAATGAGGGGCCACACCTTGACACACATGTGAGTGTGAAGAGATATCTGACACATTGTGAAACCATCCTATCACTAAGGGCTGAAGGCAAACACATGCTTAGAAACAAAAGCACAATTCACTGGACAACTTCCACAAAACAAATGATAAGCATTATCAGTCCTTAGAGATCAGTGTCCTGGGCCATTTCTTCCTTGAAGGCATTGCATCCTTTAAAAATGGAAAAGAATATTGGACGTTTTAAAATTATTTAGATAGACCTTGGACAAAATTCAGGAAATGGAAATCATTCGAGAAACCCCTCTCCACTTTCAATAAAGAAAATCTTTGATCTGAATTCACCACTTATAAAGGGTGTGTATGTGCAGGGATCCTTGGAAGATTTTCACCATTTGATGAGATAGCTCTTTGGATGGTTTTCAAGACCTAGAGGGTCCATAATGAAGGATCACGCTGTTTCCATTAGTGTAGTTTTCCTCTCCATGTTTGCAGACAAAGCTGTGAATCGGTCCAATTTCTTGTTTGGCTAAGGTAGTCTTTATTTTAATAGAAAGGCTAGTCAACTTGGCACATTTGCAAATGAGAAGAGCAAATGAATGCAAGTAACATTTAGATCATTTTCAGAGCCAATAGGAAATAACTTCGTGCATGTGACAGCTGTACCTCGCCCCACCCCCTGGTAGTTTACCAAAAAAAGTAATATATCTTGAAGATGATGAAGAGCTCATGTCTGGTTTTACAGCTGTTAATCATCAGGTGATTTTATGATCATGTTGGAGAGGAAATCTAGTTAAGTACAGTATATTAAAAATGCAAGTCTGTCCTTACATAGGTCATGTTCCCTAACATGACACCTCTCAGTGTTTGAGGACTTTTGAATTACTAAATAGGTTAATTGAAAAAGTACTAATTTAGGGAATATTACCAGCATTTATTCACTTATTTTTAGGTTATAAACTAGAGGCCACCTCTATCTAATGCCATATTTCTTTTCCCTTGAAAAGATAAATATATTTTTACAACAGAACCATAGTTAAGTTAGACTGTTTCAATAGATTACTACATTGTTTCTACAACCTGGTGATTCTATTTTATCTATACTTGGTGGTTACAATCATGTAAAGAGACATTCTACACAACTACACAAAAGAACATGAAAGAAAGTCTCATTTAATCCAGATGATGACATATAACATTATGATGCTCCTTGATGTTAATCTGTAACTTTAGAATTAAGCTAGTATTTGAAAACAGATGTTTAAAATGACAACATATACCTGTTTTTAACAGTTATTAGGAGCTGTAGCTAACGAATGATATTTTAATGAAAGTATTTCACACTAATTGAAATGTGAATCCCAGACAGGAGAGTGACTTAATCCATAAGGAAACAGGCACAAATACCAGCCATGCAAGCTGTAAGATAGGATAGATTTTAGGATGGGTAGAATTAATTGGGGGTGTAGTTGGTATTAACTCCCCAACTTCTCTTAGTCACAGAAATAGTTAGTTGCAACAGTACTGAAACCCACTATACACGAAAAACCCAGCATGTTAATGCAAGATGACTTCATCTGGTGGTAGGCCACCATTTACTCAAGGCAGGATCAGGATGTAGAGGCTCCACGTTACTTTGTTTCAATGCTTCTCTTCTAGTCCAGTCAAAGTCATCATCCTGACAATCTCCACAGAGCTCCTTCATGACTAATCCTGTGCATCATCTTCGCATTGATGATGGCTCTGTGTAGCAAGTTCAGATACAGTCTTCAGTGCATCCTTTGACACAGCAGGTCCAGTGAAACTGTTTCCAACTTAAAACAGTCAGATCGAGAGAGGGAAAACTTCACAATTATTCTGCCATCAGAAAGAGCCTCCAGCCGAGCCAGGCGGATCTCTGTGAGTTCAAGGCCAACCTGGTCTACAGAGTGACATCCAGGAAAGGCACAAAACTACGCAGAGAAACCTTGTCTCGAAAAACCAAAAAAAAAGAGCCTCCGGAGTTCTATTTCAAAGAAATTACATACTGGCTTGCTTTCATAAAACGTGTTGTTTTGTTAATTGCTGTTTTGTTTAGAAGCAGAGTCTCATCTATCTGAGGCTGGCCTGGGATGACCTTAAACATCTGATCCTCATGTCTCCATCTCCCAAGCAGCACCATGAGAGGTTTTATGCTGTACTTGGGATCAAATCCTGAGCTCCATGAAAGGGAGGTAATAATTGTACCAATTGAGCCATATATCTATCCATAAAATGATTCTCTGTTTAGGTAAAAAAAAAAAAAAAGGGACTTGCGTGCATTTTTGCTTCTTAAGGACTTATTGCAATGGTTCTCATCCTCCCTTTCCTGGTGCAGTGGAAATCATTCCCAAAACACAAATAGAGAAGCAAAAGCCTTGTTTTGTAGCTGCAAACTATTGTTTGACAGGACTGTGCCTGAGGTGGCCTGGAGTGGAATATTCCTTTACTCAGTGGCACAGACGGACATTTCTGGATGAGATTCTGCCCCCTTGCAGTGGAATGTGGTGTACATTTTGATTCCCTGGCATGCCTACACTAACACCCATCTGTTAAGATGGCATTGTTCCTAAAAGAAGAAAAACAGCATGGTGGTTTGCCAAGTTCCAAAAGTCCTAGGTATGTGGCATACATATATGTTTCTGAAGGTAGTTTCCATATTGGAAAAAAACAAAAACAAAAACATATTTAGTTTGAGGTGCTTTCTCCTAGATCATAAGTTCACTGGTGTCCATTATAAGAAACTCTATCATCAACATATGAATTACAACAAATTACCCTTTTTTATGTTGAACTTGAGAACTGTTGCAGTTGAAAATGATCCATTGGGACTTAGAGTGAACACAAGCTCACTGTAAGCATTTTCAACAGAGTGGAAATATATATATGTACAATATATAACATATATTACTATCAGTTATGCCAAGTGTTTCCTGAGATGATCTGAAAAACAGAACCCCAGTTAGAAAACGGAAAACCTCTTAGCTGTGTAAATGTGACCTGCCAGTGCTGATTGCCTGAGGTGAAAAGGCACAGGGGCGCTTACCTGAAAGCCAAACAATGGGGACCCTGCAGGGCTCAGGAGCTCCCGGGGGCTGCTGGGATAATTTGGTTCCTGACAGGAAAACAGCCTGTTGCTTAGCTACAGGACTCTCAGTGGCAGCCCTCTTCCATCTCGAGCTTCCTGGTGTTTTGTTTTGTCAATGTAGTTCCTTGCAAATGAAGATGTCTGCATTCAGACGCCCATATTACAATTGTTTTGATTTGTAAAAGCAAGTGGTGTTGGGAGGATCAGAACTACTGGGAGATGTAAGCTTCAGAGGACTGTCCCCTGGTGCTTTGGTATTGCTTTTGACCCCACCAAACGTGAAACACTCTACAAGTGTAGGGTTTTAATATGTATTTTGTAAAGACAAAGTAGTTTGATGGTAGAACTACAATATAAATATCATTGGGAATAATAATTTTGTATTAAATACACAAACACTTGTTGCACATACATGTATTGAGAATTTTATATGCACATTTATTTATCTAGCTTGTATTTTTGATCTTTAATCACATTTATGTTATATAAATTTTACTTTTTATTTTTGTTACTGTTCAAACTCCTTAGAAACTGTTAGGTCACAAAGCAGGCCCCCATGTGCCAGTGCTGGTGACAAAGTCCTAAGGTGATGGCCCGTTCCCAACCCAGGATGGATCTTCACTGGTTGAACAACAGAAACCCAGACTCAGCATTCCTCAGAAAGCTCCTATTATAGGCTTCCGTCTGTCCACAAAGCCACTGCTTCCCTTCCTCTCCTCTAATGGTCAGCTAACAGGGTCAAAGTGTACCCAGAACTGCCCCCTCAGCTCAAGAACACCTACCCTGCTAACAATCATAGGATGTCTACTTGCTTCCTCAACCAAGCTGCTGCTCTTGCCCATGAGTCAACCCAGCAATTTGCTCCCCAATAAACTGGTGGTTTTTTGTTGTTTTTTTTGTTGTTGTTGTTGTTTTGTTTTGTTTTATAAATCTATGGAGTAGTCTAGTTAGTGGCTTCACTGTGCCCACTTACAGAAATAAAGTGTAAAGTACAAAGTCTAAAAATGTTCTATAATTAATCTATCATGTTCTGTAAAATCATTATTATAATTACATCAAGTAATAGGCTTATTTTGTATTTTTGAAAGATTATCAAATTATTTGTATTAAAATACCAAGGGACTTTTAACATAGAAAGATATTTTGTTATTTTTAGAAAATCATTGGTAAAAAACTGTGAGGTCAATTAAGAAAATTGCTCCCCTTGGGAGCTGGAGATGTTCTTCAGTGGTGGAGCATTTGGCCAGTGCACATGCGTCCCTACCTTAATCCCTAACACCTAAAGAAGAGATCAGAGAGCTGTAAGTTTACAATTGAAGGGCAAAGGGATTACTATGTTCCTGTAGTTTCTATTTCTTTTCATATTAGGTAATGGACTGTAATTTTAATATGTTTGAAACTTTTCAACTAGTGCTGATTGGGTTTGACACTTGATAAAGAATATTAAGTCAACAGTAGAAGAAACTATTGTTTGGCTAAGGAAGTAGGAAATAATCTAGTAGAAGGTGAGGTCCTCTCTTGGGGTTCCTAGTCTCATTAGTGAAAGAATTCAGTGATGGATGCAAACAGAAGCTCAAGGACAATTTTATTAGAGTTGAAAAGAAACCCCAGGGAATGCCAGCTGTAAACTTCAGGAGCTACTTAGAGAAGAATGAAAGAAAGAAGGGGAAGAGCCATGACATTCAAACTGGCATGGAGGTCAGAAAAATACAGTATCTCCTTAAATGAGTAATCATTCTGTGGATCTCTTTAGCTCGGGTTGTCCTGAACCTGCCTTATGAGGGGCAGTCTCTAAACAGGTGAATGGCCCACTAACTGCAATGCAAGGTCTCCAGTTGTTTTTTCTTTTGCTTTAACACTAAAGCAATATATAGAGCGATTTTAACTAAAAATGAAAGGTATAGTTTCTTTTCTATGAATCTACAGAGTATGGATTTTGTGGCTGGTTTGGTTATAAAAACAAAGCTTTCAGACTTTGAGGGTAGACTCTGTAACTCCTAACTGAACAGCCTTTGTATGAACAAATGGTTCTACTGAAGAAAGAAGACTTATGTGGGATTTTAACAACCAGTTCATCGTGATTAGAGAAATGAAAATTGGTGCCCCAACAAGAAAAATGTGAAAATAACTAAAGAATGACTACTGAATCAATGCCGTGTGATAAATTCCTTTTCATTTAATCATTGACACACAGATCAGATTTATTAAGGGAGAAAATGATTAATTACAGTAGAGGTAAGTTAAACTATCAAGGAACTAATTTAATAGTATTCTTCAGATAGATTTAGAAAGTCAAATAGATACATAAAAGAGAAAATAATTATGGTTTATACTGAATCCAGATCATAGAAACTTTTAAAAGAGGATGCACAGAAAAGTACAAATCATGACTAGAAGAATGTTGAGTGAAACTTATTTCTCATTGTTCCATCCATAGGTCATTTATGCAACATTTTGACTGTCCATATACTCTAAACACTCAACAATATTCATGTTACTTTTTTAATGGGAAAAATTACTTTAAGAAAAAATATCTGAGGGTCACCATCATCGATATATACTATTGATTAAAAATGGAAATTTCTTACCTTAGAAATGGCTTTTAAACTAAGAGATTATATTGATTTTTTGACATTTTGTTCTGACAATTCATGACAGAAGCAACTCAAGGAAGGGTGTGTTCATTGTGACTTACAGTTCCTGAGCATGGTCCATCATGACAGAAAAGTCACAAAGACGGGGACTTGAGGCAGCTGGTCATATTGCATTCACAGTCAAGAAGCCAAGGAAGGTGGATGTCAGTTGATTGCTGAAGTCTCTTCCTCGTTTTGATTTAGTACAGGATCTCAAATATGGGATGAAACTACTCACAGTTCAGAGGGGTCTTTCTGTCTTAATGAACCTTATTTAGAAAATTCCTCACAGGTATGCCCAAAGATTTGTTTCAGTAATGATTATAGTTGCTTATATCAAGTTGATAACTGAGATTAACCATCACAACCCCATCTTTGTGAATTTAACACCCAGATATATCTCTGTGACATCATAAAATTCCTCTGCTGTAATGTAAACCTTCGTTTTCACCTTATAATGCAAGATTCATTTAGTCCCTGTCAAAGAGTTTCCAAGATTTCAGTTCTCACACTATTTAAAAGTCCAAAGTCCTAGTCTCTTCTGAGATGCAGACTTAACTGTGAGCACCTATAACATAAAAATTAACTTACATAGCTCTAACATGGAATGACACAGAAGTAACACTTCTACTCCAAAAGGAAGAGATCAGGCAGAGCAAGGAAAGATTGGGCCAAAGCAAGACTGAAACCCAGCAGTACAAACAACACATGTGCAGCTCAATGTCTTGTTTCTGGAGTCTGTGGTAGAATCTTTTGAGCTCAAAGGCCTTGAGCAGCCATGCCCTCCCAGAAACCTGTAACATACATTTCCTCATTTTGGGGCTGGTTGCATTCTGCAGCTTTTCTTTGTAGACATCTCATGGTCCCGACATATTCAATATGTGAAACTGTGTATTCACAAGTTGGAGCGTTTAATGGGTAGTGTTTTGCCATCAGGGAACCTTTCATATTGTCCTAATAAAAAGAATGACATTCCTCTATAAAAATTACAGATGTTTTAAGGATTGCATGCTCCATGTATGAAAAACATTGTTTTTATTTTTCTGGTAATAGATTTTTTTCACACAGTATAATCTGGTGACAGTATCCCTCCCCCAGCTCCTCCAGTTTCTCCCTGCTTCCCCTTGTATGCAATCCACATCTTTTCTGTCTCTTGTTAGAAAATAAACAACTATCTAAGGAATAATAATGAAATAAAATAAGATTGAAAAAGAACAAACAAGTTGGAATAGGACAAAAATAAAAAGAAAACAAAAACAAACAATTTTAAAAACAAAGAAAAAACATAAGAAACAAATATAGATATAGAGACACCAGGAATCTCATTAAAACACAAAACCAGAAGCCATAATTTACACACAAAAGACTTGTAAGGTAAAACAAACAAACAAAGTGAAATGCCTTGGTACAACTATATGAGATAAAGAACCTCCACGGTAGCTTTGAGTTTGTTTTGTGTTGGCCATCTATTGCTGGGCCTACTCTTAAATGTGGTTTTCCTTGGAGAAAACTAAGTTCTCATTTGAAAGTGTTACCACTTGGAGCTAGCTTCCAGGTTAGAGATGGGGGTGTGAGTCCACTTCTCTGCTTAGCTCTAGGACCAAATCTTTTGCAGATCCATGAAGGCCTGTGCATGCTTCCACAGTCTCTGTGAGTTCATATGTACATCTATTGTGCTATGCTTACAAGGCCTTTTTTTTCTGAGTGTCCTCCATCACCTCTGGTTCTTATAAACTCGTCCCTCTTCCTCTTCTATAGTTTCCTGTGCCCTGAGCCCTGAGGGAAAGGATTTGATTTAAAAAGATTTTTAAAAGATAGCTTTTATGGTACTAGAAGGTGCAATGCAAGCTTCCAAGGGAGAAAAGCAACCAATTGTCCTATCCAGGTATGACATTTATGATCCATGTCAATGACCAGTATATCATGATAACCCTAAGGGTGCAGTAGTGGCCTGCATACCTTAGTAGTAACCAACAGTTCTCTAGTTGGACTTGCTCAAGAAGAGGGAGACCATACCTGGTACTGAAAACATAGTTAACTGCTTAGTCCGAGTGACATCAAGGATATTGGAAAAGAATCTACAACCACTAATTTACTAGCATAATCCCTAACAGTCTATAAGTATTTGTCCTTATACCCACAAATAAATGCCATCTTCACCCCTCACTAAGGAAACTTCTCTTTGCAACAGATTGAGATGACTACAGAAAACCACAACCAATCAAAATATAGAGTTGTGGAGCCCAGACCCAGTGGATACATCCACAAAACAATCCACATCTGAGGCTCAGGGAACATTACAGAAGAAGGAGCCAAAAGATTATAATAGCTCTGATCAGGGACTTTGCCAAGAGATTGTTTCTCCTGGTAACATCAGAAGCTGCATTTAGAAAGTCTCACCAACATGATCACCCAAGTGTAAGATGAACAGAAGGATAGCAACAATTATGCCATACTGGATGAAGCAAACCTCAGGAGGCCTTAACCACACACAAGAAAACTATAGGCAACCAAGCAAAGCTGGAAAAAAGAGAAGTTATTTTCCCCAGGGAAGAACACACCAATGGGCTGTCCAGTGCAAGTGGTTACTCCAGAAAATATAAATACAGGTAACATTGTATGGACTGAACAAATTATGTTTAGGAACACACACACACACACACACACACACACACACACACACATACACACACACACGATGCATACAAGAACAAATAATATACAAAGAGGCTGTGAATTTGGAGAAGAGTGGGGGAAGGCTATACTCCTGTTTGGGTTTGGAGGGAGAAAAGGCAATGGAGGAATTTAATTAAGTTATAATCTCAAAATTAAAAAATAAAGTATTTATCTTATTTTATATATGTACATGCATATTATATTCACATATCTTCTACATGTGTGTAGGCCCCTGAGGTTCCAGAAGAAACTGTCAGACAGCTTGGATCTGGAGTTACAGGTAGTTTAAGCTACCTAGCATAAATGCTATAAACCAAACTCCGGTTTCCTGAAAGAATAATAGACATTCTTAACCACTGAGCCATCTCTCCAGCCCTAGTTGTCTGAGATTTGAAATGTGCTAACATGACTTTTCTCCGTAAGATTTGTAGTTTTCACTCCGCTTTCACTCTAGACTTTCATGGGAGCACTAAACAGCATCTATGTCCCATTCTGAATGCTATGCTGTCATGGGATGTCCCTTACCAAAGAAATTACCCCATTTCTTTTCAGTTCAGCTTCATACAAGTTCTCAAGACATGTGCAGAATGTAGCCTGATTTTTTTTTTGCTGAAATGCAGCAGGAATGGCTTCCTGCCCAGTTTTATAGAATCCTTGTTCTTCTCTGGAATTTCTTGAGCTAAACATAAAGTGTTTGTGATTTTCTTGGCCTTCTGGTTTTCTAAACTCTCTTCAGATTTTCTCATTAAATCTCTTAAAGCATTCTAAGGCTTTTCTAGACCAAAGCTCTAAACTCTTCTGTTTCTCCTATAAAACAGTTCCAAACTTCTAAGAACTTCATCATCGTATTTATCACAATCAATGTTCCCATTTCTCAGTATACACTGTTAGCTACTTCTCTCACTCTTATGACCAAATAATAGATAAAAAATGAATTTAAAGGAGTGTATATTTTAATTCATTTTAATTATTTATTTGTGTATTGGAGCAGAGGTCAGAAGACAGCATATAGGTAACATTTCTCCTCTTCTATCATGTAGGTAGGTCTAAGGGATAACAGTCAGATTGTCAGGGTAGACACTGAACAATCTCACAAGCCATAGCAGAACATAATTTAAGGGATTTATATTTCCATGGAATAATCATCATGGTGAAGAACACACAGCTGCAGTAATGGGAGGCTGGATGGCCTTCCAAGCTCCATTTTCTTTTTTATTCATTCTTGAATTCTTGCTGAAGGAATGGTGCCTTCTACATTTAAGATGGGTCTTCTGATCTTGCTTAATCTGTTCTCACAGGCATGCCTAGAAATTTGTTTCCATGGTGATTCTATCCACTGAGTTGATAATTGAGATTAACTATTGCAAAGAAAAATCTCTCAAATGAGAAAAAAGAAGGAATAAGAAAAAAGGGAGATTCTTAAATCAATTTGTATTTATAGTAATAATTAAGGATAAAACTATGCAAAGTAGTGACAGGGATGAGTTTGCATGCTGTCCTTACTTCAAGAGAAAGTAAAGAGTCATGCTTCCAGAAAGCTGAGAGAAGGCAACAAAATGTCTTTGCAAAATAGAGATTTATTTCTGAGTAAATTTTGGAGAACAAGGACAATAGTTGAGGCCCGTTTGATATAACTGGACCCTAGCCTATATAAGAGATGATGAATGTTACAATTTACAATGAGCTAGTAAGTATATTTTTAATCAAAAAGGTTTGACATAGCTACTTACCAGTCTGTATATATTAATTCACAGCATAGCATATGTACAGTAAAAATTTCTTACATGTCTAATTGTATTAAGGAATTAGAAATACTTAGAAAACTAGTAAGACTAAGACAATTTCCATTAACATTTTAAACATAAATAATCTTCATTAGTTTTAGTTTATTTTCTTTCAGTCTTTAGGTTCTCTTTAATGTATGCTCTTTTATAAAGTCAACTACATGAGCATATGTGTGTGTGTGTGTGTGTGTGTGTGTGTGTGTGTGTGTGTGTGTATTTCTCATTGAGGTGGTATAAATGAGGATGACCCTTTCCCCATAGGGTCATATATCTAACTAAACATCTGGTCTATAATGTGTGAAACTATTTGGTAAGGGTTAGGAAGTGTGGCCTTGTGTGAGGAGATGTATCACTCAGGAAGAGCTTAGAGGTTTCAAAGATCATACCATCCCAGTTACCTGTTTGTCTGCCTTGAGGATCCGATGTCAACTCTCAGGCACTCCTATGCCATTCCTTGGTGCCTATGCCATTTTCCCCACTTGATGGTCATAGGCTCACTCTCTGAAACTGTAAGCCCTCCAAACGCTTTCTTCTGTAAGTTGCTATAGTATAGTATTTTGTCACAGCAATTAAAAAGTAACTAAGACACTCAGCCAAAAATTCAGTATTTCTTGCTGTCACTTAAGATTCCCTTACATTAGTATAAGTATAAATGTTATGAATATCAGATGTTTGCTGCTTGAGTTGTAAGCCATAATCTAAATATCCTGCCTTGTGATTGTGTTTTTATGTTTTTGCTTTTGGTATCATTAATTTTGACTATGTTCTTTGAAGGTCCTGGCACTTTGAATGTATAGAAGCTTTGTTCTGTTCTATGATCTAGATAGTTTTGTGGAATTAAGATGTTTTGAAGCCTAAAATGCCCTGTATTAAAGTAGTTTCAAAATTCCGTGTGTTATAAACATTCTTGCTTAAAATGCGTGTTATTTTTCATGTAAATTGCCTTAGGAAACTTGCATGACTAATGAGGGATCTACAGCCCACAACACAGCTCCCTGTACTCTAGACATTTCTACAAATATCTGTGGGGCTGTTTGCGTTGAATGCTATAAATAATGAATATTCCTCTTCCTTGCTTCCTCTCCCTGGCATACCCTCATCCTGAAGGTGATGTTCCAGTTGCCTTCCTACTCAATAAAAACTTATTAGAAAAGAAACACATCTGATGACAGATGTTTTTCACAGTTGCTTCCTCTAGGTGAAGCCACTGGGTGCAAGGCCTCCTCTGGTGTGTCCCTGTGGAAATCCCAGGTTTGCGTTTTATCTTTGAGCTTGTTGATACAGTTAAAGATGTTCTAGAAGCAAACATTGATGCCCACACTTCAGTGTCTATTTTCATGCCATTTCATCAATAGGACCACAAAGTCTGTATCTGAAAGATCAAAAATATTACACTACATATTTGAGGCCATGTGTGAATACTTCATTGTGAAGAAATTGAAGATAAGAAAGCTATTATTTTAAGTTTATAAGCACAAGAGACTTTGCAGTATTTTTAAAATGAGTGAGACAGAGGTCACATTTATGTATTAAGTGTGAATCTCTGAGAATACTCCATGTAGTAAATATTCAGTGGCCTATGTACTTAGTATAGTTATTGAGGACAATTTTCAGGCTATAGTTCACAAGAAATCTCAATATATCTGTGGAGAAAGGAACAGTGAGGTCAGACTTAAAATATGGGGACAAAGTGGCCTTTGAATGGAGAGGTTCATACACAGCATTTTCCTTTCCCCAATTCCCAGTATACCCTTCAAGATCATGTCATGGTTTGGAAAGTATCCCCTGAAGGGTCACATATTTGAATTCCTCTGCTTTTACCTCCTCTTCTCTCTTCCATTTCCTCCTCTCCTCTCTCCTCCTCTTCCTCACCCCTGCTCCGCCCTCCTCTGTCTTGCCCCCTCCATTTCTCCCCTCTCTTCTTTCCCTCTCCTTCCTTCTCCATCTGCTCTCTGTCCCTTCCCTTCCCCACTCCTGTCATTTTTTCTCCTTTGTCCCCTTCTCTTCTTGTCATTTAAAAACACAAAGTGTGGTGTAATTATTGTTTTGCCTCTATTAAAAGAACATTTATGCATCACTATAAAAACCTGCTTCCCATAGTTACTTAAAGATGAAAAGTTAGTTGTCCATATCTTTTCAGGTTGGACAAGCCACAGAGAGTGGCATTCTAGGCCCAATTTTATTTATACTTGACTCTTCTCCAGCAGCACAATACAAATTTGGAGGTCTCAACCAGAAAAGAATTCTTTCCAATCTTTCCAAATTCGAACAGCCAGCTTGAACAATTTTTTATTTAGTCTGTCTACTTTCATTTTCACTTTATGTATTGTTTCTGTTTAAAACCTCAGCTCCTTATCTCCAAGTTGAAAAACATGAGCCTGTATTGTGGTACAGCATGGAATAAACAGGTTTGTACTTAAACATGAGAAATGATGAAGTGCTGGTAAACAGAAGGATACAACTAAACACCCGTAGAGTCCTGTTATTGTTCAGGACACACAGAGCAAGAGGACTGACTGCTCACTCTGTCCGGGCTTCAGCACAAGGCCTCGCACCCTAAACACTCCAGTTGTTTTTTTTTTTTTTTCTTTCTTTCTTTTTTGATTAGACAAGGAGCACAGCAAGTAGCACAAGGTTCAGTACTGTGAAGATGTGTGTCATATTCTGAATTAACTTAGGAAATAATTACGGCGGTTCTTTTCATGACAGGTTAGGAAGAACCTTGGATCACATGTTGAGTAAAGCTTCCCTGAGCATTAGTTGGCTTTAAGGAGCATGGTGCTTAGAGAAGAGGGAAGGTCCAGTGCTGTGATGACGACCTGTCTGCTCAAGAGTCCCTATGCCTCCCTCCTTCTTCTTTCATGTGGATGATTAATTCTTCACTTTCCACCTGAAAACGTATTGATAGAGTGGGCAGGACAGCCTCAGCAACTAAGGACTGCTCTGTGTATCCAATGTGGAACAAAAGTCCAGGAAGACCCTTTCCAGTACCGCTGACAGTGTGGCTGAGAGCCTCTTGCTGTTCAGAACATAGCATCCTTTCAGAACAAGTCTTCGGGTTTCAGTGTAAAGACTTTAGAAGCTGCCATTCTCTTTGATGAAAATATTCTGATAACAAGTTTTCATCTACCCACTTCCCTGACACTCTGAGTTTAATAATTCTGCAATTAGAAAAATAGCAGAGCCTGCAGTCTAACCAAGAGCTCCTGCATGGTATTAGCGGAAGGATGCTGGTACTGAACCAGACTATGTAGATTCAAATCCAGAATCCAGGACATATTAGCTGTGGAATCTTGGGCAAGTGAGTTTTCCTTTCTGAATTTCAGTTTGGAACCTATCAACAGTGTAGAACATGCAGAATAAAATATAATAACAAATGGGACATGCCTGACCTTGTACCTGATGTAGCATCTACACTTAATATATTTTATTTCAGTAAGGTAGGTATTTGAGAAATGAAACTTCAACTCTTACAAGGACTCCCACATAACTCCATAATCAGCTTCTCTTCATTTATGGTTCAAACTTTGGATTCCTTAGGTATATACACACATGTATGTATATATGTAAAATACATATACAAACACACATATATTACATCTCTATCAGTATCTTTTTCGGTCTCTCCCCTTTCTGTTCCACTTATATATGAGTATATTCACTATGTATATATTTTATACACACTCATATATACTTTGATGAGTACAAGAAATTATACGACTTCATAAAACTTAAACTCATGAGATTGGTAAAAAAATCAGAAGGATATACTAGATAAAGAAAAGTCCCATTAATATGAAACCACCATTTACAAATGCAACAGCCAAGTGTAGTAATGACGTTCGTATATGGAGCTTATTATTCTCTCTTTGCCCTGGAAAATTACTTTTTCTGAGAGAACTCAATGGCACTGAGGAGCATTTTCTTCCTCATTCTCCCTGTTAACTAATTCTCTTATTGCACATCCAGAGCTACAGTGGATTAATAGAACAAAGAGCGACCAGACACTGCTGGTGTGTTTGTGTTCACCTATGACATTTACAAGTGAAGACATACAGAGCCTCCTTTTGTTTCCTGGATAATCGCTCAGGTGTTAAAGAAGTTGATTCAGTTTTAAATGGCATGATTTTCTCAAGCCTTGAGAAAATAATGGATGGATTTTCTTCTTTTTCCATAGCTCAAATATACACACCACAAAGTTGTGTCTAACTGTTTAATTTTACAAGACTGAAAATATTGAATTCAAAGCTTAGGTTTTAGTTCAGGTTTATTCGTCATGTTTAACACTGCCTAAACTTTCCAGGCAAATTGGAAATGAAACACAATTGAAACTAAACCAAGTCTTTTCTGCCTGGGAAGGGGCCTTAATATTTCGTTTTATGTTTTCAGATGGGATCTAATGAAAACGTGATTTTATACAGATTCCTTGTGTCAATTATTCACCGTATTCCTCCTAAGCCAATCTGTGCATTCAACTTGAAGCTTCATTAAGGACCAAGCCAAGTAGTCTTTACAAAGTACAGGGCTTTGGTGATGGACAGATGGCGGCTTTCATGATGTCAGGAAGTGTCAGATATTATCATTGGCTCTGGAATGGTGGCTACTATCCAAACAGATTGGGAAACAGACAGAAAGAGCAAGAACACCATTTGTTTTATTTAGATACATTGTGAACAGAAGGAAGCAAGGCAGAGCATACTTTTACACATCTTTTTTCCACTCCTTGTGAAAACAGTTTAGGATTTGTTATGTTATATTAGCCCTTTCATTATGCAAAGGCATGTGAAAGCCAGAGAAGCCAGGGAAAGAGTTTGTCTCATTGTGATTTTCTATGAAGTTTGTTTATTTTTGTTCTTACAGAATATGATTCTTTTAAAACTCCTCTTTCACTGGAAGGATGGATGCTTGAGACAGAGTGAAGTGAGGAGAGGCCCTTTGGAAGTGTTCAGCTGCTGAAAGCATGAAGAGACCTTGGACTTCATGATCCAGCATGTGGGCCTCTCAGAGAAGATCAACAAAGATTCAGTCCCCAGTGGGAGGGTGTGAAGAGCAGATTTGTTTCTGTGAGGATTTCTCTCCCACTGGCAGCCAGAGGGCAGCATCAGCTACACACAAGTATGTGGGTCCCACTAGAGGATCTAAGCTTAGCGCTAGTCACCAGAAACCCTAGAACAGGGACTTCGAGCTTATTGCTGGGGAACTTCTTAAATTTAGTGGAAAAGAATACAGATATTTTAAAGCATGTTCGACAGATAAAAGGTCTATAAAGTTTCCCCGTTTTTTACTTCTCATATTAAATTATTGTACTCCTTTCTTCTATTTAATGAGAGGTATTCAAATTTGAGGTAAGTAATTTTGATGCCCCACAGTTATGTCTTAAAACCATAGTGAATATATTGGAAATTTGGTTCCTAATACAACCTTCATATATTTGAATATGAGGGACAGTGCTAAGATTCCTCAGTATTAGCAGAGGATGTATGTTTCCTAAACAACATGGGTAATTTCATGTTATATAGAATGCAAACATTGCATCATGGAAGGTTCCAGAAGATCTTTGCAGGCCCACTTTTCTTACATTGTTTCCTAGAGGTCCTATGGTGCTGGGGTGGATGATGACTGAGAGGTCCAGCCTGCAGCACTGCTCTGTCTGTCTCATCACAACAGCTGTGTAGAGTTGCCATAGACCCTGGAGTTAGGGCTGAAGAATGGGGGTGTTCCTCTGACAGAGAAGTGTGGGCGTTCAACATGCACTGTGAGCTGCGCACTGACTTCAAATAAGAGTCAAACTCCAGAGGGACATTTAGGATGACTGATAAAGCAGAGGAATATGACCAGTCTGAAGAGTTTAAGGAGATGGGAGTACTGACAATAAGCTATCAGCCATCTTCCCAGGCAGCCCCTCCCACTCCTCAACTGCCAGTTATTTGCAGGGCAAAGCAGACTAATCTTTCATGTAAACTAATCCACAGTGTAAGAGGTATTGACAGCTCTCCACTGGGGGGCAGGGTGGGTGGAGATCTTAAGATTACCATATCATGCTGATGATTAATTAATAATTGTTATTCACTCCAATTCAAAATAATTTTGTGTGCCTTGACCAAGCAAGTGCCTCATTCAAACATGAATAAAGAAGAGAACAAGCTGAGGCCCTGGGTGGAAAGTTGGTCAGCAGGTTTTGGGCAGGGACTAGAGTAGACCCAAACCAAAGCAGTGTGGAGCCTTCATGCCAGAGGCATCTGATTCAAAATCTTCACAGCAGGTCTCATATCCATTCCACAAAGTCTTGGATTATGTAGGAAAATTTATATCTGTAAGTAGAATTAATACTTGTTCTATCCTAGAAATAATCTAGGCCCCTGACAGGTTAAAATTATGTTTCTATGGAGCACGATTTGAATATCAGCCCTGGCCATGGACATTACAGAACTCCTGTAATGAGAAATTTAACATTAGGATTTCTGCTGAAGCTATCAATTTATTTCAAAGAATTTAAATATCTGGAACTCATCTTAAATCTCACTTGGATTTTCAGTAATAACATATTTATATTTTGGTGGGGTCTCTGAAGAAAAGGGAGAGAGAGAGAGAGAGAGAGAGAGAGAGAGAGAGAGAGAGAGAGAGAGATTTTAGCAGTAAGAGCTGAACAATGACCTGGGGAATTAATTCTATGTAAAATAAGAAATCACTGCTTTGGCCTCAGCAGGTCAGTCAGTTGCTTATGCAGGAAGGAAGCTTGGGTATCACCTTAGTGTGCTTTTCTAGGAGACTTAGTCTTATTTTGTGTTTGCAGAATGTAATTGGCTTTTAAATAAAAAAAAAAAAAGGCTTGTGTTGCCTCTAGAAACAGAGAGAGTTCATGTTAATGTCTTCAGAAAAGAAGATTTTTCTGATTTTGAGACTAGAAAAGAACTTTTTCTAAAAAGGGTCACAACTTACCAGTTCACACTAGTTGGTGACGCCTGCCTTAATGGCCCCACAGGTACAACAACTTCACTGGCTTCCTCTTTTGTCAAGATCATCTGGGCAATTAATTTTGTAAATTGTTTCTTAAACTTCAGCAAATTCATACACATTCCTTATTTAAAACATTTTGAAAGCCACTGTTGTTAAATTTTCAAATCTTACACACCTACTTGTGTGTAAAATTTATTTTTTGTATACTGACTATAATGTATTTTAATTTTTACAACAGCACCATTTTCTTGAAAGTTCTATGATCACAGATTCATATCTATAACTTTTGGAAGGAAAATAAGAATTATTAATGCTAACACTATCATTTATAGAACTCTCTAAACTCTGAGAATAGTATCTAAATCACAGTATACAGAGAAGAAAAAAGAATTGCTAAACTCCATTCACGTTAGTGTGATATGCAGAAACAGCATACTCACAAGAAACAAGAAAATTCTTACCATTCAAAACAGCCTATATTGACATCTTAACACATTTCCTTATGGTCTGTTTATGTTTTTGGCAGAATTATATTCTTTAATTTAGTTATATGCAATTAAAATACTATTTTATATTGAATTTTTTCCAGTTACTATAATTGAGTAATGAGATTGGAATTAATTTTTATGCTATTTCTTGCAACTTCCCTGAGATTTCAGTCTCCTGTGAGTTTATGTTTCTGTTATATAGTCCAAAAAGTATGTAAAATAGCGAGGCATCAAGGCAGCAGTTTCCAATGTAGAGTTGAGAACTGAAAAGCTAGAACATATGGAATCATTTGGGACAGTGACCATGGTAGGAAGTTTGGGAGAAATGTATGTTTTGTGCTGTACCTATCCCTGGCTGAGGTCCAGGGGCTATTAGCAGGGTCCCTGGGGTAACTTCGGATTAATCGCTCTAACTATAGAGAAAATCTCAGTGCTTTTACTTACAGACACTAAGTCCTAAGTTTCTTTTTCTGTTAACTCAGGATTCCACAATTGAATTCTGGTGACAATGACTGATGTGATCTTAGTGTGCCACTGGGCCACTTATCACAGGAAGAGAATGGCTGACTAGCTTTGACTTCTTCATACATTACTTCTGGAGCCTGAAGGTAAGTAAAGTCTAAACTATACAAATGAATGGGGAATGGAGAGTTTACCCAAATCAAAGTTAGCGTGACATCTCCATGGGAAGAGGGAATGGATATCAGCAACAAAGGTTACCAAATTCCACTTAGATGACGTTAAATGAATTTATATCTTCCTGCCTTAGGTGCACTGCTTTGTACATTTCTTCCTGTGTTTTCCATCATGCTTTGCTGTGTCTCCAGCTCATCTACCTCCTTTCTCTTCTTCTTCTATCACACTGACTGCCTCAGTGACAATACAACCTCAGTTCTGTCCCCAACTCATTTCTCCAGAGGAAGCCTTGTGTCTGTGAAATTAAGAGAATACTTCAGTTAGGTGTCCTACCCTAAAACTTTACAGCCAAGATCTTGAATGTCTTTCCCTCACTCATCTATGTTCTGGAGCTTCTCCTTTATCGTGAATGGCAACTTCTCCCATGTTTCACATCCTATTTCCTGATTGTTCTTTGCTGTCAGAGCCTCTCTGCCTTCCCTGCCACCACTGTCCTTTTCCTAAGGCACAGAACTGCTGTTCATGGAGCCTGACTTATTTTACCCCTTTGGTAAAATTAATCCTCTAAAATCTGATCAGATCAGTCACACAACCAAATCCCAAATTGTTCCATTCTTTGCATAAGTAGGAAACTTTACTGTTGTTACTGGGGCATTTATGTCTTTTTTCCTTACTATTGTATCCTCTGATCTCAACACACAAGTCCTAAATTATTGGGCCAGCTGGACAACTTGTAATGCTGTCAATGTGCTAATATTTCTTTAATCACATACAAGAAATAGCACATTTTGTCACTTCCATCTGAGAGACTCACATATTGGCCCTTACTGTCACAGACAGGCAACTTATACAAGAGAGTTTATTGGGCTAATGACTACCTACTATTTCTAATCACCCCCTATTCCCACTTGAAGGACTGAATTAAAAATAGTAGAGTTTTGATCTTCTCTTGAAAATTTTCCTCCATGTAGCTCTTATTGTGGACTAAAATCCCCTTAGAGATAGTGACTGTGTTAGTCAGAGTTCCATTACCAGCACATAGACACAGGCCTGATGTTTGATTTGCTTCCAAGACAGTGTTGATTAAATGGTTAAAAGAAATTCTTGTATTCCTATTCCACACTCAAAGAACAGCCCCCATCCCCAATCACAGAGATGAGTGGCTTTTTTAATTCGCAGAGCAAGGTTGTTTTTTTTTTCCCCATTAGACTGTTATGTTTCTCTGCAGATTTGGGGGCAAAGTCAATCAACATGGTCCTGCTGAAGAGGATTGTGTTTCTCTGGCTCCAAGAGTTTATTGGCATCAAATGAGGCAGTTCCTTTTTAAAGTATCTATATCCCATCAGCTCTATCATGATAGATTGATTAGGTTTCATCTTAGAGAGGAGCTGATGGCATAAAATGATAGGAAGAATGATTACCTCTAGTTGATCATTAATCCCTGTGAAATGTCCTTTCATATAGTAGTAACTGCACTTAAAAATTGGAAATAGAAATTTATTTATACTAGGCAAAGATGTCCATTTTCTGCTATTTCAGGTATATATATGAGGTATTTCTGGAGACTTAACATTCTGTTCTTAGACTGATAGGACTGCTTAATACATGTTTCTACACTCAGCTTGGATAGTGGATAAGATATTTTCCTTTATCACATCTAACCCTGTGATCAAAACAGCAATAAAAAGCTATTTCATATGAATATTATTTGAAAGAACATATCTATGTTTCCAACAGCTAATCAAGCTTATCACAGTACAACAAAGCTTAAGTTTCTGGTGATCTGCTTATGTATTGTTGGATAAAAATATCAGTGGCTTATGGAGGCAAAGGTATACAACAAAGAGAAAAGAAACAGTATTGCAAATTAAGCTTGTCTTTGACAGTGTAGATCAGTTACTTCTCTGCTGCTGTAATAAAATATCATGGTAAAAATGCAACTTAAGGAAGAAAGTTTATTTTGGGTTACAGTTCCAGAGAGACAGTCCATGATGATGGGGGAGGCAGAATAGCAGACAGCTAGAGCACTAAGATGAAAGATCATATCTTCAACTACAAACCAAAGCAGAGAGAATCAACTAGAAAGTAGCAAATCTATAAACTCTCAAAGCCTGTTCCCATGCAATACTTCCTCCAGCAAGGCTCCACCTTCTAAAAGTTCCCAAACCTCCCCCCAAAACACCATCAACCAGGAAGCAAGAGTTCAAATTGTGAGCCTATGGATGACATTTCTCATTAAAACCACTACACAGAGGCAACATATACAAAAGAGTTTATTGGGGCTCACAGTTTCAGAGGGTTAAAGTTCATGACCATCATGGCAAGGAGCATTGCATCAGACAGGCAGGTACAGCGCTAGACAAGTAGTTGAGAGACTTTAGCTAGATCCACAAGCATGAGGCAAAGAGATCTTATTGGGAATGATATTGGCTGTTGAAACCTCAGAGACCACCCCCAGTGACACAGCCCTACTAATAAGGCCACACTCCATAATACTTTTATAGTAGTTCCACCAACTGGGGACCAAGTATCTAAATACATGGGCCTATGAGGGCCATTCTCATTCAAAGCACCACAATGTGCTATCAGATTTTCTTTCATGTAAAATATTATCCATTCAATATTGGTGAAATTATTAAGGCCACTCCACGTAGTTAAAAGGGAGGTTTATTTTGTGGGGTAACTTACAAATGAAGGGATAGGTTTTAGGGTCTGGCAAAGGTATAGCACAGTCCAGCGGTGTTCTCTGGAGAACTCTGCTCGGTCTATCTCCAGCGTCCAGGATCCTGGAACCAAGAGAGCGACCTCCTCCTGATCCTCAGTCTTCCGCTCCCTCCTCTGCCCTGCCTTGTGGGCGTGACCATTACCGAAGCCTCAATGGGGGTTGGAACTTCCAGGCCAATGCTGGGATGGCTATCTACTACATCCCCCCCCCCTTTTATCTAAATAAGAAAGTTCTAACCTAATACAAGACTATATACAAAGAGATGGTTATCAAATATTGTCCAGCAGTAATGGGGGATAATGACCTAGATAAGTTGGAATTACAATAAGTGCAAACAATATCAAGCAAAAAACACATAGTAAAATCCAGGGAAGTCTAGGGCATGGGTAGGTGGCATGTTACAAAGATCATCCCAAAAGGTGTCCTATCCTAAAGAACCTGAGTCTAATACTTAATATATTTTATCTAAGATATTATATATGTATATATACTAAGTTATAACTATAACTGCTAATCTCCGACTTCATCAAAGACCTGAGAAGGAATATAATAATACCTGAGAAATGGGAGAAGGACGCAAGCAACTTTCAGGAGTCTTGCAAGAGTAGACAGAGACAGCTAGCAGCCTGAACAGTCACCTAATGTTTCTCAGCATCGTTGGTGCATTCAAATTGGCTACAGGCCTAGAGTATCTGACAGACCATTTTCAGAAGCAGGAATTCTGAAAGACCATCTTACCCTGTCTTGACAAAGTATAGTGGTTGCTTTCCTTGTGTCCCGCTTGTCCAGAAAGGACAGCATTTGTACTGTCAGCAGTTGAGGCAAGGGCAGTTCTTTGCCCAGTAGGCCATTTTGTGTCAAGAAGACAAACTTCCAAATGGAAATGTCTTAGAAGCCCAACATTCTCTCGGGATCAAATTGGTGCTGCCAGGAGCAATTGTGTCTCACGTCAACAGAATTCTAAGTTATTTAAATGCCATATTCTCTAGGTCCATGAAGTGGTTGAAGATTACCTGTCCATCTGACCTATGTATTTATAAATCTAGATAACCTAACTAACATAACTATAGAGATGACAAGCATAGGTGACAAAAACTCTGTAAGTCTTATCAAACTAAACAACCTAAGGACTAAGCTTCCTATAAATAAGGCAAACAGTCTATAAGCAAATGTACAGGAAAAGGACAATGAATTTAAATTGTGACAATACACAAATTATCTTTAACAGAGGTAGGAATGTATAGTGCTATATGCAGTATGATAATAATCCTAAATATATATCAGTGTATAGAATATCTTAAACAGAAGTAGAACATAAATACAGTATGACAGATATAAATTCACATTTGTATCAATATACAAATATTTCAAATAAGAGTAAAAATATGTGTACAATATAACAAACATAGTTCTGTATTTGTATCAATATACAAATTATCTTAAATAGGAATGTAAAAAGTTTATATTTGTATCAACATATAAGAATTCATAACAGTACAAAGCCTGCTATATTACTAAATTTGTTTACTAATGTATATGATAGTCTACCATAATATCTTATACCTATCCATTCCATTTCTTCTTTTCCCTTTTTTTTTTGAGACATATTTTGTTTCCTTAAGGAGAGTACTGAGTTTAATAATTTCTTCCACCCCAAGCCTAGAACCATCATCCATAACCCTGAGAAATATGAAATCTTAGGGATAAGGGGCATCGATTGGTATATGACTCTGTTGCTTAGGTTGTCAGGCTTGGTAGCAGGTAGCAAGCACGTTTGCCCAAGACTTATTGCTGACCTTCCTGTGTTTGTTCTGTAAGTTATCAATGTAATTATAAAGGCTTAAAAGGTTAGATGAAAAGTTACTGAAAGGTGAAACCAAAGAATTAGTAAGTCCAGCCGCTATATGGTTTATTAAAGAAGTGTACAGGGATAGGGAGATGGCCCAATGTGTGGGAGTGGCTGCTGTGCAGATACGAGAATCTGATTTCAGATCCACAGCACCTATACAAAAGTGGGCATGGCTGTCTGTGCTTGTAACACCAATGCTAGGGCTGGAGGAAGAGACAGGACAATGACTGAAGCATGATGGCTGCTTGCCTAGGTCCAGACTCAGGTAGAGACCCAAGCACACACACATATAGCAAGCACCCATGTGTTACTGTGTTTTTTTTTTTTTTCATTTCTTTCTCTCCTCTCTCTCTCTCTCTCTCTCTCTCTCTCTCTCTCTCTCTCTCTCTCTCTCTCTCTCTCCCTCTCCCTCTCCCTCTCCCTCTCCCTCCCTCTCCCTCTCCCTCTCCCTCTCCCTCTCCCTCTCCCTCTCCTCTCTCTCTCTCTCTCTCTCTCTCTCTCTCTCTCTCTCTCTCTCTCTCTCTCTCTCTGTGTGTGTGTGTGTGTGTATTAATGTATGGGCATGCCCTTTGGTCCTAGTCCTCAGCACAGTGTCCTCTCTTTTGCTTTGATGCCCCATGCTTTCTATTACCCTCTCTTATTCACCTATCTCTAGCTTCATAATGCACGTAAGAAGCATACACACATAAAAACAAAAAGCACCTGACAATATGGATTTTGTTTGGAAGAGAGAACTTAGAATTTGTCTTTCTGAGTATGACTTCCTTGTTTAGTGTAACTTCATTTCTTGTGAATGCCATGATTTCATTTTCAGAGTGAAAAGACATAAAATTATGTTTCCATAACAAATATAACAGGGAGATAGAATAGAGCCACAAAAGCTACACCTGCTGCTATCAAAAGTATGTTGAGTGCAGTTCCAACCCCTGTGACACCTCACTGCAAACCAGTGAATAGAAGTCACACATCACACTTCTAGAGAGTTGTGCTGTATAAACTAACTTCCATGCTGACAACAGTATTAATCAATCCTCATAAATTTTAAGTATGAATATAGCAACAAAGTTTGTTCAGCAATTTGTGCTTAATTGCCATTATAGAGGTATGGATATTGTTATTTTAAGAAAAAAGTTTGTCTACATATTTACTATTACTGAGGGATAAGATTAATTTTTCTTTGGATATAAAATGCTTTTGTGTCTTTGACAAGCTATTTTACTTGTCATACAACCCTTTTAGGTTCAAGACAGATATATTCCAATCAGTAGGAACCAATGAGTTCAGTGTTAAAAATATTTTCTAGAATGTTGTGGTCTAGAAGCCAGGTTTGGTAGTGTAGTCTACTCAGTTTACACATGCATTCTACATCCTAAGGAATATAGCATGAAAAAATACCAGTTGAACTATTCCTTTAATATTGGTCTTCATATTTTAGATAATAGAAATCAACAAATGGGTTTTCCAATAGATTGGTGAATGGATATATATATATATATATATATATATATCTCCATACAGTTGAAAAGGAGAGCATTAACTAAATATAGATCAGCAATAAAATTCATCAATTTGAAAATATTCCTTCCTTTTTTTCTTATTCCTTCATTAACTTGGTCATAGACCCCATCTTTGTGAATATCTAAGAAAATGAATTAGAGAAGACAAGAAACCCAATGTGATGATTGCTCATATTTGAGGGACACATGCATAAAAAACTAAAAACAACTGCAATCTGGTGCACTAATCTTTGAAATTTTAGCGAGTGGTTTTGTAATCACTCTCTATAACAGAAGCTTGATTTTAGTAAAGGATTTTAAGGTCTTCCTTGTGTGTTCTCAAGACTAGACAGCTATGGTGGAAAGTCTCAGTGTCTACAATCAAAGCAATGAATATATACATGTGTTATCAATGAGCAAGAATAACAAATACAGTCAATGCCTCCCCAATGTTCTCCAGCAAAACTTTAGAGGAAAACATTTGGAAAATGTTAAGTCAGCTTTTGCTTAATCTGTTTGTATGAACACTTTCATTCTCTCTTGTGTTTGGCAAGCCATGGGCATTTTAAATTAATGAATTTTCCAATCACTTAGAGAAGAGATTTAAAACAAAGTTTACTCTCAAGATGTAACTTGAGACTGAGTTATATCTCTGTTTTATTATTCCTAATGGCACTGAGTCAATCCACAGATATTTCATCCTGCAATTTTCTACTGTTATGAAAATGCATAATGTTAATCATTGTGATACTTTATAAACTGACCATAAACCAATGTTTATAGTCAGTTAATCATTGTATTACTTTGCCTTGGGTAATTTAATACATTACCTTAATGTAGCAATCTACTTAATATACATTTTAAAGTGAACACTACAAAGGTTGTATAGCATTAATGCATTATGCATTCTAACCCGAAATTTAAAAATACAACTGAAAGTTTGGACAGAGTTCAGCTGTTCATAACTCTGGTTTCTTCTGCTTTTGCTGGGAAGAATGAAGGTTTAATGAAGGGCATCAGTTAACTGCCATTCTGTGTCTGATGATGCATCTGTTCTTCAACCTGCTCTGGGCAAGAATAGCTTTTGATAGCGTCAGTTTCCCACTCAGACATCTACAGTGACTCCATTATGGAACACCAAATACCCAATTGCAAGGAGAAAAAAAAAACTACCCCCCGAAATAGACAATAAACTTGGAAGTAGGTGGCATTGATTTAAATAAAGCAAATTAGTACTTCTTTCAGGCTTCACACTAACCCAGTACTTCTTTTTCAAACTACCACAAAAATTATTTTAAAGTTTTTTAAAGATTTATTTATTTTATATGTATGAGTATTTTGCCTAGATGTATTTCTGTGTACCACATACCTATTTGGTGCCTAAGGAGGCCAGAGAGGGCAGTGGATACCCTGGAACTCAGGTTCGCTGTGTTACCATGTGGTGCTAGGGAACAGAAACTAGGCCCTACACATGGACCCATTTCTCCAGCCCCAACTTTTAAATGAGCACTCTTAAATTCCATCATTTCATGAGAGTGGAACTGGTCATTGTGTTGTCTTACAGGTAAATTTTCAGTGAGGGGCTACTGTGTCCTAATCACAGGCCAGAGGGCACTTGCTTTATTATCACATTTAATTCTCAGTATAGGAACTGAGATAGAGACTTCACTCTTGGACTTAAAGCTAGGATACATTATAAAACAATCTGTAATGTCAATTTGGAGTTTCAAAAAGCAGAAATGAACCTGTAGGAAGCTTCTTCTCTCTTGTTTGTGTATGAAGAGTGTGGGTGTTAGGATAGATATATTGGTACTTCTATCTACAGAAGGAACTATATCTGCACTTGATGAGACTAGGTGGAAGGTCCAAGGCTGAAGAAAGTGCTGTGATGGAAATGTGAGGAAGTGACGTGCATCTTAAACTGTGTTATCCCCAGACTGGATAAGAGCCAACTGCCAGCTTCTAGGTGTTGAAGACACACACCCATTCACGCAGAAGTGCATTACAGGCTCCTGTAGAAAGGAGGAGCACAGGCACTGACTTGAGAATTCCATTCTGCTGGCCACAGACACTAGTTCCCTTTTCACACAGGTCCACTGTTTCCCCACAGTGATGAAGGCCTTTCAGAAACATTTTTTCAGAATAAACTCCTAGAGTGTATTCCTTTTAAAGTAATATTTGTTCTACCATATGAATTGTAGAAATCTGAAGGATCTGTGTTGTATTCCTGTTTTCTTTCTTTTCATTTACTACCAGATTGTATTGAATGTTAGACAAGTAGAATGCATGATCTGAAAAAAGGCCAACAAATAAAAAAAATTCTTAGCCATCAAGGAATTGTTAATTCCAAAATCTTTAAGATTTCAGTATACCCAAGTCAGAATGGCTATGATAAAAAAAAAAAAATGACAAGAAATCCTGGCAAGACTGTGGGAATGAGGAAAACCTATCTGAGGGTAGTGGAAGTATAAGCTATTGTAACTACTCTAGAATTTGGTGTGGTGGTTCCTCAAAAACTTAAAAATAGAATTATGATATGACCCTATGTAGTTGGAAGTTTTCCTGTGTCCTGGGTGGCATAAGACATGAAGTAGAAAGATATTTTTGGCTCTATTATTGTATGTTTAGAAGACCTTTTGAAAATCTTTTAGGCATTGATAAAGAAGAGATGAGAAGATTTTTAAGAGCCAGAGGATTGGGGAGTTAGCTGTGAGGTTGTGCCATCTAGTAACAACAAAAAATACACTATCACAACTGCCCAATCATAAAATGAACAGTGAGAACAACAACAAACATGCCAAACTGGGTGGGGAAGAGCACATGAGGTCTCAATCCTTCATGAAGAACTACAGGCAACCAAGTGAAGCTAGGAACAGGAGATATGGCTCTCTCCAGGGAAAAGCATGCCAATTGGTTGTTCATTGTCAACTGGTCAACCATGAAAACATACAAGTAAAATAATATGGATTCACAGGTTATAATTAGGAATATATGTCTATATAACTACATATATGTATGGAATAACAACTGATGAAAAAGAGGGCATGAAGTTGAAGGAGAGCAGTGAGAGACATACAGGATGGTTTAAAGGAAGGCAAGGGAGGGAGAAATGTAAGCCTATAGGAGTAACCAACCAATGGCTAACCTGACTTAAGACCCACTCCACGACATGGGACCCATACTTGGCACTTCTTGGGAGACCAAGAACCAAAAAGCTCAGAGACCTAGAGTAAAACTAAATAATACTGATCTCATAAAAAAGAAAGAAATCAAAGAGACTGTGATAAGATGACTCCTAATGCTACACTCATAGATCAGTGCCTTTCTCAGCCACCATCAGAGAAGCTTTTTCAGGCAGCAGATGGGAACAAATACAGAGACCCACAGCCAGACATAATGTAGAGAGTGACCTCGGAATACTCAGCCTTAAATGGGATGTCTCCATCAAATCTCTCCACTCAGGACTTAGGATACCCTGAGGAAGAGGAGACCAAAAGAGTGTAAGAGACAGAGGGGATAAAGACATCAAAGAAACAAGGCTCTCTAACTCAACATGAGCAAAGCTCATGTGAACTCACAGAGACGGAAAAAGCACACACAGGCCCGCTTGGGTCTGCATCAGATCCCCTGAGTGTATGTTATGATGGCTTCCAGTTTAGTGTCCTTATGGGATTACTGAAATGTGTGAATGAGTGAGTTTCTGATTCTTGCGCCTTCTCTTTGTCTCTTTTCCTTCTATTGGTTTGTCCTGTCCAACTTCAATATGATAGTTTTTGCTTTATCTTGTTATATTTTATTTTGTAATATTTTAATATTATCTCTTAGAAGTCTGTTTTTTTTCTAATGAGAGACGAGAGGGAGTGTGTATGTAGGGGAGGGACTGGGAGGAGTAGAGGGAGGGAAAACTGTAATCAGGGTAGGTTATGTGAGAAAAGAATTTGTTTTCACAAAAAGGGGGGGGGGAGAAAGAAACCCGAGCTGTTTCAATAAACACAGAAGTTCTCACTTTTAAAGCAAAACTAGTTAAGTCAAACTTGTTTTCTTTGCTTTGTTTTATTTTAGTGTTTCAGTCAACAAAATACTAATGGAATTAACAGCATTGGTATTAACGATAACAGTGGCTACAGCAACACTTGCCATTTACTGAGCATCTATTTAGGTTATTTTAATAGACTATTAGCAATCTCAAACAAGACTTCGGTAATCTTTTTCCTGTTTCAAATGAAATGAACAATGAGAGACACGAACTAATGCATTTGACACATGGCAATTCAGGGACACCAGACAATAGCTATCCAACTTAAAAGAATATATTTAAGGGCTTAATGCAACATGTCTATCTAATCCCAATACTAAATTTGCTCTAACTTCATTCAGATTTACAGTGTTCCTCACAATGCTTCTACCACTTTTTTTCTGTCTCAGTAGACATTGAAGATAAGAATTACAAAAGGCATTGCTTTGGGCCTGAATGCCATGTCACAATCAGGAATGTGTATATGTGTTCTTGGTGTTGCTGTTCCTTAAATGTCCAAATTTTAAGTCTAGCTTTACACATAAAAGGGTGACATGGAAACAAAACTTGAAAGCAATGGGGATTAAAGCTGTGAGTTTTTTCAAGTTGGCTCATCTTTGTGTTTGCCAAAACCAGTCTGGTGCTTTGTGTCACACTTCTCTGCCGTATGCAGGCATATTGGCTCTTTTCCTTGGGAAACTGTTTATATGTAAAACACATCCCCAAAACAGTATTGGCCAACCATGTTTATCCTTGTTTCCTGCCAGGTAGAGAGCTAATATTTTGTAATTGTATAATCTAATAGTGCCTTTTGTGGGCAAAAAGGAAGTCAAGCTAACTTCCTAGAAATCAACAGCATTAACTACACCAATGAAACAACATTAATGAGTTAAGGGGAAGGAGTTGAAAGTTGCTCGGACCCTGACATACATTCTCAAGACATCTGCTGCTTGGAGCTTGGAGAGTCTGACTGGGCCAAATGAACAAGCTCCAGGCTCTGCATGCTTCTTCATTTTCATAACGTGCTCACTGAGTGCTTCTCTTACTCTTCTCTGTTCTCACGCATCTTCAGGGCATATGGGGCATTCTGTGTCTACCTTTGACTGGAAATACGCAGCAAAGAGCTGTCATCATCTTTCTTCTCAGACTCAAGGAGGCTTTTGTTTGTCCTGGCTTGGGCGTTGCTCCTGCTCTCTCAGTCACTTTGGAGAGGCATGGGTCACATGTCCAATACCTAGTTGTCCCTCATCACCTGAAAATTCGGAGTCTGGAAAAGTAGAGTGTTTCTGCAAGGGGACATTATGTCTGAAGGAGAGAAAGAATGAATGATAGGCTGAACACCTATGCATAGGTGACATTGATGTATGTCCCTAAACTCATGTCCATGTCACTAGATAGATAAGTAACAGATGTGGTTTTCATAAGGTTGGCAAGGTACCTACTAATTTAAAACTGATTGATGTCATAGTTACATCATTAGGTGTATGGAAAAGCTGCAAGTGATTGGCATGGCCAGCTGTCATTTGACTTTATAATGATAGATAAAAAGCACAGAAATGGAGTCAGAATTGAGGCCAGGGCAAGGTCACTCACTCTCACTGACATTTCATGATTTCTCTCTGACTCGTACACCTGATTAGTTAAATGGAGAAATGATAGTATCTTGGGGGTATACTTTACCTGGATTCACTGAGAACATTTCTAAGTGTTGAATGAACGGTTTAGCTGTCTGTAAAATATTCAGTGCATGTTGACTAGCAGTAAGGACAATTAGCCAAGCTGATAACAGCAACTCTATGACACTGTCATTATAAACACCCTTAACTGTGGATGGAGAACAGCATAAGATGGCCATGAAGTAATATATCCATGACATACCCAGAGTTATGTTACACACACACACACACACACACACACACACACACACACACACATTTTCAACAGCAGTTTAGAAGGAAAAGACCTTACTGGGGTTCTATGAACTAGGCATTGGTGGCAGCTCTGTTTTAGTATACCACTGGACAGAATTTTGACATTTATGGTGTTTTCATTTTAATCATTCCTTTCCAAACTCCACTCATTATCTCTGCATTTATAAAATCTTAAACTTGGCTTCCAACACTTCTCCATATAAAGAATATCTTATAATAATCACTTGTTTTATTTGAAAAGAATCAAAATTGACATATTTTAAAGCATGTAAGAACAAACTCATATTTTTATCAACTTCCTATGTGATTCAAAGCACATCTTAGAGCACACATGAAATCTACAAAAATAATCCATTTGATATTTGTGCAAAATGAATAGCATGTAGAGTGGGCATAAAGCATTTCCAAGGTTATTTCAACACTCGGGGCAGATCTACTTCGTTAAGCCTTTGGGACAGAGGGTTAGTATCATTGTTAAAATTCTTCTAAAAGAACTTGTCTCATAAAATAGAATAGCAATTTATTAAACTCTAAACTCTACAGCTAAGAAAGATATAATTGTTGACCACCAGATGGCTCCCATATTTTTAAAAAAATTCATCAGAAATAGTAAAACCATGCAAACAAATAAACCCAGATAAAAAGGAAGTAAAACTTGAAGAAAATAATACAGCCTGTGGAAATCTGAAGTACATACACAATACTGGGAATTTCTCTCTGCCTACAGCATGTGAGCTATGGATGTGTAGCATGGAGCAGGCTTCTTTTCAGCGTTTTATTCTTTAAATTAGTGTGCTTCTGCAGTTGGCAGTTAGAAGTACAAACATTGTGCTGGGAAAAACACCGCTCTCAGTCTTACATTTGATAGTATGCTTGTTGCACATTTTGTTTTGAACAATACAAACATCCTAGCTCATAATCAGGACTAATCTGTAGGTTTTCTGCACACCGAGTTTGCACTGGGACAAAGGATATTTTATTGATAGACCACCTTTACTGGTACCCCATCTATGCATCATTTTATGAGCCATTTAATGCTAGTGTTATGATACAAGTCAAAGTTCACCACCAGAAAAACAAAACAAAACAAAACAAAAAAACACAAACCCTTTTGAACTGTGCAAACAAAGAGGCAGCCCGTGACATAGGTGGGGTGCATTAGAGGCCACAGCTCCAGGAGGGACAGGCTGGTGTCCTAGATGATGTTTTAACTGATGTGTTATCCAAAGCTTAATATGTAAGCTATCAAGATAACAGCCCCCACACTTGTCACTCAGACAGCTTCTATAAAGGCTAAGCTGCCTGATTTGTCTCTCACTAAAAGCTCTAGTGCAGTTTAGTGATCCAGAGCCACTGAGGCACTGTGCTTTCAGAGCGTACACATCTATTTTGAGATTTTTTTTTTTTTTTGTCAATAAAACAGGCATATGTTTCGATGAGTCATCTTAATGGAGCAAACCCCCAAGAAGGGGTGAGCTGCTCTTCCACCCTGCCGAGTTGCCTTACCTTTCCTTGTTAGCACAAAGCTTGCCCCCGTGCCTCCTGCCACTAGGAAGGCAGTAATGCGCAGGCCGGGGCTCCTTCGCCCATATGGTTTTATTTGTGTTCCGCTGGCACAGTTATACTCATACAGTAACCAACATAAATTTTTAGTTTTATTATCACCTCTAAAAAGAGACAGAAATGTGAAAATTGAAGCCAGAAGGTTTGTATCACAGGATTAATTAGGCAGGGCCAAGTGGTGTCGCACTCCTCCTGGCAGTGAGCGCCTCAAGAAGGTGCCTGCCTGCAATTACCAAGCACACGACGCAATTAAAAACGCTGCTTCTTTCTCCAGAGGTGTTACTTGTTAGTTGATAAATCTCTTTTTTAAAATTCTCTGGGGATCTGAACTGGCTTGAGGTGCAATCTACCAGGGTAGATATTCATGAAAAATTGATTTAGCTCTAGTCCAAGTGCAATAGGTTTAAAATAAACCTGAAAGGAATGAACAGTGTGTTTCTTGGCTGGCATTTTATTGGCCATTCTTTTTTAATGAACAAAAGACTAGATAATTAAGAATTGGGACATTATGGATCTCCACAAGGAGATATGAGTCGAATTGATCTGCTGTCCCATGGATGTCATCCTGAGTCACACTGCACATCTGATTGACCTTTATCACTGGCCTATTTATAAAATCTATGGATGACAGGATGGTCCACACAGGTCAGACTAAGTGTATGTATTCCACAGCCCTTTGTAATAGAAATGTGCCTCAGTATGAAATGATTTCTTGTTCCCTGATGTCCATACATGCCTGCAGAGATTTGAAACGTGGGTCTGCCTTCCTAGTTCTCCTAAAGGAACCTCTGATCCGCACCGTTATTTTGAAGACTCTATAGCGACCCAAAGTTTAAAAAGATTCATCAGTGTTCAGAAGGAAGCTCCAGTTGTCTTCTGGCAGCTAGTTTGGCAGAGTGAGATTTTTACCACAAGACCATAAATCACCCAGCTCTCTCTTTCCTCTGAAATATAAATAATTTAAATATGCAGCATGCGCAATGTACCTGCTATGGAGAGCATCATCGCTGTGTCAAAATGCATGAACTTGAGATTCAGCAATGACCTCATACTTCCTGTTGAAAAGAGAAGCGGAATATGTCTAAATCAATAGGCTAAACCCATCACTGTAAATGCAGAAGTGCAACTCTGCTGTCATTTGAACGTGTACCGTGCACAATCTAATACAACAAAGGAAGCAAGGGACCCCTGGCTATGCTACTTCTATTTCTTTGTGCTGCTTCTTAATTAGGAAAATTAGTGATAATTAAATAGTTTTACCCCTCCTTATTTCCCCCTTAGAAGTTGTTACTTTTGTATTTAAGTATTTATAAACAGATTCTTTAAAAGGATTATTCAGACAGTTAAAAAAAAAAATCTAAGTGGAGATTATGATCAGAAAAAATAATTGCCAACTTAGAGTGAAGGTAAGTTTGAGAAAATATAAGTTCAAAATTTAAATTCTAGTGTTTGGCATTAATTTTGGCAATTTTACTGAGCATTTTATTCATGGATGATCCTTGTGTCTTCACTTAAGAAAGCAGTATTCCCTTTTCATCATGCCTCACTTCTCACAATGCATTTTTACTATTTTGTTATGCTAATAAGTGTTTATTAGTGAGGCAATGGCAAGCTAACATTACCTTAAGAAAATAGATGCTGAAAAATGCTGTTTCCTTCCATGTCCATTTAGTCCTCGCTTAAACATTCGTCAGTAAGTAAGATAACAGAATTGGGGTTTATTTTTTTCATTCTGAAATGAACTGATTCATCTTGGCAAAGCAACCTGAAGAGCACAAACATGGCATGTAAGTTTGCCTCTTTGGACTCAGCCTATGTTCCTTGATTGTGTTTTAGCCTCCTTTTGGGTCTCCAATAGATACATTCCTTCCTTCATAGTTCTACCATGGATTAAGTCCCCAATGACTGTGATTCATCCAAGCCTTTATAGCAGATGTCTCCTGGGTGGTTAGATTATAGGACAGAAGTCAAGGTATTTATCATCTGCCGTTAAGGTTCATAATCAGTTGATTTGTGTAAAGTCATTTGTTAGATGACTTGATTCACTTAGGCAGGCCTTTAAAACTGGATCTGCAAATCAGAGATGAGAAGTAACATCCACCTTTGATCCTGCTGCCCTGAGGAGTCCCACAGCCACAAAAACTCACTCTGAGTCAACTGGCTAAGCCTGTGAGGAGATCATGAGCTTTCAAGGGCAGTCAAGCCCCCCTTTCCATAGATTCCATTCCTATGTCTGCATCCACACAGTGTAATCTCTGCCTGTCATTCTCAAGACCTTAGACAGCATTTTTTTTTTTTTTTAATGAAAGATTGGAAAGTAGAAGATGCTGTCAGGAAGATTTTTTTTTTCTCATCACCAACTTGGCCATTTTTCACACCTGGTTGTCTCTTACCAGACAAAATTCCTAGTAAATCATCTTGGTTTCATTCATGTATTTTTAAGTGTTGTTTGCCACTGGGCCATTTGAAATTACTGAACTTCTACAACTCTTTCTCCTTTTTTGATGCCTCACTCATGCATGAACACATGAGTATAAATGTAAAAACAGAAAAAAAAAAACCCACAAGTGTGTATCTATTACTGGCATCTAATAGAATTAATGCAAATACACACATTCTTAATCTCTATTATTAATTTGTTTAAGTTTAGTAAGTATTTTGTCCTACCATTGAAATCCTAGGCTCACATAGAAATACGGAGTCATTTTTTGCTAAGTGTCTCAGCAACTTATTTGATAATTGCATAAAAAGTTAAATGCTAAACACACGCCAGAAAGTTTACTGCATAGTCAGACTATCGAAGCTCTTATCCATATTTTAAAACACATTCACATTTCAATGCTATCAAAAATTTCAAGCAGTAATGTAGTTTCTATAGCTTACACAACTTTTTTTTTTTTTTTTTTTTTTTTTTTTGAGACAGGGTTTCCCTGTGTAGCTTTTCGCCTTTCCTGAAACTCACTTTGGAGATCAAGCTGGCCTCAAACTCACAGAGATCCGCCTGTCTCCCAAGTGCTGGGATTAAAGGCGTGCGCCACCACCGCCCAGCACAACTTTTTATAGTTACGTTCTTAACTGACCCTCTTATGAAGCTATGAAAATTCTCTCCTTTATTGATGACTATGGTAATGGTTTGGGAAATATTCCTCTTCCCACACCCTGACTCCATGATTTTTATCATTAAAAACCAAAGAGAACTTCATGAATGAAGGACATGAAATTGGAGTTCGATTACTCCAAGTCAGGGTTTCTCACATCTGGTTCTGTCACTGCTTGCTGTGGAAACATGAGTGATGTTTACATAGGAAGGCTTTCAGCAACACCCTTAGTCTCTATCAGTAAACATCAATAGGTTTCTCCCCTAGCTGTGACCAACAAAATAGTCTGCAGATAGTGTCAAATGTTTCTCAAGGAACAAAATCTCTCTAGGTTGAGAACTAGTGGCCTAACTATATATGTTCTATAAGGTAGAAATCAATTGGCTTTGTTTTATTTTTTCATTCATTTTTGTGGGTTTGTAAATTTTAATTATTTTTAGATTTGATATACAAATATATATGGTACATTGTGATCATTTGATATGTGTGTATAGTATATATTGATCAAATCAGGACAGTAAACATTTTTATGTTCTTAAACTATAAATAGAGTAGTATGTAATAGTTAACCCAATTATAGTTTTGTAGCACTATATAGTATTTCAAAATATGTATGTGGTAAATACTGATTAAATCTGAGCCAATCATTTTCCATCTCTTTCTTATGTCTTCATTTTATTTGAGAAGATGTTGGTTAAGATATTGAAATCTTCTGTCATTTGTTCAATTTGTTTTCTATTTTGATGTTCCTGGTTGTACTTTTATCCATGGCAATAATTAGGAAAAACTAAAACATTCTATCATTTAGTGCAAAGTGTTTAAATATTGCACCCAGAACTTGTCTTAATACACCTATTTTCACTTTGAGAGGCCTTGCAAGTATTGCCAAACTGTGAGTGATGCTAAGGCCATGTGGGAGTTGGATAGGGTTGAGTTACCACAGATTCTTATTTTGCAAACTCCTTTAGCTTATGGGAACTTCCTGATTTTCCTGTGAGTGGTCTAGAAATTAGTGAATGAACACGCAATTGCTTGAAAAATCCTGCTTTGCTGTGTTCCTTTTGCTTAGTTTCTTTAACTGAGTAAGCACTGCTAAACTTCCCAAAAAATTTGCTCTGGCTTATGCCTTTACTTCATTAGGAATATCTCAAAAATGGATCATTTGACATACAGTTTTTATCTGGTCTTCTAATGTACCTAACCTATTCTTTATCATTCCTGAATACTTAAGAATTCCATGGTCTGATAGTGAGTAGAGATCAGGACTGACTTGTTTTCTAACAACTGAGTCAAATATGTGAGAAAATTAGCTCAATGACAAATTCTGAACAGGTGGAAACCAGGCCTTCCCAACAGTGCTTAGTCAGCTTTCCTTTACTAGCTGAAAACACACACTGGAAGGATCCAGTTTCTTGTTTAGGCTCATGGTGTCAGATGTTTGAGTCCACAGTTGCTTAGTTCTGTTGTTTGGGCCTGTGGTGGCCCAGTACCATGTGGAGAGAGCATGTGGCTGAAATGGACTCTTCACCTCGTGGTAGATGAAAAGCAGAGAGAGAGGGATGAAGATTTGGCAGTTGAAATATCCCCTTTAAAGGCAGCCTCCTCAACAATCTCACTTCCTTTCCATAGACTCATCTCTGAAAGGATCTACTCCTACCCACAAGTGCCATACACTGATGATCAAGCTTTACACATATACCACCCAACCCATAACAGAGAAAAAAAAATGTTTGGTCTGTGACCTGCCTCACTAAAGTTCACTCATCCTGATTGTCTCCGGGACTGAGGGAGACAGATTTCTCTAAGAACTTACTGGCCCTTAGTCTAACATCATTCTTCGTTTTACACGTTTGCAGTACTCTCCTCATGGTCCCTCATACAGTCCCAGCATAGCTGGATAAGGATGGATTCCTGGATCAGCTATAAAATGTTCAAAGGAAATTCTCCTGACTGTCTTGTCCTCACATTTGTCCCAGTTACCTAGACCAGAAACCCTGATTTCTTGCTGGTGCTCCTTTTTCTTTGCTGTACTTTGATCTTAGTTAAATACGGAAACTTTCAAAAACAGAATGAGAGTACATAACATTCTGTTCACAAAGGGACCGTCTGCATGGGGATGGATTCCTTGTCAGAAAGATATATATTTGAGGACAGTGTTATTGAATTCTATATGTAAGTGTACCATAGTCTTTGTGAACTTGTCAAGCAAACTTTTTCTATATTATTTCACATCAGTGAGTAAATTCTGTAATGTGTTTTAATGTTACTCAGGGAATACTACATTAAATGAGAGAGGATCTACTAAAAATAAAACTTACTTAATGCTCATTAGAAAATGAAGAAACTTCGTAAAACTTAAGAAATGTGCTTTTTGTTGTATAAAATCTTATAATTACATTTCTTTTGTAGATTCTTGTCCATGCATCCTAACAACACCATTTTGATACATCAGTAAATAATTTCCTTCAGCCCTGAGATACAGCTTGGTTATTACAAAGTCAGTTTTATAGCAAATGTTCTTTTGAGGTTACTGTGTGTCTGAACAATGGACATGAATTAGTGCCTAAATGGATGTTCTGTGGTTTTAGGATCCTTTCTGGAGAGAGTAAAATATCACACACACTTTTCTCTTGTGCTGACTTTTACATTTCTTTGTTTCTTACCATCATTTAAATTTTTATTATTTCTTTGTCTCTGTCTCTCATGTATATTTCTCATCTCTGTTTCTCTCTCTCTCTATCACTCTGTCTCTCTGTCTCTCTGTCTCTCTGTCTCTCTCTCTCTCTCTCTCATACACACACACACACACACACACACACACACACACACACACACACACGCGCTCACATAGAAAGAGGAGGGAGAGAATGAGAGATCGAAATCCTTGATATCATACCAACTTTCTTGGTTTTCAAGTGAAACTATAGGTTCTTTTCCTCTACTTATGGTCTTTTATTGTTTATCAGCTTGAAAAATCTATGTTTTGTTAAGGCTACATTTAATTTTATATCACTAGATAATATCTCATTTGCAATCAGCTCCATGACTTTTCTTTCTTCCATTGACTTAAAGGTTATGACAGTCTCCTAGATTTCCTCCTATGTGTTGAACATTCTTCAGACATTCCATTGGTATCTATCTGGAATTTTCAGTGCTCTGAGATCCAGTTCTAAGTCTCTCTTCTTTTCTGTCATGCATGTACTTATTCAGTCAGCCATCCTTAGATTCTAGTAACCTCTACACAGAAGACTCCTGTCCTGGCTCCTTTTATGTATCAATGTGATACAAGCTAGAGTCATTAGAGTGGAAGGAGCCTTGGTTGGTGAAATGCATCCATGCGATCCAGCTTTAAGGCATTTTCTCAATTAGTAATCAATGAGGAAGCTCATTGTGGGCGGTACCATCCCTGGGTTGGTGATCCTGGGTTCTTTTCAGAAAGCAGGCTTGACTTCCTCCAATGAGGGACCATGATAAGAAAGTATAAGTTGAATAAACCTTTTTCTCCCCAACTTGCTTTTTGGTCATAATGTTTTCATAGTATTTCATAGCAATCCTAACTAAGACAACTTCTATTTCAGCTTTCTTTCTTACATAATAAACCACTCTAAAATGTAATGGATTACAATGACTGTTTCTCACTAGTCTTGGAGTTGACCAGGCTAACTTCAGTGGCTTTCCTGCTTCTTATGAAGTGGACTTTGGTCACATGAAGGGCACACCTTATTATACTTGAAATACTAAGATGGCCTCATTCATATGTCTGAAATTTGATGTTAGTTAATGTTGAGATGCTTACTGAAGCAATTGATTGGAAGAGCAACACACATGTGTGGCTTGGGTTTTTCACACTGACATCTGAATTCCAAGAAGAAATGTTTCAATATTGAGAAATCCTAGAATGAGGAGGGGGAAACCACAATATTTTAAAGAAAGATATTTTATTTTATTTATTTTGTGTATGGGTGTTTTCCCTGCGTGTATATATGTGTACTATGCATGTGTCTGGTTCACCCAAAGGCTAGAAAAAGGCACTGGGTCTCATGGAACTATAGTTATGAATGGTTGGGAGACACCATGTGGGTGCTGAGAAGTGAATCCTGGAGCTTTGCAAGAGAAGCAAGTGTTCCTAACCACTGATTGATTGATCTTTCCAGCTCCTTTTTTTGAAAAAAAAAAATGCTCACTGCTCTTCATGACATTAAGAGTCTCATTCCATTAACCCAAGGTCCATCATTTTGTTATTTAAGTCATGCCTAGGTGGGTAGATATTTTGGCTTTACTGCATATAAAGAAATTTAACTAAAAAACAAATTAACAGACCCTCAGAAACTTATCATAAAATTGTGAGATGAGGACTGTGGAATTTAATAAGCATTTTGCTTCAAATATCCAAGCAACAAATAATAATCTTTAGCTCACAGAAATACTGAAATTTAGTTAAGTATCTGTTAATTCTTTGAGTATGGCCTCTTTCTACTCTTTTGGATTAATTTTCTGAGCTTCTTGGATTTATCCACACAGAACATCCTTTTTCTGAAGAAAAACCCCCACACTTGCATCTGAGTAGCATTTGCAGGCTTTGTTAGAAGTTCCAAAAGTCAATTTTGAACTACTTTATTAGGTTTTAGTACAAGCTGAGTATAAAAATATATCAGAAAAGACCAAAGATAGTAAAACAAAATCCTTAGCATAATGAACATTGCTAGATATAGTATAATAATTGACCTCAAATTATACTATAAAGCCAGACTGTCATAGATGGAAATGTATAGGTATAAAACAGACATGTCAAACAATGGTCCTAAATAAAAGACCCAGAAGCAAATACACACAGCTATCTCCACTTAGTAGTTTATAGAGGTATCAAAAACATATTTTAAAACAAAATGTTGTATAGTATTCAAATAGAGCTGGCAAAAGAATGTACCTGCAAAAGAATGGAATTAGATTCATATCTGTGACTCTGCAAGATGACAATTCCTATGGGGTCATAGATGTTAATTTAAAACCCCAAATACTGAAATATTAAAAGAAGATGTAGGGGGAAGTACTCAAGATAGAGGTGCTACTGAGAAATGTCTCACTAGGACTGCAAAACAGCCTAAATGGGATGTGTAAAATTTAAATATTCTGCACAGGAAAAGAAACTGAGTAGAGCAAACAGATAGGCTACAGACTTGTAGAAAATCTTACTAACTGCTTTTTCAGACAGGAGCTTAAAAATCTAGAATATAGGAAGAACTACAAGAACTAAACAACAAAAGTGACAGTCAATGAATGGGCTAATCATCTGAACAAACAATTCTCAAAAGAAGAAATGTAAATAGCCTATAAGTATTTTTAAAGTCTTATCTTTATACCCATATATTAGTGCATTTCTTAGCTTTCATCAGAGGCTTCTTTCTATCATAGATGACAGTCAATGTAGAGGTTGATGACTAGTCATTGTGCAGAGAATAACAGATTGTAGAATATTCATCTCTAGATGGGAGATTTATGTTATACCCTCTTCCCCAAGACTCAGGGATCATTTTGGAAGAATGGACAGGACACAGAACTTGTTGTACCCATTGGTAGTGGACATCTGCAGTGTTTGACTGATGTGACAATGCGGTTGCAGACACAGATTCACAGTAGCTGGAACTGAATGCATCAGGCCTGCATGAAATCAAGCCACCCCAGCCCCAATCATTCATAGGAATGGGGCTCAGGAATTCCCACCTCCAGCAGTGGAGCTATGGACAGTTGATGGATGTTGAGTGTGGGGAGAGTCCATTTTCTTCAGGAATGTTATCTCTGTGAGGTTATCTTACTCTACTAAATTTTTCTACACCCAAGCAGAAACAGACACTAACAAATAGTCTTGTGTGGTTTTTGTTTGTTTGTTTGTTTGTTTGCTTGTTTTTTAAGGAAGCACATAAGATTGATAGAAAAAAGTGGTGGCAAGGATAGGGGAGGGATTGAGGGGAGGTAATGGTAGGTGAATTTGATCAAAATATATAAATGTATGACTTTCTCAAACAATAAAGAAACGAGCTGCACATGCTTACTTAGAAACACAATAAATGTGTTCAACGTTCATAACCACCAGAGGAATGCAAACTGAAACTGTGAAATTGCATCTCACCCAATCCAGAGTGGCTGCTGTCAAGTAAGCAAGTAGCCGTAAATCCTGGTGAGGATGTGGGGAAAGCAGAACTCACTGCTGGTGGATATGTAAACCAGTACAATTACTTATCCGTTATTTATAGGAACTACTAGGGGGTTTCTAAGAAAATTAAGAATAAAACTATAATATGACCAGAGACACTTGCACATCTATATTTATTGCTGCTCTAATCACAATAGTTAGGAAACGGAACCAGTCTAAGTGTCCATCAACAGATGAATGGCTAACAAAAATATGGTACACATTCACAGTGGGAATTTACTTTGCCATAAAAGATGAAATCATGCAGTTTTCAGAAAAAAAAAATGGGTATATCTGGAAGCTATAATATTAAGTGAGGCAAACCATGTTTGTTGTTGTTGTTGTTGTTTTTTACATAAGTGGATCCCATCTTTTAATGTTTATGCACATGAATATAGTTGGGTGTGAGTATGGTTATAGGTCATAAAACCAGAAAAGGAAACCATGAAGGGGGGAGTGTTTTAAAAAGGGTGGAGCTAATAGAGCACATGGGGCCATTAAGCCAAAGGAAGCTCAGGGAATAAGATGATGTGAGGAAACAGAGCAGGAGAAGAGCAATAAAAACACTCTTCTATGTTTAAAAATGACAAAATGAAGCTTAATCTTGGTACACTAACTAAGAATATAAGAATGTGTATAAAGTCAATATTCTTAGACTAAAGATAGAACTTTCTGAGGAATAAAAACCACACTTTTAAAATCTCAGTTTTAGATGTTTTGTTGTCAGGAAGGAAGCTTCAGAAAGGTATATTTGAAAGTTCAACAAAAGCAAAAGTCAAATTATACTGGCTTTCCTGGATGTTTCTGTAGATTCACATGTGCAGTAGTGACTCTAGGGTTATATGTTGGCAGAGGATGTTCCTATAGACACACATGTGCAGTACTGACTTTGGGGTTATGTTTTGCCAGTGGATGTGCCTGTGGACACACATGTGCGGTGTTGACTCTGGAGTTATATATTAGCAGTGGATGTTCCTGTGGATACATGTGCAGTGCTGACTTTGGGGTTATGTATTAGCAGTGGATGTTCCTGTGGACACACATGTGCAGTGCTGACTTTGGGGTTATGTTTTGCCAGTGGATCTTCCTGTGGACACACATGTGGTGTTGACTCTGGAGTTATATATTAGCAGTGGATGTTCCTGTGGACACACGTGTGCAGTGCTAAATATGGTGGTTATATCTCATGACTCTGTTGCTTGACCATCTCCCATAGGTGGGTCTTCTGCTTTGATTCAAAGGGACATTGAAGAAGGCTTACTCACAAAACTACTTGATACTGCTCAGTGGCTGCATCACCTATGCCCATCTCCCAAGAAACAACATCCACTTAGCTTCTGGGTTCTGAAGGAAAGTGTCCTAGAATAGAAACTTCCAGAAGAGGCTGAGAAACTCTTGAGGGCTACAGCTGGGGTAAGCAAAGTAGTACTTTCACATCCTACTTTGTTTTTTGTTTGATTTTTGTATTCTTCATAATTTAGGAAGGTCAGTTTGTAATTTATGGAGAAAGTCAATAAATTCCATTTCTTTTTTTGTTTGTTTGTTTTGTTTTTTTGTATTTGTATTTTTCAAGACAGGATTTCTCTGTGTAGCTGGAACTCACTCGGTTGCCCAGGCTAGCCTCAAACTCACCGAGATCCACCCGGCTCTGCCTCCCAAGTGCTGGGATTAAAGGCATACGTCACCACCGCCCGGCTAAATTCCGTTTCTTAACTGTTAAAATGACAGTTTGTAGCAATTTCAAATCTATTATAATTTACTGATGTCTCATGAGATATTTCTTTTTTGTACCTTAATTGAATAATAATGTGTCTTTGACACATGAGTATTTCCCAGGCACAGGACTACTTTCATATATACATTACCAGTGCAGTCACACAGACCTAAGATCAAGAGCATTTATATATTTTAAATGATTGTTTTTCATTGCTGTCTTAGCATTCAGAATGATTTTTAAACCAGCAACTGTTTTTTTCTTTTGTTTTTTCTGGATGGGTCTCAATATGGAACAGCTCACCTAGACCACTTCCTTAAAGTAAACCACTTCTGTCTTCTGCAGCCCTTATCTAAGTGAAAGAATTAATATCCTTCCTTTGTCCATAACCTTAGGTCCATCTTTGAATTATTAACTTTTGTTTTCAAAGTACTTGAATATTCTTTCTTATTCATCACATTTAATCTTACTTGTCAAAAACTGCTCTGTTTCTCAGACATTTGAGTTTCCTCTATTGAAAATGCTCTATTTAAATCTGTACCCTATTTTTTTAACTGGATTACTTGGTTTGTTGATGTCTAGTTTCTTGAGTTCTTTATATATTTGGGACATTAGCCTGCTATTAGATGTGGAGTTAGTGAAAAATTTTTCCCATTATATAGACTGCCATTTTGTTCTATTGATGATATCCTTTGCCTTACAGAAGCTTTTCAGTTTCTTGAGATCCAATTTATTAATTGTCCATCTTGGTGCCTTACTATTGGTGTTCTGTTTAGGAAGTTGTCTCCTGTGCCAATATGTTTAAGGCTGTTCCCCACATTCTCTTCTCTCACCCGAGAGAAGAGTTTTTATCTATTTGTGCAGGGTGATAAGTATGGATCTATTTGCATTCTTCTACATGCAGACATCAAGTTAGAGCAGCACCATTTGTTGAAGATGCTTTTTTTCCCTATTGTGTATTTCTGGCTTCTTTATCAAAAATCAGGTGCCCATAGATGTGTAGATTTTTGTCTGGGTCTTTAACTCAATTCCATTGATCACTGTGTCTGTTTTTATGCCAATATCAAGCAGTTTTTACTACCATTGCTGCTTCTGGAGGTTTATATATATATATATATATATTCCTTTCAAGGTCTGTAAAGAATTGAATTAAAATTTTAATGGGGATTGTGTTGAATCACTAGATTGTTTTTGGTGGCCATTTTTACTATGTTAATTCTACCAATTTGTGAGCATCCTTAGTCATCAGGGAAATGCAAATCAGAATTACTTTGAGATTCCATCTTACACCTGTCATAATGGCCAATATCAAAACACAAGTGACAGCTCATATAGGAGGGGATGTGGAGCAAGAACATTCCTCAATTGCTGGTGGGAATGCAAACTTGTAAAGCCATTATGAGAATGAATATGACAATTCAACAGAAAATTGGTAATCAATCTACCTCAAGACCCAGATATGCTACTCTTGGGCATATACCCAAAAGATACTCCATCCTATCATATGGATACTTATTCAGCTATGTTCATATCAACTTTATTGATAATAGCCTGAAAGTGGAAACATCATAGATGTTCCTCAACAGATGAACTGATAAAGAAAATGTGGTATATATACACAATGGAGTATTACTTGGATATTAAAAATGACATCATGAAATTTTCAGGCAAATTAATGGAACTAGAAAAAGTCATTCAGAATGAGGCAAGCCAGATTCAGAAAAACAAATATGATTGGTACATAGCCCAAATGTCATCAGAAAGACTTCCTCAGGCAGCTGATGAGAGCAGTTGGAGAGACACAGCCAGTCATTAAATGGAGCTCAGAGAACCATGCAGAAGAAGGGGAAGAAGGATTATAGGAGCCAGAGGTATTGAGAATACCAGGAGAACAGGGCCAACAGAATCAACTAAGCAGGGCTCATAGAAGCTCACAGAGACTGAAGTGGTAATCACTGTGCCTACATGGGTCTGTACTAGGTCCTCGGAATATATATTATGGTTGTGTAGCTTGGTGTTCCCTTTATCTTTTGTTTTTAATATTTATTTATTTATTTATTTATTTATTTATTTATTTATTTATCAACCTCAGATTCCTCTCCCTCTTCTCTGTCCCTCTCCATCACCTCCTAACTGCCCAACTTCCCACTATCCACTCTTCCTTCATTTCTATTCAGAAAATGACATTGGAAAAACATGGCATAACAAGTTGCAGTAAGACTGGAAGCTTAGTGTTCTTGTGGGAGTGGGGTTGTCTTTGATTCTTTTAATTGCTCTTGGGACCCTTTTCCTCCTACTGGGTTGCTTCATCCAGCCTTGATATGAGGGTTTGTGCCTAGTCTTATTGCATTTTATTATGCCATATTTGGTTGATATCCCTAGGAGGCCTTCTCTTTTCTGAAGGGAAAAGGAGGAGCAGGGGATCCAGGAGTGTGGGGAAATCTGTATATATAGGGGAAACTGGAAGGAAATGGAGGGAAGGTGAACTGTGGTCAAGATGTATTGTATGGGAGAAGAATAAAGAAAAAGAAAGAAAAAAAATCTGCTATAGTCTGTAAATGGATGGTTCTTTCCCAGCTGCTAATTCCCAAATAACCACTCAGAGGCTTAATATTACTTATGAAGGCTGGGCCAGTAGCTCAGGCTTATTACTAATTAGCTCTTATACTTAAATTAACCCCTAATTCTTATCTATTCTTAGCCACATGGCTTGGTACCTTTTCTCAATATAACATTCTCATCTTGCTTCCTCTGCGTCTTGCTGGCAACTCCTGACTCTTCACTCCTTCCCAGCATTCTCAGTTTGGCTTTCCTGCCTAACTTCCTGTCCAGCTACTAGCCTGGGAGCTTTTTATTAACCAATGGCAATAATACATATTCATATTGATTTGTCAGATCGTGAGGCAAAGAACCTATTACCTTGCTACATGACTTCTAGCATTCATCAAGTAACTGGCAATAGTTGAAGGTGAGTATATTTTGCAGTAACATTGCAACAAGTGGGTGAGTTCTCACATGCATGAATTGTAAGTAAAAGGTGATTATTTTTGAGGTATTTGTGAGGGAAAACCAGCTTGTGATTTTTTTTAGGAAGTACATGCTAGTATCTTATGACATATCAGAATTCACACCTCTGAGGAGAGGCATCTTATGGGATGCAGTTTTGCTAGCATAATATTTTATATATATGTTTATATGTGTATATATTACAATATAATATTCATTCCAGACCTTCATAACAAAAATAGCTGAGAAACATAGTCATTTGAGGAACAAATATTGAATAGAGAAAGATATTCCATGGTTTGAAGGTAGATTAGATTCACAGAAGTTTTATAGATGATGACAAATTAACTGCCAAACTCTGATAGAATGGAGATGCTATTTTAGTGACAGGATTATTTATAGAAGGAAAATTTAGGTGTGTTAGTTACGGTTTCTATTGCTATGAAGAGACACATCAACTCTTATAAAGGAAAAGTTTAATTGTAGTGGCTCACTTACAGTTCAGAGGTTCAGTGCATTTTCATCATAGCAGAGAGCATAGCAGCATGCAGGAAGACATGGTGATCAGACTACATCTTGATCAGAAGGCAACAGGAAATGGACTGTAGCCCTGGTAGTGGCTTGGGCATATAAGACACCTGAATGCCCACCCCCATAGTGACATACTTCTTCCATCAAGGTCACACTCCAACAAAGCCATACCTCTTATAAATGCCACTCTTGATGAGTTTATCAGGCCAATTATAGTCAAACTACCACATTAGGTTAAAAAAATGAAATTAAAACATTTAAAATACAGTGTGTCATGTACAAGTGAACAAAGAGAAACTGCTAGGATATGCTAAGATTTGTGAGTCAGATAGCTATTTAGACTCTGGATTGCATTTCCTTAACACAAAGGTGATTTCCCAAGGGCTGAACCCAATAACATAGTGGCAGCAAATAGGTGCTTTTCTGACCTTATCTGAAGATTATGGACAGCTCAGTGATTTTTTTTTTTAAAAGGACTCAACATCTGGAGCACTGTTATCTAGAAAATCCTAGAGACAGGAAGACATTTCAGCGTGAGCTACTCACTTGTGTTGTAAGCACCTTACTGCTTCCAGGTTTTCACTTGATTATTAATTTCATATAATTAAAATAGCCAAATAATTAAGGTTTTATAATAGCCATTTTAAAATCACTGAGCTTTCCATACTCTTCAAACAAATATTCATTATATTTTATTTTGTCTTTCTTTCTCTCTTTGACCAGTGTAAGATACCAAAAAAGGGCATGGGTCATTCTCAGTGAAAACTGACATCTGTTAGGAAGGAGCTAACTACTCTCTTTTGCCCTGTACAAATTTATTTTAGTAGCTCTCTAAACATTCGTATTTAAACTTAGGAACACAATTTTCTTAAAGCTGAATTCATTCAGATTTGCAAAGAATATCTAATCACCAAAACGTCAGTGATCATGGAATTTCAGATGCAGTGGGTTCTTTATTTGTTACAAAGAAATAGTTCTTTGGTGAGCTTGTCACTTGATACTTGATATGCCTTGACTAATGGTTTACGTTGAAGAGGCATTACCTCCCAGACAAGAGAGGCTTGCTTAAATATGGAAACAGTCTGGTGTCTTGTGGAGGAAATCACTTTAAAAGACCGTTTTTTTTCAAAACCTTTTCATTTCAAATGAGGAAATACTTGATAAATACAGCCTTATGCTGGAGTGATCCAGTGACACCAGATCTCTAGTTTAAAAGAATACAAAGAGGTATAGGGTTAAACTGATCAGTGGGTATGTGGGCGAGTTTTTCAGAGAATAGCATAACACCTTTTTCTTTAGAGTTCCTTCTACCTTCTGCAAACCCCCAGTATCATATTAAAGTATCTGATAATCTTTTGAAGAGCAAGGTACATTTTTAAGAAAATTCTTTCACATCAACTCTTTTGAAAGTATATTCTGTTTTTCAATTGCTGAATACACTATTAATTTAGCATGAGCTGTATTTCATAACAATTACCATAAACTCAGATGTGTATAAAATATAATTACCTATTTTTTTATTGAAATTCAATGCACAAAATGTGAACAAAATTACTTTGAAAACATGGACTGCTAATCTCACTTCATAGCAATTTCAGTCTGAATGTTTTTAATAAACTGTTCAACATCAAAGTTAAAAAAAAAGCTACAGCTTTAGGAGAAATTAGAAGATTTTTAAGGTAAGGTGCTTTTGAAGTTACAGATAAAATGGGCCCAGGAGAAAGGGAAGATGACAGAGAAGGATGTAAATGCTGGTTACCTTGAGCTTTTAGAGGGTAACAAATGACCTTCTAGATAATATCAAATATGTCTACTTAATGTAGATAAATTCTATGAAATGTATTAGAAAGTTAATCTGATCTCTAATACATTTCTTTAAGGAACATGCAGTGTTAAGTTTTTAATCTTTAAAAACATTAAATTGAGTAAACTGGGGATGAGGGAGTGGGCAATGGAGGGTATGGGTTAGGGGATGAGAACATAATGGAATAGGATGGTTGAGCTGGAGCAGGATGGAGTGGGAGAGCAATGAAAGAGATACCATGATAGAGGGAGATAGAGAAACCCGGATGCCAGGGAAGTTGTCAGAAATCCTCAAGGATGACCCCAGCTTGGACTATTAGAAATAGTAGAGAGGGTTCCTGAATTGAACTGGCTTGGCCCAGTGATCAGACCAGTGAATACCCTAACTGTCATCACAGAGTTTTTCTCAAATGACTAATGGAAGCAGATGCAGAGATCCACAACCAAACATGAGGCAGAGCTCCAGAAGTCCAGTCAAAGAAAGAGAAGAGGGATTCTATGAGCAAGTTCATCAGGGTCATGATGGTGAAATCTGTAGAGATTACCAAACTTCATGAAAGTTGGATCAATGGTTATGGAACCTGCATGGGACTGGACTAGTCCCTCTACATGGGGAGGCAGTCATGTAGCTTGATCTGGTTGGGGGACCCCCTGGATGTAGGATCAGAATCCACCTCTGGTGCATGAGTGGGTTTTTGGAGCCTACTACCTATGATGATGGGTCACCTTGTGCAGCCTTGAGGCAGTTGGGGGAGCTTGGACTTGCCTCTACTGGATGTGCCTCGCCATGGGAGGTCCTTGCCTTCTTGTGGCTGGGAGTAGGGGATAGGTTGGGAGGGGGAGTCTGGGGGAGCAGGAGGAGGAAAGAGGGGGATCTTCGATTGATGTGTAAAATGAATAAAATTTTTTTCTTAATAAAATAAATAAATAAATAAATAAATAAATAAATAAAACATTAAATTTCTCCAGCCAATTTCATAACTGGTCAGTAGTTTGATTGATAGCAGTGATGTATAGAAATGTCTCTCTGGAGTGGATTGGGGTAGAGTGGGAGGGAGGTGAGGAGGCAGGAGAAGGGGAGAGAGGGAGAACTGGGGTTGATATGTAAAATGAAAAAATTTTAATAAATAAAAAAAGAAAAAAAGAAATGTGTCTTCAAGAAATTGCTTATGATTTTTATACCTTTTTCCAATGTTGTATATGACATATAGGCTCCAAGGGCGATATTTATACCATGGACAACAAAACCTGTAAGGAAGTATTCCTTGCCTTCCCAGAGAGCTTGTGATATGTTGCCACCATTACATCTATATAATAGATATGCTAAATGCACATTATACCATTAAAACTAGAACACCTTTGCTGTGTTTATAGCAAGAGGTTGACAGGACCACCTCATCTAGTGATGTATGGAAAAACTGCAAAACAAATAAAAGTTGTGCCCGTCCTGAAATAACAAGATAAACATCTCTATCTTTAAAAACATGGCATAATCATTTGTCAACTCTAGATTTTTGTCCCCATGAATAAAAACTATCCTGTTCTGTCTCTAAACCAGACACTATATAGGCTTTTTTTTCATGCTAAAGATTAAAAGTTATCATAATGTCTTAACTAGTTTAATAGGAAAGCTGTTTACAATGAAGATCTAATAGGTGATTTATATAAAACAACAACAGAAACTCAAGCTAGTTATGAAACTGTCCAGGAAGAAACTTGAAAATGTTTCTCAAACCAAGCCAGCTTTCCACATTAGCAGCAGTTTTATGGAGTTGCTTCTGCAACTGAGAAGCCTTCATATGGATGCTGTGTCTGGATACTTCTGTGTCTTTTTGACTTTGGATATGTATGTGCTTGCACTTTCATCTCCATTTTGATGACAAGTTTTTCCTCTGGATAACCTTCTTAATGCATTGATTCTGTTATCATATGCTCTATATTCTCTTCATGTCAAATGCTACAGAACACGTCATGCTCTTATATAGTGCTTTAAATTGTCTTATGATTTATAAGCATGAAGTTATATTGTTAAAGATATGAAGTCCAAAAGTTATTTAGCTTATAATTATTTTATAATTTTAAAACAAGTAAACTTCTAAAAAAGTCTACTGACAAATAATTGATAGTCCCAAATTTTCAGATTAGAGGTGTGTACCATGGCAATTTTTAAATACAAAACCACTGATGGAAATTTAATTTGGTGAACAACTGTGTATAAGTAACTGAAATATATGCAAAACATAGAAATATTTTCTGAAGGAGTATCAGGCAAGTAATCCTTAAAATGTTTATGGAACCATGAAGGAAATTAATGACAGAGGACATGCTAAACCTTATGGCTTTATGGCTTTTCTCTATCTATTCTGAGCTACTATAAGCTCATGTGTGCAATGGCCCAGTCATGTCCAGCAAATGCTACATGACAAATTATCTTTTAGGAGGAGATCTTTTCAGAAAAATTTAATAATGTTTTGTAAATTATTTAAAATATTAAAAAATTAAGTATATATTTTGATCATATTCTTGACTACTCTCAGAGTGTCCTTCCAGATCTTTTGCAAAACAAAATTTTACTATTGACCTAGAAATACCTTTGGATACAATCTACTTACCAAGTGTCTTTCTTGGATCATCTGGAACTAGAATTACAACCATTGCTAACTATCATGTGGGTGCTGGGATTGAACCTGTGTCCACTAGAAGAGTATCCAGTGCTCTTAACTGCTGAGCCAGTTCTCCATCCCTACCAAGTGTCTTTCTTGAACTGAGTGAATTGAGTTTAGAGCCAACTGGTGATCAATAAGTGTTAGGGACCAAGATTTCAGGAACCAAACATGAACCATGGAAAGTACTAGCTAAGCCAGGGAATAAGTCATAAACCCACCGCTTCCCCCCTCCCCCAGGGCAGTAACACCAAATGTGATCATGGTCCTAGGTGTCAGCACAGAACCCTCACATCATCATGGCCCATTGGCAGCATGGCCCTCAGACACCAACATGGCCATAGGTGGTGGCCCAGACCCCTAGAATCCTAAACAAACTGCTCTTAAGGGTAAGCTAAACCCACAACAGTAGATGGCCAACAGAAAACAAACTCAACAACATCTTTAGAGGTTCCTTGACTCATAATGTCCTGTCAGGGCTTTTCTGTTGTTTGTTTACTTTTTAAAAAATTCTTTTTAAATTTTTTATCTTTTAGTTATATTTTTTATTTACTTTTATCTCCCTCCCTTTTTTTCTTACCCTACACGTCCTTTATATATGTATTAAGGCTACTGTTTTTTTTAGGATTTTTGAATGTGCCAACAAGTGGGACTCTGTATCTATTTCTGTTTCTCATGCCTCTTCTTGGGTTCTTTTTTTTTCTGTTTGTTTTGTCCTATTATGATGTGATAGTTATTGTTTTATTTTAGTTTATTTTATCTTATTATATTATATGATTTTATTTTATATCATCCCTTAGAAGCCTGCTTGTTTTCTATTAGAGACAGAAAAGGAGTGGATCCAGGTGGGAGGGAAGATGAGGAGAAACCAGGAGGAGTACAGGGTGGGGAAATCATAATCAGTATTTCAATATTATATGAAAGATATTTATTTTCATTAAAAGAAATCAACTATTAGCCATATTATTATAATGCAACATGCTTCCTGTGTATGGATTTTAGAAAGAATAGATAAATGAAAAAGGCAGATGGACATACACTGTAACCACATTGCTCAGTAAACTAATATGAACACATAGCTCACTCAAAAAGACTCTCCTGTTTAATAATCTTAAGGTTTACAAGTACCATATTTATGTATAGTATGTATTTATGTGGTAGTCAAATTGTAAGATGCATTTAACTACTACTAATTATATATTCTTCATTTAGAAAGCATCATTTTTATCTCTGCTGTTGTTTAATAAGCTTTTATTTTCTTAAGTATAGTGCAAAGCATTTCTACTTTTACATTTTAAACACAATGTTTTATTATCTTTATTGTTAAATTATTTTTCATAGGAATTATTTATTATGTTTTTAATTGAAATAGAATTGTATCACTTTCCCTTTTCTTTTAATGCAAAGCATTTCTTTTACATTTTTGATTCAATATTTTATTATTTTTATCAATTTCATGGTTAAACATTTTCATAGGAAATATTTATTGCATGTTTATAAGTGAAATAGAATTATATCACTTTTCTTTTCTCCACTCCTTTTCAGACCCTCCTAACTGCCTTCTTTCAGTCTCCTCACATGTCTGTACCCTAGAAAGTTGAGTCTCTTTTTCATTGATCATCATTGTTACACACGTGTGTGTGTGTGTGTGTGTGTGTGTGTGTGTGTGTGTATGCATATATGGATGTTTATGCACAAATATATTTATAAACATAACCTACTGAGTCCATTTTTGTTGGTGGCATGTATATGAGTTCAAAGGAGCTTCCCAGGACTAAGTGAGGTCATGGACCACAGAAAATAATCTATTGTGCCAGGCCATGGTGGCACATGCCTTTAATTCCAGAACTTGGGGGTGGGGTGGGGCCAGATACAGGTAGATCTTAATGAGTTTGAGGTCAGCCTGGTTACAGAGTGAATTCCAGGACAGCTATGTCTTGGTTACAGAGGGAAACCCTGTCTCTACAAACAACACAACACAAAACAAAACAAAAAAAAAAAAAAAAAAAAAAAAAAAAAAGGAAGGAAGGAAGGAAGATCTATTGTTGCTACTTTGGTAGACCAGCATAATTCCCTAATACAGTCTAAATCCTATCCTTGTACAAACAGATAATTGTGGCTACCCCTCCTACACAGAAGTCTCTCTTTACTGCAGATGAAAATGATCATAGAAAACCACAACTAGAAAAAATGATCAGCAGATTGTGGGAAGTCCAGTCCCAAATGTGCACAACTAAATCACAGTTGTTGAATCCGTGGTTCCGGGAACATTGCAGAGGAGGGTCAGAGAGACTGTCTTGAACATCTTGAAGTCAGTCGACTTTGAAACAGCCTTTCCTAGAAAGGGCTGCAGAAACAAAAGCAGAACAAAGGCAGTATCAGTGGACATGTTGGTTTGTTAAGGGGAACATTTGTCTCACCCTTAGACAAAGAAATAAAGACAATTAATGACTGCTGGGAGAAAGAGATTTAGCTTCTTCCAAGAATAAGCCTTTTTTTGGTTGTCCAATGCAGACTGGAAACCATAAACTATTTTTTAAAGATTTACTTTCACTACTTTTAATTATCTGTGTTTGTGTTTTTCTGTGTATAGTTACATGCAGGGGCAGTCAGAGGTGTCAGAACCTCTTAGAGATGGGGTTCCAGGTGGTTGTGAGCTGCTCAATGTGGATGTGGGGAATTGAAAGGGCCATTGTAAGGGAAACAAAGCCCCCCCCCCACTAGCTCTGCTAATTGCAGATTCAGTGGGAAATACTGCACTCTGCCCCCACGCCCCATACCAGAAAAGTTAGCCCATCATGCTATGCTAACAGGATGCTTGCAGGATGACCCCTGGGGTTGTGTTTATAAGATAAATTGCTTGAGAAAGAATGCTTGCCAAATAACCCCTTGCTAGATAAGCTTGGAATTCGTTTACCTACCCAGACTCTGAGAAAGACCGCGGAGACATCTGGCGTCCAGGTGTCTGCACTCGGGGTGACCCCACTTCCCTGCCCTGGTAGAACTGCCTCATAAAAGGCCTGTGAGCCTCAAACTCGGGGTCACCAGCTACTCCTCACGCTGGTGTCCCACAAGCTCGTGTTAAAGTAAAGCTTCATTTGTGACCCGATATCGGAGTGAAGCTCTCTGTTTTGTACGCCGACCCTAACATCTGGAGGTCCCACCGAGATTGATAAGGACGGTGGTGAGTCGGCAGGGAAGCAGCTGTTCAAGCGGCCCATGAGGACCCTTGGACGGTGGGGGACAGACGTGTCCTGAACCCACAGGCTGCAGCTCTGGAGGATGCTCTGGAGTGTGGGGACCCTGAGACAGGGGCCCCATCTGATTCCCTTCTGTCTAGGAGATTTTTCAGATGGCCCGGGCCAATAGCCAATCTTTTGGCTTCATTTTCCCTACCATTTTGCCTGCTTGTTTTATTTGTATGTTGTGTCTCTATCTTTGTGTCCTTCTGTGTCGGTTTCTACTTGTTTGGAATGGGACAGTCGGCCACCAAGTCTGCCTCCACCCCTTTGTCCCTAACCCTCTCTCATTGGTCGGCAGTGACAGACTGCGCATTGAACCTGGCAGTTCGGGTGAGGAAAGGGAAGTGGCAGACTTTCTGTTCGTCTGAATGGCCCACCTTCAGAGTCAGGTGGCCGGTAGATGGTACTTTTGATCTTAATATAATCAGAGCAGTCAAACAAAAAATCTTCATTCCAGGTTCACATGGGCATCCGGACCAACAAGCCTATATCTGGGTCTGGGAAGATTTAGTGGTGGACCCGCCTAAGTGGGTCCGGTCATTTCAGGTCGGCCCATCTGCACCACCTACTGATCATACCTCTCTCCTTCTAACCAAAACCTCTGATTCGCCTAAATCTTCCCTTCCCCCATTGATCCCGACACCTGCACCCCTGCCAGAGTCTCAGGCTGATCTCATTTCTCTTGACCTAGAACCCCCACTGCCTTACAGATCGCCGCCGCCGCCAGCGGGGGCAGGATCCAGACCGGCCCCGGTCTCCCCTTCAGGGCCTGCACAGGGCACCCGCCAGAGAAGGGCACACCGTCATGGTGAGGCCCCACCGGCAGTCACACTGCCCCTACGCCCCGTTGGGGGAACTATTGATCATGGGGCTGGAGGAGACATGCCTGCACTCCAATACTGGCCATTTTCTTCCTCAGATTTATATAACTGGAAGAATAATAACCCACCCTTTTCTGAAGACCCCTCCCGCCTAACTGGACTCCCAGAGTCCATCATGTTTTCCCACCAGCCTACGTGGGATGATTGCCAGCAACTTCTGGGGGTCCTTTTCACCACAGAAGAAAGGGAATGCATCCTCCTGGAAGCTAGGAAGTTGGTCCCTGGACTGGACGGGCGGCCAACTCAGCTCCCCAATCTCATTGATGAGCACTTTCCCCTGCGGCGCCCAACGTGGAATCCGAATACTCCGGAAGGTAGGGAGCATCTGTCCCTCTATCGCCAGACTCTAATGGCAGGTCTCTGTGCAGCGGCCAGAAGGCCCACTAATTTGGCTAAGGTAGGCGAGGTTCTTCAAGGGCCTGAAGAGACCCCCTCTGCCTTTCTTGAGAGACTCATGGAAGCATATAGAAGGTATACACCCTTTGACCCATAGTCAGAGGAATTGAGGGGAGCAGTGAGCATGGCCTTTATAGGGCAGTCTGCCACAGATATACGGCAGAAGTTGCAAAGATTAGATGGGTTACAAGGGCTGAGCCTGAGGGACCTGGTTAAAGAGGCAGAAAAAGTCTATTATAAGCGGGAGACTGCAGAAGAAAAAGAGGCTCGGCTAGAAAAACAAAGAGAGGAAAAAGAAAAAGAGCAGCGAAAATGCCAAAATCGGGATCTAACACGGATTCTTGCAGCCACGGTAAGAGACGGGCCGGGGCCACGGTGGCGAGGAGGAGGAGGTCGGGGAGGCCGTCCTCCTTTGGGAACAAATCAATGTGCCTACTGCAAAGAGGAAGGTCATTGGATCAGAGAATGCCCGAAGAAGCAGAAAGGGCAGGGCCGGCAGGTCCTCGCCCTTGGGGACTGAGTGAGTCAGGGTTCGGACCCCCTCCCCGAACTCCGGGTAACGTTTGAAGTGGAGGGGACCCCAGTGGACTTTGAGGTGGACACGGGGGCAGTCTATTCAGCCATCAAGCATCCACTAGGCCCTCTGTCTACCCGAAAGTCACTGGTCCAAGGAGCAAATGGAAGCAGAGAAAGACCCTGGACCACCCAGAGAACAGTTAACTTGGGAAAAGGTACTGTGCAGCATTCTTTTCTGGTCTTACCTGACTGTCTGGCACCCCTATTAGGTAGAGACCTCCTGACAAAACTGGGAGCTCAGATCTCCTTTACCTCTCGGGGCCCAGAATTAAAATTTGCCCACCCGAAGGTAGGGGACCTCTATCTCCTCACGCTAGAACTTCCAGCTGCTGAGGAATACCGTCTGTATGGAGCGGTGGCAAAAGCCTCTGTAGCCACTGTTTCACCGTACAACGAGGAGTGGATTCATAGGTTCCCTAACGTGTGGGCAGAGACAGGGGGCCTCGGACTGGCTAAGAAGCAACCCCCAGTGGTGGTCACCCTCAAACCCACCGCAGTACCCGTGCGAGTAAGACAATACCCGCTTAGTCGAGAAGCCCGAGAAGGCATAAAACCCCACATCAAGAGGTTTCTGGAACTGGGCATACTGAAACCATGTCAATCAGAGTGGAATACTCCGCTCCTGCCGGTAAGGAAGCCAGGAACAGATGACTACAGACCAGTCCAGGACCTGAGAGAAGTAAACTCCCGGGTAATAGACATTCACCCTACAGTGCCCAACGCTTACAACCTCTTGAGTACCTTACCTCCAGAGCGCAACTGGTGTACTGTACTGGATTTAAAGGATGCCTTTTTTTTGCCTCCCCCTCCACCCCAATTCTCAAAAGCTCTTTGCCTTTGAATGGTCAGACCCTGAGGGAGGGGGGACAGGGCAACTAACATGGACCAGACTTCCGCAAGGATTTAAGAACTCTCTAACTATCTTCGATGAGGCCCTACACCGAGACCTTGGGAAATATCGAGAAACCACCCCTGATGTCACCCTCCTCCAGTATGTAGATGATATACTCCTGTCAGCTGAGACTCGGGACGCCTGCAAACAAAGGACTGAGAAACTTCTGGATACCCTGGCCAGCCTGGGGTACACGGCGTCTGCCAATAAGGCGCAGATCTGCCAAAACAAAGTCATCTTCCTCAGTTACTCCTTGGAGGGAGGAAGGAGATGGCTCACCAACGCTCGTAAGCGAACCGTGGCCAGCATACCTGCTCCAACGGACCGCCGGCAGTTACGTGAATTCCTGGGCACAGCTGGGTACTGCCGGCTTTGGATTCCAGGGTTCGCTGCCATCACAGAGCCCTTCTCTCCCTTGTTAAAAGAAAAGACCCCCTTTGTCTGGCAGGAAGAACACCAGGCTGCATTCGAAAAGTTAAAGAGGGTGCTCTTATCCGCTCCGGCACTCACTCTCCCAGATGTCAGTAAACCCTTCACTTTGTATTTGCATGAGAAGGGTGGGGTGGCGGTTGGCGTCCTAGTACAAGCCCACGGTCCGTGGAAAAGACCAACCGCTTACCTATCCAAGCGGCTAGATCCTGTGGCCAGGGGATGGCCAATCTGTTTAAGGGCGGTGGCTGCGGCAGCCATGCTGGTGCGGGACACGGACAAATTAACTTTGGGACAGCATCTGACTGTTATAGCTCCCCATGCATTGGAGAGCATTGTCCGCCAGCTGCCTGACCGATGGCTTAGCAATGCTCGGGCCACATATTATCAGATGACTCTTCTGGACAGGGACTGCATCACCTTCGGGCCCCCAGCTGCCCTAAACCCAGCAACCCTCCTCCCAATTGCTGAACAAGGAGAGGAGGGGGTGCGGGTTCACGACTGTGGTGCCATTCTGGCGGAAGAAACTGGGGTCCGGACAGATTTAACGGACCAACCGCTGGCCAACCCTGACCTGATATGGTATACAGATGGCAGCAGTTTCCTAAATGAGGGCCAGCGGAGAGCGGGAGCAGCAGTAGTGGACAAAAATAAGGTCATCTGGTCTAGCAGCCTCCCAGAGGGAACCTTGGCTCAAAAAGCCAAATTGATTGCGCTCACCCAAGCACTTACCATGGCAGCCGGTAAACCAGCTACCATCTACACAGACAGCCGGTATGCATTTGCAACCGCGCATGTGCATGGGGCCATATACAGGGAGAGGGGACTGTTAACTTCAGCAAAAAAAAAAAAAAAAAAAAAAAAAAAAAAAATTAAAAATAAAAAAATTAAGGCCCTATTAGAGGCTGTAATGTTACCCCGAGAGCTGGCCATCGTACATTGCCCTGGGCACCAAAAAGGAGACTGCCCAGTGGCTACGGGAAACAGGAAGGCTGATCAAGAGGCAAAGGAGGCTGCCCTCCGGGATCCAAGGAGCCTGGCCTTTCAGGCCTCGACTCTGGAGGATTCAGCTCCTGAAGAGGCTCCACCCCTGGAACTTCTGAAAGACACTCTAAAAAGGATCCACAAATTAACCCATCTGGGCAGCAGAAAATTGATCCAGCTGACTACAAAAGATAAGACCCTCTCCCCATCTAAAAAGAAACAAATGGCAGAAAAGATGGTAGCTGCTTGCCGGGCCGGCCAGCAGGTAAATGCATATCCTGGGAAACTGGCCCCCGGAAAAAGGCTACGAGGAACCCGCCCTGGCCAGCATTGAGAAGCAGACTTCACCGAGGTAAAGCCAGCTAAGTATGGCCTAAAGTACCTGCTAATGTTTGTAGATACCTTTACAGGATGGGTAAAAGCCTACCCCACCAAAAAGGAGACTACAGCAATAGTTGCTAAGAAAATCCTGGAAGAAATCTTCCCAAGATTTAGACTGCCTCAGGTAATTGGGTCACATAATGGACCAGCGTTCATGGCCCAGGTAAGTCAGGGACTGACAAAAACACTGGGGATTGATTAAAAATTACATTATGTCTATAGACCCCAGAGCTCAGGACAGGAGAACAATTAAGGAGACCTTAACCAAATTGATCATGGAGACTGGCTCTAGAGATTGGACAATGCTCCTACCGTATGCCCTCTTTAGAGCTAGAAATACCCCTTCCTTCATGGGTCTTACCCCCTTTGAATTACTCCTTGGGTGTGCACCCCCAGTTAAGAACCTAACCCTCCAACAAAGAAAAATCATGCCTTCCCCTCTGTCTGACAGGCTGCAAACCTTAGCATCTGTCCAACATACACTGTGGAAGCAACTGTCCGCTGCATACCAACCCGGTGGGGACAGCGCTGCCCATCAGTTCCACATGGGGGACTTCGTATACGTCCGCAGACACCAGCATCAGACTTTGGAACCCTGGTGAAAGGGACCATACCAAGTCCTGCTGACCACTCCAACGGCGGTCAAGGTGGACGGGATCGCCGCCTGGATCCATGCCTCCCACCTCAAGCCAGCCAAAGTGCCAGAAGACCCCTAGACTGCGGAACGGACTGACAATCCTCTTAAGCTTCGGATTCGTCACCAGTGCAACCGCAAGTAACCCACATCAACCAATGTCTCAGACTTGGCAGGTTATATCAGGCCAAGAAAAAATTGTATAAAAATTACCTCTAATCAGCACCCACTATGGGGCTGATGGCCTGACTTGCACCCGGACCTCTGCCAACTACATTATTGTCAGCCCTCACAGGACCACTTATTATATTAATTCTTATCCTCATGATTGGACCATGTATCCTCAATCAAATCTCGGCTCTTGTACGATCCCAGGTAAATGGGGTTAAGATGATGGTCCTGAGGCAACGGTACCAGCCAGTATCTGGCAGTGGCCTTTAGGATTAAAGAACGGCACAAGAGAAAGGGAGGAATGAAAGGCCATTGTAAGGGAAACAAGCCCCCCCCCCACTAGCTCTGCTAATTGCAGATTCAGTGGGAAATACTGCACTCTGCCCCCACGCCCCATACCAGAAAGTTAGCCCATCATGCTGTGCTAACAGAATGCTTGCAGGATGACCGCCTGCAGTTGTGCTTGCAAGATAAATTGCTTGAGAAGAATGCTTGCCAAATAACCCCTTGCTAGATAAGCTTGGAATTCATTTACCTACCCAGACTCTGAGAAAGACCGCGGAGACATCTGGTGTCCAGGTGTCTGCACTCAGGGTGACCCCACTCCCCTGCCCTGGTAGAACTGCCTCATAAAAGGCCTGTGAGCCTCAAACTCGGAGTCACCAGCTACTCCTCGCGCTGGTGTCCCACGAGCTCGTGTTAAAGTAAAGCTTCATTTGTGACCCGATATCGGAGTGAAGCTCTCTGTTTTGTACGCCGACCCTAACAGAATGAACTTGGTTTTTAAGCAATACATGCTCCTAACTGCTGAGCCATCTCTCTGGCGCTGTCATGTTTGCTTTTTCTTTAAAATTTTGTTGCATTTATTTCTTTATGTGTGTGTGTGTGTGTGTGTGTGTGTGTGTGTGTGTGTGTGTGTGTGTGTGTAGGTGTGTGTAGGTGTGTGTAGGCTGAGGGGATGGCCTCACATGTGCCATGGTTCCATTGTAGAGATCAGAGACAACTTGCATGTGTCAACTGTTTCCCGACACCTTGTAGGTCCCTAGGATCAAACCTGGTTTAATCAGACTTGGCAGCAAGTGCCTTTACCAACTGAGCTATCTTACAAGCTGAGGAATTCAGTATTTTAAGTTTTAAGAGGACTTGTCACTTTTTTTACATTTTAGATAATGATCATCACTATTTCAGATTCCGTTTTCTATTTATTTCATACAAGCAATACTTAATAACCCTGAATGACAAAGTATTTGTCAATAGATTCTCTAAATTCTCTCATTTTTAGTCCACATTTTTTTCTTGATGCAAAATACTGCCATACATCATCTAATAGACATGCATGTTACATCCATGTCCATTAAAGCCAATCTTGTAAATATTTATCAAAGTTACTTTTGAAGTCTTACTTTTTAAAAATTCTTCTTCTCACAATACTTCCAGACCACAGTTTCCCTCCCTCCACTCCTCCCAACCCCTGCCTCTGCTCTCTCCCAGAAGCACTGCTCCCTTAAGAAAAACAAAACAAAAACAAAAAAACAAAACAGGCCTCGCAGGAATACAACCAAACACAGGATAATAAGATATAATAAGACTAGGCACAAACTCTCATATCAGGGCTAGGTGAGGGAATCCAGTAAGAGGAAAAGGTTTCCAATAGCAGTCAAAAGAGTCAGAGATACCCCCTCCCCTGCCTTCAGGATTTCCTCGAAAACATCAAGCTAACAACCATAAAATGTTTGCAGAGAACCTAGCCCAGAACGATATTAAAAGCCACTGGTGGCAAAAGTCCATGAGAGTATACAGCAGTGACAACTAGAGTTCAGAGGGCAACCTATCACAACGAAGGTTCTCTTAGAGGGAACTGTTACACAAGGTGCTATGGAATTACTGCCTTTTGAATGAACTGGCTGTCTCTTATTGTAAACTTGTGCAATGACAGCTATGATTCTCCCTATTTACCGTGCATTTCCATATTATGTGTACATGTAATCTCATGATTGCTTCTGAATCTTGGGCACAACTTTCCCTATATATTTGGGGATAATTGTCCCCAGCTGTGTTTACTTTTTCATTAACATAAATCTGGTCAGGGCCATTCTCCAGACAAAAGTATTTCAGCAAAGATACCCTTTTCGAAGGACAAATGCAGAGAAATTAACATTAGCTCATCTCACCCATAGATAGAGAAAAGAACCACTAACAATTAAATCCTCAACTCCTTAGCTTCACCCCGGGTTATTTACATAAGACCTTAATTTAAGAGATTTACTGCTCACATTCTTGGGATGATGTTTTTAACCACTTGCTAGCTACTGAGTTAAGGTAGTTACTTCCCATTGACCCAAGGAGATTGCCTTCAAGGCCAGGCAGGTGATAGGTGACAAGCTTTCTTGTGCAAATTAAGTTTTAATTCCTCCTCAGCCAGGTGCTGTTCCTAGATTCCCTAATTGATCTTAGCCTTTAGTTGACCCTACCAGAGAACTCCCCTTCAGTGACTCCGCTTTTGGGTTGTAATTAGAAGCTGACATTTATTGCTTTATGTGTGGATCCTTATCACCTCTCTCTCTCTGTGACCCTGAAAACTTCAAGCCTCACATGGCTTTGCCAAAGAGTTACTGCATGTGTATATATACTGGTTCTCTGAGAGCTGGGGAGAATGGATTAAGAACAAGATGAGGATGGAGACTGAAAGAACTAGATAGAGATGAGAGAACAGCAGAAGGGACTGAGAGCAGGAGGGACTGACAGGAGCTAAGTGTGAGAACAGAAAAAAAACTGTGTGGATAGAACTGCCCAAGAAGAATAAAGTGAATGGACTGAAGAGCTCAGTGTGCTTAAATTCATTTGATACCTCTCAGATTAGTATCTTTAGCTGCTTATAGCATCTGTTCTGGACCCTGATAGAAATCTCCTCAAGGCAGGCACTTGCGGGGAATGTGGTAGAATGATGCAGGCTCAGTGATTGCTGCTTCAGTCTCTGTGAGTTCCAATGAGCTGTGCTCTGTGGACCTTGTTCTCCTGATGGCCTCAGCCCCTCTGGCTCTCATAGTCCTTCCTGGCACTCTTCTGCCTGTTGTTTTATAGGGAAAGACCGGAAGGAGGTCTCCAGTTTGGGCTCTCTCTCAGCAGAATGTTTGGCTGTGGGTCTCCTCATCTGCTATCATCAGCTCCCAGCGGGAGTGGCCTCCCAAGTCTGTTACTTTTTAAAACCATTGCCTGCAACTATTTGAAACCAAGATAATATATCGAATGAAACAAGAGCTCAGGCTCCATGACATGAGGGATGGACAAACTGCAGCAGCACAGTCAAGCACTGGAAAGCCTGCATGTATTTCAGAAAGCAATCCTCAAGTTTAGTGAAACACACCTAATGAAGTCCTTTTTCCACAACTTAGATAGACTTATCTAGAACTTAGAGAGTTTATTAGTAATGTTAAAATTATTGAACACTGGCCATACATAGGTCCTAGAGCAGAATGCACCATTGCCAATTTCATAAACAAGTGCAATTTGTAGCTCCATTCAAATTCCTTATCTTCATAACACACAAATAAATGGGAATAATTCATCAAAGAAACTTCCTTTTGTGGGAGATAGAGACCATGTCAGAAAGCCATGCCAGGTCAATGCACGGGTAACAACTGACTGTGGGGTGCCCAACTCCAATGGACACATCTGCAGTGTAATTCCTACACCTACGCTCAGAACAGGTGGCAGGAAGATTGCAATAGCACAAGGCCAAGACAGCTTCTGTGACACTGTGTCTTGTATATATGACAGGCAAGCTGCAGCAGTGAAATCTCAACAGCATGGCTGCCTAAATACCATCTGAACAATAACACCAGTTGACATCCAAACACCGGGGAATTTCGTGGGGCCTCAGTAGATAACAAGTTATAGGCAATGAATGACCGCCAAGAAAGAGAGGCACAATTGGATTATCCAATACCAAGTGGCCAGCCCTAAAAATAGATACCTGAAAGAAACAGTAAACAGACTCAGCTCATTGTGTCATTATGTGTGTGTGTACACATACGTGTGTGTGTGTGTGTGTGTGTGTGTGTGTATTTTATATGTGTGTAACAATAATAATGAAAGAAAAAAGGTAATAAATTTTTGATAGAGTTAGGGGAGACAGGGAAGATTGGGAAGAAAAGAGAGGGAGAAGATGATGTAAATAAAGAACAGTTAGATGAAATAAAAAATAAATTTTGCAAATAATATTCAATACTATAAGCAATTAGAAAAACATCTTCCTATGTGATATTTGAATGTTTGGTTCATAAATAGTTTATTTTTTCAAATGGTGTCTCAAATTTAGTGCTTGTGAATGCTAGGTGATATAATAAAACCATACTTACAATATTAAAAAGTAGGTTAAAAGAGTATTGAAATTCAACATTATTTTTCAAATATTATCATTTTATTGAAAAGGAAGACTTAATCAAATTGTATTAGATTACTTGTAGGAAATCTTCACTGATATACTGTTACCCCTCCAGAACTAGAGGTTTCCTGCTGCCTGTATTTAGCTTTAAAACTTGTATGGCTAATCTACAGCTTTCCACACAGAATGTGTCATTCTGTATTTCCACATTCTTTACTTTCTTAACAAGAAACTCTACTAGTGGACTGCAACACTACTACTGAGGTTTTGATTTTCCTCTGATTTATTTTATATTTTCTCTATTTTTTAAAGAATTTCATTACTTGTAAACTTTCATCAATAAAATTTTTGTTAGAAATTTACTGTACACAGTACTGTATAGAAGACAATAGTCAAGATCCCATTTCTCCTTTACATTTCATTAATATATAATAATATTTAACCAATAAAGGTATTTTATTTCTTGTGTGTGTATGTGTTTGTATGTGTATGTATGTATGACTGTATGTGTGTGTGAGTGTGTGCGTATGTGTGAGTGTATTTGTGTGTGAGTATGTGTATCTCTGTGTCTAAGTATGTGTGTGTATGTATGTATGTATGTATGTATGTATGTACAAACATATGAATATGTGAATACACTCCCCTGTGCATATGGTTTAGGAGGTTATATCAGGACATGTAGCATCTTCCTTTCCCCCTGAGGCAGGGTCTCTCACTAACCCACAGTCTCCTCAATTGGATTAGGGCTGACTGGCCACTGAGCTCTCACAATCTGCCTGTCTTAAATCAGGGTTGAGATCACCACTAGGTATAACTATGCTGCTCTTATTTTTACTTGGGTGCTGGGAATACAAACTCAGATCCTCATGCTTATGAAACAAGTGTATATATATCTGATATATCAGCCCAGCCACAAGTACATTGTAAAAGAATATAATGAAGGTAAGGAGTATTACAAATTAATTATCTTTTAAGATTTCTAAGTCTACTCATGCATCCACACCTCTTTTAAAATCAGAAAACTATATGCTCTCATTTTCCAAACTGAAATATCAACATATTTTCTTTCATTCTCTTGGTTGTTCTGAGGATTTTAGAAGAAAGTCACCATAGTGGTGGGTTTGGGAAACATTAACATTTATTACCAGAATATACTAGAGCATGGATTCATGAAGAACAGTATGGCTATCATATATTGGAGCTCTAAAATCACTAGCCTTTAAGCCTCATCTAACCTGCTGTCTGTTTTTATAAATAAAGTTTTATTGGCAAACACCATGTCCATTTACTTATTGTAGTAGCTCCTTTCTTCCTAGAACAGCAAAGATAATTGTTACAGAAAATGCATGTACCTCAAAGTGTAATTTATTCAATAATTGGCCCTTCACAGAGAATATTTGTTAATACCTGGTTTAAATGGCACAATTTTTTACTATATATTAATTTAATTCTTCAGTGGATTAGCACATTAATTTATCCTTGTTGGCAATGATGTTAAGTTTATTTAAGAGCAAAAATAGAATAAATTATGAGTTAGAAAGCTTTATATATTGCATTTTTTTTAAAGCTGAGGATTGATCAAACCCAGGGCCTTGCACTTGTTAGGCAAGTGCTCTACCACTGAGCTAAATGCCCAACCCCTTCATATCAGCATTGTTTGTAATAGCCAGAACCTGGAAACAACCTAGATGCCCTTCAACTGAAGAATGGATAAAGAAAATATGGTACATATACACAATAGATACTACTCAGCAGAAAAAAAAACAATGACATCAGGAGGTTTGCAGGCAAATGGATGGATCTAGAAAAAAATCATCCTGAGTGAGGTAACCCAGACTCAGAAAGACAAACATGGTATGTAATCACTCATACTAGGATACTAGATGTAAAACAAAGATGACTAGACTGCTACACAACTCCAGGGAGGTTACCTAGAAAACAGGATCCTAAGAAAGACACAGGGATTGCCCAATGACAGAGAAATGGATGAGATCTACATGAACAACCTGGACGACAGTGGGAGTAATGAAGGGCAAGGTTCGAGGGAAAGAGAGCTTAGGGGATCAGGAGATCCCAGCTGGATCAAGAACAGAAAGGGAGAACAAGAAATAACAGACCATGATAAATGATGACCACATGAGAACAGGAATAGGCAGAGTGCTGGAGAGGTCCCCAGAAATCCACAATGATACATCCTTTGTAGACTGCTGGCAATGGTCGAGAGAAAGCCTGATCTGACTTAGACTGGTGATCAGATGGCCAAACACCCTCCCAGTCGAGCTGGAACTCTCATCCAATAACTGATGGAAGTGGATGCAGAGATCTTTGGCCAGGCCCCACGTGGAGCTCTAGGAGTCCAATTGTTGAGAAAGAGGAGGGACTGTAAGAGTGTGAATTGTTGAGACCAAGATTGGAAAAAGCACAGGGACAAATAGCCAAACTAATGGAAACACATGAATTATGAACCAAAAGCTGTGGAGCCCCCAGCTGGATCAGGCCCTCTGGATAAGTGAGACAACTGAATAGCTTGAACTATTTGGGAGGCATCCAGGCAGTGGGACCTGGACCTGTCCTTAGTGCATGAGCTGGCTGTTTGGAACCTTGGGCTTACACAGGGACACTTTGCTCAGCCTGGAAGGAGGGGACTGGAGCTGCCTGTACTGAATCCACCAGGTTGAATTGAATCCCCAGGGGAGTCTTGACCCTGGAGGAGATGGGAATGGAGGGGAGGGGACAGGGGAAGGTGGGGGTGAGGGTGGGAGGGGGGAGGACAGGGGAACCCATGGCTGATGTGTAAAATTAAAACACTAGAAAAATAAATAAAAAAGGGGAAAAAAGAAAGTTTTATATAACAATTATGAAATAAAATAAATTGAAATACTTAAGAAAATATTTCACCCTCTGAAACAATTCACAAATACTTTTAAAATAAGCAGAACAAATAAAGAGAGAAGCATCTTCATCTTTGGTACAGATAATCTGGCTTTTGGATGATATATAATATCACATGAGTCATCATTATATAGAGTGGAGATGAGGATACTTCTTACTGAATTCTTAGCCCTGAGCACAGCTCCAGTTCAGGCAGGCACTTGGAGCATCAGCTGTGTGTTTGCTTTGGAAGTAGGTTTTTTTTCTAATTTTATTTTTAAATGTTATTTAAATAAAAAGAAACCTGGGTTCTTTAGATCTCAAAGTTTATCATGAACAAATTAGTTAACAGCCTTTCAGAGATACATTAAAGAAAAAGGAGATATTTTATAGAATATTAGTGTTTCAGATCCTTGGAGATAAGAATTACAGGCATGAATACTAAAAGGAAAACAGTCAAACACATTGACCTGCACAACTGCGTAATCTCAGGTTTGGCCACTACAGAGCAGTTTTCCTTTTTCCTCTCAACTGGCTCAGCCCTTCTGCTCCCCAAGGTGGCTGAAGAAAATGCATCCCTGACCCAAGATGAAATGTTTCATCAACTGCTTTAAAGGCGGTTTAAAAATATCACGACTTGGCTTTTAGCAGTCAGTGTCCTCTGAAATACTCTGCTGATTCACAAAGCTGTCTGAGAAATTCATGATGTCGCTGCAACATCAGCCTGAATGAGGATAAAGTATCCATTTGAAGATGAGAAATTTACTTTATTGGCTGAAGGGGTACTCCCCTTTGGTTTAAAGGAAGACATTAGAAAATCTATTACGTTTGAATTATATTCCGCAGCCACCATCTTGTCTTGTTACAATTAGTATTTCATTTTAATTGTGCTGCTATCTAATTTCTTATGAGAAGATACTCAGTCTGAACTCTGAAGACTTTTTTCCCTTTCTTCCTTTCTTCTTCTTTTTTTCCCTGTAACACTTCTCAACTTTTGTCTGTGCTCTAAAGAGGGGATAGAGATTATAAATTTGTGCTAATTATGTTAAGCTATTTTGTTATTCTCAGTGCTGTGAAAAGAAGGTAATGTGTGAAAAAACACACATTATAAAATTGGAGTCTGGTCATCTGTGTCATTCAAGGGACTATTTCAAACAAGTTTGTAATAGGACATATATTCCTGGATTCTTATAAGATGACAGATTCTCTGTCTTTGAGAGACATAATTTATACACATACCTTCAGTTTACTTTCTATTTTCTACTTTCTTTTATCTATCAAACATTCCTAAGAACTTTTCTATGCAGCATCTACTACTTCCTTACTATGAGCTTACTCATTTGTTGAGCAATTATTTACTAAATATCATTACTATTACTTAGCTTTCCTGGTGTAAAATATGAATAAAGCACTCTCTACCTGAACAAACTCTGGTTCTTTTCATAGAGCCTGGAAAGTTGGCAATTTACTTGTACCCAAAGAATTGGTTAAGTGGTTTCTTCTCACCAAGCAGTCTGGATGAGGCCTTGAAGGTGAAATTGGATGAATAAGATGCCCAAGGGCAATAAAACAGTGCTGGTCACTACATCATTTTATTGAAAATAAAGGAAAGAATGACACAGTGGTGAGTTGGTCCTTGTGGCTGAAGCCTGGAACAAATGATATGAAAACTGTAAGGGGTCAGGCCACTGAGAGTGGTGTGAAAGGTAATGTGCTAGATCTTAGTCATTAAACAGTTAAAATGTCTGTCATTAGAGTTAAAGAAAGTATCTTAATGGCTAGGTCAAGGACAGGTTGGAAATTAAAAGAAAGAAATAATTGGGAAACACTAGATGTGTCAGTGGAAGACAATTGGCACCTCATTTTGAATTGTTCATTTTACAGACAAGTATTCTTAGTATCAGAACATCATTACCTAATCGTTGCCCTAAATGTTAGATGGGAGAAACTGTTATCAGCCACTAGTTACTTTATATCCTGGAGATCTTGATTCTTACAATTGACTAAGTTGTACACCACCCATGTGTACATTGAAGTCCAAATCCCCCATGTTGCTATATTTAGAAAGGCTCCACGGGGAAGTATTTACAGAAGAATGGATTGGTAAGGCTGAGTGAGGGCTGATAGGATGGGAAGAAACACCATGGATATTTTCTTTCAAGGTTCAGACAGAGGAAGACCGTATGAGGATACAATAGATCATAACCACAGAAGCCAGGAATAGAGACATCACCAGAACCAACCTTGAAGGCTCCTTGATCTTGCATTCTTCATTCATCCTATGAGAAAACAAATTTCTGTATTTAATCCAGAAACAATTCAGTCTGTGTTGTTTTCCTAGGGGAGTCAAAGAAGATAAAGCCTGGGGTGGAATCTCTTCCAAGATTTTATTCCCCAAGCTGGACACTTGCCAAACTGGAAAGCACCTGATAAACTATCACTCTTCTCAAGTTCTTGCCCAATTAGAAGCAGAAAGATACAGAAATTTACAGGTATTTGTTCACATAGAACCAATTCAGCATGTGTGGGACTTCAGTGGTAAGGAAAAATGATTTAGTCAGCACCATAGTCCTTAACCCATTTGTATTCTTAGCATTTCTTTAGAAGGATTTTCTAAAACCCACCATCTTCAATATAAAAACACACTGGAATATGTGCACATCATTTGAGACCTGGAGCATCATGGAACACCAATTGGGTTTAATGTCTCTGGTTCCCATAAAAGCATCTTTTACATCTTGGGCTGCCTCACTTTTTAAGAAAGTCACTTTAATTTTTTTCTTCATCTTTATACTTGTTTTTATGTTATAAGAATTAGCATTTACTTTCTGCTATTTTTAATCCACCAGTTCTCTTCTCTGGACCAGAATAGTTCAACTGCACCTAAAATTTCTTTTAAATTTATTTTTAACTGCACTCTGAAAAGCTATACTTCTGTAGACTGGAATTTCAGTTATACAATTGACCTCAGGGTAGTTCTGGTTAAATGCTTTCAAAGCAATGTAACTCATTTATTTAACTTCCAATAGGTGTGAATACTTCTCTAATATATTATTTTTTCCTTCAAACCTGTATTGAGCTACATTAAATCCAATTGAAATGTAAGATGTAGGCTTTCAAAGAAGTTAATTTTCTAAGACATGAAATCCAACCTGGGAGCAGCAGAGTTTGTATGTCAAACAAAAATTTATTATAGTTATACTTCAAAACTGTCTCCAAACAAGTCTAGAACAAGTCAACACCCTTCTCAAATGGAACCTAGAGTGTTGTTGATATACAAGCAAATGGTCTCCATTTCTTAATTTATAACACTGTCTTTCTCTTAGCTCCCTTGGCTTCAAACTGTAGAAAGGGACCAGGAAATATAGCAAAGATGGTGAAAAGAGTAAAAGATTGATTCATAAATTTGGTGTTTCTATTTATTACACATGCACAATAATTTACAAAACTTCATTAACTGTTCCTTCCTCCTTGCTACCACTGCATTCTCACAAGATTTTAGAATAAACAAACAAAAAATGAGCAAGAAGGCTAGATTTTTGTGCAGCTATTGAATAAGGATTAGTTTATTTAAAAATGTTGATAATAACTTATTCTAAGTATGTAAGGGTATATTAATCTTCAAAATGAATAATAATCAATCTTTATCTTTGTTTCTGTGCTTTTTTTCTATTGGTAAATCACATAATTATTGCCAAAATAGCAATAATGTTTGGTAACATGATCTCTTGTGTTTGCAGTGGTCTTTGCAGAAATCAAACATGGGTTCAAAAATGATTACATAAAAACATAGGAGTTAGTGCAATGATGTAGTCTTAAAGATATAGGAAGTAATATTGGTGTCTAGTGACAATAATCTCAGGAAGATTAGACATTTCTTAATCAGAATGAATGTTGACTCTGGTCTGGAGACTATTTCTTATTGGATCACGCTTGGAAAACAGCAAATGTCAGGGCCATTATTTTTTATTAACAGGATCTGGCATGGGCATAAATAGCAAATTGAACTATCTTATTTTTGTGGTGGGCATCAGAAACAAATTGAGTTGAAAAATATTGTCTTAAAATATATCATATATAGGTTCTTATAGATGAGTGGTATCAATGTGGAGTTTAATCTTTATTTTAGAAGTAAAAGCCAAGGTAATTTTTTTGCAAAATGCTAATGAGTTGTCTTTGTCACAAAAAGGATAGTTTGTATGTCTGGCTCATCACAATTTTAATTGTAAATCTCAGGAAATGCAGAATATGAGAATTAAGTTAGGAAGTGCTCAATGGATTGCAGAGTAAATTTTATTAAATTTCTTCATAAAATAACATTGACAAATAATCTAATACAGAACTGTTTGTGCCTTACAAGGTATTGCTGAGAAACAAATAGGAGGTTCCAAACTCAATCCGAATTCTCTGGGTTTATTTTCAGTGATTTTGATGATACTCTGTAATACATACATATTTTAAAAAATTATTTTCTTTTCTCTTTAAAGCACTGGGACGTCAAAAGAACTAAAACATTTAAATAAAAATTTAAATATTTAGTTGAATATTTCATACATTGTGGGGTATTAGATACATTCCATTCCATAGAGAATACAACTGTAACATGAATCTTAAAGGATCTTATTAATAAAAACCCAAAGCCAAATATTGGGGAGAAAGCTGAAAGATCAGAGAAACAGAACAAACCACAGCCAACCTCATCTTCTCAACTCCTCAGCATCCTGTTTCCAGAAATCCTCAGATTGAAAGTCTCTGAGTCCTTATCTCTGAGGGTCTCAGTTGAACTGCTTAAAAACGTCTAGTTCCTGGTACTCTTGCCTTATATACCTTTCTGGGATTAAAGGTTTGTGTCCTTCCCAAGCAAAGACGTGAGATCTCAAGTGCTGGGGTTAAAGCTGTGTACCACCACACCTGGCTATGTTCCCGGTATGGCTTTGAACTCACAGAGACTCAGACAGATCTCTGCCTCCTGAGTGATAGGATTAAAGGTGTGTGTGCCACCACTGTTTAGTCTCTATGTCTAATCTAGTGGCTGGCTCTGCCCTCTGATCCCCAGATAAATTTTATTTGTTAGAGCACAAATAAAATATCACCATATACAACCTTATCATTTTAATTCACAGTATTAGTGAAATTTAAATACAGAAAAAGAAATAGACTATGAGAGTAACTTGAAAGGGGAAAATTTGGAGGGAAAGCAAATTCCTTCATCTGTTTTTTTCCATGTAATTGGCCTGATTTTTGAAAGGTATTAACACTGTTTTGTGTGATTCATTTGGCATTTGATATAAGCAGCAGAGCCTGTAAGAAAGCATCACATAGCTTTGGCCTCACCAGGGTCTATAGTGAAATGGCATACTAAGCCTGATAATTCAGGCTCAGTAAATACTGTTCAGAATAATCTAAAGAGTGAATCAAATAACAGTCACTCTAAGCTCCTTCACAAATATTTCATTTAACTTTTACTCACCTCGAGACAAGGTTGCATTTTTATTTCATCGTTGTAGTGAACTCACTTTAGAATGGAAGTTTAATTTATACTTGCAGCAATCCTCCTGCCTTAGCTTCCCAAGTGCTTTGAATACAGAGTCTACTACTCACCATAGCAAATAGCATCATTGTTAGATAACCTTAAAACAGTAAACAACATCATCTTACCGATTGCCATTCTGACTGAGGTGAGATGAAATATCAGGGTAGTTTTATCTGACATTTCACTGATGCCAAGAGTCTTGAATATTTTAAAATCATTTGATAGCACTTATTTTGAGAATTATCTGTTCATATCTACAGTCCATTTTTTAAAAAAAATTTGACTTGCTTTCTAATGTTTGTTATCTTTTGTGTTCTTTGTGTTTTCTAGAGAATAATCCTCTGTTGGATGTGTAGTTGGTGGAGAGTTTCTCTCTTCCCATGGTTGTTCTTCACTCAGCTGAGTGTTTCTTGGGTATCATGAGGTTCTTCTACCTGTCACTCGATCATCTTATATCCTGAGCAGTCAGAGCTCTATTTAGAAATCACCTATACCCATAAACAATGCAGTAGTCCCTAATTTCTCTCCTGTGAGAGTCAGCATTTCAGGTGTTCACTAAGGTCTTTGATCCATTTGGAACTCACTTTTGTTTGAGTCAACATCAGGGTCAAGCTTTAGTATTCTGCATGTAAACATCTAGTTTTCCATAACTATTTGTAAAAGATGTTGTCTTTCCTGTATGGTACATTGTTTGAAGTCTCTGTGTTCTTTGCAGACTACCAAAGTGGAAAGGTAAACACCAACCCAGCTACAAGCTTATTGATATCCATTGATGACCTGTCTGTAAGATATGCTAGTACATTAGTGGCACAAAGCTCATTGTAGTAAGCAACCAATATATGTTTGGATTTAAGGCCCATTCTGTGAGATGAAACCCATACCTGACACTGCTCAGGTGGCCAAGAACCCGAGACTAGATCGGCCAGAGCCCTATCAATAAACTAAATAGTACAGTTCTGCTAAAGGAACATAGCCATAATACGTACTAACGACAGTCTGCTTTGTTCATAGATTCACCTTGCTCAGAGAATCTTCCTTTTGCGGCAGATGGGAAAAAATACAGAGACCCAAAACCAGACAATATGCAAAGAGACCTTGAAACACTCCACCCTAAAAGAGATGTCTGCATCAAATCCCTCCCATGAGGATAAAGAAATTCTGTGGAAGAGGAAAAGGAAATAATGTGAGAGGAGGATGGGGGACACTAAGGAATCAAGGCCTCTAAACACGGCAGGGCCAACACATACATGAACGCAGAGACTGTGGCAGCAGGCGCAGGGCTTGCACATATCTGTGCAAGGTGAAATTCCAGTGCTAAGAGGAGACATGGGCACAATCCCTAAGCCAGAAGATACTCAATTGATAACCTCTGGTAAATGAACATTTAGTTTCTCCAAGGGAATCTCACAGGGGAAACAAACTACTCTTAAGGGTAGGTCACATGCCCAGAAGTAGATGGCCAACAGAAAACAAATTCAGTGGCATCTTTGGAGGATTCAGCTCCTAATGTTGTGTCAGGGACTCTCTTTGCTTTGCTTTCCTCTCCTCCCCTCCCCTCCTCTCCCCTCCTCTCCCCTCCCCTCCCCTCCCCTCCCCTCCCCTTCTCTCTCCTCCCCCTCCCCCACTCTCTCCACCTTACAGGTCCTTTGGATCCATATTATGACTTCTGGTTTTGTGTTTTTAGGAGATTTCTGTGTGTGAGTGTGTGGGGGGGATAAGGATCTCAGTGTCTATTTGTGCTTTTTTGTGCCTTTTCTTTGCCTCCTTTTCTCCTGTTTGGCTTGTTCTATTTCAGTTTGCCTGTTTTTGCTTATCTTCTTTTTATTTTATCATTATTTTTATGTGCCCCTTTTCTGACAAAAACAAAACAAAACAGAAAGGCTGTGGATTTGGGTGAGAGGGGTGATGAGAGAGTTTTGGAGGACGTGAGGGAGGGGAAATCATAACCAGGATATAGTATATGAAAAAAATCTATTTTCAGTAAAAGAAAAAAAATAAAATCAGGTAGCTGAAATCATGTGGGCTAAAGTCGGGGTTCCCTGTTATGTTCTGTTGATTGATGTTCTTGTTTTGTGCCAGGTCAATGCAATTTTTATTATTATAGCTCTGTAGTATAACTTGAATTAGGTGTGGAGAGGCTCCCAGTGATTTTCTTCTTGCCAGATAGAGCTTTTGGCTATTTGGGGGTCTCTTCTGTTTATACACGGATTTTGAGATAGTTTTTCCCTACCTCTGAAAAGAATGCATGGGGATTTTAGTAAATCTGTAAATTGCTTTTGGTAGGATATTTATTTTCACAATATTATTTCTTGTGGTCCAAGTATGAGTATTTCCTCAATTTCTTCAGAATTTTAAGGTTTCCATGTAGTGGTTCTTCACATGCTTAGGAATTTTATATTGACTCATTTTATTATTTTAAGGCTATTGTGAATGGACTTGTTTCTCTGACTTATTTCTCAGTGTTTATCATTGGAATACAGAAAGGTTACTGTTTTTGTATGTTAATTCTGTATCCTGCATCTTTGCTGAAAGTAGAGATCAGTTCTAAGTGTTTTTATGCTAAAATACTGTGTTTTTAATGAAAAGCATAGTATTTTTAAAGAAGGTTGACTTTCAATTTTTTTTTTCATTTCCTTCTCTTGTCTTGTAGCTCCCTATCTAATATTCAGAGAACAATATTAAATAAGAGAATTGTATTAATAGTTGGCGTCCTGGCTTTGTTCCTGATTTTATCATGACATTGCTGTGGGGTTGCCATATGCTGAAGTATTCTCCCTTCAACCCTATCCTCTCTAGGACTTTCATCATGGATTATCAAGAGGAATGATCATATGACTTTTGTATCTAGGTATATTTATATGACTTATTACATTTCTTGGCTAATATATGTTGAAATACTACTGCATCCTCAGGATAAATTTGCCTTGAAAGTCAGCATTAGCATTAAAGCTGTCATCTAAGAAAGTCTTCATCTTTCATTGGGTTTATGAAAATCTGGACTTTGGTAGACTCTTAGTATAGATTGATTATATATCCAAGGGCCTTATTTTGATATTTCACAAATAATCCATGTATTTTGATATACTTATTTCTTTTGAAAAATATATTCATAATATACATATTGAATATAAAATGTAATATGATAGTTTCTCTAAGTAAGTAATGATTTTTGTTTTGTTTTTAAGACAGGGTTTCTCTGTGTAGTTTTGGTGCCTGTCCTGGATCTCACTCTGTAGATTGGCTGGCCTTGAACTCCCAGAGATCTGCCTGGCTCTATCTCCTAAGTGTTGGGATTAAAGGTGTGTACCACCCTTGCCCGGTGTAAGTAATGATTTTAACATAAAAAAAATCCACTATATTTCTTTCTAGTCTTCTTACTCACTACAGGTGATTTTTTTTGAAAGGCATTTTCACCAATTTATAATAGTACATTGTATGAAATTCAACTTAATTAAACTTTTGGTTGGTATCATTTAGAGTATGATTTCGGGACCAAAGGCTGATTAATTTTACTTCAAGAGGGGTAGCAATTAAATAATATAACAATTAAAAACAAATAAACAAAAATATCACAATACCTATCTCTGAGACTTATCAGGTCATTTTATTGATGGGCAATTTTCAACCTCCCAACTTAGTGTTCCTGACTTTAAAAGGATGCAGTATACTTCCTTTTAAGCAGGATATTAAGATTAATTAGTTAAGGTTGCAAAGTGCTTTATGCATGAAATATTGAATGAGATAATAGGATAAATATTAATAATATCCCACTAGAAGTCCACAGGCAGTCATAGTAAGGTAACTAAGAAAAATAAATTGTGGGGCTTGGTATGAAATTGAAAATCACTAATGGAAGGAAGGTTTGTTCCTACTGGGCACAGCGTTACATCATGCATAATGTAATACCAGGTCATTTTCAATTGTTTTAATTGCTGCAAGTAACTGATCTTTAGAACTGCCCAACAAGCTTCGGCTCAGCCCTAATGACTGTAAAATGGTGCCAAAGACCAGCATTATCCCCTATTGAACAGTAAATGGTATCGACCTTCTTCCCTGGGTCCATCACTCAACAGGCTCCTTAACGTAATTCATGACACAATTAACATTAATTAACTTTACAAAAATCCCTCTCCTCTCTGCTGTTTTAAGACATCAGGCATTGAAGAAGGTAAAGAGCAACTAACAAAAAAGTTATGAATCCTTTTGCGAGAGCCATCAATTAGGGTAAGTAAAAGATTCCTAAATTTTTATAACCCTCATTTATCACTTGGCACTCCTGATAAGTTTATCCTGTGCAAAGATGTCTTTAAAGCCATTCAGTATGAAAAGAACCATTCATCTCTGTACTTCACACCCACTTTAAAACCCAGAGTGGGAGCTTCCAAATTCATGTCAGAGTAAAGCAAGAGTCACAAGTGATTACTGGGCCCTAGGGAAAAGCTACCTAAGAGCCTCTCAGGCACACAAGGGAAGAACTTGGCCTTTTCCTTCTCATCTCCACCTCTAGAGAACACTTCTACAGGAATTGCATTTCGGCTCCGAGTTCCAAGTGATTAACAAAGCTTTCTCTAGAATTGCGACAATAATGGGGAATCTACATTCATTAGGTGTGAGACTTCACATGTATTTTCCATTTAACCATTAGAGTAAGTTCATAAAATATGCTGTCACGATAATTTCGTGAAACTTGCTAATACTCTAATGATATTTGCTTGATTCTAAGCAGCCAAATGTAACTGCCCATTAATGACAGAGCCAGTGTCCAAATCTACTTTATATCTGAATCAATGATCTCTTTGTTATGAAGGTAGAAAATCTGGCTTTAGTGTGTGCAAATTACCCAAGGAGTTATATTTGGGAAACAAACGGAAATAACAATAACTCTCAAAGAGAAAGTATGCTGTATTTTTTCATTAAATAAGAGCCCATGTAGGGGCTACTTCAGAAAGCTGATTTATCTGTCTAGAAAGTATGAACTTTCTGCTTAAGTTGTATGTATCTCAAAAAGTGCTCTGAAAAGGTCTGGTGCCTCTGAGATAGTTCAGTTCAAAATTAGCGTCTTATTATATATTTCCTTCTCATAAGTGCTCAAGGACTTTTCAGCACAATTGACTCCTGTTTCAGAGATCTGCCATTTGTCTTTAGTGTTCAACACACATCTTGGATTTTAGATCTTCAGTGTTGTGGTATCTTTCAGTAGGATTAGACATGTGCAAACTTCCTTCATTAATCTTTTGGTCATATAGACCTTAGGCAAACATCACCAATTTCATAGTAATTTCCTTCTTTTCCTGGTTAGTAGCATTGGTATGTTTACATGAACGTGTGTGTGTGTGTGTGTGTGTGTGTGTGTGTGTGTTTGTGTGTGTGTGTGTTTGTGTGTGTATGTTGAGTGTTTTTAGCCTTGTTTGCAGAAACTACTTATCTGAGATTCAGTTAATAAAACAATTTTTAGACTTTGCTGTAGATGTTTCTCTATGAAGTCCAATGTAGTACACTAACTAATCCAAATGTCAATTTTAGTTAGTATATACATGATATCAAAAATCCCATGGAAATAAAAATATGTCAATTATATGTCTACATTCTCAAAAACTGATGTGGTAAGATGAGAAAAGGGCTAGAGTATGTATTATCAGCTCCTGAAGAATATGAAGAGATGTGAATTTCTCCATGCACTTTCTTTTTATTATCGTGTTGATTATGTTGAATCTTGTCTTTTTTGAAAAGAATAATTTAAACCTATTTCAACACTTCAGCCAATGCATGAGAATTAGATGAGATGTTATGTAGAGTTCAAGGTGGAAACAAAATTTTAAGGATGGTTTTCCTTTGGCAATATGTGGCCATGTCCGTTTTTAAATTTGGAAATATTTTGTGATCCCCTATCTTTTAAAATAAAGTTCATGATACTAATTGAATAATTCAATTATACTTTCATACAGCACATATTAAGGCAAACTGATAATTTTCCTGGAGTTGTGATAAGAGGTAGGGAAAAATGATGATTGAGATCCACATGGTTATGAGAACCATACAACCTCTAAATAGCCTTTATAACACAAAGTAAGACACAGAGGGACAGCACAGCAATGTGAAAGAAGTGTCATAGTAATGTAACACTGTGGAGGAAGCACTTAGCAACCCACAGGGGGCAGAGAACGCTTGGAGGTGTGTCATATACATAAAGCCACTTCTAGTTCTTTTAATGTTGCTGTGTTAAAATGAAATGTGAACACAGGTCATTGCCTCATACACATCAAGTCCAAATAACAACATCCATTCACTCATTTATTGATTCTTTGAAATAATCTGTGTGATGATATGAGAGATATGAAAACATGCTGACTCATCTCATAAAATCATATCAAAGTGGAACAGAAAGTTACAAAAAGATGATAACACATTGAAAAATATTGTCTAAACATTTGAAAAAAGCTACAAGGATGGACTTTCCTAGTGATACAGAAAAACTTCTTCAAGGAAATAATATTCCACTTAGTTTTTTAAATTGGACAGAAGTTTAAGTGAGGATGAGAAAAGAACATTAGGCTGACAAACAGGCCGGTGAAAAACTTAGAAGTATTAACATATATAGTTTCCTCTGCAAACGTGAACTTGGCTTATAAAGAAGGGAGTTTTATAGCAGAGATGAGATTGTCAAGATCATTTAAACTCTACTTTATAATATCATAAAAACCTGCATTTCTCTTGATGGTAATGAAAAGTAAAGAGGTTTACAATTAGGAAGTGATATTTTCAGGCTTATCTTTGAAAAAATTGACTGGAAATTGCATGGTGGTATGCAGCAAGCCAGTGCAAAGTTTCTTACGCTTGAGCCTTGCAAATTATAAAAATCTGAAGAGGCATAAGGGCTACCCAACACTGTTGTCAACTCTGCAGCCAGACTACAGCATATCCAAGATGTCTGATATCATTCTCAGGCATACAAGAAAAGTGCTCATGTACTCATTCTAGTGGTATTTTATTGGAACAACTACACACAAATAACTTCTCAAAAACTGAAAATTAAGGACCAGAGAAAGCTCCCAGTGAGGGAAGGTAGTGACTGCCGAACAGGGTTACCTGAGTTGAATCCTGAAAGCTGTCCTCTGACCTCCACCTGTGGGCCATGACACATCCTCTCTCACACACAATAAATGATAAATATTACTTTTTTTAAGTTAAGAAATTGTGTTAATGTCAACAAGAGAATTCTCATGTCCTTCTTTTGATAAACACTGAAGCTATGCAAGTATGTACATGTGTATCTGCAATGGCCATCAAACTTTCCCTGTGCAGTTCCCTTGCTTGAACAGTTGTCATTAGCCCTGTATATCCCAGGTGGTAGCTAATATTCCTTCAGTTTTTCAAATATTTCAAAGAAGGGACAATGACTTATGAGATTCTGGAAGGTTATGGATGTAAGATATGTACAAGTTTGAGATTGATTATTACTTAGCAATAACTAGGTTTAACATGGTAAGAGAAAGAATCTCAGAGGAAATAATAATGTGAACTAGAAATAAGTAAGAGAACGTTAGTGACAATTGAAACTCCCCATGAAAATAAATGAAGCAACAGCTACCAAATCCATAACCTTTGTCACAATAAAGATATAACTAGATTATCAGGTTCCTAGAGGGAGTTTCTCAATATTAAAAGGATAAGATGGCTTCTTATATTAATTTAAAAATTCAATGCAAGGTCAATGAGTCTTTTAAATATAAAATTTGCCATATAACTATAAAGTTGATATAAAATTTAAACCTCATAGTAGTAGAAATAGACATTTGCAAAATATCAATAATTTTATAACTCACAAAATAATGATTTTACTTAATATATAATGCCACTAAAACAACATAGTTTTGGCAAAAGAAGAAACAAAGTCATAACTACAAGCAAAAAAATTAAAAAATGGCCCAGAAACAGTTCCCTTATAGTGAGATTTGCTACAGACCCATGTGAGTATTAAGAGCACACAGCAAAGGTGTTCAGTTGATGTTCAGAACACAACTAGAAACTGTCATGGTTGTGAAAGATGATCCCTGCTGTGGGATGTTCTGTATGTCAAATGTGTTGCTCTGATTGGTTAAAATAAATAAAGTGCTGATTGGCCAGTAGCCAGGCCGGAAGGATAGGGTAGGTGGGACAAGGAGGAGGAGAACTGTGGGAAGTGGAAGGCTGGGTGGAGAGACACACTCCCAGCTGACTCCATGACAAGAAAGATGTAAGGTACTGGTAAGCCACAAGCCAGGTAGCGAAGTATAGATTAATAGAAATGGGCTAAATATAAGCGTAAGAGCTAGACAATGGTAGGCCTGAGCTAATGGCCAAACAGTTTAAATAATATAAGTGTCTATGTGTTCATTTTATAAGTGGGTTGTTGGACTAACAGGGCTTGGCGGGGGCTGGAGAGAAGGTCTCCAACTATAGATCCCAGGTAAAAGTGTGCTGGGAAATTAACCTTATCTCTTAGTATAATTAGCTCTTTTGGGGTGTAGCCTGGATGATCTTTACTGATGATGCACCAACACCAATTGTTGTGAGTGTTGGCTGCTGGCACTCCCAAGTGTACCCTCTCAGCAGCCTGGAAAATATCTAGTGGTACAACACCTTCTGGGTATTAATGACCTCACATTGGGACTGGGTATCACCTAACTACCTCTGACTCAGCTTTTCCTCTTACATTATCTTTCATTCTCTCTCTTTCAAGGAAATAATCAAATAATTGCTTATAAATTAATTCTGATTACAGCATCTGATTCTCATGAAATTGACCTGAGAAGATCTGAAAGAAAAGATTATTTCTCATCTTTGCAAGCTTTATGTGATTTGACTGAGATTTATTTCTGTTTGGTTCCTCTGAGACTCTGGCTTCCATGGGCTTGTGATGACATCATTCCATGCTTATGTCTGACAAATCTCTGTATCTAGGGTAAAAATGGAAGAGTTTCTACAGCCAACTCCCACCTATTTCTAGGTAAGAGAGATCAGAGGAGATATGCTGCAGCCCACAGCCTGTTAACCTGTGGAGATTGGCAAGCACAGAAGGCAACAATGGCAAGTTTGGAAAAGTAAGTTAAAGATGAATTTAAGAGACAGCTCGGGCAAGCAAAGTGCTTGCTGCACATGCAAGGAGATGTGGCTTTGATCCCCAGAGATCACTTGAAACAGAAGGCCATGTATGGATGAGTATTCTTGCAACACTAGCATTGGAGAAACAGGGACAAGTGGATGCTTGGGGTTTACTGGCCACCCAACTTAGCCTAGACAATGAGCTCCAGGTTCAAAGCAAAGTGTATGGATTCTGGGGAACAGTATCTGAGGTTGAAAGCTGGCCTCCACACGTATGTGTGCACACACACACACACACACACACACACACACACACACACGCTTGAACACACCTGCATTTACTTACACATATGAACATGCACAAATTCCCCCTCACAAATATATTAAAGGTGTGTATGTGTGTGTATGGTGCTAAGATATAAGAACGCTAAAATTTATCAGCTATTACAGTAAATGCATGTATACAAAGAATATTATTCTGATAGCTTTAATATCAAGACCATGTTGTATAAACTCTAGAAACTTTCACATAAAAGCCAGACTTTCAAAATGTTCACACAAAAAACACTAAAGGAAATTGGGCATTAGTAACTTCATAAAATAAAATCTCAAAGCATGTTGAATTTAATGAAAATGTTAAACAAAAGTCTTCTCCCATCAGATGCAACCACTATTACTTAAGTTCCTGTATGATATCCCCACCTTCTGTCTATTACTAACACACTCACTTGTGGCCCAAGCTCATAGAAATGAAACACATTGAACATGTGGTTAATGTATGTGTAAGGGAAGTGGGGCCACTATTGAATGAAGCTAGAAAAGTATTTCAAATCATTTTTACATCTCACTGTGAGACATCTAGAGGAGACAGGATGGCTTGGCAGTGCATGTGCTTCTAAGGATTGTTATGACAGATCATTACAGACCTTTCTTTGTCTTCAAACAACATGAACACATGTTCTCAGTTCTGGAAGCTTGAAGGATAAAATGAGATGTCAGTAGCTCCATGACCTCTCTGAAGATGGAAGACCAGTGTTCTTCGTAGCATCTTCCCAGCCTTTGGTCACTGCTAATAGCTTCTGCTATTCTTTGCTTTCTTTGTTAGGGTTTCTATTGCTGTGATAAAACACTATGACAAAGAAGTAAGTTGGGGAGAGAAGGGTTTGTTTAGCTTATACTTTTGCAGCACGGTTCATCATTGAAGATTTCAGAACAGAAACTCAAACAGGGCAGGATCCTGGAAGCAGGAGCTGATACAGAGGCCATGGAGGGGTGTTGCTTACTGGCTTGCTTCCCATGGCTTGTTTAGCATGCTTTTTTACAGAACCCAGGATCACCAGCCCAGTGGTGGCCACAACCACAATGGGCTGGGCCCTTCTCCATCAATCACTAACGAAGAAAAATGCCTTTCATCTGGTTAAGGAGTCATTTTCTTAAGTGAGGTTCCCTCCTTTCAGATAACTCTAGCTTGTGTCTACTTGACATAAGAGTAGCCAGCACACTTGGATTGTATTGTCACCATAGCAACTCTGGCTCTGTTTGGGAAAATGGCTCATCAGCAAAAGTGGTTGTGAGGACCTAAGTTCATGTGCGTGGAACCCACATAAACGCTAGGCAGACATGGTGACCACCTGTAACTTCAGTTTTTGGGAGATAGAGACAGAATCCCTATAGCAAGCTGGTCTGCCAGTCTAGTTGATGAGGTAAGCTCATGAAGGCCATGGATTCTGTCTCAATACATAGGATGGAAAGTGATCAAGAAAGACACAACTGTTAATGTGGGTGGATCTCTATATGCCAGTGTACATGTGTGCACCTGCATACACTTACGTACAAACACATTCAAATATGCACCCCATCTAAAATACATAGAAATAAAAACAAATACAAAGGAAAAAAGAAGTTTTGTCTATGTATGCACAGAATTATCTTTCCTTTTTTGTGTGTTGGTGAGTCTGAAGCTCTCACTCATTGATAGGGTTCACTATAGTGAGCATGTCCTCATTTTGTTATATCAGCAAAGGGCCAATTACCAAATAAAGTCACATCCATAGGTGCTAAGGGCTAAGACTTTAGCATATCTTTTTGCAAGACACACTTCTACCAGATACAGTGACAAGGCTGTTGACAAACTTTGACCAAAGCCAGCAGTTGAGATCACCAGCTTTCTAAACACAAGTCTGTGTTAATTGTACTTTTCCTTCTACGCACTGTGAACAAGATGCTCATAAATCTCACCTCCGCATTAACCTGGTGAAGGCTTTCAGAACATAGTGGCTGAGTTCTTGCTCTAATATGTTTCTTGAAGTTGTTGTCACCAAAGTTCTTCTCATGGATCAAACTGGTCTTTCCAAAGGATGGTGTGTGTTAATTTTCTACAATAGTTTTTTGCCAAATAACGTGAGAAACTTTCCTTGCAATAAGTTTCCTTTAAGGTACCCGCAAACTTAATTGGTACATCAATTGGCAGGTGCAAGTTAATTTTATGGGTACTTAATTGCTAATTTCCTATGCAAATCAATATTTGAACTTTTAATTTTCAATTGAGCATGCATTAAAATGGGGTTTTAACTGCTTAAAGTAACTGGAAAATTTTTAAGTGTATTTGTGTGCCTCAATATAATATTCTGTACTGCTGCCAATATGGTCTGTCTCTTAAAAGCAAATCTTTGTAAAACATTTTAAGAAGTAAATATCATTGCAGACATTTTCTTATATCTAGAAATGCAAACTATATGGGTTTCCAAAACTGTGTTTTTCTTAACTAATAATTCTCATATCACAAAAGTTCCAAAAATGATGAATAGAAGATGGTCATTAGGAAAAGTTCACACATATATGAATATAGATGGAGTACATATCCTACAAGGTACTTTGAATTTGATTTTACCTCAGGATTTTGAGTATTTGGATTTTGAAGCATATACAAATATGTAATGAAGTATCTTGGCAGAGAAGACTAAAGTTTGAACATGATGTTGAAGCATCAGATTTACTTTAAATGCATGGACTGAAGATAATTTTGTAGAATATTTTGCTTTGCTTATGTTTTAAAGGTGGCCCTTCACATGAGATCAGATGTGGAATTTAAACTTATGGTCTTCTGTTGGCACTCAAAAATTTTTTATTTATCTGTTAAGCAATTTGGTTAATGTTTATTAATTCACTTTATAAAATAAGGAGTTTGGTTATGTTTTTTATTTATAAGCATTTCTGATTTTTAATTTTCAGATTAGAGAAGTTTAGCATATATACACATAAACATATGTATGTATATATTGATATATACTTATATGCTCATGTATGTGTGTACATATACATACAAACAAATATAGTGTATTTATTTGTAAAACAGTGTGTATTATTTGCTAACAGAATTTCTCTATTTTAAAGTTAACCCACTAATAAATTGTGGGTTTCTTCATGTACCCCAGACTTCTCTCCAACTTGTGGTCCTCTTGCTTCAGCCTACCAAGTGCTGGAATTACAGAAGTATGCCACCAAGTCTGACCTTTGTGTCTCTCTTTATGGAAAATATGCATGTATGTGTAAATTTCCATGGATTATTTCACCTTTATAAAAAGAAGGGCATCATATATTGGGATTTGCCTAACTTTTAAATACATTTCCAAGATTGCTCTTAATATTTCTGCCATTGGCAGGAACTGCCACCAACCATTCCATCTAATGTTAAATTAGACATGGCTGTGAGATTTCAAAATATATACTATGTCATAAAATCAGTTGATCTTAAGGTAGGGTATCCTTCCTAATCATATTCCTTAGATCGTCATCTATATCTCAGAGATGGGGTAAGGCAGATATTCAAAACACCAGAAAGCTTTCCTACATCTTTGACTTGATGACCAAGAGGAGCTTTCTAGGACCTGAGAAGAGTCCTCAGATCATCCTCTGATGAACAATATAGAAATAGGTTCAACACTACAATCCTGAGCTACTAAATTCAGCTAGCAACAAAAGTGATCTGGGAGGAATATATATGTCTCCATAGCTTCCAACCAGCATATCTAGATTCCTGCTTAGTGACAATCTGGAACAGAGAATACAGTCTTACATAGTCAGACCTCTTTCCCACAAAATTCTAAGTTAAGAAATGGATGTTGGGGCTGGAAAGAGAGTTCAGCAGTTAAAAGAATCTACTGCTTTCTAGTGGGCCCAAATTAGACTGCCAGAACTCAAGTTGGCTAGATCATGACCACATTTAATTCCAGCTCCAGGAGATCAGACACTATTTTCTATCTCCATCAGTACCAACACACAGGAGGCTATGTTAATACCAACACACACACACACACACACACACACACACACACACACACACACACAAAAGTATTTGAATAAAAGAACATTGCTTACTATGTACTTATGTGTACTTATGTACATATGTTAAACAAATCAATAAGAAACATATTAGCATTCTATATTTAAATAAGTACAATAGTAATTGCATTTTCTTCTTTAATACATAAACATTAAAAAGACCAGGTAGGCTTCCCATGGACCTTTCCCACTCTGTTCTCTCAGATCCAATTCTCAGTGTGGCCTCTAGCACCGACACTAGTAACAGTCTCTTCTCCCCTATGCCATGCTTCATCTGGATCCCATAGACTATTTATACCCCCTGACTTCTCTTTGTCCCTTCATTGCTGTGTCTCAGCCCCCAACTTGGGTTGGTACCTCCTGCTCAACCAGGAATGATGCCTGCTAGAAGACCACTCAGGCTGCCTTTGGACCTTTTCTACTTTCTATCATCCCCCCAGACCCAATCTCAGGGGCACCCTTCACACTGACGGAACACCAGCTGAAGCCACTCTCTCCCCTTTTCCATTCCTCTGTAGATCTCACAGACCATACCTCCTTGCCTGCCATTACCCCAGACTCCAACACTAGCAAGTATGACCCATGAACACACCAGCCAAGCAGGATAGCAAAAAAGGTAACACACAGGCAACATACTCTGAAAATTCAGAGAGGCAACAGAAATCAAGCAAGAAAACACCCACCTAACAAAGACAAAGCCAGAACCTAGACTTATAATCATGCCAAACCAAGATAACTAGATGCTAGTATAAAAGCATAATCAATTATAGCTAGAGCAGTAGGTCTCCATCGAAGCCCAGTTATCTTACCACAGCAGGCCCTGAATATTCCAGCACACATGAAGCATGAGAAAAAGATGTTAAAAGCAGCTATATGAAAATGATAGGGGCCCTTAAAGAGGAAATGAATAATTCCCATAGAGAAATCTAGGAAAGCAATTGAAGGAAATGAAACCCTTTGCCAAAGAAAGTAGTGAAAACAGAAATGAAGAATTGTAGAAAAATAATAAATCACTTAAAGAAAACCAAGAAAAAACAAACAGTTGAAGGAAACAAATAAAACTGTTCAAGACCTGAAAATAGAAAAAGAAGCAATAAAGTAAACACAAACTAAGGAAATTCTGGAAATGAAAAATTTAGGAATATGAGCAGAACTACAGAGGCAAGCTTTACCAACAGAATACAGGAGATTGGAGAAAGAAACTCAGGCATTGAAGATAAGATAGAAGAAATGGATACATCAGTCAAACAAAATGTTAAATCTGAAAAATTCCTGACAGGAAATCTGGGACACATTGAAAACACCAAAGCTAAGAAGAGCAGGAATAGAGGAAGAAGAAGGCTCGACTTAAAGGTCCAGAAAATATTTTTTTAAAAATCATAGAAGAAAATTTTCCTAACCTAAAAAGGAGATGACTAGAAAGGTACAAAAAGCCCACAAAGTACCAAATGGATTGGGTCAGTAAAGGAAGCCCCTCTACCACATAATAATCAAAACACTAAACATACAGAAGAAAGAAAGAATATTAAAAGCTGCAAAGGAAGAAGACCAAGTAACATATGAAGACAGACCTACTAGATTATAGTTGACTTCCCAATGGAGACTCTAAAAGCCAGAAGGGCCTAAACAAATGTGCTGCAGACTCTCAGAGACCACAGATGCCAGCCCAGACTATTACATCCAACAAATGTTAAATCACAGTGGATGGAGTAAATTATACAATAAAGTCAAATTTATGCAATATCTATCTATAAATCTAGCCCAACAGAAGGTGCTATAAGGAAACCACCAATTCAAGGAAGTTAACTAAACCCACAAAAACACAGGGAATAAATGAACTCACACCAGCAAAAACAAAAGAATAAAATCACACACATACCACCACCACCACCACCATCACAACCACCTCTAATAACAACAAAATAACATTGATTACTGATATCTTTCAATGTCAATGGTATCAAAAAGACACAGACTAGAAAACAGGATCCATCCTTCTACTGCATCAAAAAAATACATCTCAGCATCAAGGGTAGATATTACCTCAGATAAAAGGGTTGGGAAAAGATATGCAAACTAAATTGGCCTAAGAAGCAAGCTGATGTACTCATTCTAATATCTAACAAAATAGAATTCAAACCAAAATTAATCAAAAGAGACAGGGAAAGAGACTTCATACTCATCAAAGGAATCTACCAAGACGGTTTTTCAATTCTTCACATCTATGCCCACAAACACAAGGGCACCCATTTTTTGTAAAGACCCTAGTTCACATATTGATACTCACATACTAATAGTAGGAAATTTCAGTACCTCACTCTCACCAGAAGTCATGTCATCCAGACAAAAACTAAACCAGAGAAATACTAGAGTTTGCAGTCATTATAAACCAAATGAACCTAAAAGGTATCTACAGAACATTTCATCCAAACATGAAAGAACATATATTTTCCTCAGTGCCTCATGGAAGTTTCTCCAAAATTGACCACATACTTGGTCACAAAGCACATCTCAACAGATCCAACACAATTTAAGTAACCTTCTGCATCATATCAGACCCCCATGGTTTGAGATTTGATTTCAACAAGAGAAATGACAGAAAGCCTACAAACTCATGGAAACAGAATAGCTCTCTATGGGGTCAAAATGTAAATTGAAGAAGAAATTAAAGATGTTCTAGAATTCAATAGAAATAAATACATAACATACCCAAACCTATGGGATACAATGAAAGCTGTGCTACAAGGAAAGTTCATAGCACTAAGTGCCTGCAGAAAAATAAAAAAGGAGAGATCTTATATTCGCAACTTAATAGCATATCCATAAGCTCCAGGACAAAAAGAAGTGAGTACACTGAAGAGGAGTAGAGGACAAGACATAATCAAACTGAGTGGTGAGATCAATAAAATAGAAACAAAGAGAGCAATATAAAAATTGATGAAACAAAGAGTTGGTTCTTTGAGAAAATCAACAAGATAGACAAATCTTTTTTAAATTAACTAAAATGGGGGAGAAAATATCCAAATTAAAGAAATCAGAGATGAAAAAGGGATATATTAACAGATACTGAGGAAATACAGAGACTCAAAAGGATATACTTTAAAAAGATGTACACCAGAAAATTGGAAAATCTGAAAGATGTGAATAATTTTCTTGATAGGTACCATTTTCCAAATTGAAATAAAGATCAGATAAACAGTTTACATTGACTTATAACCCTTAGTGAAATAAAAGTAGTCAATAAAGTCTCCCCATCCCCCCCCCCCCCAAAAAACTCCCAATGCCAGGTGTTTTAAGCTCAGATTTCTACCAGAGTTTCAAAGAAGAATAAACACAAATACTTCTCAAATTATTCCACAAAATAGAAACAAAAGGAACATTGCCAAATCCATTTTGAGTCAAAATTTACCCTGACACCAAAACCACATACAAATACTCAACAAAGAAATAATTACAGATCCACTTGCCTTATGAACATAGATGCAAAAACATTTAACAAAATACTTGCAAACTGAATCTCAGAACACATAAAAACATCATCCACCATAATCAACCAAGCTTCATCCCAGGGAAAGTTCAACATAAAAAATTAGTAATTATAATCTACCATATTTATAAACTATAAGAAAAAAACCACATGATATGCTGAAACTCTTTCATGATAAAAATTCTGAAGAGATTAGGGATATAAAGGACATAACTAAACATTATAAAGACAATTTATTCCAAACCTATAGCCAACATCAAATTAAATGGAGAGAAAAACAAAGCAATTTGACTAAAATCAGGAACAAGACAAGGTTGTCCACTCTCCCTCTATTCATTCAAAATAGAACTTTTAGCTACAGCAATAAAACAACTGAAGGAGATGAAGGGGATACAAATTGGAAAGGAAGAAATCAAAGTATTGCTATTTATAGATGCTATAATAGAATACATAAGTTGCCCTAAAAATTCCAACAGATAATTCTTACAGCTGATAAACACTTTCAGCAAAGTGGCTGGATACAATATCAACTCTAAAAAGAAATCAGGACCCCTTCTATATACAAATTACAAATGGACTCAAAGGAAATCAGGGAAACAACATCCTTCCAAATAGCCTCAAGTAATATATTTGAGTAACTCTAACCAAATAAGTGAAAGTCCTATATGATAAAAACTTTCAGATTTTGAAGAAAAAAATTGAAGAAGATCTCAGAAGATGGAAATATCTCCCATGTTCATGGATCAGTAGGATTAACATAGGAAAAATGGCCATCCTGCCAAAAACATTCTACAGAATCAATGCAATTCTCATCAAAATTCTAAGGCAATTCTTTACAGAGCTTGGTAGAACAATTCTCAGTTTCAGAGAGAAAAAACAAAAAGCCCAGGGTAGTTCTAAATAATCCTGAACAATAAAAAAATCTTCAGAAGTACCAGCATCCCGGATTTCAAGTTGTACTACAGAGCTATGATAATAAATACCAAATGGTATTGGCATAAAAGCAGACACTTGATCAATTTAATTAATTTGAAGACCTAGATATAAATCCACACATCTACAGACAATTGATTTTTGATAAATCCAGAAATACACATTTGGAAAAAGTAAAACATCTTCAACAAATGGTGCTGTTCTGACTGGATGTTGGACTGTAGAAGAATGCTGAATGCAAGTAGATCCATATCTATCCCCCTGCACAAAACTCAAGATCAAGTGTATCAAAGACTTCAATATAAGACCAGAAACACAGCACATGACAGAAGAAAAAGTAGAGAATAGCTTTGAATGCATTAGTGCAGGAGACAACTTCCTAAACAGAACACTAAGAACAACCATTAATAAACAGGACCTCATGAAACTGAAAAGCTTCTGCAAGGCAAAGGACACTGTCAACTGGACAAAATGGCAGCCTACAGAATGGGAAAGTGTTTGCTCCAACTCCACATCTGAGAGAAGACTAATATTTAAAATATATAATGAACTCAATAAACTAGACATCAAAAATCCAAACAATCCACTTAAAAAGGGGGGGGAGCACTGATCCAAATGGAGAATTCTCAATAGATTAATCTCAAGTGGCCAAGAAACACATAAGCAGATGTTCAACATCCTTAGCCACAAGGAAAATGCAAATCAAAATGACTTTGAGAGTCCATCTTGCACCTGTCAGAATGGCTAAGATTAAAAACACCAGTGATAGCTAATTCTGGACAGGATGTGGAGCAAGCAGAGCACTCCACCATTGCTGGTGGAACTGAAAATTTGTACAGCCACTTTGGAATTCAATATGGTGGTTTTGCAGAAAGGTAGGAATCGTCCTACCTCAAGGCTCAGCTACACCCCTCCTGGATATATACTCAAAGGATACTTGATCCTACCAAAAGGACACTTGCTCAACCATGTTCATAATGGTGTTATTCATAATTGTCAGAAAGTGGAAACAACCTGGATGTCCCTCAACTTAAGAATGGATAAAAAAAAAAAAGTGCTACATTTACACAGTGAAGTATTACTCGGCTGTTATAAATAATGACATTATGAAATTCTCAGGCAAATGGATATAATTCTAAAAAAATCATCCTGAGTGAGTTAATCCAAACCAAAAAGACAAATTTGGCATGTATTCACTTATATGTGACTATTAGCTGTTAAGTAAATGATAACCAAACTACAAATCACAAACCCAGAGAGGTTACATAAAGAGGAGGGCTCTAGGTAGGATACATTTGCTGGTGGACTGGGGATAGATGAGGATTGGTGCTGTGGGATGTTCTGTATATCAAATGTGTTGCTCTGATTGGTTCAAATAAATAAAGTGCTGATTGGCCAGTAGCCAGGCAGGAAGGATAGGGTAGGTGGGACAAGGAAGAGGAGAAGGCTGGGAACAGGAAGGCTGGGAAGAGACACTGCCAGCCGCTGCCATGAGAAGCAACACGTAAAGACACAGGTAAGCCACAAGCCATGTGGCAAAGTATAGACTAACAGAGATGGGTTAATTTAAGATAGAAGAAGTAGATAACAAGAAGCCTGCCATGGCCATACAGTTTGTAAACAATGTAAGTTTCTGTGTGTTTACTTGGTTGGGTCTGAGCGTCTATGGGCCTGGCGGGTGAGAGAGGTTTGTCCTGACTGTGGGCCAGGCAGGAAAACTCTAGCTACAGATTGGAGTGCAAGTGATCAGGTGGTGGGGAAAGGGATAGAGGAAGAGTTGGGAGGTCAGCTGAAATTTGGGAGCATTGGGAAGGGTGATGTAAACCTAGTGCAGTGGAAACTTTCTGGAACCTGTGAAAGTGACCCTAGTGAGAATTCCTTTTAACAGAGGATGCCAAGTCTGAAGTGGCCCTCTATTGTAGTTAGGAAAGGATTTCAGTGGTGTGCCATTGACTGCATTCTGTGGAATTGTTGGACAAGGAGTCCCTTGGAAATCCCCAAACAATGCAGGTGGATGCTGGAACAGAGGATCACTTTCTGGAAACTGACAGTGGGGCCCCATTACCCAGGGGGCCCATTGAAAATGTACAGATTGAGCTGGTTCCTTCACCTCTCTGCATTCTAGTCTCCTTGGTGCAGGTTTTGGAAAGAGAATCCTGAACATCAACACAGCTATAAAAACTTCAACCTAAGACCTACAATCTGTCCTGTTTGCAACATTGCTAGGGCAAAGGTGACAAAGAACTTGTGGAAGTGGCCAACCAATGTCTGATTTAATTTGAGGCTGACACCATGAGTAGAATTCCACCCCAGACAGAGTCTGCGTGGCCAGGAACCAGAAGCAGAAGAACCCCAAACTAGGTTAGAACCAAATACAACTGGAAAAAAAATATCAATGAAATGATTCCCTACAATATTCTGCTATACTTATAGATAAATGCCTTTTCCAATCATCATCAGAGAGGCTTCCTCTGACAGCACAGAGAAGCAGGTAAATAGACCCACAGCCAGGCATTATGTGGACAGTGTTTAAATTATAGGTATCTGTTGGGTCTCTCCCCTCAGAGCTTCAGGGACTCAAGGGAAGAGGGAAAGGAAAAATTGTAGGAGTTAGAGTGAATGAAGAACATCAAAAGAATATGACTCTCTGAATCAACTAAACAGGGTTCATATGGGCTTACAGACACTCAAACAGCAAGCATGGGCCTGTATGGGTCTGCACCAGGTCCTCTATGTATATGTTATGGCTGTTAGCTTGGGGTCTGTGTGGAACTCCTGTCAGAGTGTGTCTTTGACTCTTTTACTTGCTCTTGGCATCCTTTTCCTCCTGTGGTGTGCCTTGCCACCCTCTATATGATGGCGTCTGTCTTGCCTTATTGTGTCTTGTTCTGTTGTGTTTGGTTGCTGTCTCTTGGAGGTCTGCGCCTTTCTGAAGGGAACTAGATGGAAGTAGATCTGGAGGGAAAGGAGAGATGGGGGAACTGAAAGGAGCGAAGAGAGGAGAAACTGTGGTTGAGATATACTGTCTGAGAGAACCTATTTTCAGTAAACATATATAAATGTCTGCTACATTGTTGTTAATTTTATATATCCTTTTTTGCCAGTTCCTGTGAGTTTCTTTAATGGGCAATTGCTATAGATGAAATTATTATATAGATTATTATATATAAAACATTTAAAAATTTTTTCTATTTGAATTCCTAAAGCTGCTCAGAATAAATTCTTGCAATTTATGGAAGAGGAATTCGAACATTCTGCCTTCTCTATTTCTACTTGTTAGAGTTATGGATTATAATTTTTCAATGTAGTGTTAGAAAATACTACTTTCTTCTCTTGGATTATTATTTTTATTACTCAAACATATTTAATATATTCATTAACTTGTTTTTATGTGATTTTCAAATTTGTTTGTAAATCTATTCTTTAAGGTAATACTGACCTTTTCTCTGTACTATTTGTTATACTTTATACAAGTTTGTTATTTAGAAATCTTAGAAACTCAGCGTGGTAGCTGATGCTTGAGTCCCAGAACTTCAGAGATGGAGACAAAAGGCTTATTTATTATTATTTTATAATATATCCTGGGCTAAATAATCAGTTCCAGGCTATCATGGGCTGCAAAGTGAGAACTAATCTCACTAAAACCAATAGTCATCTCATCTCCTCTCAAAGAACAACACTAAAAATTTTAAATCATTCTTAGATTATGACTTTTTTCCTTTTTTTTTTTTTTGGTTGTGTATTTTTTGACTAAACATGATTTTACAATATATCAAAAATTAAATTTAAAGACACTTTTATCTGAGTGGTTTTAGTTGCAGAAAAAAAGTTAAAACTACCATATAGTTTCGCAACACACATGCATAACCTGTTCTATTATCAGCATCCTCTTCAGAAGGGTACATTTAGTTCAGCTAATCAACTACATTGATAATAACTTTACCAAAGCCATCTTTTGTAACAGCCTACACTTTCGGAGCACATCTTACTCAATTATACAAACTATAATGATCCATGCACACCATTATATCTTACAGAGACTTCTCAAGCCCTAATTATGTCGTGCTCTCTACCCATTCTTACTTCCTTCCCCACTCCTAAAATACAACATTTTTTACCATCTGCATAGCTTTCCCTTTTCTACACTATGACATACTAAGAATAATAAAGTTGTTACTCTCACACTGTCTTCTTTTTTATTGTATTTTTAAAAATTTTATAATTTAATTTAATTTTACATATCAGACACGGATTCCCCTGTCTTCCCTCCTCCGCCCCTCCCCCACCTCTCCCCTATCCACTGCCCATTCCCATCTCTCTTCCAGGGCAAGGACTCCCCGGGGGATTCAGCTCAACCTGGTAGATTCAGTATAGGCAGGTCCAGTCCCCTCCTCCCAGGCTGAGCAAAGTGTCCCTGCATAGGCCCCAGTTTCTAAACAGCCAGTTCATGCACTAAGGACAGGTCCCAGTGCCCCTGACTAGGTGCCTCCCAAACAGTTCAAGCTAATCAACAGTCTCACTTATCCAGAGGGCCATATCCAGTTGGGGGCTCCTCAGCTATTGGTTCATAGTTCATGTATTTCTACTAGTTTGGCTATTTTTCCCTGTGTTTTTTCCAATCATGGTCTCAACAATTCTCAATCATACAATCCCTCCTCTTTCTTGCCAATTGGACTCCTGGAGCTCCACCTGGGGCCTGGCCATGGATCTCTGCATCTGCTTCCATCAGTCATTGGATGAGAGTTCTAGCACAACAGTTAGGGTGTTTGGCCATCCAGATCACCAGAATAGGTCAGTTCAGGCTTTCTCTCTACCATTGCCAGTGGTCTATTGTAGAGGTATCTTTATGGATTTCTGGGGACCTCTCTAGCACTTTGCTTCTTCCTATTCTCATGGGGTCTTCATTTATCATGGTCTGCTTTTCCTTGCTCTCCCTCTCTGTTCTTGATGCAGCTGCTCCCCAAAGCTCTCTTTCCCTCAAACCTTGCCCTTCATTACTCCCCCCCTCATGTCCAATTTGCTCATGTAGATCTCATCCATTTCTCTGTCATTGGGGATCCCTGTGTCTTTCTTAGGGTCCTGTTTTTTAGGTAGCCTCCATGGAGTTGTGAGTAGCAGTCTAGTCATCCTTTGTTTTATATCTAGTATCCTACTAAGAGTAAGTACATACCATGTTTGTCTTTCTGAGTCTGGGTTACCTCACTCAGGATGATGTTTTTCTAGATCTATCCATTTGTCTGCAAACCTCATGATGTCATTGTGTATAGGTACCACATTTTATTTATCCATTCTTCAGTTGAAGGGCAACTACATTGTTTCTAGGTTCTGGCTATTACAAACAATGCTGATCTGAATGTAGCTGAGCAAATGCCCTTGTGGTATGATTGAGCATTCCTTGGGTATATGCCGAATAGTGGTGTAGCTGGGTCTTGGGGGAGATTGATTCTCAATTTTCTAAGAAAATGCCATATTGATTTCCAAAGTGGCTATACAAGCTTGCATTCCCACCAACAGTGGAGGAGAGTTCCTTTTGCTCCACATCCTCTCCAGCATAAGCTGTCTTCAGTGTTTTTTATCTTAGCCATTCTGACGGGTGTAAGATGGTATCTCAGAGTCGTTTTGATTTGCAAAAACCCAGGATATCCAAAAAAAATACTGTACAATAAAACAACCTCTGGAGGCATTACAATCCTTGTCCTCATGCTCTACTATAGAGCTGCAGTAATAAAAACAGCTTGGTACTGGCATAAAAACCAACATGTGGACCAATGGAATTGAATTGAAGACCCTGACATTAATCCACACACCTATGAGCATATAATTTTTGACAAAGAAGCTAAAACTGTACAATGGAAAAAAAAAGAAAGCATATTCAACAAATGGTGCTGGCATAACTGGATGTCAACATGTAGAAGGCTGAAAATAGATCCATACCTGTTACCGTGTACAAAACTTAAGTCCAAGTGGATCAAAGACCTCAACATAAATCCAGTTACTCTGAACCTGATAGAAGAGAAAGTAGGAAATAGTCTTGAATGCATTGGCATATGAGATCATTTCCTAAATATAATACCAGTAGCACAGACACTGAGTGAAACATTCAATCAATGGGACCTCCTGAAACTGAGAAGCTTTTGTAGTGCAAATGACATGGTCAACAAGACAAAGCAACAGCCTACTGTATGGGAAAAGGTCTTCACCAACCCCACATCTGACAGAGGGCTGATATCCAGAATATATAAAGAACTCAAGAAATTAGACATCAAAATGCCCAACAGTCTAATTAAGAAATGGGATATAGAGCTAAACAGAGAATTCTCAACAGAGGAAGCACAAATGGCTGAAAGATATTTAAGGAATTGCTCAATATCCCTAATCATCAGGGAAATGCAAATCACACTGTCTTCTTTTACTTAGTTCCTGGATTTTCTTTTCAGAGCTTCAAAGTTTTAGCTCTTCCGTATTAGTGTACTGGCACTTAATGGATATACCAAAGTCCATTTATTCATTTACCTTTCAATATTGCATTTAAAATTTAGCAATTATATATGGCTTCTATAAACATTTAAGAATACATACTGCCTTGTTTCCTTAATGTCCTCCATCCCCTCTGGCTCTTGATAGCCTCTGTACAACCTCTGGTTCTTCCACTTCTTCTTCTTCAAGGTTCCCTGAGCCCAGAAAGGAGAAATTTGATGGAAATATCTCATTTAGGATGGGTATTCCAACATTTCTAATGCTCTGTTATTGTCTGGCCATGGGTTTCCATATTTGTTCCCATGGACTGCAGTATCTTCTCTGATGGGGGCTGAACAATGCATTAATGTATGGTTATATCAGAATGTCATTAGGAGTCATTTTATGTCTGTGTTCCTTTACATAACAGTAGTATTTGGTTTTCCCTAGGTCCCAGACTTATCTCCTCTAAAGTTCTTGGAGACCCAAGCAGAGTTGTATATGGTTTCCCTGTCATTGAGTCTCAAATTCAATCATATATTAGTTGGTTACTCCCACAAGCTTTGTGCCATTATTGCACTAGCACATCTTGCAGGCAGGTCACCATTGTAGACTGAAGAGTTTGTAGCTGGATTGGTGTTTATCTTTCTTTTATGGTAGCATGCAGAGTCCCTACCAGTACTATGAACATTAGTCAGTAGTGGTGAAGACTGTACGCAGGCACTAGCTCTACTTATCTACTTTTGATGTGTTGTATAGGTGTGTTGTTTTCAGCAATAGGGTCTTATCATCTGTCTGTGGATAACAAACAGTAGCCTTTGCAATATTCTGGATTATCTGGGGTTTGCCATGCAGTCCCTTTTGCCAACAACTCCATTTGATATAACCTATTCTCAACACTAGAAGTTTAATTTGGTGACATGAGATATCCAGCTGTGTCTACATCTCTCTTGTTATTTGTCAATATTATTTAGATCACCTTCACATATGTATATATTTTAGGAAATTTCTACTTCATTAGGTTTCTATACAGCCCCTCAAATGACCCTTAGTTTTAGCTGTCTCTGACTATATTCCCTCCCTTTTCCCCCTCTTGCCTCCCCTTCTGGTCTTCACATTCTGGTCCTCATCCCCTCATCCATGCTTTACTATCTATTCTATTCTCCTTTTCTATGGAGATTCATACCTCCCTGTTAGTCCCTTACTCTATACCTAACCTCTGTGGTTATATAGAATATAGCTTTCTTATCAAAAACTTAACAGCTAAAATCCACACATAAGCAAATGCATATCATGAGTCTTTGTTGTGGTCGCTGTTCTTCTTCTGAGTCCTCACACAGGGTGATTTTTTTCTGGTTACTATTTTATTATTTCATTTTTAAAACACTGGATAATTATCTATTGTGTAAATACACCACATTTTTAATCCACTCATCTGCTGATGGACATTCTTCAGTTTCTGGATATTATGAAAAAACTCGTGTGAGAGGAAGTTTCTCTGTCCCACCTGGCCCATGGTCCAGACAAATCTCTCCCACCTGCAGTCCCACAGCCACTTATAAAGTAATCACTCATAGTCTTATATTAATTACAAACTATTTGGTCTATGGCTCAGGCTTCTTGCTAGCTAGCTCTTACAACTTAACTAAACCCATTTCTATTAACTATTAATCTATGTTCTGCCACATGGCTTCATGGCATTATCTGTTCTCTTGCATCTTGCTTCTTCTGGTAGTATCTCAGAGTGTCTCCTCTGATTCCACCTTTTTTCTATATATCTCTTAGATTTCCCACCTGGATCTATACTACCCTGCCATAGACCAATTCAGCTTTATTTATTAACCAATGATAGTAACACATATTCACAGCATACAGAAAGACATCCCACAGCACTTCCCCTTTTCTGTCTAAGCAAAACAGAAGGTTTTCATTTTAACATAGTAAAATTACATCTAACAAAACAGTTATCAAGCAAAATTACAGCTATAATATCTAGTCAATTTGTATTTGACAAAATTAAATAAAATATTCTATCATTTGTCCTAACTTTGTGATTCTAAATTTTATATCTAATTTTTCATGATTATGGAAAACTACAATTATAACTATCTAGTCTTCAACTCCACCAAAGACCCTATGAGGATATAATATTATCTAAATAAACAGAAAGTGCCTTGTAAACAACTTGCAAAAACCTAGAAATGACAGAGATATCTGGCTGTTTGGACAGTTACCCAAATTTTCTCTGCAATATTGGGACATCCATCTTCAGCCTAAAGGCCTAGAGTTTCTGGCATACTTTTCAGTGAAGCATGAGATTTTAAGATGTTTTACCTGTGTCCTTTAGAATGTCTGACAGTTTCTTCTGCAAAGAGGAATCTGAAGGACCATCCTGCCTTGCTTGGACAAAGTTCAGTGGTCACTTTCCTATGGGTTCTGCATGTGCAGTTTATACAACATATTGTCAAGCAGTCCAGGCAAGAGCAGTTTCTGGTCCAAATGGCTAGTTTTGCCAAGAAAAAGATAAACTCCATATGGAGTGTCTTTGATATCCAGCTTCCTCCTTGAAGTTAATTGGTGCTTCCAGGAGAAGACATGTCTCACTGTCCAGAAAAGTGTAAGTTTTAAAAATATTTTAAATGCCATATTCTATATGTCTTTGAAGTGTTTAAAGATAGAAAACTTAACTAACATGTCTATGAATTTGATTATTATAGATAGATGACTATTAATCTGTATTTCTTAATTATATTTTGCAATTTTAAATGAGTTGCATGAACATAATACCTTTAGCAAGAATGGAAATATATATACAGAACAACAAAAATAATTTTAAAATTTGTATCAATAAACCAAAATCTATACTAATGTAAAATAGGTAAGAGCAATAGTTATTCTTTGGATTAAAGTAGATTTAATAATCTACCCTTTTATCCTGTTATTTCTATATCCTCTTTTTTTTTTTTTTTAGGTCCCTGAATCTAATCTCCTTTGTTCAGCCTTTCTCTTGACCAGATCCATAACAATTTATAACCAACCCCCTAAACAAGTGACAAATATCCATAGTTTATTTTTGGAATGTGGGTGTAGTTTTACGTCCTACTTATTGGGGGAGCTGGTAATCTTTTGGAGACCCAAAGAAAATTTAGGATTATGGTCAAGTCCTGACTGGAGTAGTTTGTGAGGTTGGATTATCTCAGTCAGCAACTTGAAACCTTTCTGGATGCAGAACACAGAGAAAACCGCAACAGAGGTACTCTGAAATGTTGGATAATCTGGGCCATCTGTTTCCAGATTGTTCAGGGGGTCTTGTTTGATCAAACCATATTAACCTGAAAGCAATCCATAGGTTCTCATGTTCTGTTGAAACAAAAGAAGAACTTCTTTTCCAAAGCAACATATCCTTAGACCCAAATCTTGAAGTCAAGGTACCATTAAAATATACATATTGGTTTAACTTAGTAGCCCCTGAAATCAAATGTCTCTCTGCAGTTAAAAAAAAAAATCAACAACAAACAAACAAACAAACAAAAACCCCAAAACGCAAAGACAACATAATAACATGCAGTATCCAGACTCTATGTGTAATTTCCATCTTTTTTTTCCCATCTGAATCTGTTCTTATTGTGTATCTGTAATACTTTTCTAACCAGGAGAGTTTTTAAACTGTTAAGCTGTGTGGATAGGATGAAAGTGGCAGCAGCTTTGGCTGCTGGCTCAGCTCTGCTAAGCTTTTCAACATGACACAGGTACCAATGAATCACACTTACCTCCCCAATTCTGAGAAACAGTATTAAGTAGTATGACTGTTTTAAAGCCTATAGCTCTGCTCCTCAGCATACAGGCAGTGGCTGGGAAAAGCCTCTTTGTATCACAGGAGTCTGCCATGTTGCCTCTGAAGCCCCTTGCCAACAGGGGATGCATCTCTATACCATGTCCATAATGACAGATATGAACTAGGATGTTGTTCTTAGCTCCATTCTAGAATTTCTTCTTAAGTTCTTTCAGGTTTTAGGTCAACACTCTTGCCCCATATTGGATGCCAAATATAGGGGGAAGTTTCTCAATCCCATCAGGTCCATTGTCCAGACAAATCTCTCCCACCTGCAGTCCTGTAGCTGCTTGTAAAATAGTCATTCAGAGGCTTATATTTCCTCACTGTGTCAAAATACCTGAGATAAGTAACTCCAAAGGAGCAAACATTTGTTTTGGTTCATGGCTGCAGTCCAGAGTGGACAAGCCCCATTCTTTTAGGCTTGCATTGCAACAGAACATCATGGAAGCAAACAAGTGCTGGAACAAAGCTGCTTACCTCATGATGGTCAGAAAGTAGCAAGGCCACACTTCTAATTAACCTTCTAAGAATATGTCTTCAGTCACCTGTTGTTTTTAACTGAGCCCTACAACCTATCAATATCACTCCTTCTACTGCATTGGAAACCAAGCCTTCAACACATGAATGTGGTGACATTTTATTTGTGCACCTCAATAAAGCTTATCTGAGGATCAGAGAAAAAAGCCAGCCACTATATTAAACATAGAAGTCAGACAATGGTGGCACATGCCCTTAATCCTAGCATTTGGGAGGCAAAGATTCATCCAGATCTCTGTGAGTTCAAGGCTGCACTTCAAACAGAGCCACACACAGTGGCACACTCCTTTAATTCCCAGCACTAGTTAACCATAGAGGTCTGGAGGTCTGTACAGACAGACAGGAAGTGATAGAGCTGTGCGGAAAGAGGAAAGTGATGTAGTTGGGAGGAAAGAGGAAGTAATAAGGCAGGGACAGAAAGGCATATAAGGTGGATGTACAGGAAGTAGTTCTCTCTGGAGGCTGAGGAATTGGTAAGGAGAGGTTGGCTATGGCTTGTCCTATTCCTCTGATCTCTCAGTTTTCACTCCAATATCTGGCTCCAGCTTTTTTTTTTTTTTTTATTAATAAGACGAGTTATCAATTCATCTTACACATGAGCCTTTTGAAGAACATTCCAAGTTACATCATTTTTGAGAAAACTTTTCTAATTTTAGCATGCAATTCAGTGTTAGGGTTTTCATAGGCTATGCAATCAGTAGCTTGATATACTGTTCAATGGTTTGGTTGTTGTTGTTTCAGACAAACTAGAGTGTTCCACAAAAGGAAAAAAAAATCAACCATTACCACCACAACTATATACAAATGTAAATTTATCAGATAAAGAAAATTTAAAAGCCGTGAGAATATCAGCAATTGTTGGGTAGCATATAAAGTAATCCAGTTTCTCATATATTGCTTACACTAGTCTAAATTGATACAATCACTTAGAAGTTGGCTTCATAGTGTTGATAAAACCAAGCACACAAAAATTCCATGACTGCAGTAATTTAATAATTGGTATATAACCAATAGAATAGTATTGTTTTTGATGTCCCGAAGCTGAAAGCAGTGCACGTACTTTGAGCATTAGAAGGAATAGATTGTGGTATAGGTTTACTAGGGATGCTGCTCAGCATGTGAATCTCATATGAAAATCTTCAGTGGAAATGGCAAGGGGTGGGTAAACTGTGTCTTTTATAAACTTGTTTTTTGTAAACCAAGAAAATATGTGTTAAAATTTTAGGGAGTCAAGGAAGGCTTGAGTGAATGTGTAAGAGTGAGTGAAGTTCTGAGTGAATGTGTGCCCTTGAATGGACACAGCCATGTCAACTGCTAATGCCACATTTCCAAGAAAAACTTGCAAAGCCTTCTCCTGGGTCAGATTCAGAGGGATAGCACAAGTTTCCTCTGGTCCATCTGTGACTGTTGATCATGTCTCAAGTATAATTGCTTACTAACCCTTGAGCAGTGCATGCAAACACTAGCAAATGCAGCTTTCCCCTCCCAGGTGGTTTCTACCTGAGACTGCTTGCCTTTGGAGCCATCCTATCCAGACTGATTTCCCCTCCTCCTCTGCTGTACTGTTAAACAGTTTGTGCTCTGAGTTCTTCCACAGTTGGTGTGGCTCCATTAGAGGCCTCACTCCCCACCGGATTTCACTATTTCTTTGTGTGTGTCTGTTCTTTCTTCCTTGGAGTCCCTAGTCAGGTTTACAGGGTCTAAGCTGGTAAGATGTGGGGATGTGGGAATAAGACAAGGTAGGTATTATCTCATTTAGTGATGATGACTGGGAAGGGCACAAGGAATCTTGTGGGTGACAGTAACACTGTATTTATTAATTAAAATTCTGAATTTTCACAAATTTCTCTTACGAAAATTTGTTGAGAAACAACTTACATAACTTTAAGTTAATTATTCTTCAGAAAAGCATTTCTTTAGGGGTTTAGGAGGTTCCTCAGCAGGGAAGAGCACTTGTTGATAAAGTATGAGGACCCAAGTTCAAGTCCTCAGCATCTACATAAGCAGCTACTGCAAATGTAAGCTCAGTGCTATGGGGCTAAGGATAGAAGGGCTTCTGAGCTTTTTGACTTAATAACTAGGCTAGCTCTAGGTTCAGTGAAAGACTGTCTGAAAAAAAAAGCAGGAGTGTGGGCTGAGAGATATATCAGTGGGTAATTCACTTGTTGAACAATCCTGAAGAAGTGGTATTCTGCATCTGTACTACTATGGCAAGATGGGAATCACAGACAGGAGAATTACCCACAAGGTCCTTGGTCAGGTAACCTGAAGTATACAGTTCATCTGCATAAACAAGAGGGCCCTGCCTCAATAAAGTAGGAAGCCAGAATGACTCCCAGAGTTATCCTCTAACAATCACATGCTGCGGTACATGCCATGCATGCCTTCACTCATGCATGCATCGTGGTGCACATACCACACACAGAAGGATGTAGTAGAACACCTACCATCTATGTGTGACTTCCACATGTATTCAGGAGAAACCCACCTGAATGCCCTCATGTGTGCACATACTATCATATACATGCATTAATATGGACAAACAAAATAATATTTCAAATTTCAAAACATAGTATCTCACATAAATTAGTACAAAGGGTGTCATCATAACATCCTCTGTGCCTTAGTTGTGTAACATTTACACAGGTGTAATAAATACAACATTGAAGACTTATTTATTTCCAAGTTCTACATTGGAGGTGAATATACACAATGAGGACGTTTGTAGCAAATTTCTGTCTCAGGATACACATAAAAACAATGGTCCCTACACGTAGGTATTCACAGCCAGTGGGTGTACAAATAGTCAACAATCTGCATGTGATATCCCAGGAACTTTTAGGAATAATTGGTGGATTTGGGGGATAAGAGAGAATCCAGTGTTATGCACTAGGCTGAGTATAGAAAAATCCTGAATTAGATTAGATGATCATTTGGGGTATTTTTGTTTCAAACTAATCAAATTCAATGAGATTTGAACATACACTCTAGCTTATTCATCTGTATGGTGAAGGAGGAAAACACAATATGTGGGAATAGCCCTGTATTGTGGGAGTTGCCTTCAATTGGCTCTATCTACAGAGGAAGCACAACTTGTCCATCAAAAGAGCAATAGCCAGTTTGATGATCAGGGAGTTCCTGGCAGGGTTAATGCACTGTGACAGACATTTATTGAGCACACTCATCAGCAAGAGTGATGTTCTTTAACACAGGCTTCTGTTTATGTGCTCACTCCCAGGAAATAATGCCAAAATAATTAACTCATGCTACTGATTATAATGTGATAATTATATAGGGAAAAAAAACTCTTTAGCTAAAATATATCACTTTAAGATAAATGAATCATTTTTAAGGCTAAAGTGATTGATAGTTTTACAGTCCAAAGAGAATATAATAGAGCTGTTCTCTATTTTTAGGTACAATCTGTTCCTGGCTATGCTGCCTAAAAATAGCATGCCATAAGGTAAAATTTCCACTGTGCCTGTGCATTTACTTGTAAACACACAGAAGAGCTGAAGCCTTAGCAGGGGGCGTATATCAGAAAATTAATACTGTCCATGCTATTTGTTTTTGTTTGGGCCCAAATTTTGTTTACAATCTTTATTATGAAAATAAGAGTATTTTGAGCTCAAAGCTTAAGTCACATATTTTTCTTATCCAAGTCTCATGTCCCTGCCATCTCCAATTTAATGTGATCTTTTTATCAAATAATTCATTGAGTCCTGGCACACATATTTCTTTTGAAATATTAAAGAAGACTACCAAAGTCAAGTTTGAGCTTTGTGATAAGACATGAAAAGAACCTAAAGTTGATGTTCAGTAAATGGCAACTGTAACTGTAGTCATTGTTATCATCAATATCAATGCTCTTAACTCCACACATAGTTTTCTTATCTGAAGTACTAAAATAAAACATAGCAAAGAGAGCAGACTTGATTCTCCATTTACCAGTTTTGCCTTGAAAGTGACACCTTTTGTGAGTAATGAAATAGTTCAGTTTTCTTAACCTTGCTTATTGCAGTCACCATTGATGTCAAACGTCCTGGTATCTGTGTCTTACTCCTCACCTACACACTAGGGCATCACTTACACATCTGAGACATAGCCTTAGCTTTTACAAAATATCCTGCTGAGTCTTACCCACACACATAAGGCTGTGTGACCCTCCACTGGTGCATGACTGACCCATGGGGCCACACCCTCAACCAAAATTGATTCTTCTATCAGTAAACAACTGTCGGTAGCTCTGCAGCTAACCATGGAGTATTATGAGCCTGCCCCCTATCCATATTGTAATTTTGACTAGGTGACTTGTACAGGTCTTGATCAGGTAACTAGTCACATGGGTACATTGGCCCTGTCATGTCAAGAAGACCCTGTCTCATCCCAGTCCTCTCTGACCTCTCATTCTTAAAAACCTTCCCATCCCCTCTTCCTTGATGTCGTTCTCTGGGTCTTGCTGTGAGGAGAGCATGTTATAAGTGTCCCACGTGTGGCTGAGAACTCTACTGACACGTATTTTCTGACGTTGACCAGTTGTTTCTGTTACTCACTGTCCACTGCCCAAAGTATCTCTGTTGAGGAGGGAGTGCATCACTGATCTATAGGTATAAAGATACAAATTTAGAAGGAGTTCTATAACATATATATATAGTAGGTTCTCCCTTGGGGCTTTTGAGCTTCCAGAGCATGGCTTCTTAGCTAGAGTTACAGAACTAGACTTAAGTTTTCTTGTGAGGAGTGGGACTTCAATCCTATCTGAAAGCAGTAGGTTATCCCCATAATGCTAATAGCACTATTGCATGAGCACATTTTCCCCAAGCAATCAGTACTGTACTGTGACTAGTTCATGAATGGGTACAACTGTTGATGACTTTTCTTCTCACCATACTTTTATGAACATTTTCATGGTTTTAGGCATAGTTGCACTTGAAACTTAAAATATGCAAATGACCAAAGCATGACTCTTCTTTTTGCTATAGGCATCAGGCTGGCCTTGAACTTTTTATATGGTTGAACATGATCTGGAACTAGGCTTTTCCTGATGCCAGCTCCTGCTGGGTTTCCAGTTTGCGCCAACTCCACCATTAAACCTTATGTTTTGGGTGACAGATTGGGCCATGCTAAAGACCTCTGTTCAACTGAGCAGAACATGAATCAACTTTTAACAGGTCTGCTCTAGAAGCATTTTTCCGTTTTGCAGTGTATCTGGAAAAGTGAGAGACAGTAACCCAGTCCATTTTATCAATAAAAAAATGGAGCAAAAGTGGATGAAGAAATAGAAACAGAGACTGGTGAGAGTTTTATTATTAATATTACTTATTATTACTATTTTTAAGATTAATATAATTATATGATTACTTCTTTCTTTTCTTCTCTCTAAACCAACCATCCCACATATCCTGTCTTGCTCTTTTTCATATTTGTGCAGACTTTTTTTTTTTGTTTTTTTTTTTGGAGACAGGGTTTTTCTATGTAGCTTTGCGCCTTTCCTGGAACTCACTCTGTAGCCCAGGCTGGCCTTGAACTCACAAAGATCTGCCTGGCTCTGCTTCTCTCTGGGATTAAAGGCGTGCCCACCACTGCCCAGTTTGTGCAGACTTTTTAAAATTTTAAATTTTCTCTCATAGAATACATACCAACTACAGTTCCCCCTCCCTCCACTCCTTTTAGCTCCCTCCCCCTCCCTCTAACCCCTCCCCCACTACCACCTCCTGTCTCCCTTATGACTTTACTTTTCAGAAAAATAACAAGCCTACAAAGGACTACAGAAAAACCTGACAAAACAGGGCACAATAAGACAAAGCAAAAGCCCTCATATCAAGACTGGATAAGGCAACCCAGTAGGAGAAAAACAGTTGCCAAGAGCAGGCAAAAGAGTTAGAGATGGACCTGCTTCTGCTGTTAGGAGTCACACAGACACCCTGCTAACAGTCACAGTATATATGCAGAGGGTCTGGTGCAGAAGCATGCAGGCCTTGTGCTTGCCGCATAAGTCTCTGTGAGCTTCTATGACCCCTGCACAGTTTATTTCTATATAATAGAAAATGCATAAAATTGGAAAAACTATTCATAAATCATACATCTAATAAGAGATTAATATTCAGATTATCTTGTGAAGCTCTTAACCTCCCAAATGACATAAATGCAAATCTTACTTGAAAATATGCAAAGAACTAATTTTGTTGTTGTTGTTGATATTGTTGTTCTGTTTCCCAAGACGGCAAAGAGATGATCACTGAACACATAAAACCATAGAGAGCACCAATAACCTTGAAGGAACCTCGTTCCTTAAACAGTGGAAATAGGTTCCTCCCCTTAATAGCCCCATGATACATTTCCATTTTTATTCAAACATATTTGGAAACATCCTGAAACTGAGAAAGAATGGTAGATCCGGCCTTTACTTGTTTTAGATGCATGCAGAATAAAATATATGTCTTTAGGGTGAGTCTCCTTTATAGTATTTTATGCATAATTAAACATCCATAAGATTAATATAAGATGCATCATGGGATGGGACATCCACATTGAGCAAAGGCTTACCCAATCTAAGACAGAGATCCCTTTGTACTCCACTCCCTAAAAAACAGACTTCTTTTTTTTTGTAACATTTCCTACAATATATTTTAATGTTTTTCTACCACTAACTCATTCCATGTGTTTCTCATCCACCTACCCCACTTCAGTCTCTCACTCTTCCTGAACTCTCTCTCTTTCAAAAAAAAAAAAAAAGAAAGAAAAGAAAAAACAACCCAATTGAACATTGAATCAAAACAAACAAAAAACAATAAGACAAACAAAATAAAACACCAATCCCTCAAAAATATATTGAATAAATTTTGTATTGGCTAACTATTCCTGGGCACGGGGCCTGACCTAGAGTGTTGTTGACATCCTCAGTGACAGACACAGTGTTGGATACAAAGGGATTTTGCCTTTCCCAGCAGGTGTCCATTACAAGTCGCTTTCTTGGTTAAGGATGGGACTTTGCACTGTTCCCCTTCCCTAGGGCTGTGATTTTGTCTGTTTTGAAACTGTACAGGCCTTAGTGTGTTTGGTGCTTGTCACAGTCTCTGAGTTTGCATGCACATCAGTCCTGCTGTGTCTGGAAGATGTAGTTTCCTTGGAGTCTCCCACCACCGCTGCTCTTCCTCCAGGCAGGAATTGAGGTGTTGGGTTTACTCACTCACTTGTCCACTGTCACTCTGGACCGTGTATTTCTTTCTGTTCTGTACTATCGTTTAACTTTTGAGTAGTATCCTTGTTATCTCACAGTCTGTGTGCTCCTTTATTTCAGTTATTTTAATAGGAGACCAAGAACCTGGAAACCTCTGGCCATTAAGATCACTCTTGGTGTACTAAGGGCATTGTGATATCTTTGAAAGACAGGGAATGAATCATGCTTGGAGTGAGTACTCACAGCTTTGCTCCAGAGGGTAGAATTGTGAACATACCTTTTCCGTAGCACATTCCCGCAGATAGCGGCATCAGCCAGCATCCTCTAGGCTTGAGAAGCTGCATCAACTCCACAGTGCCTCACTTTACATTTCCTTGCTTGATCCTTTCCTCCATCTTAGTTTCCCTGAGATTATCAATTTAGAATAAAAACATATGGATTTTCTCTCTGGGTTTGGGGATCCTGGAGTGGAGGCACCAGTGAATATATTATGGTAACAAGAATAGTGACATTGAAAATGTTTCTTAAATTTCCATAATTCATATTTTGAAGTGTTAAGCATTTTTATCCTTAAAAATTATAATTCTTGGATTATAAGAATTATAATTAAACCATCTTTTCAAAGTGGTTTAGTTGAGTAAGAAATTAAGGTGAGTTAAACCTAAATCCAATATCATTGGTAGTTCCCTCACACCTTCCACATCTTTTCAATATTGAAGGAGAATGTTGCTATTGTAATTAGACTAAAATGACCACTGTGACAGCTTTTAGAAACCAAAGTCACTCCACCATTTCTAAAGAGTGGCCAGAATTCCTTGCCAGCCTAAGTCCCACGGAATGCAAAAATGAAGAGGAAGTATCTCAATGGATTGTAGGAACTTCAGAAAACTTTATGTAGCTGAATGCATCACATGGAGGTTATAATAATGTGAACCCAGAAGAAAAGGTAAAATAAACAAGAAGAGTCCTAGTTGTGTATCATGAGACTTAATGCCCTCGAAGATACAAAGAGTCACTCATTTTTACCTAGGGGTGGGGAAATTCGGTATGGGGCAGCATGGCACAGGGGAACCCAGGGAGATGTGTCTGCTGCCTTCGTGTGCTAGGGAACAGCTTTCAGGGGTGTTTTTTTAACAACCTTCAGATTTTTAAGCCTCCAATTTATTTTCCACATCCCTCCCATCACTCTCCTCCTTTTCCTAGACACCTGCCACTTATTTTGTGCACTTGAGGTCTTGCCTCTCTTCTACAGTTCCCTTCTGCACAGAATGGAGGATGGTGATGGGAGTTCAAACAAGCATGTGGCTGCTCCTAGGATTCAGTCAATACTGTGAAGGAATGGTGGTATCATCAAACAATGTTTTCTAGAGGGTTTTTTTTTTTTTTAGTTAAATTTGCAAATAACTTATGGGCTAAAAAAAAACTCTCTAGGACTTTGAACGAAATAACTTTGGTCTATGTATCAAGCAGCACCACGCTAGCAGGAATTGATTCTCCCAGGATTAAAGGTCAGTCTAATTCTAGAACACTTTGTTCGTGTCATGTCAAGTGCGCCAATCTCCCAGCTGTGTGATTTCAGGTATGCTCTAGTAAAGCAGATCATGGAAGTGGGATGCTCAGTCTTACCTCTTTAGACATGAAAATACTGAGTGGCTGTGGTTCAATATTTCATGTTAAAGAAGGGCCAGAAAGATGGCTGAGTAAGTAAGGGCATATACTGTCAAGCCCGAAGACTTTGACTTTGATCCTTAGAATGCACATGGTCGATTATAAGAAACTACTGCCAAGATTTGTTTTCTGACATCTACATGTGCACTATTACACACAGGAACCCATACACAAAATAAATAAGTAAGTAAGTAAGTAAGTAAGTAAGTAAGTAAGTAAGTAAGTAAGTAAGTAAGTAAATAAATAAATAAATAAATAAATAAATAAATAAATAAATAAATAAATGCAAATTTAAAAGTTATTTCATGCTGAACTTGTGTATTTGGGGTCTTTTGTTACTCATTTCAGAGTATGACTTTCTTTCTCAAGAATAATATTTTAGTAGTTCAAAAACAATTTTCTATCTCCTTTTTACAAGCTCTTTAAATTACAATCTTAGGCAATACATTTAAAATATAGTTTGATAATGCATATGTGCTGTGTTTTTCTCATGAAACATAAAAGATTAAAATTAAATGTAAAAAAATTCAAATGGTGTCAACTCCATTTTCTTTGTGTTTTGTTTTATGAAGCTGGGTCCCTCTATGTAGTCTTGGCTGTCCTGGGGCTAGTTATATAGACCAGGCTGGCCTTGAACTCACAGATATTCACCTACCTCTGCTTTCCAAGTGTTGGAATTGCAGGCATGCACCATCATTCCTCACCCATTCAATTTTGAATTCATATTAAAGTTCATATTCAATCTCCTGTGAGCATCTGTCTTTAAAACTTATGCAGAAAACACATTTGTAGAATTGTTTGATGGAATGAGAAATCTGCAACCAGTAGATATAGGATTAATAGGTTTTCACAAAATTTAAAGGGTTTTGTTGTTATTTTCTCCAATTAACAAGTCAGGTAGTTAATAGATCTTTATTTTTTTTTTTAAATCTTGAGAAAAGAATTATCCTGGGGCCCAAAGAGATTTTTACATTTGGAAATATGCAGATAAATGAGAAGACACAATGAGAAAGTTATAATGAGTATATAACAAAGAAAAGTAACATCAAACTCTAATCCCTCTCTCTATCTTCTCACCATGTAACTTCATACCACATTGCTATTTTGGTGACATCAGAATCAAGGATGCAATATTTATAGAAGGATGTTACTCTAGTGATAACATATTACAAGAAGCCTTGGCAACAATCTAAGACACAGCAGGGGAGCTGGAAGAGAACTATTTTTGTAACATTTAAAATTATACTAAATTTAAGAAAATTCCTGCTGGGCCTTAAGCTTTAAATAGCATGGAGTGGTGATCAGACTATCAGATTCTGATAATTTATTACGAAAATGTAGAACAGTTGACAAATAATATTTAGGTATGAAAAACATTTTAGACCATTTATGTAACTCAACAACTTAAATCATTTTTTCAATGGGCTATAGTCTGAAACTAGAGGAGTATAAAGTGGAAGCTCAGTATTAAAAGTTGTAAATAAAAGTATTAGGCTTCTGCCAAACAGTATCAAGACCCACAGCTAAGTACATAGTCAAGCACACTATTCACATAATCTGCCATGACACTTGGACAAATTAGACATGGAGTTTGCTGCTGTTATTTAATTTTCTCTTTTAAATCCTCCTCTTATGCTGTATTGACTTTATTGAGATATACTTCATGTAATATGCAATTCATCCAGTTATAGCATATAGTTTATTATTTTCATATGTTCAATCACCACTTTTATTTTATTATCTTAAAAAGAAGCCATATACCATTTAGCTTTTATCTCATTCACCCAACCAATCTAGTAGCCCCAAAGACACTAATCTACTTCGTTTTGATATTTCTCTATTTGAAGATCCTGTGTCATAATAGCGAAATAAGGAATGTAGTTTTTTTGTGACTTGCTTCTCTCATTTTCATAATTATCTAGAATATGAATTCACTCCTTCTTATGATTACATAATACTATGACTTTTATTTTTTTCAAATGTAGCATGTTTAGATTGCTTCCACTTCTTGTTTAGTACAAATAATATTACTCTCAGAACTAGAGTACAGGTCTTTTTATTTTATTTATGCATGTGTGTGTGCAAAAATATTTAATTTTGTTCTCATTCTCTTTTTAAATACATTGTTTTTATGATGAAACAAGAGCCTCTCCTTTTCTTTATAAACTTATGTACATTAAAAGAAGTGTTTTATTACATCAATTTCCTATATATGAATATTATTAATAGTCTGATATTAATTTGACTTCTTTTAGTGTGTGACAGTTGATATATGGACTCTTAACTGGTCCATATGTGGAGACTAAGGAATGGAGAAGTGTTCAGCACTAAGTGGGTCATCTAATTCACCCCTCTAAGGCTCAGGAAGCATTGCAAAACAGGGGTCTTAGAGAATGGACTGGCCAGAGGAGAGAGGACTGTTGTGAAATGCTGTCGTGTGGGCCGTGGTACCCATGAACTCAAAGCACCTGTGGCTGCAGGTCTGGGCCTGTCCAATCATGGATGGTGCCCACAGAGGGCCTTACACTTCCTTGACAACTATGGACAGATAATGTTTTCTAAAGGAAAAGGAGTCATATTTTCAAAGATGTAGCTGCTTAGGTAAGCTGCCATGGCTCAAGTACACAACCCCCATTCCTGTTCATGTAGCCAACCTTAGCTAATTGAGCACAGTGGGTCGTGCACACAGGCTGTGAGGAGAGGAGGGCATGTTGTAAAGAAGAAGGGTCATGAAAGATGGCATCTGGGGGCAAAAATGTATGAAATGCAAGATAATGAAAAATAAAGGACACTTTATTTGCTATAGGTGACAGGCAGATGTTGCTACCATTACCCTAATATTTGCTCAATAGTCTCTGCAATGACTCTTGTTTACTTTCTCAAAATGTAATGACATGATTTCATTTAATAAGGTTTTTATTTCTTTTCTTCATAGAGAATTTCTTTCTTCCTCTAAAGGAATCTCAAGACATGAAGAAAAGTGGAATTATTATGAAAACAAGAACTTTGGCACATGGTATTTTGATGACTGTATGGAAATCCTACATGCCTTTATATATTCAGTTTTGAGGGACTCAATGATAACAATGCCTGTAGAGAGCTTTCTAGAGACGATGTCTAGTTCCGATCACGTTTATCTGAATACTGTATTTCCCTGGAGAGTTATATAATTTTTTTGTGTGTGCTATCCTCAATATTAAAGAGTTTGGTAATAAATCTGTTAGATGTTTGGATTTAATTGAAGTCATTGTAAATTCTTTGTTTAAATTCAAGGGCAGTATTTGGCCCTTAGTATGTAATTAGTATTTGCTTAACATACTGGAAGTCATAATTGGAATTCTTGCTGGAGTGAGATGACCTCAGTTTCAACTAATGATTTGGATGACAGCAGCAGAAAAATTTAAAACAGACTAGAAGAAAACTCAAAGAAGGCTTCAAACCGGTGTTAAATTGTATCGTAACAAAGCCTTGTGGAGGAGGGGCATGTGGCAGACATTTCTGCTTGAAAATACTCTCACATTCACATTTCTAAGAAGTTTTATTTGTTATAACTTACTAAAAACAAGAAACTATTTTCTTTTCAAATGTGATATCTAATATTACCGTAATTATAGCATAAAATAGAATCATTTAAAATAACAAAGAATTACTGACCTTGGAAACACAAGTAAAATTATATTTTAAGGACGTTTTTATAAATTTTAGATACTAAATGCACTGAATCTTTTATAGCTGGAATTACCTTATTTCCCAAAGAATGACCATATAGCATATAATAATGTCATAAATAAAGTTACTTTACAAATATTTAGAATTAGCTTCCACCATACATAATTAGATTGTGCCAAGGTTAACATGTATATTTCTATCCCCCTAGCATATCTCTGTGCCTCCCCACTCAGCATTAATTACATTTCTCTTTGTTGATTTGTAAGTGTACAGAGAGAAAGAAGCAGGGGAGAAAATTAACATGTTCAGGTTCCTTGTGGAGAAGACAATAGGAAGTTGTGAGAAAAGTAACAATTCATCCAGAAAAGAAATATATGGTGCTGTTGCTACATGCACTGATGTGCACCTTACCACACTGTAGCCAATTCAAAAAATGTCCCAGCACATGCTGTATTTATAGTTCATGGGAGGAAGATTAATCCCGACGCTATTAAAATATTAGTTTGCTGCTTCAGAGATGGAGAAACTTCAGCTAGTGTTTTCTATGTTCCAGATAATAGTTAATGTTTATGTAACTACTTATTCAGGTCGATGCACACATAGCTATTCACACAATGAAATTTCAATTAGTATTGTCTGTGCTAGTCTTCCTATTTTTCATATTTTAATATCAGTTAATAACTTTCAGATAAAATTGAATGAAATGGAAAGTGTTTATTTACACTCACTTGGTAAAGTTTTTTAAATCCTTGAATAACTTGGAATAGGTGATTTTATGTATAAAATAAATCTCAATAAAGTTTTTTAAAAACTGAAATGGAAGTTCTCATTAATATCATATTTACCCTTTTCCATTAACTGATAAGCTTCACTTAGTGATAGCCTTATTAATTACTCAAAACATTCTATTCAATAAGTATATATGTTTACAGTAAGTATCTGTGTTTACAGATGAGGAAAGTTATGGTCAAAAAGTTTGCTTGCATTTCCTAGTGTCATACAGATACACTGATACAGTTAAGGAGGTGGATCTTTCCTAAACATGGTCACATACAGTGCACACAAATCGTTCCAGCTAATCACAAACAACACTTCAAATCAGTCAGAGAACCATTGGTTTCTAGTTTTTCTTTAAAACATTTTGGAGTTTCTGGTTGTGTTGTGGCTTTAGCTACTATTGCCATCATTATCCACCATCCCCAACCATTCTGGTGATAGGAAAATTTTCACCCTCTCAAAAGACAGTTTGCATGGATAGTTCTGAGGATGGGTGCTCCTAGCATCCTACCTGGGACATGGTGGTTTAGATTATCAGTAGAACTGCTTCCTGTGTTTGTATTGAATAAAATAAAATGTTTTGTTATTTCTCTTGCATCATATGTTCGGTGTTTTTAGGGATGTTAATAACAAAGAGCTATTGGCATGAAAGCCACTGTTGATTACATGACTATTGTGTGGTATATATTTACATTAAACAGAGTTCTGGGGAGAGCACTTTGTTATTGATTCTTCAGGAAGACAGCAACAGCAAAAATACCCAAGAAGAAAAAAAGGGGACAGAAGATGAGGAGTGGAGCAAGATGAAGTGAATCATACTTTGCTGAACACAGTCTGATCTCCTTTTCTGAAGCCTGTATAGATTCTGAGACTATTCTCTAAGTAGAGACTATGCTAGAAAAGCACAAATCAGATAAGGACATGCTGACATTGGTTCACCCCTAAGACCTAGCATCCTTGTTTCTGTAGGAAGACCTCAAATCCCTGCCTAGAGAATTTGCCTTAAGGTGAGAAGCCACTGGGAGATAGGTACAGGACATGTGCTCACTGTGATTTTCCTCATCGTGTGGTGGGTTCACCTGCCAGCTCCTGCTTGCTTATTTATGAAGTAAGACACAGTGTTTGCAGAAGTTACAAACAGGGATAAAGCAAGGGGAAAGTGGCATTCTTCTTGTGCTCTGTGATATAATATGACCTGAAGTTACATGAAATGGGGCAGTGATGCAAGAAGGAAGGACCCAGAAACACCAGCTTTTGAAGGGCACATTCTCCTTTGCCATTTATGAAGATGTGTGAGGAACCCAACTCACCCAATGAAGCTGCAAGCTGTGCTTTGCTGAATGTGTGTGTCCTTTGGCAAGTGACTTACATACTCATGACTCATATTCTCTTTATCTATAGAGCAGGGAAACATCTCTTTGCTGGATGATTTTGAGAATTTTTTGTTCATTTATCAGGCACTTATTGATAAATATCCTCTACCAAGTCCTCGGCTATGTGTTAAGATTGAGAAAATAAATAGTGAATCAGAAAATATTTTGCATCCTTATAAAGTATTGTTACAATGGATATAAAGATGTGGTGTTTAAGAAAATAATTTCAGCATAGAAGATAATTACACACACACACACACACACACACACACACACACACACACACACAATTAATACTAAGCTTATATTCCAAGATTGATGACCCTTACACAACCCAAAACACAGTTAGGAGGCAAACTTTTATAAACAGAACTGAGAAAAAAAGCAAACTAACAATGTTAAGTGTTAAAAAGAATTAAGGCAGCAAAGAAAATTTCTGTTTGCTCTGAAGTAAGCCTTTGGGAAAACAAGGAGTGTAGACATGCAAATGTGCTGATGTGATTTCCTGTGGATCTGTACCTAGACGGGTGGAGTCTGATCACAAGATATTAGTTTAGGATTTTGAAGAACCTGTACTGTCCTCTGCAGTGACTCTTTTCCTCTGCATATACCTTCCCATTCTCCAGAACCTAGCATGTGTTATTTCTCTCATTTTGCTCATAAGCAATCTAACTGTCTTAATATGATGTTTGTTAGTTTTGATTTCTACTCTTAGAAGATAACAATATTCAGCATTTTTTCAAATTTTATTGATTTTGTATTTTTCACTTTGAGGAATGTATTCAGATTACTCTCTCACTTCTTTATTCTTAAGTTTTCCTTATTTTTAAAGATCTCTTACATGTATATAATCAAATATGATCATACCTATTCTCCTTTACCCTCCAACTTGCCAATCCCCCCTATCAACATGAATCCCTCCCAACCTCAATCAAGTCCTTCACTTGTTTTTGACAATTCATTAAATTAGTGCTTCGAATATGTGCACATGTGTAGGACCATCTTTTGGGACATGGGAAACCTTGTGAAATTTCCTTCAATAGCTCTTCATTCATTGACTGAATCATTTTGAGTTTTATTTATAGATGACAAAGGACAGAGGTCACGTTCCCACATTCCACATCTAGTTACGGAGTTCCCCTAGTGTCCTTGTTGAAGATACCGTCCTTTCTCCAGTGCACGTAACTGGCATAATTGTCAGCTGTCTGTAAAGATATGGACTTATTTCTATGTTCTTAATTAGTTTTATCAATTTCTTTTTCTAATTCTTTGAAAAATTTTATTTGTATCTTTGAGAGACTTTACTTAAATCTGTGAATCTCCTCAAAAATATTAATTCTTCTGATCATAAATGAGATGGCCTTCTATATTTGTATGTTTTTTAAATTTAATTTTATCCATGATTAATCATTTTTTGTTGTGTTAGTTTTTAACTTTTTAATTAGGTTTCTTGTGTACTTGATTATTCTATAGCGATTATGAGTAGGATTACTTCTGTGATTTTTTTCTCAGAAAGCTTATTATTGGTATATGAATATGCTACTAGTTTGGGTATGTTGATTGTGTAACTCATGTGTTCTAATAGACAACTGATAAAGCCTTTAGATTTCAATTGGAAGATCATCTGCAAAAAGGAATAACTTGACTTCCTTCCTATCTGTAAAAGGCATTTATTCTTTGAAAGCACTTATTGTATGTAGATTCATAAAGCACAGATAGGATTATATTAGACATTCAAATCAGTGTTTTAATACAGTGATTGCATTGGTTTACATTCCGTCAAAAGGAGTTATGCCTATAAAATTGCTTAAATAAGAAATAAATAATAAGTCCAGACTTTTTAAAAAGATAATATTAAAATGCATAAAGCTATCTTAAATAGTATGATAATGGATCGTATAAATAAATAAATTTAATTAAAATAGTACTAAAGTTAATCCCATTACACATAAGATCTTAGGAAATCGTCTACTTAAAATTTGATAGGGCGATGTTTGTATATGTACAGTAAGTTTTCTGGAAGATTGATCACTCACAGACTGGGTGGTAGAGATCCAAGTGCTGCATTTTTCCTTCAGCTTTATGTACTAGTTAATTTATTTTGCCTCAAGAAAGAAAACAATTGTTTATTTGTAGTGGGGAATGGAAGAAGCAGAGAATGGGCAGGATGAAGTAACTATCTTCAATATTTCCTTCATTTCTCTTTCTCGCTTTTCTTTTTCCTTTTGGGTCAGAGTCAGAGGAACAGGAATACAGGATGTTCTGAAATACTTCATTTGTTTTGCTTGTATAAACAGACTTGCCACAGCAAATTACTTTAAGTTAGAACCTGATGAATTAAAGTTACTTTAGATCTTTTTCTTCTTTTGAACTTACTTTCTAAGCATGTCTAAAATATTTCTTCTTAAACTCTAAAAGAAAACTCAACTTCAACCCTTACTTTCATTTTATTTACAGAAAAGAGGAAAGTGCTGCTCTCACATGTGGACTTGTAGATGTGGGGACTATCACAGTCCTGCTGTACTTATCAGGCTCAAGACGGATGTTGTGGTGACAATTGTCTGGGGTCCCTTCCTGTTCACTCTGGCAATCTAACTTTTGGATGACACAGGCTGCTGTACTGAAAAGGAGCTGTGTGGCCACACGTTCCTCCATGGTCTATGTGCTTGCCAACAGTGAAGCTACCACCATGCTGTGGCTTGACTTGAAGCAGGTTGAAACGTGGCATTTCATGGCCTATCTGAGCTCATGGATATGAATTGTTGTGATCTTTTCCATTGCTGTTTGGTCACACCAATCATGTTCAGAGATTTTGTTTTTCTAATGCTATCATACTATTCTTCTCCCAGAACTTTTTTCTTGTCTTTAAAAAATGTTATGGGCATGTCATGAAGTAACTTACTTTATTTTATGAAAACTTCAATCATTCAGAATAAAATTCATCTGATTATCTAGGAAAATACTGGGCCCTTAAGAAACAATATAGGATCACTTAACACTTATAGTTGGAGATATATTCTGAGAAATTCATTGTAGATGAGTTTGTGGTTGAGCAATTATTACAGTGGTCTTAGGTAACTGAAGACAGCTATGCAAGCACCATGTAAAATATAAGACCATTAACACTGTTTCATGGCAGAGACTATATCTTGTAGAATTTTGGGCTTGTGACTTTTAATTTGACAAATTAAAATATGTTGATATATATGTTGTTACAAGTATTTCAATATGAAGTGATATTTTCTATCACCTCATAGAATTTTGCAAGAAGACAGATTAAGGACCATTTATTTATTTAGGTCTCATTACTGATCTTTAAAAATCTTCTTTTATAGTATTAAAAATAACTAAAATTGTCTCATTTTTTATAATATTGAGTGTTTTTGAAAATAACTAAAATGTGTCATTTTAAAAATAACATAGAGGTGGCCTGGATTCTGTTTCCAAGAGGAAATCTTGCAAATCCCACAGCACTTTAAGTGTTATGTGTAATTCACTCCACAGAGTACATTGGATTAATTTATCATTCTATGAGTTCAGGATTTAACAGAAAGGAAATACAGAGAAGTTCTGTGAGAACTCAGAAAACATGTCAAGCACTGACAAGACACAAGGATTGCAAAGTTCACTAAGGAAGATCAGAGGAAAAGAAATGAAATAAAGGGAGTTTTTAGCTTTTGAAAAAGAACTTATTACAATAATGGCTCAGGTATTGACTCAAAGATTAAAGTGTGAATAGTTAATTTGGCATACAAATCTTGGAATACCATTGAAAGAAAAGTAAGGTATGAGAAATAAGTCTAAAAATTTTAAGACTGCAGAATCTTAGACAAAGGTGTAGGTATATTATTTCATAAACAATCATAGATTAGTAGAAGTAAAGGGCATCAGGTGTAAAAATAGAAGGAGGGAAATGTTATAAACATGGATTATTAGGTGGCTGTGGCATGGTGACAGAGTGTTTGACACAGGTCTTAGAACCATCTATGTGTCTGTCTGGGAGAACAAAAAGAAACTATCAGTTCATTAGCCTAATGAAGGAAATTCCAGGCAATGACATGTCTAATAGCATCTGGCTTCTGCTTCCATCTTGTTTTATTTCCTACCTTCTGAGTCCTACTGACTCTTTCTGTCCTACAGTTACCTTGCACTACAGAACCTTTGACAACTTGACTGATTGATGAATATGTTAAGACAAAGCTTGAGCTGCCCCCAGTGGCAGGCCCTAGTTTGCACTAGCACATCTCTGTGGGGCAGATCCTGAGACAATGGCTGAGGTACTGATGATCCACAACATGATGGCTTGGACTACTACAGCAGAAGCTCCAAATCCTTTACTTGGACATGAAACAAATCAGGAAGCACTGTTAAAGAAGGAGATTGAGTTATCAAAAGTCTGTTCTTCCTGTCAGCCATAGTGAGAATAATGTTCTTCTCCTGCCTTCAACAACTGATTGTCACTTTGGTTTTTGGGACAAGCATTCCTGAGGGTCCCTTAGGAGTCCTTGGAGTCAGCAGGTTCCCCCTAGCTCCATATCAATAACACACAGCATGTCACATGTAAATTTCAGCTCAATGGCTGCTTGGAACCTGGGGCTTATGCTGGGGGGGGGGGTGTACTTTGCTCAGCCTGGTAGGAGGGGACTGGACCTGCCTGGACTGAATCTACCAGGTTGAGCTGAATCCCCAGGGGAGTTTTTGCCCTGGAGGAGATGGGAATGGGGGGTGGGCTGGTGGGAAGGCGGGGAGCGGGGATGGGAGGGGGGACAGAGGAACCCATGGCTGAAATGTAAAATTAAATTAAATTAAAAAAAAATTCAGCTCAATGGTGAAATAGACTTTGCTATAATCTTGATGTTGCTGCCCACCAACTAACCAAATAGAATAGTCACCAAACTTTCCTCTTGGTTTTATTTCACATCTATATAAGAAGAAAACAATCTCTAATTATCTGGTAAAACCGTAACACAGTATCTCTAAATTCTCTATCATTCAAAGTCTATTTAAAAATATACTTCAAATTATTTTTTTCTTAAAACAATAAGCAGAAGAATATATCAGTTAGGGACTCAAACTTTTCTCACATGAGACCAAATGTAAATTTAACTGTTGGGTACAGCTGCTAATTTTTAAAAAGATTTGGTTATTCTTATTTGATGTGTGAGTATTTGCATGCAGGTATATGTACCACTATGTAAATACCTGATTCCCATGGGGGCCAGAAGGGGTTGGACCCCCAGCACTGGAATTGTAGACTATTGTGAGCCACCATCTGGGTGCTGAGAACCAAATACATCCTCTGCAAGAACAGAGCATGCTCTGAGGCACTGAGCCATATCTCCAGCCCACAGCTATTAACTTTATTCTGGATTTATTTTCCATCTTAGTGATAAAAGCTTAAATATTAAGGAAAGCACTGAAAATTTCACATTAATTATTTCATTAGTTGAAACAGAAAGTAGACTCATGGACTTTTTAAAATCCTCCTCTGTACAGAGATTGGTTATTATAAAATAGACACTATGAGTCAAAAACTCTGGAACAAAGAACTTTCATTTTTCCAAGATTTTGTAGAGAAGATTGAGCTGAGGAAACAAAGCCTTTTGAGGTGGGCTCTAGAATAGGCCCTCACCTATGCCCAATGCCTGCTTTCTAGATAAATAAACCCATATCACATTTCTGTAGTGTCTACCACACCTGTGAATCACAAATCATCTGTGCTTGTATTTATGGATGAACTTGAGACATACTTTTCTTATTTCTACCATTTCTTGGATGATATAATTATTGGCCAAATTATCACATATGAATACCTGTGATATGAATCCAAGAAGTCTAAAGTCATTCATTGACCTTAAAGCAATATTGGTCCACAGTCCAAATTATAATAAACTTGATAGAACTCTCTGAATTTATTTTCTTTATTGTTAATATTAATTATTTCATTTCACTTATCTGTAAGTTATTAATAAGATTATAGTTATATATGGCATACATACTTGCATATTTTACCAGTACTTAGTGGTAAAGGAGTATAGAAATCAGTGATGTCATGTGGAAATTCCACCTTATCTTCATTTGTGACTCAAGAGGAAATGTCCACTCCCAAAGGTCATATCACCAGCACTTCACCATCACACTCACTGGGGACACTGTGGCATCACAGAGACCTCTGCCCCAGGGTAAAACAGTTGTTCTGGGCATTTGCCAACAGAAGCAATGGCCTAACAAAATACGTCAACAGGGGACCTGCACCACATCCTCATATTCCTACCACACCTGCTTTCTCTTCCCATTCAGCAGATCCCACGGGACAATGCCATGTATGAAAGGCCAAGAAGGGTGACATACGTGTGAACATATGGCACTGTCCTCCTGGGGTAAATGTACATGAAAGCATATGGTGCTGCCCTCTTTCTCTTCAGCAAACACAGGAAGGGCTTTGCCAGGGTTACATTGTTTATTTTTCCATATGGTTGAAATTGTCCATGAAAGTGGATAATTTGCATTAATTTTGCTTCAGAATTCTTTCTCCATATAAATAAATATTTGGCTAGATTTAATATAGTTGCCATTGCTTTTAAGGAAATACATGTGAACTGTGTTTTGTTTTGTACATATATAATTTTTTTATGTTGACTTAATTATGTACATTTAAAATACATAGTCTAGATTATCTATTGCTAAGGGAACACATTGCTTTCTTATGTTTAAAAATTTTTATTTGGACACATACAACAAAATAATTTTCCATATATTGTTCTTTTTAATCTTTTACTCTTTTCATCTTGTTTTATTCTCTTCATTTTCTCTAGTTTTTCAAGACAGAGTCTCAGAGAGATCCACCTGCTTCTGTTTCCTGAGGTCTGGAAGTAAAGGCATGTGCCGCTATCCCTGGCTCTCTCTTCATCGTCTTGAACCATCTGATGTCTAAATTTCATTCTAATTTTAGTTTGGAACCAAATCTCCCAGAAAGCCTCATATCACAAGAGTCTGTGAATCTTCTAGGATCTTCCATGAAGCTTGTTTTTTCTCTTTTGTACTTGCTTTTATTTAGATATTTGACACTATTGAATGTGATATGCAAACATCAAGAGGAAGAGAGCACATTTAGTTTTTTATTGTAGCATGGGTACAAATTAAGGGCATGCTATTTATAAATAATGAATGAGTAAAGAAATACATACATGAAAAGCATGGGAAATGGATCTTTATGGACAGTAATAAAGATGGGATGCTTTGCTGCAAAAGAATATCTATTTACTGTTAGGTAAAATACTCTTTAGATGTGGCAATTAAGAAAATCAAGGAGTAATCCCTGTGTTATGATTTATCATATAAAAAAATGTAGAGAAGTGAAACGGTACTGTCTCTTCCAGCGTTCATCTGGCAGTTAAACTTCAGTGAGACTTGGCCAGTAGGTGATGGACCATGAGGGATCTTTCCTCATGTATTTTGATAATAGCTTTTTTTCTCAAAAATATAGAAAAAAAGGAATAAATAAATGAATGAATGAATGAATGAATGAATGAATGAATGAATAAATGAATAAATAAATAAATAAATAAATAAATGCAGGCTGGATGGAACAAGCTGGGTGCCTTCTTGTCTTCCTCCTCTTCTACTACAAGAGGATGTACTGTGGGGGTTGGGGATTTAGCTCTGTAGTAGAGTACTTGCCTAGCAAGCACAAGGCCCTGGGTTTGATACTCAGCTCTGAAAAAAAAAAGAGGATGTACAGTGAAAGCCTTCACTAGACACGCTGTATGCCAGTCTTTTACACTGGTCAGCACTTTCACCCTTAGCCTCTGGCACTGAAACTTAAATGTGAGGAAGATATCTATATATGGAGCTCTCTGAATAAGCACAGATGTGAAAATATTTTTATACCTAGTGTATACTCACAGAAAGGGATGTTAGCAAAGAAAGACTCCAGTAACCAATTTTTTAGGGTGACTGATTTGTTCTGAGAATAACAATAGTCTCCACATGCTTTCACCTAAGAGGCTCAGGGACAAAATGGCCATGGTGTCAGGAATGTGAACAGAACATGCACCCAGCACACAGACTTTTATTTATAGACAGAGAGCAGGCTATGGCAGACTTTAAGTGTCCAGTCTATAAGCAATAGGGGCCGATATTGGTGTGACTGGGCACTATTTCCTGAGATGGTCAATTACTTGTTTGCCAATTAGTTATATTGGATCACTTTCATCATTTGAAGCTGTTGTTTTATTCCTCTAGGAATAGTAACTCAAGGTGTAGTTTTGCCTTCACCTCACATAAGTGCCATGTGTAAAGCTTCAGGATGCCTTGTTCACTCTCATGGTGATGCACAGAATTTCTGAGAACCAAGGAACTCACTTTGAACCTAGAACACTCAGCACCAGTTTCACAGTCACGTTTTTGCCGTTATGGTTATTAATACTGTGATGACGAAACTCCATGACCAAAAGGCAACTTGGGGAAGAAAAGGGGTTTTCTTTTTTGTTTGTTTGTTTGTTTGTTCGTTTTTGCTTATACTTCCACATCACTTTTGATCATTGAAGGAGATTAGGGCAGGAAATCAAGACCACAACCTAGAGGAAAGAGTTGAAACAGTAGCCTGTTTCTCATTGCTGCTTATTGGTTTACTTCTCATGACTTACTCAGCCTGATTTCTTATAGAACCCAGAGCCACTAGCCCAAGGGTAACCAAAATGGACTGAACTATCCCACAATAATCACTAATGAAGAAAATGCTCTACAGAAGGCTATGTGCACTTAGGTATCCAATACCTGGTCCTGTCTCTTTCCCACTGTGGCTATATGCAAATGAGAGCTATACCACTTCCCATTGTTCCTAGGTCCCTACTACCATACCTCATTTTATTTTCCATGAGTTTTTGTTCATGTAGACTTAAGGTCTTAGTTTTAGAGGGTGAAATGATTCCAACAGGACTACAAATGTGCAGACTCTTTAAAAATGAAGTGTAGCATCACACTGTCAGATAAAGAATCATAGCTATCTGAAGTATTCCTAAAGGCAAAAAGAATACAGAATCCATAGTAGGAAAGAGCTACCTATAAAGAGCAGCTACAGTCGTGTAACCATTTACAGACAGGAGGATTTCAACTGCTGTGTGCTGTACATATATTTTGCTAAGCACACACCATGTTATCATATATTAAATGAATTCTTTTTTCTAGAATATTTTTGGAATGTATATGTGTAATCTGTATTGAATTTCTATCAGTATTTACATATTATTAACTTTACAACATTGTAATTTAGTTGTAAGATCTCAGACAAACACAAAATTCACAAAGGTTTTCACCTCCTTTTCTTTTAGAGATTAATGTCATTTTGTTTCTATATAGCAGAGTTATATCATGTTAGACATGCAATATCTTATTGTTTTTACCTAAATATTAGACATGGTGTTAAGAAATTCACAGTATCAAATTGATAGGTTTGTAATGCTTAAATGTAGATTTCATCATGACTGGATTAGATATATCCATACAGCTTCTAAAGCATGAATTCTAAAGGTATCTCCTAGGGTGGTTCAAAAAGATATTTGCTTTTCAATCAATGTACTGAATAAACAAGATTTTTCTCATGTAATGTGAGCAAGAGCTGTTCAATCGACTGTCAATCTAGATTTTAAAAAAGGCACAGAGAGGTAAATCCATATTTATTCTTTTTCTCGCCATCTTTCCCTCCCTTCCTTCCCACCCTTTCTAACCTCCACCTACTTCCCTTTAGCCATTAGAATTCCAGTTTCTTCAATTTTAAACTCCAGGATGCAACCCAGCAAATACTCAGTTTCTTGGAAGTGATTAAAATATTATGCCATCAAATAACATGGTTCTAAGGCCTTGAGACTTGGACAGTGTGATGTGATAGTACTTGTTTCTCTGCCGTTCATCTTCCCTGTGACTCAAAGTAGGCTCTGTAGACTCAAAAATCACAGCCAATTCTCTCACCAAATCCTATCAAATATCTAGCCAGCTATTTTTCTATTTAAGAATCTATCTGTCTGTCTGTCTTTCTAACCACTATCCATCTATTCTGTAGTTTTAATCTCTATCTAACCTGATAGTGTTTTTCAAACTTCAAATATGACTTCAAGAACTGGAAATTAATCGACATGTATTTATTAAAAATTCTTATAACATTATTCCACATATTATAAGAAAATATAGTAAGAAATTCTAGTTTTGTTTCTTTCTTTTAGTTTTTTTTTCTTCTGATTCTTGAATTTATTCTTCTAACTTGTATGGGAAATTTCATTCATTATTCTAAATTCACAGTGTTCATCACTACAAGTTTGAAAACTATTTTGAACAGGATTGCTGCTTTGATTTTCTTATATTCTTTCTTCATTTTCCTTTGGACTGGACGGTTTGAATTCACGTGCTGTTTTTCAACCCTAGGATGCTACTTTTCACCTGATGCATGTGAATGTCAGGCAACTTAAATACTACTTAGATATACCTTTATGACAGGGATTTGACAGATCACTGCCTCCTTATTGGCCTTTCACAGGACTTTTAAAGGACCACGTCGAAGCAGAATATCATTTCCCATTTGTATTCATTTATTCTTGCCCCAGACCTAACTTAGTTGACTCAAAATGGCTTAGTGTCTCTTTAACATACAACTATATCCTTTTTAGTAGCCATTTCATTTCTAAATAATGTTTAAGTGGTCTTTATCTTTGGCCTGCTGCCTAGGATAACTGCAAAGCCAGACAGAGAACATCACAATATTCTCTGGCAGGTTTTTTGAAGTAAATCACAAGTGTCTGCATGCTAAAGCCTACATAGTGTTCTTTTGTTGTTCATGTTGGAATAACTATCCAGGGAATAGACCTCTGTTGCCAAGGTCTTTGTAATAGCAATTTCAAAAGCACACGCAGTTCATGTGGTTCTCACTGACTTCCCCTTTGTAGCCAAGTCTCATAATGGACTTGTTCTTTTCTGGGCTTGCTCTGAGCTCAATCGCAAAGCACATTTAGTTTATCTTGGGAACACCTGGCCTCTTGTTTTTAAATTGTGTTTCTACCACTGTGTAATACAGACTTCCCTTTTCTCCTCCTTCCCTCTGTCTCCTTCTCTCCCCACCTCCCACTTTTCATCCTTTGCTCCTCATTATCTATCATGCTCTGCTTTTTGGAAAATAGCCCTTCTATCATTACTTTTTAAAATGGCCTATTTAATTGAATTAATGTATTTCTGAGGTCCCCTTCATTTGAAGCAATATCTCTAGTGTACACAAACTTCTTTGTTCTAGGCTGTAGAACTGGCATATAAGCAGAGTCAATGGTTAAAACAAAACAACCAAAAGTGGGCTTCTGAATACCTTAATAAATGCATCACTTTTGGAGCACTGATTTAGCTTGATTTTAGTAATATGCTGGTCATTTTGCCTAGGTAGTCTGAGATGGTGTGTGTGTGTGTGTTTTGTTTGTTTGTTTGTTTTTTCTATTCTACAGTTTCTTGTCTATTTACAGCAACAATCCCCAGATTTTAGTGGGAACACTTTCTTAGAAGAGTAAGCTACTGTTAAAAGTACTCAGCTGGGAACATAGTTTAGTTATAGAGCATTTGCCTAATGTCTGTAAAGCCCTAGGTGCAATTGATAGAAACACAAGAAGGAAGGAAGAGGGAGGGAGGGGGAAACAAGGAGGGAGAGAAGAAAGAAGAGAGGAAGGAAGGAAGAGAGGGAGGGAGGGAAGAGGGAAGGGAGGAAGAAGTAGGGAGAGAGAGAAGACGATAAAATTGGGATACATTTTCTCTCTATCCAGTTGACTTTTTCACATGTCTGAGATATTAGCGCCCTATGAGCTATACAGTTTGCAAACATTTTCTCTCAATCTTTACTCTTTTCTTTTTATTTCCTTACTGTGCAGAGATTTGACTTTGGTTACAGTAGCCTCTAAAACATTAATTACGTCAGATAGTGGTTAAAATTAATTAACTTGAAAAGTTAACATGTTTCAATTCTAATTCTGATTACTACTAGGTATAAATGGATTTTATCCCTTCACAGAGATATCAAGTTTCCTAATATCACATAAGGCATACTGATGCCATGGTTGTGTTTAGCCAGAGTCTGAAAGTACAGACCACCAAATATATGACAGTTATTTTCTTATTATTGCAATGTACATAGCACACCAAAGTAATACGTATGGTGCCCACTATGATTCACAGCACACTCTTTGAGAGAAAAATCTTTAAAAGAAGTTGTTTTCATCCATTTTTTTCACTCCGTTTTAATGGCAAATTCAAGGGAATATTGCTAGCATAGCAATATACATTTGCAAATTAAGTTGAACACTCAAGAACAAAGGGAGATTTTAACTACAAAGAAATAGAAACTGTCTGCAAATGAGGAAATAAATGTTACCATAGATTATCCTTATGAATTTTCTAGCTAGGGAGAAGCTTTACATATAACCTAGGTACAGCATCATGAGAAGAAGGAAAACCTGAATCACAGACATATTTGGTTGTATTATTACTTTTTCAATGCCCACCAGGCTTTTTGGTAAATATTTTCAGGAATTCCAGTGGCAATCTAAGAAGAAATTGAAAAAAATTAAATCACTCTTGAATTGTACCTTGGCACTTCTGATCTGTTTTTGTCTGTTTAAGACAAACGTAAACGAAATCTCCCAACTGATTGTGGCCTTTACTTTAAATGTGAGAAATCTGCAGAATGATAACTTTGCAGAGTATTTTTGAATTTCCACAAGGATGTAACAAATACCATCATGAAATAACTTCTAAAACTGCAACAATTTGGAAACAAATAAAATTTAAAAAATAGATTATTTTCATGATGTAGTAATCATGTTGACCTCCTAGACTGCAGAGTATTAAATAATTTATTGATTTCTACCACAGTGGAAATCTCAAGTAGCACAGATGTGTGTATAACTTAAAAGACATGGTCACTATATGCTCCAATGTTATGATTGTTGAAGGTCTAACATATGATCATCAGTTATGAATAATATTGTCATTAACCTCAACTGTTACTTGTTGTAGTATTGTTAGGTAATCTTAAAATATCATACAAATTTGAATGAATTGTTTTCTTTTGGCCTCATTCATGATGAGATGTTGACTGGCCTAATATTTTACAGCTCTTGTGCAGATAGCTATAGTGCCAATGAGTTTATGAAAGGTATGATTATGTAGTATCCAGAAAATGCATTTTTTCTGAATATCTCCCCATTTCCAGGTTCTTACTTTCCTTCCTCTTTTGCTTCTACAATATTCTCTCATCTGGTAAGGGAATAATGCTGATATCCCATCTAGTATTGAGTACTGTACTGTCAACATATTTAGTTATCTCTAATTCTAGTAGAACATAACAGTTAATTAGTTCATAGTTTCTGTCTATACATTTCCTATATATGTTTCAAAAATAAGTGTTATGATTCACTAAAGAATAGATAGTGTTTTTCTTGAAATATATCTCAACTCTATGGACTTTGTTTTCAACTATTGTTATTAAGATTTTTTAAATGTATATGTAAACATATATAATATGGACAAATTATTATGTGATATAATAAGGTAAGTATATATTAATTTATTATACAAAAAAAATGTTAAATACATATAAGAACCAATTTACAATGTAATTTAATGTTTTGTCAGAGCCCGCAGATGGATTTTGACATGGTCACATATTTAAGGATATCGATAAAAGGGACCAAATAATTAGACAAATATTGCTGGAAACCGCATAACCAACAGTATCATTTCATCTACTGAAGTTGAAGAAATCTTTGAGTATTGAAATGAATTTAGTTGCACATAATAAATACATGTGTTTTAATACACCTAACAATGACAGGTAATTTTTTTTTTTTACTATTCTCTAAGAGAACAAGAAAACTCAATAACTTTCCAAAACACAGTTCATACCGAATAAAAAAGTCAATGTGCATATTTCATATGTATCCACATTCATAATGAAATATTTCTAGGTAAATCACATAACCACTTGTTTTCTTAAATTAATGAAAGTGGAAATGAGCTAAGTGAATATGTGAAAAATGCATTTGACTGGTCATCTGGTAAAAGAGCATTTCCTAATGGACAGTGATTACAAATCGGCCAGCTCCCAGTGGCATTATCACAAGCAATGCCAGATACTATATTACCTGGACAAAATGATGACTTGCCCAGGGAAATTATGATGGAATAATATTTTATGCTTAGTTACCATTACAGAGTAATTAAGGTTTTTTAGCAGAAGGAGGTTTCAAACATTAAAAAAAATCACTAAGAAAATGCAGAAACAAACATCTCTCTCTCTCTCTCTCTCTCTCTCTCTTTTTTTTTTTTTTGGTAGGCAGCCATTTATGACAGGAAGCAAAGATAGGATGTTGCAAACATAGGGTTTTGCCTACCTTTGTATTTTAGTACTTCAGTACAGTCACATTTATCCAAAGACTTGTTCTGTTATTGAGAGGTAATGGTGGGAACCAACTTAAGAACATGTAAAATGCAAGATTTTTTAATCAATGCAAAGCTATTAATTTAACCAAGCCTTCCTGTAATAATATTGAGACAGACTGTCTGCCTGTTTCTGCATTATAGCTAGCTTTGCAATCTGTGTGGAATGTAATGAGGTGTGTGATTTTTGTGAACTTATTGATTCAGTAGACTCAAAGATTTTAATGCTACTGAAGTTTTCATATATTTAAACTTTCATTTATCTTATGTAAAGACAATAGTATTTTAGTGCCAGCTGTCAGCCTCATTGTACAGCTCTTATTACACATGAACTATTTCCTCTAACTGTACATTTAAAGTATTTTTGGAGCACTATATAGTTTAATGTTTTATTAAATCTCTTCCATGACTCTGTCTCCAGATATTTAAGGGTTTTGGTTATGTTCTAGATTTATGTGCTGCTTCATTGAAAACTTGGACAGTTGTGTTTGTACCTTTATTTTAGGTATTGAAGACTAGGTAGTTTATCCACTGGAAGTATTTTTATACTCTAGAATATTAAGAGAACACCTCAGGAAGATGTCCCCAACCCTCTAGAATGAATAATTATTCTCAGAGTGTGTCTAGTATTATAGGACATTGAATAGAGTGTAGTAATGAGTTATATGAAATAATGTCTTGTGATTTGAAAACTCCTTGTAGAGTCCTGCATCTCATAGGCATCGTGTGTAATCCTGACTTCTTGCAACACATATGCAGTCATGCTGCAGGAGCTCTCTCTACTTTATAGTAGTATTTGAGCCATATGAAGATGAAAGCTATGATTTTGCATAGTGGTAAGACTCTAGTTTTAACAATTTCACCAAAATTACCCAAATAAAGATTTTTTTTCTGGAATTCAAAGATGTACCACATAAAGCGTTTCTAGATTCTATCTTACAGGCTTCCAAGAGTCATAGAGCCCTGTTTTGCAACATACCCTAGAAGACTTACTTGTGAAAGATATTGCTATATGTTAAAAGCAGAGACTAAAACAATCTTGCTTTTATTTACTAACATTTTTAATAGTGGGATTTTGGGTAAAATTTGATTCTATGGGGAAAAAAACTGGGGTAAAGATGGACTATCCCATTATTAAAATGGTTTAAAAACCTTTGTAGTAACAAATATTAATACATATCTGAATTCATTAAATAGCCACCAATTATAACTAGAGTATAGAATATAGAATAAATACTTCGTTATAGAAGTGTAGCAGGCTATAAATCCCACATGAACATAGTGGAGAAGTGATAAGTTTTATGTTTGTTTCCTATCTATAATCAAGCATTACTTCTATTCCATATTGACTCAATATAATCAGTAAGTTTTAATACATGACCTTGGCTCATGCATTTTAAAACTCAGAGAAAAAAGTCTGGTCTTTATTCTTCATGCATCCTGAAGTATACTTTTCAATTATTTAGGTATATTTTTTCCTCATAGAAATAATACTGTTTTTACCTTAACAAATATTCAGTCATTGAATCCATTATCATACACTCTGCCAGGAAATGATTATGAAGATTTGAAGTTGCCTAGCTGTCTTTTGGACACATGTAGGTTAGAATTCATGATGGCTATAAGAATGTACTATGGATAGTGTATCAAATTGTTCTGAAATTTTGATTTTGCTTAAATTATATAAAAATGGGCTTCTGAAAAATCCAGACATGATATGTGAATAGGTCTCTGGAGTTCAAGACATGTTTCATGGAGGCAGTGACCAGTTACGGTTCTGCCAATCAAACAGATAATGACATGTAAAGCAGTTGTCAACAAAATCTTGCCAACATCTCCTGAGAGGTTCTATAAATTATTTCTTCTGAGAAAAGTCTATCAAAAACAGAAGGGGGAAACAATATTCTAGCTGGCTTTCTTTCCAAACTGGCTAAAAGTGAGCCACTATGCAGAACTGTCCTTTTAAATTGTGCACATGGGAGCACTGGGGGTTGTTTTCAGTGTCTTTGGACTCATTGATGTTAAGAAAGTCCCAAGGCTTTACATTATGGAAGCATTGGGGAATATAAATAGTTTCTCCCAGCTGAGGCAGGTGTAAATGGTCAAATAGCCAAGAAACTGTTGCAGCAAAAAGTACTTGAAGTGCCTGAAGAACATTGTCATCCTTGCCCCATTTGCTGTCTTATGTTAATATTGAGTATTTTCTCTTTGAAATATATTGTGATCTTGGCTTCTAAGTAGCCAAAGCCCTTGACTCTGCACTATCTTCGTGTGGCTCCTTGCCTTTAACATGCAGCCTTCCCCCATTACATAGCACTTACACACTATAGTTAATTCTTCCATCCTGGCAATCTTTTAATTCCAGGTCTTCTTTCTCTTGATCATTGCTTCTATGCATTTGTTCAACTGTTATGCACACACTCACACTCTCAACTTCTACAGAGACTCTTCTTTATAAACCCTTATATTGGATTAGCTGCTGTCTATTCACACCTGGATGCTTTATAGGAAATCAACATTCCAAGGTTGATTAAATTACCCCCTCCCTTGAAGGATATTTTTTTGAGTCCTTTTACTTTTTTTCTCCATCCCTATTCCATCATCATGTATTAGGATGATGCTTTTGACTTTGTTATTTTTCTACTTTCTGAATTTTTTGTTTGTTTTCGTCACCTTCACTACCACTATGCTGATGTGGGCCACCATCATCTGTAGCTGCAGTAACTCCCTTGCATACTTCCAGACTTCCGCCTTCCCTCAATGTTTAACCTTCCTTATTCGTTCTCCATCACCTTTGGGAAGAAGAACAAACCCCTTCGCTTTTTAAAAATATAATTTTCTTTGTGTTACTTATTCAGCTAGCAAATGTACTTCTCCTAGAGTTTCTTTGAGCTCTAGAGTAAATGAAGTTTAGTTCCTTGAACTTTCCATAGTCTAACCAACTCTTCAGGCCCTCTTGATTGATTTCAATGAACCAATAGAAACTGGAGCCTTATAAATGTATAAAAGCCTTATACTCAACAAGGCTTGTCTTTATTTCAGTGTGCTTGTTTTGATTGTTCACATTTCATTGGACCTACTCTTACTTCAGTGAACATAAATAGATAACATTTTTTTCTAACATATTATTTATTTTTATATTTTCTTCACTTAAGACATACCTTCTTCAAGGGCCATAATTGCTTTGTACATATATCCCAGCTTATTATAGTATGTGTCTAATACACATTTGAACAAACAAATAAATATACTGGCTATGTAATTTTCTACCTACATTAGATTTATTACCTTCTCTCTTTTTTAGTTGAAGAATTTAAGGTTTGTAGAGTCTAAATAAATTCTCCACAATTGGAGAGCTGGTACTGAAAAAATATGGCAAACACTAGACTACTTGACTTGACCACAAAGCTGCATTGAAAGTGCAAGGATCCAAATTCCAATGCTGTCTCCTATTAGGTTAAAGGCTCTACGTATTCCTTCATACAAGCCATGTCTTGGCTCACCAAAGGGCAAGAAGGGTAAGCATGACAGAGTTTTTGTTAGATAAAATAAGCAAGTAAAGCATGCCAGCACAGAGTTTATAATAAACATTTGTTATCATTCTCATTATTACCTTCTTACCTGCTTCTAGGAAAGCAAATATGGGAAGCAAAGATAAAGACCTCCTGGGATACCATGAATGAAATTCAAAGTTCATCAGAATTTAATAGAACACAGAGTCATTTCCTAGTAATATGAAAGACAAGCAAAGTTGTATCATGAAATCCTATACACATTAGAGAGTTTTTACTTGACATTTATAGGAAATTACTGCAGAGAAATAATACTAATATAGAGAATCCTCAAAGGCAATGGGTTATGTTATTGTAACTTCACACCCATAGATGAACCGACAAAAACAAAATTATGCTACAGTTACCTGGGTTGAACACCAAGGGAGGCCATTGGAATAACATTTTGCACTGAAGTCTGAAGGAAAACCACCTATGGAAGCCTTGAACTTTTTTGGAAGTCCTGTTGGTCTTTATTCCTGATATGTTTTCCTTCGGCGGCTAGAGAATAATATATCTTACTGCTAATGGTTTTTTAACAAGTTTCTTTTTAAAAAATTAAGGGTGTGTGTGTGTGTGTGTGTGTGTGTGTGTGTGTGTGTGTGTGTGTACACATAAATAACCAACCACCAACATATGATGCGTTAAACATATTTAACAAGCCTAATTTTCCTTCTGATTTAATACGGCTCAATAAATGGAAACTGTGCAGTCAGAATAATGAAAAGAGGACATGATTTATCTCATTCTGTTGGTGTCCTTCCTATGTTCTTTTGTACTGTGATTGCACTGGTGGATAATATTATTTTGTTCCCAAGGAAATATGTCCTTTTGATTAGGTTGTAGATATTCTCTCATTTGTCACTGTTATATCATGCTATGCCGTGTAACAGCAGGAACACTTGATTATTTAATTGCTTGTAAGAACTCATTAAATCCCACTATCAATCTTGGGACATATGGTAACCATCAGCCAATAGTGTGAGAGGTTGTAGCAATGATCTGTCACTAAGGCAAAACCCTTTTCAGCAACATAGACGTTGGCTTAGTTGTCTGCTCATTATTATTTTTTAGTTGATATTGATTTACAAGTGAGGGGCCATCTAGTCATCTTAATCCACACTTTAAAGTTAATAGTATAAACATTTGTGATTTTGTTAGAAACATAGTCAAATGAATCTCCTCTACTTTGTACATGACTTTCTTCTGTAGTAATTGGGTTTATGCTTTTGTGAATGGTGAACAACATACCTTGAATTCTGTATTTTTTCTTTTGCTGAGTTTCAAACAGTACATCTTAATGAATAAAATTTACAAAGGCAGTATTAATACCTGCCTGTTATTTGCTATGGGAGAGCAGTATCATCAGATATTATTTCTGAATTGTCTCTTTTAAGACAGATGTTTTTGTTAAGAGTCAAATCTTAAAATTTAAAATCATATCTTTCATTAAATGAACATAGTTTTATAAATGTAGAGTTATAATATAAGTTTAGAATTATTTAGCTCTGTATTGGATTCAAGTCTGTAATGTGGTTGCCATTAGCCACTTGGTGTAAAGTTTAATTAAATATAATTTTAATATACCAGTTTGTTTCTTAGAAAATCACACATATTGGGCTAACTGCAGGAAATCAGGTGCATAAAAAATAAACTACAGTCTCCATTTTCTGTTGGAGTAATTAACATTTGATCCATTAGAAAAATCATATTTCTAGGTGCATTCACTAGATTGTCCTGATAACACATGTATATACAGAATAATTAGTTTGGATTCTGGAAACTTCTTTGAGCTTTTTCAGAAAATATATGTAGTTATTATTTAGATTTCAGAAACAATTTAATGGGATTTTTCAGATTTCTCACAAGGAATAGAGAACTTAAAGTTTCATTCTCCAACTCAGCGTATATATGTGTGTATATGAATAGATTAATGTATGTATGTATGTATATGCATAGCATCTCTAAAAAGGCAAAATTTGGTCACAAAATAAAACTTGTGTTGTTTGGAATGTAAATACAAAAATATTCAGGAAATATTTATAGCATGAATGAAATAGTAAGTTACTATTGTGGCAGTGTATATATAGATTCAAGCATTGCCTTACCAGTAATATAATTATTTTAAATGTCTGTGGTTAACTCTGTTTATTAATAATTTCTTTTATAATATTAGTACTTTATTAACTATATCACTCACTTTCACTTAAGCTTATATGGATGGCATTTATGTGTGTTAGGCATGATTATAAACAAATGCCCATGCTGTCTCTCATAATTGGTTCTTTAAGCGTATATGAAAAAGGTACAATGATTAGTCCAATTTTACCATTAAGAAAAACATGGTGTAGTGAAATTACGAAACTTGTTTTGAAACAAATGAACAACATCCAGGGAGATAAACAGTCCAGACTGAAACCTAAGTGAACATGCTTCTTAAATCTTCACTCCCAATTCCTTCACACAAGAGCTGGTAAATATGGTGTACTTATATTGTGGCTCTTCTCTTCATCTCTTGCTAATTGGTTGTGCCTTATGTCATCACATCTTCCTCTCATGGGTCTCCAAGTAGACTCTGAACCTTGGAGAGTAAGTAAAATCACTTAGCATTCACATGTTGCTTCTTGTTACTCCAAACTACAAGGGCAGGCACAATTGCATTTATCTCTGTCTTATGACACAGAAACACAACTATTATAAAGTGGACACAAAAAGAATCAAGGATGCATGCAAAAATACAAATGGCCATTTTCTTTGGCTTCCACGGTAATTTTAGCAATCCTGGTTACACATTCTAATAATCATGTTTCAGCCCACACAAGCTAAGATCTGAGCCAAGAGAAGAATTGCTACCCTTGGAGGCTCTTCTATCTTGGTTTAATTTTGTTGGTAAGATGTGTCTAAACATGCAGTTAAATCTGAGGACCTTCTCTCCTTTTTCTCTGACTGCAACAGAAGATGCTCAGCTTTTTCTTTGAGGGAATTAACTCTTGTGCTCCCCTTCTCCTCTATTTATACTAGTCCACCCATGCACGATCATATCGCTGCATAGAAAGGTCTTTGCCGTCTCTCTGAGAAGGCTTTCTGGCATGGTCTTGATCCACATTGTGTTTTCATGTACCTTCATCTTACCATGATGACGCCAAACAAGTTCTATGGTGGTTTACACCTTTGTATCACTGTTGCCTCAGCAGATGCAGAACTCTTGAAGAACAGAAGAACACTGTTTTGTTTTTAAAAATTCTTTTTTATATAAATAGAACAATTAAAGAGAAAGAAAGCAGATGCTATAGATTTGAGCAAGGGGAGGGATGTGTGGGTGTGGCTTGGGGGGAGTAAAGGGAAAATGATATTTATATTTTAATTTCAAAAAAAGGAAAAATATAAAAAGAGCACATCTTACTCATGTTTTCATGGCTTATGTCTTACAAATTCTGATGTTCCTTAACTGAGTAAACTGCTTATGTATACCTACCATTTTCCTTTTTACTAACTTTTCTAATGTCAGTTCACATGCTTGATTCTCCCTTACCCTGTCTTTACATTGCCAAGCAGCACATGCATTAAAAAGGCAATAAGCCAATGTGCATTCTTATTATTAATCAGAATATTAAATCTGTCAAACTTCTGGATGAATTATTTCAGTGCATTATGAATACTGACCATAATTAATGCCTAATTTATTAATTATTACTAATTAATTATTAAAATTTATTTAAAATTACTAATTATTAACACCTGATTTATTGTGAACTCTTCAGAATTATTCTGTACCTGCAACCAAGAACAACAGAATTTCCAGAGTAAGTAATAATCTCACTAGGATTAAATAGTATACCCTAACACATCTACATGGGGTTTCCTATCCAGAATGAATAATGTTCTACAGTAGCGAGAGACAATGCTGCCAGAGGAACCAGCGAGAAAGAGAGAAAGACACAAAGTCCTGTGATTGTGACACAGTTACTCTGGGATGCACTTATCTTTTTATGATTAATTTAGACGTTTCACTAATAGATTCAAAGATAATTGCCAGATAAACAGCTGTGCCATCCCTGTAACAGAAGAGGAAATGAGTAAGGGATATTAAATAAGGACAAATGTTTCTCAGGTGCATTAATCTGGAAAATGGGGCTCATTGTAAGACATTCTGTCTTCCTTGGTATTTGGATTTGAAAAGTGGAGTATTAAGGCACAAGTACATGATAGGGCACCATTAGAAGGCATAAAAACAAGTGATTGTGATAGTGTGGCTTCAATGAGTGAAAAGTTCTTGCCTTTTAATTATTTAGTCTTTTACTAAAACTTGGAATACACAGAAAAACACTTTGAATGGGTTTTCTAAAAGCATACAAATCCTGAATTAAAACAATTGATTTCAGAGAAAATAAAGAATTAGTACAAGATAACTTCAGAAATAAAAGAAATAATTAAAACCAGAGTATAGTACAAGAACTAGGACACTCATGACCATTAACTGTTCTTTTTCCACATAACGTATTTTTAAATTTGAAGTAGGAATATTTACAGTGACATACAAAGGACTAAGACCATCAACAACTTCAAAACAGGTAGCTTATCATATAAATTTTCACAAAGTAGACTCATGAAATAGACATCCTCCTTGTAAATATGAGAGAGGTAAACCATCAGTATCATTAAATTTGCACAATTTAATTTAGTGCCAAATGTAACTAGACAATTGAATCCAGGAGATGCATTAATAGGTTAAGTAATAACATATATCTTTTGGCAGCACCTGTATCAAAGTGCTTTCCTGGTGGATCTGCTCGCTTCACTTTCCAGGACTGTAAAGAACACTTCAAATTCAGGGGATATATGTGAAGGTTTGTAGAGAAGAAAGGGAAAGGGAAAAATGATACAATCTCAAAAAATAATAAAAATAAAATTTAAAATAATAGTTTTTCTTCATGTAAACTGTCAGCTAAAAACTTTTTAGACTTAGTATATTGGTGGGAATTACAATATGCTAGTTTTACAACTTCCACATAAATTTGTGCTAGCAGGGTCAGCTGTACTCAATGCCATTTTAACACACCAAAAAGCCTGATGACTTTCATACTGGTAATTATGTAGAAATTTCTCAAAAACTCACTAAAAGGACTCAGACTATAGAAGCAGATAAAACCAAGATCTGTCTGGGGCTAGACAAATAGCTCAGGACTTAAAAGCACTTGTTACTCTTGCAGACGAGATAGATTCAGTTCACAGCACCCACATGCAGGTTCACAAGCATCCATAACTACAGCTCCAGAGGGTTTGCAACCCTCCTTTGACCTCACCAGACACCAGGCATGCACACAGTGCATATACATATTATGAAAGCAAAACACTTACGCACATAAAATAAAATATATTTTTAAAAAGGATTGATCAGCTGCATCCATAAAGGCAATAGATTGACCTTTTATTAATTAAAAGTATGAAATTAAATATTGTGATATGACAGATAGTTTGGCTGCATAGGTTAATCCCCTCAGATCTGTGCTGAAAGCTATTGGCATTGATAAATTATGCACTATGACATTTAACATTTCTTATAGACAGTCTTAAAAAGGCCTGTACCTTCTGCTTTGCTTCTGGGATTCTTGTATCAGGTTAGTCTGCCTGTAGTTATTGTGACTACTCCTCATCCAGGCTGGACTATGCCTCAAATATTTTCTAGTGGCTGTGAGATGACATTTGTAGAAGGAGAAGAATTATATTGAAATGTAACTGTTTGGAGTACCACAAAGCCCAGTCTGCTTCTACAGCTCAGAGACATTGTTAAGGCTCCTTGGAACAATGTGTTTAGATATCCCATGTCCACAGTATGGAAACACTTTTCTAAGTTTTATGCCAATACTATAACACTATTTATTGAATTTCATAAATGCCATAGGGACAGTATGAAAGCTGTTCTTGTGGCTCTTAAAAATGTGCTAGTTTATTCTTGAAAATATACTTTTTCCATTAAATTTTTAAATCTCCTGGTGGGCGGAGCTAGGTGGATTTTAAATGTCCATTGTAGATAAGGGCTTTACTTCAGAAACCTTGTAGGTACACATAGCTCATCTGGAAAATGAGAAACATGAAATTTGAAACTAAAAGTAAATCCCTTAGGCAAAAACTGAAAATACTTTCACACAAATGTAAGACCTCTTAGATTTATAAAGTAATCTCCACTTTCAGCATTTTACTTTTGCCAATACTTGAAGATAGAATGCAGTGTTGATAATAAAAACAAGACTGTAAGAGTTTATGGCTAATACCTATAACTAGCAACCCAGCAACCTCTTTTCTTGTTATCTGAAACTTTTCTTATGTTCTTTCTACCACAAAATGATGTCTTCTTTAATTTAAAAAACTCTAAATGAAATGAAAGATGAAAAATGGTACTGGATTTTAAGTATGTGTCAATAATTTTACATATCCTCTTGTCCTTAATCACTAAACTGTTCCTCCTGTCATTAATTGTAGGGGTTTCCCTATCTCAAGGAAAAAAGCAATGATGATTAAAATAGTGGCTCAATTCTGGCCACCTAATAACCACTGGCACTAATTTTATAAAGATGTGAGGATGTGTGCTCATGAATTTAAGGAAAACAATAGAAACGAACTGACTTGTGCAATTTTCTTTCTTAATGTATTACTAATCATTAGAAAACATGGGTCAAGACCTGCAGGATGCATCACCTCACTCCAGCAGAAATAGCCATTATCAAAAGGACAAGATAGCAAGTGCTGGCAGGATGTAGAGGAGGAAGTTCTTGGACACTTTGAGAGGCATAATTTCCATATGACCCAACAATCCCACTGCTCTATACATGGCCAAAGATACTGAGATATCTACTCTCACTTGTTTACAGAGCCTTGTTCACAGCAGCCAAGAAGTGAAAAGCAAACTGTCTAACCAAATGATGAAGGCATAATGATGTTACCCACAAAACTAGTGCAAACTATTCAGCCATAAAAAGAAGGAGTTGATAACATTGGCAGCAACATGGTGCAACCAGGGATCATTACGCTATGTGTAAAGCCAGGCAGGGAAAGATGGTGCTACATAGCCACTCTTCCATATGGAATGGAAAATGTACTGGGCTTGTTCTACTCCCTAGTCACATGTTGTTTGACAGAGATGGAGAAAGTAGCCTGACAGAATGGAGGAAGGTAGAGTGGGAGTGAGGGACAGAGCGAAGGACAGAATCATCAATGAGTATTAACTTATAGTTAGATTAAGAATCTCTGGTATGTTATTGTATAGGAGGGTGAGTAAAAATAACAACATTATTTGTGTAAAGAAGCTAGAGATGATTTTGTAATGCTTTTAGCCTGAGGAAATGATAGACCTTTGAAGGAATACATTAATCTGATTAAGTATAAATGCATATATTTACCAATGTATCATATTATTTCATTAACAGAAGTAAGTTTGTTTTTTTCTGTATCTTATTTAAAAAGTTAATACGATTCATAGTAGTAGCAAACAATAAAAAGATTATCTAAATACATACAAATTTCCATCAACAATAACTAATATAGTGTTGTCCATAATGGAATACTACTCAGAAATGAAGAGGAACCAACCTTAGATTAATACATGAATATTAAAACAAACACAACTACCTGAGGAATTTTTTTTGCAAGAGAATGCATACTTTATGATTTCATTTATATAAGTGGGAGAATGAAAACTTATCCATGACAGACTGCATATTAGTGGTCAAACAGCAGCAAAATCAGGGCTTGAGGAGAGCAGAGCAGAACAGAGCAGCTTGCAAATGGGTACTATCAAGGGTAGTGGATTTGTTCACTTGTCTTTGGTGTATTTACTCATGTCTGCATATACATATCCAAACTCATCCCATGTGCATTGTGACGAATATTGGTTTTTAAAGAACACTACAGGATCACAAAGTTCATTTCACAGACATCATTAGAGTCTCAAGACTCATGGCCTGTACCTGGATGAAAGAAGCTAATTTTTGGCACAAACAAGAACCCCCAGAAACTCACCAAAGTCCAAGAGTTTTGTTAGATTTTGAGATTTTTAGGAAGGTGCCATTTCAAGTTTCATTACCTTATTTACTTTTATCAAACTCAAGCTTTCATTTATTTGTTTGTTTGTTTAGCTTGTTTCTTTGAGTCTATGTCTGGCTAGCACTAGCTACCCTGGAAATCACTATGTAGACTTGGCTGGCCTCAAACTCACAGAGACTCATCTGCTTCTGACTACTATGTGTTGGGATTAAAAGTTTCTGCTACAACAGCTCTTCTCAATTGTCACAAACAGTAATCAGACAGAATTTTAAGAATCACAACCAGAAAACATATACTCAAAAACATTACTGGAATTCTGTTTTAATAAATTAGATTCACAGTGTTAAATCAATTTCTCTTACTGTGACTACAGCATTAAATATGTGAGAATGCTCACAGGTGCTCTGTCCCTGTCATGGTCTCAAACTATATGAGATGTGTCTGCTATGCAACATAAATAAATAAGAGGAATGGATATACTTATAGAATGGAGCTATGTATGAGGACAAAACATGATATAGCTATATATAGCAAAAAGAACAGTTTCTACAAACATAATATCAAGGGAAATAAGCTAGTCATGAATAATATCTATCATGTGTTTCTTTTACATATAAAGTTTAAAAGTTACCAAAATAACAAAATAATGTTAAAAATATTGAAAATCTGAGTAAGTGAACAGGAACTACAGATGCAAGCATCAGAAGCAGAATACAAGAGATGGAGGAGATACTCTCCAGTGTTGAAGACATGATAGAAGAAATAGCTTCATCAGTCAAAGAAAATATTAAACCTAAAACAAATTCCTAACACAAAATATCCAGGAAATCTGGGGCACTATGAAAAGACGAAACCTAAGAATAATAGGAGTAGGAGAAGAATCCCAGCTCAAAGACAAAGAAAAAAGCATTCAACAAAACCATAGAAGAAAATTTCTGTAACCTAAAGAAGGACATGCCTATAAAGATACAAGAAGCATACAGAACACCAAATAATCTGGATCAGAAAAAAAAGTCCCCATAACACATAATTATCAAAGCACTAAATATGCAAAACAAAGAAAGAATATCAGAAATATTGATTAGTGCCTGTTGGTATGTTACACATTTTCTTTAATCAATTTGTATGTGTTTATGCATGTTGTGTTATGTGTGTGTATTCTATATGTATGTGTGTTTGTTAAGTTGTGTATATGTGGCATATTATGAGTGTGCAATGTGTATGCAGATTTGCGTAGAGGATAAGTTTTGACCTTAAGATTTTGTTCCCCACTCATTCCAAACCTTGGTTTTTTGAGACAGGGTCTCCCACAGGAAAGGAAACCTACTGATTCAGCAATCCCAGCTGTATAAAGAGCTTCAGACACCCACCAGTCTCTGTCTCATCATCCACCCTGGGCTTTGGATGCACACTCCCTCACTTGGGTCCTCATGCTTGCAGAATGGACACATTGGCAACTGAGTTCTCTGCCTGACTCAGCACTCTTCTGTAGTGTTAGTCATTTGAGAATACTCCCTTTATAATCCACTTCTCTGTGAATGCTAGTGTCATTTTGGACAGAAACACAAACTTAAAACTAGCAACTCCAGATTGGTCAAGTAACCCATATGAGTGACTTGGTGAGGAGTCAAAAACTGAGGGAAATAAAAATCACATTTTAATTCACATTAAAATATAGCAATTATGTTTTAGCTTGGATGTTACATTATAACTCAATGATTTCTAGAGTTGTAGGTTTCTGTTCATGACTAAATTATATCCAAGCAAAAATTCTATTAACTGTTATGATCCAATTAACCAATTGGGTGATTATATGTGTTATTATGTATATTATGTGTTGTTTACCTGAAAATAAGTGCCCTGAGTGATATAGCATGTGAAGCTTGTCACATGAAAATCTATCTTACAGTAGAAATCACAGAGCTTTGTGCTCTTGTGTTTAGTACCATGTTTAATAAAATTTATTATTTGCATCCATTATTTTTTATTGACTTTTATTTTATTTGTGTGTGTGTATGTGTGTAAATCTGTGAGTGTATGTCTGTCCAAAGATACCGGGAGAGAGTGTAAGATGCTCTGAACCTGGAGCTACCAACAATTGTAAGCTGTCTAATGTATGTGCTTGTACACAAGCTAAGGTCCTCTGGCAGAGCAAATCCTAAAAGCTCAGAGCCATCTCTGCATTTCCATCATCCATTGCTTTCATGTAAAGAGCTGGGATCTCTTTTTCCTGCCTCCCACTGTCACTGAGTTGCATCCTGGTAAGCTCTGGAGAGTTGAAAAGATTCTTGTGTTTAAAAATGTAACATACTATAATTATAACTCATTATTTTTCAAAATGCTTTTTCAAAGGTCATAAAATCTTCAGAAATAAAACTGGGTTACGTGTATTTTGTATCATATTTAATTTGTGAGGTAAACTTGTTTAATAATTTTTTTTCAATATCAGTTCTTTGTTTTTTGTAAAGTGATTCCTTGAAGTAATCCAAACAATCTCATGACTTCTGGCGAGTGTTTTCTGGACTTCTGGCCACCCCCACACATGCCTGAATATTTAAGTTAGAACCTTAACTTAATTTCTTCCCTCCCTCTTTCCTTCCTTCCTCTGTCCTGTTCTCCCATCCCCCTTCAACTCCTCTGCCTTTACCTCTCTCTTTCTTCCTCTTTCTTGTCCCCTTCTTTCTTCTTTCTGTGGAGAAGATGACATGTGTGTGCAGCACATGTTACAGGGCTCCATGGTGGGAAAAGACAACTTCAGGTCCGAGTTCTCACCCCCACTCTTTTGGGGACAGAGTCATTGTGTTTGCTTCCTGTACACCAGGCTTGCTACCTGTAAGCTGCAAGGGTTCTGTCTCCACCCACCATTTCACCGCAGAAGCAAGCACTGAGAATACAGTCCTGTATTAACACACCCAACTTCCAGGTGGTTCTAGGGGTTAGAACTGAGGTCCTGGTGTTTGCATGGCGAGAACTTCACCTCCTGCTGCATCCCTGCAGCCTGACAGACTTTCCCCTCATCACCATTGCCAGCTGTTGGCTCTGCCTCCCTTGTGAATTGCTATTGCATTTTTTTCTTCATTTGGTAGAATGAAGGGACATTTTAGTAGCTAGACGTCTTAGACCATAATATTCTATTGTATGAATGAATGAATTTTGAATATTCTATTTTATGTGTTGAATATTGTAGGAGTAAGTTTACAACATCATATGTGCTGTTAAGTGGTAACATGTAGACAGTAGCTAGTGAATTAATTCGCAAATGGGCCTTATTAATAGGTTAAATTTATGAAGGGAGATCAGGCTTAAGATAGAAAACAGAAGAGAGGAATACGGGAATAACAGTAAAAAAAAAAGATGCTTTATGAGTTTAATAATTTTTTTTTTAACCAGGTTGATTTTGAAGGGGGATTTCTTTGTATTAACCACCATGTGTACAATTCAGGGCATAAGACTTAAAACAGACATACAATTATTTATTGTTAATCATAAAATTAGTTTCTAAGATTATGTTAAAAATGTCTCTCAAAATAAAAAACAGGCTATCTTTAATCCTATCTAACAAGAAAACATCCTTATGAAATTGCTGTTAGTAGAAGCAGAATGGGTTCATGATGACTGAAACTGACTAACGGAATATTATGGTGAAGGGCTAAATGCTTTTGATTAAAAAAAAAATTCCCTATAGGAATTAAAGGCTTAAATGAAGAGGGAAGAAGGAGCCAGGGGAAGAGGAGAGCCCACAGATGCAGGAGAATAAGGAGAACAACAGGGCTGAGCGGGGAACCCTATGTTGTCATATGCCACACAGAATGGGGAACCCTGTGTCATCATACAGCACACAGAAAGCCCGAGGAGACTGAGTTTTGATAGGTGTATTGGCATGGGCTTCTCTTGTAGTGATAAGTTAAATGTATTAATTCTATTTTATTTCCATATAAAACTTCATGAAAAGTAGCCTTATAACACGCCTGGAAGATTTGTCTGAATACACATTAGTTTTCTCAATATTTTTTGCCTGGGGCACATGTTTGTTATCATATTTGTGACAGAGATTTGCCACAGCCTATGCTATGAATTAATGCTTATGAATTTTGTCCTGTTTGCTTTTATAATGAAACTCACACAGAAATCATCCTATTTATGGCTACCCTACCCTTCCAATAGCAACATTCTAACCTAAGACTGAAAATCCTGAGCCTCAGCTTCTGTTTTCTTTAAGTCAAAAATTTATTGAGAACTGTAAGCCTCACAACCCCACAGTAAGTAGATTCAACTATACAGCTTTTTAATATTTGACTTTATCTTAATATAAATTATTTTACAAGTATATCATTGATAGTTCTCATGAGAATTCTGTTTGTTTAAACTGTGTTACAAGTTTCCACTTTCAAATTGAAATAGTGTTCTAAGAACTGAAAAGAAAAACATATTTTTAAGCAGCTAAAGTTGTATTGAACATATATCTATTTTTTATATAAATTATTTTACAACTATATCAGTGATAGTTCTCATAAGAATTCTGTTTGTTTAAACTATGTTAGAAGTTTCCACTTTCAAATTGAAATAGTATTCTAAGAACTGAAAAGAGAAACATATTTTTAAGCAGTTAAAGTTGTGTTGAACATATATCTATTTTTTTTTTGCAAAAAAGCAAAACTAAGCTACCTAGAAGGGTTGAATCTTGTTAGTAAAATAAAGGATTTATCCTTATCTCCCTGTGAAATGCATATTGAATAAAACCCAGATATAAAAACTTTCACTAAAATAACAGGTGAGTGAAGCCAGAGTGAGTAAATGTTATTAGCCACAGGTTAAAGCAAATAAAAAAATAAAATATAGGGGTTTTTTTCCCAATGAAGTGGTGAATTTTATTGGGTTGTATTTCACTTTAAACATATTCCTATGCAATATGTTTCTCCAGGTTTGAGAAGCATTACAAAAAAGAACTGATGTTGCCTGGGAAGATGATTCAGTAGGTAAGTGTTTACTGCAAAGGCATGAGGACCTGGGTTCAGATCACAGATTTCTCATAAAGCCCTACCCACTAGTATGTATCTCCAATCCCTGTGATCCCACAGTGAGGCTGGGTGTAAATCAAGATAGTCCCACAAGCTCCCAGGCCAGAAAGCCTGTCTCTGTCAACACAGAAGGCAAAGACCATCACAAGAGTTTGTCTTCTAAACACCACAATGATATCATGAAACATAAACACCTTCATTCACAAGCATGAACACACATACATGTACACACACAAAGAGAAAAAAAAATACCTGGCATACTTAAAAAAATGCTTCCAATAAACTTTATATAATCCTCCCTTTTGTCTAAATAAGAAGAAAGGTTTTAACTTTAGCACAGTAAAACTATACACAACAAAAACAGTTATCAAGTAAGGATTACATTTACAATATTCTGCCTATTTGTAGTTAGCATATTCAGAGAAAGTCATACATCATCATCCTATCTTAGTGAATCCAAAGTTTTACTCCTAATTTACGTTCTATCATAACTAAGGAAAACTGCAGCTATAACTATCTAGTCTTCAGCTCCATCAGAGACCCAGAAGGATGTATTATTACCTAACTAGAGAGACATCTGGCAGCCTGGACAGTCACCCAAAGTTCCTCTGCAGTGTTGGGGCATCCATCTTCAGCCTACAGGCATATAGTGTCTGTCAGAATTTTCACTGAAGCAGGAAATTTGAAAGACTGTCCCATCTATATTGGCAATATTTTTCAGTTTCTTTCCTCTGTGTCCTGGAGAATGTTTGGCTGTTTCTTCTGTGAAGCAGGAACCCTGAAGATCCATCACACATTGTTTTGAAAAAGTTTAGCAGTCACTATCCTGTTGGTCCTGCATGTCCAGTTTATACAACATACTGCCAAGCATCAAATGTAAGCAGTTTCTTTGCCCAGTGGCTAATCTTGTCAAAATGAAAGAAAACTCCATAAGGACTTTCTTCAACACCCATCATCTCTGAAGTAAATTGGTGCTACCAGAAGCAGACAGGTCTCATAGTCATAAAAAACCCTTATGTTAACAAAAAATTTTAAATACCATATTCTATAGGCCTTTGAAGTATTTGAAAATCATCTGTCAAAAATATAGCTGTTTAACCTTGAAAACACACTTAACATATCTCCAAATTTGATTGTTATAGATGACTAACTACTGACCTGTGTTTCTTGATTATCCTAAATAATTTATAATAATAGCTTTCTAAAATTAGGATTTTTAAATGAACAATACCTTAAACAAGAGTAGAAATATATATATACAATATGTTGTAACAAAAATAACCTTAAATTTGTATCAATATACAAAAGTCCTTATAAACATAAAATATTTGAGATTAATAGTTGTTATTTTAGCTCATAGTAGATTTAATATCTGCCCTATTATTTAAAGTAGGTTCAATAATCAACCCTCTTACCTTACTATTCCTATATTTTCCTAAATGATAACAAACAACCATAACTCCCCAAATAACCAAAAGTCGCCTGCCCACACTCCTCTTGGGAATATGGATGTCGTGTTCTCCAAACTGCTTCCTGCTGTCTGTGGGTGAAGCATCTGTAGTGTTCCAGAGAGAAAATTTGAAATAATGGTCAAATCCTGGGAAACCATCTGTAACCTTTGTTGATACATATCATCTGACATGGTTCAGCAGGTCTCCCTTGATCAAACTTCATCTACATTAACCTGAAACAAATCCACAGCCTCTTGTTTCCTTTAGAAACAAAAGCAAAACCTCTTTTCCAAAGTAACACATTTTTTCTTTCTTTCTTTCTTTTTTTTTTTTTTTTTTTAAAGCTAAGGCATTCCTACAGCATTTAGATTGGTTAAGTTCATCAGTCCAGTTCACAATCTCAAGTCTGTCAGCAGCTATTGTTTGCTTGTCAGCATTCAAATCATTCAAAGTCTGCACAATAACATACAGGATCCAGAATCCCTGTGTATTTCCCATATCTATGTGGCTTTTTCTTTTTTTATATTACTTTATATTTCTCTTAAAAACTTTATGTTTAAACCATTCATTTTTTCCTATGACTATATCATTTTTCTTTTCTTAAGCCCAAGCCTATGCACATTGTTAAATACACTGTAACCTATTTAACATTTCTTCTGTCTGGACCCATTTTACTGCTATCTCTAGGCTTTTTTTTTTCTTTCTTTTTTTTTTTATCAAGCCAGCAAACTTTAGACTGCTAAGCTACACCTAGATCCTCTGCTCTGCTCTATCAGCTGGCTCATTCTGCATCTAGGTTTGTGAGAGTCATGACTTAAACTCCTGGCCTGGTTGAAGGTGTCTTTGATCAGGAACTCCATTCAACCTTCCCAGATGTAGGAAGCTGATGCTTGCATTGCCACAAGTGGTTTTACTAACCTTGACATTTTTAGTTAGCACTGCCAGCTGAACAGTAGAGGCTCTTTTTTTAATTATTATTATATTTGTGTTTTAATTTTACATATCAGCCATGGGTTCCCCTGTACTCCCCCCTTCCACCCCCGACCCCACCTTGCCCCCAGCCCTCCCCTCCATTCCCATCTCCTCCATGGCCAAGACTCCCCTGGGGATTCATTTTAACCTGATGAATTCAATACAGGCAGGTCCTGTCCCCTCCTTCCAGGCTGAGCATGTGTCCCTGTGTAAGCCCAAGGTTCCAAACAGCCAGCTCATGCACTAAGGACAGGTCCTGGTCCCACAGACTGGATGCCTCCCAAACAGTTCAAGCTATTCAATTGTCTCACTTATCCAGAGGGCCTGATCCAGCTGGGGGCTCCACAGCCTTTGGTTCATAATTCATGTGCATCCGTTTGTTTGGCTATTTGTCCCTGTGCCTCTCCAATCTTGGTCTCAATAATTCACCCTCTTACAGTCCCTCCTGTTTCTCAACAATTGAACTCCTGGAGCACCACCTGGGGCCTGGCTGAGGATCTCTGCATCCACTTCCATCAGTTATTGGATGAGAGTTCCAGCAGGACTGTTAGGGTGTTTGGCCATCTGATCACCAGACTAGGTCAGATCAGGCTTTCTCTCGACCATTGCCAGCAGTCTACAGAGGATGTATCACTGTGGATTTCTTGGGACCTCTCCAGCACTCTGCCTATTGCTGTTCTCATGTGGTCATCATTTATCATGGTCTGTTATTCCTTGTTCTCCATTTCTGTTCTTGATACAGCTGGGATCTCCTGCACCGCTAAACTCTCTTTCCCTCAAACCTTGCCCTTCATTACTCCCACTGTCTTCCAGGTTGTTCATGTAGATCTCATCCATTTCTCTGTCATTGGGCAAACCCTGTGTCTTTCTTAAAGGGTCCTGTTTTCTACGTAGCCTCCCTGGAATTAATTGTGTAGCAGTCTAGTCATCTTAGTTTTACATCTAGTATCCTACTATGAGTGAGTACATACCTTGTTTGTCCTTCTGAGTCTGGGTTACCTCACTCAGGATGATTTTTTTGTAGAACCATCCATTTGCCTGCAAACCTCATGTCATTGTTTTTCTCTGCTGAGTAGTACTCCATTGTGTATATGTACCATATTTTCTTTATCCATTCTTCAGCTGAAGGGCATCTAGGTTGTTTCCAGGTTCTGGATATTACAAACAATGCTGATATGAACATAGATGAGCAAATGCCCTTGTGATATGATTGAGCATTCCTTGGGTATATGCCCAAGAGTGCTACAGCTGGGTCTTGGTGGAGATGGATTCCCAATTTCCTAAGGAAGCACCATATTGATATCCAAAGTGGCTGTACAAGCTTGCATTTCCACCAACAGTGGAGGAGAGTTCCCCTTGCTCCACATCTTCTCCAGTATAAGCTGTCTTCTGTGTTTTTTGATCTTAGCCATTCTGACAGGTGTGAGAAGGTATCTCAGAGTCATTTTGATTTCCATTTCCTCAATAATTAGGGATGTTGAGCAAGTCCTTAAATGTCTTTCAGCAATTTGAATTTCCTCTGTTGAGAATTCTCTGTTTAGTTCTATAGCCCATTTCTTAATTGGACTGTTGGGCATTTTGATGTCTAATTTCTTGAGTTCTTTATATATTCTGGATATCAGCCCTCTGTAGGTGTGGGGTTGGTGTAGACCTTTTCCCATTCTGTAGGCAGTTGCTTTGTCTTGTTGACCATGTCCTTTGCTCTACAAAAGCTTCTCAGTTTCAACAGGTCCCATTGATTGATTGTTTCTCACAGTGTCTGTGCTGCTGGTGTTATATTTAGAAAGTGATCTCCGGTGCCCATGCATTCAAGAGTAATTCCTACTTTCTTTCCTATCAGGTTCAGAGTAACTAGATTTATGTTGAGGTCTTTGATCCACTTGGACTTAAGTTTTGTGCATGGTGACAGATATGGATCTATTTGCAGCCTTCTACACATTGACATCCAGTTATGCCAGCACCATTTGTTGAAGATGCTTTCTTTATTCCATTGTACATTTTTGGCTTCTTTGTCAAAAATTATATGTTCATAGGGGTGCGGGTTAATGTCAGGATCTTCTATTCGATTCCATTGGTCCACATGTCGACTTTTATGCCAGTACCAAGCTGTTTTTATCACAGTAGCTCTATAGTAGAGCTTGAGGTCAGGGATTGTGATGCCTCCAGAGGTTGTTTTATAGTACAGGATTATTTTGGATATCCTGGGTTTTTTTTTTTTTTTCCATATGAAGTTGAGTATTATTCTTTCCAGATCTGTGAAGAATTGTGTTGGTAATTTGATGGGGACTGTGTTGAATCTGTAGATTGCTTTTGGTAAGATCACCATTTTTACTATGTTAATCCTGCCTATCCATGAGCATGGGAGATCTTCCCATTTTCTGACATCTTCTTCAATTTCTTTTTTCAGGGACTTCAAGTTCTTGTCATATAGGTCCTTCACATGCATAGTTAGAGTAACCCCAAGGTATTTTGTATCATTTGTGGCTATTGTAATGGGTGATGTATCACTGATTTCCTTCTCAGCATGTTTGTCTATTGTATATAGGAGGGCTGCTGATTTTTTTGAGTTGATCTTGTATCCTGCTATGTTGCTGAAGGTTTTATAAGCTGTATCCGTTCTTTGGTTGAATTTTTGGGGTCACTCATGTATACTATCATGCCATCTGCAAATAGGAAAAGCTTGACTTCTTCCTTTCCAATTTGTATACCCTTAATCTCCTTATGTTGTCTTATAGCTCTGGCTAGAACTTCAAGTACTATATTGAATAAGTATGGGGAGAGGGGACAGCCTTGCCTTGTTCCTGATTTTAGTGGTATTGCTTTGAGTTTCTCTCCATTTAATTTGATGTTGGCTGTTGGCTTGCTGTAGATTGCCTTCATTATGTTTAGGTATGTTCCCTGTATTCCTGATCACTCCAAGACCTTTATCATGAAGGGTTGTTGGATTTTGTCAAATGCCTTTTCTGCATATAGTGAAATGATCATGTGGTTTTTTTTTTTTTTTTTTTTTTTTTTTTTTTTTTTTTTAGTTTGTTTATGTGGTGTATTACATTGATGGACTTTCGTATGTTGAACCACCCTTGCATCCCTGGGACGAAGCCTACTTGATCATGGTGGATAATTGTTTTGATGTGTTCTTGGAGTCTGTTTGCCAGTATTTTATTGAGTATTTTTGCATCAATGTTCATGAGGGAGATTGGTCTGTAGTTCTCTTTCTTTGTTGCATCTTTGTTTGGTTTAGGAATCAGGGTAATTGTAGCCTCATAGAAGGAGTTTGGTAATATACCTTCTGCTTCTATTGTATGGAACAATTTAAAGAGTATTGGTATTAAGTCTTCTTAGAAGATTTGGTAGAATTCTGCAGTGAAACCATCTGGTCCAGCGCTTTTTTTGGGGGGGGGATTTTAATGACTGATTCTCTTTCCTTAGGGGTTATTGGACTATTTAAATGGTTTATCTGGTCTTGATGTAACTTAGGTATGTGGTACCTATCCAGAAAATTATCCATTTCTCTTAGATTTTCCAGTTTTGTGGAGTAGAGGTTTTTGAAGTATGACCTGATGATTCTCTGGATTTCCTCATTGTCTGTTGTTATGTCCCCCTTTTCATTTCTGATTTTGTTAATTTGGATGCTCTCTCTCTGTCTTTTGGTTAGTTTGGATAAGGGCTTGTCTATCTTGTTGATCTTCTCAAAGAACCAACTCTTTGTTTCATTAATCCTTTGTATTGTTCTCTTTATTTCTATTTTATTGATTCTAGCTCTTAATTTGATAATTTCCTGGCATCTGTTCCTCCTGGGAGACTTTGCTTCTTCCTCTTCAAGAGCTTTCAGGTGTGCTGTCAAGTCACTAGCATGAGATTTCTCCAGCATTTTATGTGGGCATTTAGTGCTATGAATTTCCCTCTTAGCACTGCTTTCATAGTGTCCCAAACGTTTGGGTATGTGGTGTATTCATTTTCATTGATCTCTAGGAAGTCTTTAATTTCTTTCTTTCTTTCTTCCTTAACCCATTGGTGATTCAGTTGAGCATTATTCAGTTTCCATGAGATTGTAGGATTTCTGTAGTTGTTTTTTTTGTTTTTGTTTTTGTTTTTGTTTTTGTTGTTTTTGTTGTTGTTGTTGAAATCTAACTTTAAACCATGGTGGTCTGATAGAACACAGGAGGTTATTCCAATTGTTTTGTATCTGTTGAGATTTGCTTTGTGGCCAAGTATGTGGTCGATTTTAGAGAAGGTTCCATGGGGTGCTGAGAAGAAGGCATATTCTTTTTTGTTCGGATAGAATGTTCTGTAGATATCGATTAAGTCCATTTGAGCCATACATCAGAAAAGACCATTATGTCTCTGTTAAGTTTCAATTTGGCTGATCTGTCCAGAGGTGAAAGTGGAGTGTTGAAGTCTCCCACTATTAATGTGTGGGGTTTTATATGTGATTTAAGCTTTAGTAATGTTCCTTTTACATATGTGGGTGCCCTTGTGTTTGGGGCATAAATGTTCAGAATTGAGACTTCATCTTGGTGGATCTTTCCTGCGATGAATATGTAATGTCCTTCATCATCTCTTTTGATTAATTTTAGTGAAGTCTATTTTGCCAGACATTAGGATGGCTACACCAGCTTGCTTCTTAAGACCATTAGATTGGAAAGTCTTTTCCCAGCCTTTTATTCTTAGGAGGTGTCTATCTTTGAATTTGAGGTGTGTTTCTTTTATGCAGCAGAAAGATGGGTCCTGTTTTCGTATCCATTCTGTTGGTCTGTGTTTTTGTATAGGTGAATTAAGTCCATTGATATTAAGGGATATTAATGACAAGTGATTGTTCATTCCTGTTATTATTTTTATTTTTTTCTGGTAGTGTGTGTGTACTTTTCTTCTTTGGGGTTTACTTCTGTGGTGTTATCTATTGCCTGTGTTTTCATGGGTGTATCTGCCTTCCTTAGGTTGGAATTTTCCTTCTAGTGCTTTCTGTAGGGCTGGGTTTGTGGATAAGTATTGTTTAAATCTGGTTTTATCTTGGAAGGTCTTGTTCACTCCATCTATGATGATTGAAAGTTTTACTGGTTATATTAGTCTCGGCTGGCATCCATGGTCTCTTAGTGTCTGCATTATATCTGTCCAGGTCTTTCTGGCTTTCAAAGTCTCCATTGAGAAATTGGGTGTTATTCTGATGGGTTTCCGTTTATAAGTCACTTGGCCTTTTTCCTTTGCTGCCCTTAATATTATTTCTTTATTCTGTATGTTTAGTGGTTTAATTATTATGTGGCAAGGGGACTTTTTTGGGGGGGTCTAGGCTTCTTGTATCTTCATAGGCATTTCCTTCTTTAAGTTGGGAAAGTTTTCTTCTTTGATCTTGTTAAATATATTTTCTGTGCCTTTGAGTTGGTATTCTTCTCCTTCCTCTATCCCTACTATTTCGTAGGTTTGGTCTTTTCATGGTGTCCCAATTTTTTTTGGATATTTTGGGTCATGACTTTGTTGGTTTTAGTACTTTCTTTGACTGATGAATCTATTTCTTCTACTGTATCTTCAACACCAGAGATCCTCTTTGCCATCTCTTGCATTCTGTTGGTTATACTTGCATCTGAAGTTCCTGTTTGTTTAATCAGATTTTCTAATTCCAGCATTCCTTCTGTTAGTGTCTTCTTCATTTTTTCTATTTCCCTCTTCAGGTCTTGGACTGTTTCCCTCATCTGTTTCGTGGCTTCTTCATGATTTTCTTTCAGGGACTTATTTGTTTTCTTCTGCTTTAATTTTTCTTTCCTCTAGTTTTTTTTATAGCATTCTTCCCATTTCTTGTTTGTCTGTTCCTCCACTTTATTTTTGATTTCTTCTATATAATGCTCTAGCCTCTTCATGATGTTACTTATAAGGTTGTTTTCTTCTGCTTCTTCCATTCTGTGATGTTCAGGTCTACCTACTGGAGAAGGGCTAGGTTCTGGTGATGCTGTATTGCTCTTTATTTTGTTGTATGTACTTCTGCCTTGGCATCTGCCCATCTCCTTGTGGATTCGTTCTTGGTCTTATCAGTGGTCCAGACAGAGCTGACAGATTTAGGGAGCCTCTCTCTGGTCCAGATAGAAGCTCTTGGCTGGATGGAAGCTCTGGTTCAGATGAGAGTGCTGGCAGGATAGGAGCTGGGCCTGCTCTCTGAGTCTCAGGAAGTGGCTGGGGTCTCGGGCAAATGGGTGCCGAGACTGCAGGGTCTGCCTGCAGTCTTGGGACAGGGGATTCTTCCAGCAGGGCCCACCAATTGGCCGGAAACTGGAGCCAAGTTGGGCAGGTCCTCCTGGGATGGCTGGTGCCCAGCTATGGGACCCAGGGGCTGTTGCCTTTCTGACTATAACCCCAGGCACTCACCTCTGGCCCAGATGGGAGTTAGGGGCAGATGGGAGCTGGGGGCTGGTCTCTCCAGCAGAGGCTCTTAAAAGAGTTTTGTCCATTTTCTTTCTTTCTTCTTTTTTTCTCCCAGCTTTCTCTGGACCTACATGGAAGTTCAGCCCATGTTGGGTGCAAAATGTTGTTCAGCTTTCTATGTCTTCACGTTGGAATGGCAAAATATAGTTGCTTGTCTTGCTCTTTTGGGGGGACCACCACCCAGCTCCAAAATAAATCACATGTGGAGGTGTATTCTTAAATTATATATGCTCAGCCTTACCTCGGCTTGTTTCTCACCAGCTTTTCTTAACTTATCCCATCTACCTTTTGCCTCTGGGAATTACCATTTTCTATTTCTGTATATGTTTTTTCTTTCTTTTTTACTTTGTGGTTGGCTGTGTGACTGGGTGGCTGTGTAGCTGGGTGGCTGGCCCCTAGTGTATTCCTTCTTCTCTTGCTCCTCTTTCTCCTCCCATTTATTCTCTCTGCATTCCAGCCCTGACTATCCTGTCTCATGCCTCAATATTGGTCATTCAGCTCTTTATTAGAATATCAGGTGTTTTAAATAGGCAAAGTAACACAGCTTCACGGAATTAAACAAATGAAACATAAAAGAATGCAAAAATCTTTGCATCATTAAAACAAGGATTCAACAGCATAAACAAATGTAACACATCTGATAATAATGTTCTACAACAATATACCAGGAGTATTTATATGATTTTAATATTCTTCTTTATTTTGGAGAATTTCACAGATGTATAAAATAAAATATAATATCTACATCACATTTTCCAACACCAGTTTCCTCTATATGCTCCTAACACATTCCTGACTTCATATATGTATGTATGTATGTGTATATCTATATCTATATCTATCTATCTATCTATCTATCTATCTATCTATATCCCACTAAGTTCAGTTAGTACTTTAGTACTACACAGATGTGAATAATGAATAGGCGTCATAGCTACAGTTTCTGTTGTTGTGATAAAACCTCAATAACAAGAGCAACTTGGGGAGGAAAGGATTTATTTGGCTTATAATTCCACATCATGGCCCAGGGTCGTAGGAAGTCAGGACCCTGAGAGGAATTGGAGTAGAAACCAGGACGGAGTACAGCTTACTGGTTTTTCTTCGTAGATTTCTCAGCCTGACTTCTCATATGACTCAGAATTACCAACCCAAGAGTGACATCACACTCTCCTAACCCCAGACTGGGTGTATTCATAAATCAACAGGTAGGATCATCTAGGCGAGAAAAAAAAAGAAATCTGACAATAGTCACATCCTCAAAAAAGAATAATTCTTCCTTCTCCAGAAACCACTGTCATTAGCTTCTCAGCAACGTTAGGGCCTGAAAATCCTCTACCCATCTCTGCTGGGGTTCTGGCTGGCTTGATCTGGTGCAGGTCTTGTGTTGATAACTACAGCTGTGGTGAGTTCATGGGTGTGACAGACATATCATTTGTCGAACAATATTTCATAACATTGCCCCCAAATTCTTACTCTTATATTCTGTCTGCTTCCTCTTCCTTGATGATCCTTGACTTTAAATGATAATTTTATCTTTGATTTTTTTTTATTAAATTACAATGAGCTATCTGGAAAGATAGGGTATACAGTCATTCGAAGTAGGCTATTTTTCTAAGTATTTGTGCTGTGCATCCAGAATATGACCTTGACAGATTACATATGTTAGTTTCTCTTCTCACTGCTGTGACCAAATACCATACACCAGCTACTTAACCGAGAAAGGATTTATTTGGCCCATGATTTCAGAGGGTGAAACTGAAGGAAGAAGCTTGTACTCAAAATATGAGCCCGTGGGGACATTTCAGACTCAAGCCATGGCATTAAGTACAAGCCTTTTATAATTGTGCTCATTTGTTGCTTAAAAATGAGCATGATAAGAGTCTTAACTAACTTCTCTTTGAAGTTTGTTTCATTATAATAAAAATATGGGGTAGGTATTGAACATGGGTAAATGTTTATTCTATTTTACTTTTGAGCTGCAAAGACTTGAACCCAGGGGCCTGAGATCTTTAAGTAGGTTTGACAATATCAAACTCTCAGGTGTATTCTTCTGAATAAGACATGAATTTCCAAATTGTTTCTTTTTGCAAATCAGTTTTCAAAATTGGCTTCTGCAATACATTGTCCCTTGGTTCCTGCCCTAAAAGCTTCCTCCACATTAGATCCCAGCTTGTCAGTGGATTATCACTGTACCTTTTATGGACAGGCTACCTGATGTAGAATATATGGGAATGTGCTTTTAATGGAGCCAGGCAGAGTTTTAACAAAACAACATTCACCTTACAATGAGTGTTAGGGCACAATGAAGAGGATGCTACAGGAGAGTAGTCTTCACATGCTTTAAAAGCAACTGAAATAAACATCAGACCTTTATTTGGCACATTTTTGGCACCATTTCTCTTGACACTATCTCTAATAGGTACAGGACATGGCCCTATTATAATACCATGAGATATTTTCCTAGCGCTGGGACAGAGCTCAAGTAATTTCTGAGTGTGAGTGAGAAGGATCTTGTCATTTAAGAATCAAAATAAAGAATTTACTTTCCATGGATTTATCAAAGAGTTAAAAATAGATCAACATTTATTTTTAAAATTTCCACATAATACCTTTGTGCCCTTTATAGTTCTTATTTGTTATAATGTCATATAAAATGACTAGTTTTCATGATAATAATATACAATACTAGGCAAACTAGATGAAATTCTAATATGTTATAGCTATTATGTTTGAAATTGCATTATTTTAATACAATTAGTTATATAGTAATTACTTCTGGTCATATGAGATACATGAAGAATTTTTACAGTATTAATAAGTAGCATTACTTGATTAACTTTTTTGTTAGTTTGAATTGAGCAACATTAGGAACTTAATATGGGCACAATGATTTTTATTCATTAAGTATCTGTTCATACTAGTTTATCAAGATCTTCATGTTTAATACCTTATTAAAGAAATACTAGATTACGCTAATGTCTTTAGGAATGTCCTGAGAATTATAATATTTATTGAAAATTTAATCAACATCTACTTACTTATTATAAAGTAAGAAGTGATTAAAAAATAGACTAAACCTCAAACTTTAACTCACTTTTGAAATTTACCTTAATCTTAAATTAATTTCATTAATTTAAATTTTAAAATTAAAGAATAAAAATCAAATATATGTTATATAACAGAACATTCTTGTATTGATAAAATAATTTGTGAAAAGTATTTATCAATACAGGTATATTTAAAATAGTGTAAGACATATTTTGTAAAAAAGGAAAATGAAATGAAGGAGGTGTTTTGGTCCTTTCCCCTACTCTGCAGCTGGATGAACCACTAGATTAGTATTAGAAGCAAACTCAACTTTCTGGCAATAATCTAATTGAATTCTCTCTAGCATTTTATTGAGGTGCATACCAGAGTCCAGGAATTTTATCAAACATGTATTATAACTGGAAGATATCTACAATATCTGATTATCAATGTTACAAATATAACTGAAAATTAAAGTTAGGAAATTAAATTTACTAATTAAGCTGGGCATAATGGTGAGTGCCTAAAATTCCAGCTCTGGGGAGACTGTGGTTGGAAGAAAATTCTTTGGAAGATACCCTGGGCTACATAGTAACACTTTGGTAATAAACAAACAAACAACCCATAACAGTAGAAAATCATATCCACATATATTCATAGAGAAAGTGCTTAAAACTTTAACTGTCAAAGCTTCCATTTTGATTGAACACAATTACCTACATTTGAATGTTCTAATTTTCATTGCTTCACTGACAATTTTTACAAAAGTTCATCAAAGCAATAAAATTCATCAGGTAAAAATCTACTAATGAAATAACTTAGTGTACCAATGACCAATGAATGTTTCAAGATGCAAATTTTAGAGGAATAATTTAGAAGTTGAAGTTTCTCAATAGATTGCATTCATACAAAAATTTCTCATTATTTCAGAGGTGTGATCAATAAAACTATATTCTGAGACACTGCTACTAAATGGAAACTACTTGCATATATATGCTCATATATTTTTCCATCAATTTCAGTTCACAGGATATCAGTCAGATTCCACATTTTATTTTACTCAATCTCAGCACTTGTAAGTTACCCTGAAATTGTTTTCTATATTCTGGCAGAAGACATGAATATACAGATTTTAAAAAAGATGTCATTATTGATGGCACAGGAGTCAACATGAACATTGAACATTTGCCCAGATTAATGCTATTATGCACAGTGGATTTCTGGCACTGCTGAGAGACACTGAACTTGGAAAATGTAACCCTTTTCTTATATAGTAAAAATGCCTTGTCTTCTTTATGCTGAGAGGAGGTGTCAAAGCATTTCTGAAGTTGATTAGCTGTAGACACAATCTTCAGAAGTGGCCCAGGAGAACGGTGGGTCCCCTGTGTGTACCTGTTCATGGGACCAACTGCGTACAATTTGTTCTAAATTCACATCCAGTGTGGTTATCTCAACAGCTTGGTCAGTCATGGTAGGAGCCTTGTACTAGGCTAGCCAATAAATGAAATCTTGGGACTCTTTATTTTATTTTCTCATTATTATTTTTTAAGATTTATTTATTTATTATGTATACAATATTCTGTCTGCATATATTCTTACACCCTAGAAGATGGCACCAGATCTCATTATAAATCGTTATGAGCCACCATGTTGTTTGCAGGGAATTGAACTCAGGACCTCTGGAAGAGCTGCCAGTGCTCTTAACCTCTGAGCCATCTCTCCAGCCCGGGGACTTTTTTCTTACCAGAGGACTAGATATTAAAGACTTGCCACAATGGTACCATGTCATTTTATATGCATGTATATGTATTGAATTATTTTCTTCCCATTTTACTCAGTGTAGCAATTACTTGATAATCTTGAAAAATCTTGCTTTCCTATCCAGGAGAGAACTACACTGACCTCACTTGATCCAAACTAAAACCCATCATGCCATTCAGCTTTTGGCAAATTTGGTAAGAGCACCAAATCAAAGTGAGTTGTTTCTTGGATGATCGCTGGCTAGCAGTTAAGAATTCAATGGGCTGGAGAGATGGCTCATAGGTTAAGAGCACTGAATGTTCTTCCAGAGGTCCTGAGTCCTGAGTTCAATTCCCAGCGCCCACATGGTAGTTCACAACCATCTGCAATGAGATCTGGCACCCTCTTCTGTATACATAATAAATAAAATAAATCTTAAAAAAAAAAAGAATTCAAGAAAGATAGGAGAGAACTTAAATTCTTCTGCTTCATAAGAAAAAAAACAAAAAACCAAAAAAACCATGGTGCTCTAAACATTGCACCATGAACCAAGTTTTCTCAATGCAAAAGCCAGCTATCTTTTCTTTTAAAATGCATACCTTTGAAGGCCTACTTAAGTTTACAAATCCTGGAGTCTATGCACATATGGAAAGAAGTTTGCCGGATACTACTCTAAAATTCAATTATTCTCTCAATTCATGAATAGTAGTATTAATACATACATTTTCAGGTGTGACTGGAATAACTTTCAAAGAATTTGGCTTCTCATTAATTCTACATTGAGTCACTGAGTACAAGGACAACAACATCTATTTGTCTTAGTTTTAGAATAAGGGGAACCCTTAATCAAATTCCAATTCTTTAGGCTGTATTAACAAATGTAAATAAGATACTTCATCATAAAAAGAATAAAATCCCCCAGAACGTGTGAAGCACATCTCTAATGGTGTTTTAAAAGGAGCTAAACATCTCCATGGGAATTCCTAAAACATTTATCTTTCAGGGAGTTATTAAGCTTCACAGTCTTTGTTGTTTAACAAGCTAGAGAAAATAGGTCAGCTAATGTTATATTAATCAGTAAATTAATATTTTAATTTGGTTTTCTTTCTAGTTAAAATGCTTGCAGCTTTTCTTTTTTTCTTCTTATTTGTGCACTGGTGATAAGTGGTGTCATTATCATATTGTACCTCAGGGTTGTGAGACAGCAGCGTCCGGCAGTAGCTCTATTCTTGGGTAAGTGGGAGGCTGATCATGCCACTTACACATTTAAATCACACACCATGCATGGCTCCTGTGTGACAAGGTGTCTTAGAATTGAGTTCTAAGACTCCCAGATCTTCCTTCTCAATTCACATCCTGAAGTTATCCCTTCAAATCTGAATAGCTTTGCTTAGTAGAAACCAAGTGTTTATTCTACGAGTGAAAATGTTACTCAAATTACCTGAACAATATGAATAAGGGTTTCAGGTACTATTTCAAGTTTCCTGTAACAACTGACAATTCAAGGGACAATTGGAGCCCAAGGTTTGATTGTCTACATTTTTCAAGGGAACAAAAATTGGCCAGTTTTATAGTAGAAATTTAAGAGTCTAGCTATTCTTATTCTTAATTTCAAAACCACTGTATCCTTTTCTTATTTTCTCCTCTCTCCCACCCTCCAACCCATCCCCCACCCCTGCTGTAGTAGACACTGAAGAATGAAAATGTGACAGCTGGCAGCTGTCGTGTGGTATCGCTTGTTTGATGGGGTTTACTTTCGTGACAGTTACCCCAACTTCGTTGTTCCACTGGAACCCACATGTGTCCTGGTTGCTTGACAGCTTGATTGTAAAGCCCTCCAAGAGATTGACTGAAGCTGGTCAAGAGGAAGCGGCTGAGCTCTGCACTGGCGCACACACCAGCACTCTCCATCATGGAAGGAAAATACTTGGCCACTGTTTCTTAGTCTTGCTGTAGTTCAGCTGATGTTTGACAGAAAAAAGATGCTAATCTGATTTTCTGATAAATCATGTATGTTAAGACATGTAAAAACAGCCCAGTGAAATATGAAAGCATGACTGATATAGAAAATAGTCTGATGTTGATCTTCTGACTTCTTATGGTCAATTTTCACTTGCTCCTGACATTGTGAGTTTGGGATATGTATCTCTATGAATCTGTTAGCATATGACACATTGTATCTCAACTGCAGAGAACATCAACACAACTGTGCTGTTTTTGTTTTTTCCTGTTCTGTTGCTTCATAGTTCTCCAGTCTGGATCAGAGGAAAAATTCCCAACATGCTCCTGTGAGCACGGTCACATGAGACTCGCAGATATTCAAATTTGTAGTCAATGTAGTATATACCACTGATCCTGCCCAGGGATGCTGGACAGTCACAGAAACTCAGCATTATCACTGCTGCTCATATTATCACAACACACCAGTATCAGAAGTTCCATGAACAGAATGTTGAATACATGGAGTTCGTGTGAAATGGATAGTGCAGATGTTTTATTTAGGCTACTTAAATTTATGTTATATTTTGCTTTTCATGGGGACGTTTTGAGTAGCACAAGATAGTAAATATAGACTTAGGTAATGAAGCTTATTATTTACTGATTATTAAGAATAAACACTGAGTACTCAGGAGTATCCCAGTACTCAGGAGACTGAGGCAGCACAATTCTTATGAAATTAAGATCAGAATGGCTACATGTCTGAGCTATAGGTTAAGACTGTGCCTCAACAAACCCCCTTCCTCCAAAAAAAAGAAAAAGCTAAATTTTATGTACATTGACAAAGGATGATATATATTTTTTGGATCATGAACTCTGGACTATTTTGTTCATTTGATACTTGGCATTAGATTTATATTTAAGCCAGAAATGGTAACCTATGCTTATATTCTCAGAATTTGGAAGCCTAAAACAGTAGGATGGTCTTGAGTTTCAGCCCAATCTGGATTAGCATGTCAATCAATCTTAACCATCATATTTCTCTAAAGTCTAAACTAGTATATGATAGTATATGAGTTTGCTAGAATCAAGTTGAAGATATTACTTTTAGACTACATGCTTAATTATTAGACTTTTGCTTAATCTAACACAATTAAGAAACTAGGTCCTGAATAGACAGCTCAGCAATTAATAGGACTGACAGCTCTTCTGAAGGACCAGGGCTCAATTTGGTGCACCCACATGATAGATCATAACCATTTATAACTCCAGTTCTGTGGGATACAATGTCCTCTTCTGGCCTCTGTGGGGACTAAACACTCAAACAGAGCACAGACATACAATCCAGAAAAACACCCATACACATAAAATAAAATTAAAATTAATCAGTTTTAAACTGGTCAAAATCTAAAAGATATTAGTTTATTTAGGAACATCATATTCTTAAAAAATGTAACTCTCCCCTTAAATTTCTAGTCTGTTTCTGCAACCAGACTTACATATTCTCAGAAATCAAATCTGATCACCTGAGCTTGGCTCACCCTCCTTTAATCCACTCAGATACCGTGAGAGAAGAGACCACAAAGCCTCTTCCATTATCTCTTTGGGAGTTCTCCCAAGGCAGCACCACTAAACCATAGATCTGGAGCAGAAGTTACTGGAAGTTTCTCTACATAGAGGTTCATAACAGCTCGAATTTGTTGATGAAAGATTTTCAGAAATGGTGGAGTGGAAAATAAGAGTTGGAGAATAAAGAACATGTTGCAGTTCATGTGACTGGAAACCACTATGAGCGGAAGAGCCCATAAATTCATATCCTCTCATTGTCTCCAAGAAAAAATAATTATGCTTGAGGTCTACATCGCACAGGAGGAGAAGTAAGAGTATGTGGTAAGTATTATACACTCTTGATCTTCAGGAGAAAAATTCTCCTCACCCTCAACAGAGAATCACAGAAAAGACTTTTCTTCATAGCAACAAAACCATGAATACAATACAAAGGGGATATTATTAACTGTATCTGAGTGATTTAGTACAAGATACAATGTACACAGGTAGATATATTAGAACATCTAATCATATATATAAAAGTAAGCAGTACTCCAGTAGTCCTTGTCTTTGGTAGCTATCTAGGAAAGGAAGCATTGGAGTGAGGAAGAGGGAAGGGGAGGAGAGAAACAGAGACAGAGAGAGACAGAGGCAGAGGCAAGAGAGAAAGAGAGAGGTCTTCATAGGTAAGAGACCATCAACAAAATTACAACTGCAAGACTCTATTTAGTGCTCAGAGCTAGAATGCTAACAATGACTAAATCCCAGTACCACTCACACTAAAATGAAATGGATTGTAGCTAGAGATCTAGTTCAGCACTAGTGTTTACTAAGAAGGGACCTTCACATTCAAATATACCCAACAGTGAGACAGAAGAGGATGAAGACAATGGGGGAGAGGGGAAAAGTCAAGTTATTTAAGCCTGCAGGCCTGATAACACAACTGTGACTTTAGCAATAAAGAGGCTGAGCAGGAGAAAGCGATCTTAGCAAGCCTGTTTTCCCTGGTGAGTGCCAGGTCAGAGTAAAACTCTGTATTGCCAACAACAGAAGATGAATAACCAAAAGAACATCCAGTGAAACAATTCCCAGTAGAGATAGCAGTACCTAAAGTGGTTATGACTTAAGAGAAATCCTCTCTGGAGCGAGACATCTAAGATACATGGTTTCACCGTCTTTTGTTGTTGTTGTTTTCCTAAAGACACAAGACAAAGGCCCCAAGGCACTTAAACAAATGAGCAAACTCTTCAGATTGCATACTTAGACCCATGAAATGTGAAGACAGTTACAATATCAAGTATGCAATACAAATGTCTTTTTATTTGTGTGTTAAAAATAATTCATAAGATGCATTGTGAAAGACATGATTATTATGCACAGGTCAGGAGACTGTTTTAAAGTGATCTATTTGTAAATATCTCCAGATTAAAAATGTAGCAGCTTGAATTAGAAACAAATTAGATGTACTAAGCAGATTAGATACTCACAAACTAAGATTTAGTCAACTAAAATGAACCATAGTCATAGTCATACTTTTATCAATTTCTAAACCTTAAAGACATAAGGGGAATCTTCAAGGATATCACAATTAAGGAAACTCAGCTGAAACAGGACCACTGAATAGATAAGTGAGCAGAAACCAAGATTCAGGAAAATTACTGAAATTTGCAAGCAGAGAATCAGCAAGGATTATAGCCAACCAACAATACTCACATGAAAACTGCATCAGTCACACCAGGAAGTGTGAGTGGTGGTGAGTCAGAGGGAGACACCCAATAATAGGCAGTTCAAAACTATGCTTCCTAAGAACTCAGCAACCAAGAGTACATCATAATGGAAATTTGTAGTGATTTATATCGTACGGTAAAGTAGTGAAATACTACAGGTTCATTCTTTCTTTCTCTTTCTTGTCTTTGCTTTATGAACACACACACACACACACACACACACACATACACACACATACACGGGCGCGCACACACACACTCACATTTGTTATGCCAAACCATTGGGGGGAAATAATGAATAATTCAATTAAAAGAGCTTATGTAATTATTATCCTTGTTTTGTTTATATAAATATGTTCAAAAAGGGAAACCAGATCCTTATTTATGGCATATAACATTTTGACTGTATTAGGTACTTTACAAGCACTAATAAGAAGGCAAGTGTATAATATTTTTATATCATCAGACTATAAAGTTATGAGATTTCAGTAATCCAAGGGCCTAGAGATGACTGGGGGGCCTAAGACTGTTTGCTGCTCCAGCAGAGAACCCTTGTTTAGATCCTCATAACCACTTATAACTCTACTTCTAGGGGAGCTGATGCCCTCTTCTGGCTTCTGAGTGAACCAGGTATGAGTGTGGTGCACAGACATATATGCAGACAAAACACTCATATATATATATATATATATATATATATATATATGTAAATCTAAAGAGGAAAAAATCTAAAAAGTAAAAAGGTTAGTGTAATGAATGACTAGGTAAAGCACGCACATTAAAGGTAAGCACTTAACTCGAAGATATATTAAAGCAATAAAATAACAGTATCTTCAAACATGGTCTTCTTGCAGTCAAAAGCTGCTGTCTAGAATATGTCTTGAATTCTTAGCAACTAATAGGAAAGTAATGGTAGCACAAAAGGTGACCACAAGAGACAAACATGCATCTAAAAAACATGCAGAAGAAATACAAATGACAAATCACCATGCCAATCTATCTAAGTCTTCAATATCAATGAAACCTTCACCAAACTGAAATGTATCATTCTTATCCCCTCATCTGCCCACATATCTTAAAGTCCATCACTAAATTACCATTGATAAAAATATGAACAAATGAGCATTCTCATGAACTGTCAGATTGAAAAATGGGAGCAATCAATTTGTAATGGGTCAATTCAACTTGTCAGTGTGCTGGTTACTACTAACCCATGTGTGAAAATGTAATATATGGGAAGGATTATGAGAAGTGGCCTTGTTGGAGGAGATGTATCACCAGGTGCAGGCTTTGGAGAAAACTGCCACCATTCCCCCCAGCGCCTCCTGTCTGCTTTGGATTCAGGATCTGAGCTCTTAGCTGTTGTCTTAGCTCTACCACTATGGACTCTGACCTCTGAAACTGGAAGCCCCAGGGAGTGCTTTCTTCTCTTCTTTCTTAGTAAGTTGCCTTGGTAATAGTATTTTATCACAGCAGTAGCAACCCGACTAGGACAGATACCAGAGTCTGCTCTCAATACTAGCCTAGAATGCTGCTTCTCAAAAGAGTGGTTTGGTCTCAGAGAACACAATAGCTGAACTGAGGAACATAGAATATAAGCTAAACTAGCTACTCCAAAGATGTCCATAGGCTCAGGGTCTTTTTTCTTTGTTTGTTTGTTTGTTTTTGTTTTTGTTTGGTTTTTGTTTTTCAAGACAGGGCTTCTGTGTGTAGTTTTGGTGCCTGTCCTGAATCTTCCTCTGTAGACCAGGCTGGCCTCACTCACAGAGATCTGCCTGGCTCTGCCTCCCAAGTGCTAGGATTAAAGGTGCACACCACGCCCGGCGGGCTCAGGGTCTTAATTAGTGTTCTTTTGCTGTAGAGACACCATGACCAAGGTAACTTATGAAAGAAGGCATTTGAACATTTAATTGGGGCCTTACTTACAGTTTCAGAGAGTTAATGTTCACGACAGGGAATGGAGTAACAGGCAGGCAGGTGTGCTACTGGAGCAGTCACTGAGGCAGAGAGACAAAAATTGGGAGTGGCATGGGCTTTTGAAGCTTCATACCCACCTTCAGTGGCACACCTCCTCCAACAAGGCCAGACTTCCAAATCCTTCCCAAACTCTTCCACCAGCTAGGGACCAAGTATTCAAACATATGAGCCTTTTGGGGTCATTTTCATCCATTCAAACAAGAGCTTATTATTTTTAAATTGTCCTTAAAAAAAGAAACTTATCCCCATGACAGCTGGAGTTTTAGGAGTCCTTATTGAACTGGGGGCAATATTTCATGGGGTCAGATAGTAGTTTGGAGGTGTGGCAATACACATTGAGGGTACCTGGGAGAGGTCTTTTGATGACTATTTACTCTGATATATAATGCCATTAGGAGTAAAGTAGATAGCTCACAAAGTAAAGTCATTGGCCACACAAACACGAGGATCTGAATTTTATCCTAAGAACCTATGTAAAAAGCTGGGTGCAGTGGTGCATGCTTGTAATCTTCCAGCAGACAAGCAGAAGCAACAGGATCTCCAGGGTCAGTGGCCTACCAGACTAACCTTCTCAGAAAGTCCTGGGCTAACGACCGACTCTGTCTCAGAGAATAAGATGGACAGTTTTGAGAAACAACAGGCAAAGTTTTCCTCTGGCTTTCACTTACATATCCACACATACACACATGCACAAACAAACACACTCACGCAAGTATATATCCACAAGCATGCATCCACACCTACACCCACATACACATACACATAAACACCCCCAAATATAATCAAAAGAAGAAAACAATGGCCAAGAAATGAGGTTTAACAAGAGACACACACATTTCTAGAAGCAGAGAGTCCTGGGTCTAGGCCTGGTAGACTTTAGAAGCATCATAAAGCCTAGCTGACACACAGAAATATTTATTTAATGAATCAATAATTACATATGAACTAACCAGAAAATTCAGAAGCATAGAGAAGCTTGAAATCAGACTCAGAGAGAAGGACTCATCTGTCAAAAGTGGGGAAATGTATAGTACACCCTGTGAAGTAAAATACATTTCTCTGGTGCTTACAATTGAAGATATAGTTACATGCGACATCACAGATTACCTGACAGACTGTGATAGCCAGTCTTAAGTGTAATTTTGACCCACTCCAGAGTCACTTGAGAAGAGTCTCAATCATAGACTGTTTAGATTAAGTTGGCCTGTGGACACACTGCTGGTGGACTGTCATCATTATGTTAAATTGATCAGTATAGGAAGATCTAGACCACCATTTCCTAAGTTTAGGTCCTGAGTTCTCCAAGAGTAGAGACGTGAGTTGAGAGAAGGAGGCTTTAATTCTCTCTGCTCTTCAGTGTAGATGGTGGATGTGACGTGACCAGCTCTTTCCAGTTCCTGTTGCCTTGACTTCCCTGAGGTGATAGATTATGACCTGACATTGTGAGCTAAAATAAATCTTTTCTCTCCTAGAGTTTCTTTCTGATAGGATATTTTATACAGAAATGAAACTAAGGCTCTGGTGTTCCAAGATTAACCATCAGTCAAGAGCTCAGTTTTATCTCTTGGTTCCCAAGCTTGGTCATATACAAAAAGGACCTATTTTCCCCTAAAGTCTATATTGATTCTTTGACCTGAATCAGACTGTTCCTAGTAGGTCCTGTATCCTCCGACCCACCCATGAGGGGACATATCCTTTACTATATATGAATTCAAAGCAATTTGATAGCTGAGGGGCAAACAAAAATATTTCCAGTTTAGTGTGCTCTGAGAATCTTGCTTTTCAGTATAAATCATGCTATTGCTCAGTTCACACATGGTAAGACACATGGGAAACTACTTGAAATGTCTATTATATAAAGGTGCTAACAAGAACAATTTTTCTATTTAAAATATTTCAAAGTCTATTTAGAATGTATTTTGATATGATAATTTTTGTTCTGAAACAAGGAAGTTACTGTAATGATTCCCATTTTAAAACATTTATTAAAGTCGATACTAAAATCCTTTATTTCCTGAAAACAACATGTTTGCAGTTTCATTAGAGGTTCAGAACAGTGTTTGACTTTCTGAGGTTGAATGTCAGGTAATTTCATGTAATGTTCACTTTTAGAAGTGAAAGGGGATAGCAAGGCTTAGATGAAAAGTAGAGGGCATGACCTAAGACATGTATTTATAAGGTCCTGACTGCAGCAGCCAAAAATAATAACCATTGAACCCAGTGAATAATTTAAGGCCAATGAGCTAACAGTGATCTTTGCAATGGGGTATTAATACGTAAATATTTTAGTCAGCTTTTTCACACCCAGCATAAAAATGCCTTGTATTTTATCTACAGTCTCACTCTAGGTGAAATTTCTGGGAGATTTTGTCTTCTCACTGAAGTCTTTATATACACATTCACACATTATAATTAAATGATTTTACTACGCAAATACATTAAAAAAAAAAGATTATATTTTCTAAAATATGCAGTGATGAATCCTCAGGCCATGTTTCACTTTGCACATTGGGACACTGCTGTCACAGAACTTGGTTCTTTTATCTGGGTATTTTTGCTGTGATGGTGTAATTTATTGAAGATTAAACTCAGTTTTTTCAAGTGTGCTCAGCCTTAAAGAAATATGACTAACCTTGATCAGTGGATACAAGTAATTGTGAGCTTACAAATGAGTTTACTACTCATAGCCATAACACAGATATAAACACCCAGATAGTGAATCTATGTTGAAACTAATATTCTCAGGCAATGTCTTTGCTTTTTTGGTGCTAACTAAAAAGTGGCTCTGATTTTTCAGACAAAAGCTTTATTTTTATCAATGCCCTTAATGTGATTTTGCATTCTAACATCCATTTTATCCTTTTCAATTAATTTTCTCAGTTTAGACACAAAAGTATCTCTGGCTAATTGATAAGTCACCTCACTTTGAAATCACAAGTGAATAAATAATCATGACAACCAAGTGTTCCAAAACATAGTAAGTAGGTCAACAGAATTTTGTATAATAAAATTGTACTTTAATGACTGTTTAAAAGCAATGGTATTAATTTGGGTAACTTTCTAGAATTCTCTTATGCACTATTTTTATATTGTTTTACAGAGTGTTTTAGTTTCTTTCTCATTGTTGAGATAAAACACCCCAACAAAAGCAACTTAAGTGAGAAATGATGTGTGTTGTCTTAGAGTTGCAGGATAAGACACTGCATTTCGGAAAACATGAAGCAGGCAGGCAGGGCATTGCAGCATGCGGAAGAAATGGCCCACATTGCATCTGCACTCAAATAATAGAAGAAAGGACAAGATATCAAGTCTCAAGAACCCTCCCCAAGGCCACACTTCTTAAGGCTCCAAACTTTCCCTAACAAAGTCATCAACTGGATACAGAGTGGAGAGATTCAGGAACCTAGGTAAGGTGTGTCACATTCAGACCAGAAAATGTGTGTATCTTTGAGACAAATCCTAGTCCACAGACCATGCAACTGTTTTTAATTGAAATAAAGATGTAAATAACATAAATAAAAACATTATTTAAAAAATAGTTTAATTAAGAGTGTTATGGTTTGGTTGAAAAAATGTTTCCAACAGGCTCACTCATTGTGTACACGCTCCTGACTGGAGGTGCTGTTTTGGAAGGCTGTGGAAACTTCAGAGGTGGCACCTTGCTGGAAGACCCTGAACTCTATGCTGGGCTTTGGTGGTTTCTACCCTGTTTCTACTTCCTGCTCATTTTCTGCTTCTTATTTGAAGAGACCACATGACTTATGATCTCAGACTTGTGCTGCTTAGTCTTCCCGATCATGGAACCCTTCCTCCCTTAAGTTGCCTCTTGTTAAAAATCTGGTCACAACCACGAGAAAAGTAGTTCCTGCAGGGACCATGCACACCTGGTTATAGGAAATAGTTTGGTGTGAAGAAGTCCTCACCCAGTTTGAAAACCTCCAGCTACTGCTGTTAGCTGTCTGCTACCTCAGTGTTACTCACTTAGATGTCGTTATTGCCTCTGCAGACTTTCTGATCTCTTCACTTTACCAAGCTGTTTGTTCTTTTCTCTTCTGTTCTTGAAACCACAAAAGATCCTTTGTCCTCTATGCCAAGCTGTTTGGGCTGTAGGAAAGCTGGAAGTTTAACTTAGTTTACCCATGGTGAGGTATGTTGTCATCATTTCAATTCAATTGTTACCATGAAACATCTGTATTCAGAGAATTCTGAAAAAGCTTGCTATAAACTTGGAGTTACTCAGTGGGGACAAGGGACAATTTTCATCGTTTTGGGGATCACCAAGTATCTGAGGATGACATTGTCTGAAAATTGGACATTGAAGAATGTGTCTGGCAAGAGTGAGGCAGTTTTAGTCTTTCCTGGAAACAGTCCTTTCTCCTCAGACATGATAGCCTTTGACGATTTCTAGGGTTAGTTCAGCTTTCCTTCCACTCTGTTTTCAATCTCTTTTTATAACTTTCAGGTCTTAGCCTTTTGAAACCTGAAAAAAAAATGAGAGAAAACCCAGACTATTGTAAATCAAAGTGTTTCCTCTCAAAGCTCCAGTATCTTTCTTGAATTTCAAAGATTGTTTTTGAATCTAAAAAAAAAAAAAAATCATTTAACTTCCAACTTCTTCCCTGGACTTCTAAGGTCTCCCTTCATCTCCTCTGGGAAAGCATGCTGCTGGTCCATTGACCACTCTCTAATAACATGATCTAGCCTGAGCTTCATGCTGTTGGGGAAAGGCTGCCTATCTGGGTGGACACTATGAAAGCTATATTACTATTCTTGGCTTTCCCTCCATGTACTTGGCTGGTCAGAGAAATATTTTCTTAAACCAAAGAGCTAAGTTTCCATTTTGCCAAGTCAATACATTTTCAGAATCATGTATATAGCTCAAGAAAAGTAGAATATAAAGGAGGTTTCAGTCCACTCAAATTTCCATGTAAAGGGCCTTGTTCTGGGCTCTATCACACAGACACAATCTAAAACTTGAGATATAAAAAAATAAAAGGTGAAAGGGAGCACTAACAATAATATTTCAGGAAATTATATCATCACCTATCTTTGGTCAAATCAAGGTAAACCTTCTGCTGTGTTCAGAGCAATAACATAAGTTGTGATTTGGAACATGTAAGAAACATAAACTGTATATCATGTCACACTAAAAAGAATCAATCAACTTAGTAGCTTGCATGGCATCGACCCATAATAGGAGGCTTTCCCCAACAACAGAAAGCTCAGGCTAGACCATGTCTACAGGGTTATTTGATAATGGCCAATGAACCAGAAGGGTGCATTCCCAGAGGAGAAGAAAAGAAACCTTAGAAGTCCAGGGAAGGAGTTGAAAGTCAAAATTATCTGATTTTTAGAGTAAAAAACAATCTTTGAAATTCAAGAAAGATACTGGAGTATTGGTGAAATTATTAAGGCCACTCCACATAGTTAAAAGGGAGGTTTATTTTGTGGGGTAACTTACAAATGAAGGGGTAGGTTGCAGGGTCTGGCAAAGGTATGGCACAGTCCGGCGGTGTTCTCTGGAGAACTCTGCTCGGTCTACCTCCAGTGTCCAGCGTCCCGGAACCAAGAGAGCGACCTCCTCTTGATCCTTGGTTTTTGGCTCCCTCCTCTGCCCCACCTTGTGGGCGTGATCATTACCAAAGCCTCAATGGGGGTTGGAACTTCCAGGCCAATGCTGGGATGGCTATCCATTACACTGGAGTTTGAGAGGAAACACTGATTTTCAATAGTCTGGGTTTTCTCTCATTCTTTTCATAAGAATTTAGGACATTTATGCAAGTCCTAAATTGTCCAAGACAGATCTCCAAGTGGATAAATACAACACACATTTTAAATGTTGGAAAAGAACACCATGTCCCATTCCTGTTTCCTTGTTCCCAATTATTCCAAAAATCTCATGTGTAATTTGGGCCCTCTTGCCAAAACCTGTCTGACTGTGATCACTAGACAAGAAAAACGTCTTTTTATTATCATTTAATGTATATGGCATTGATATCTAGGATATGTACATCAGTAAGAACCATCGGATGTGTCACATAATGAGTTCTGAAGGCAGATATAAGAAATATTTACAACTCAGTACAAAGCCATGTGCTTCTTAATTTGATCATACTCTCTCCCTCGTTTTCCTAATGGACAATTTGAAAAACTAAAACCCGGGCTTTACAGTAGTCTCTTTGAAGGTGTGCTGTTAAGATGAATTTTTAAACCAACCAATGTACGTAGAGATCAAAACATTTCACAGACAAGTTTGTTTTATTGATTATTAATCCGCTTTGCTCAGGGCAGTCCTGACTAAGACCAAAATCACTTTACAAAAAATCATTGTAAGCCTGATGAAGGAGAAGCCCCAGAACACTGTGTTACTTAAAAGTACATTTAAAGGTGAAAGCAAATCAATAGTAATTATATAGCCCCAAATGGATTATCTTTTCTTATTAAAACTGTAATAACAAGAAATGGAATGTGAATAGGGGGATATTTTTTTAAGATAACCAAAAGTCTATCAGCCATACTTGTGAAAAGGATGTTATTTGACTAGAAGGTAGGCCTGATATAGGAGGAGAGTCGTAGAAATAAAATACACATTCTTTATTAATTTAAATCAAAATGAGAAACTTTAAATGCTAATTTGCAACTGTTAAAGTAATTTGATTTTTTATTTATTTTTTTAACTATTAAAGAACAGACAATTGGCCGGGTGGTAGTGGTGCACACCTTTAATCCCAGCACTCAGGAGGCAGAGCCAGGCAGATCTCTGTGAGTTCACAGCCAGCCTAGTTGCAGAGCAAGATCCAAGACAGGGACCTAAACTATATAGAGAAACCCTGTCTTGAAAAACAAAAACAAAAATGTACAGGCATTTGAAGCAACCCAGGATGGCAGAGCGGCATTATACCACTTTCTTGAAAACCGAAACCTTCTCTTCCTGAATCCTTACCGGCATTGGTTGTTGAATCACTACCTGGCGTTCATTTCCCAAGCTTGCTTCTATTTTACAAGGGAGGGGTGCATTTGCATTGTTTCCATGACATAAGGAAATCTGACAGCAACTTTCATACCCACATTAACGTATGCTACTCCCTCTGCTATTTCAGAAACACATTGACTGAAAGAATCCTGCTTTGACAACAAAATCTTTATTTTCCAGGAATATCGTTGATAAACATCTTGTTTTAGCATCACTCCAAGAATGATAATTTTACAAAATTAGTAGCTAACTCAGAGAATTAAAACAAAATCCTGCAAATAAATAATTGTATTATTACCTCCTAAATATTAATCTCTATGGGACAGAAAGAGAAACTATAGATTAAGAAGTGCATTATGGTATTCTTTAATAAGCATTTAGTGGAACAAGCAGGAACCTGAACACAAAACCACTCTATAATTCTAGTCTTACTGCCAAGCCTAAAGTAATGTTGTGGACAGGACTGAGGTGATGGGAGGAAGTGTCTACACCACATGTTAAACAAAAGCATCCAACTTTCCTCTGTATTTATTTCATACCTTCCTGAGCAGGACTTATTTGTTGCTCTGATTAACTGTTCTATTATATTTTTATTCCTGTTTTCTAAACATTATGCTTCATGGAGATATTTCTTTTTTCTATGTGAAGCATAAAAGAATTAAATGCTTTATGGATAGTTCAAGCACATTTATTAGTTTATGGCCCTTGAACCGGATTTGTCTTTTAACATCCAGGAGATATGAAGTCATAAAGAAAGAAAGAAAGAAAGAAAGAAAGAAGCCACTGTATTCTTCTGAAGCAATGTTTTTATTCCTAATTGTTTATGTGTTTGTCAGTGAAGAAGAATAAAAGTTGATAGCTTGTGTAATTTCAGTATTGTGTGCAGTGTGTACTTTTAAAATGACCTGTTCTATACAAGTAAGCTTTCTCTGGTTTTCTTTTTTATTTGTCTTAATTTCCAGCAACTAGCAGATTATACTCATGTTGTGAGTTTCAAAATTGGCCTTTTAATATTGCTCATTGCTTGTTTTGAAGAAGCATGCCTGTTCCATTTTCCTGAGGAATAACATGAAAAATAAAGCTTCCAAGCTTAAGTAACCTAAGATTTTATGTGATTGAGCAAACCTCTAATGAATTGAGGCGGGATGGACTACTAGGCCCTTACTGGACCACTTTAGTTAGAGCACACCCACCATACTGGGTGCTGACGAAGCAGGGCCCTGCTTGGAACATCCTTCATTATAACTGGAAGTGTTTTTCTTTTGTTAGGCAATGATTTGGCTGCCTGCAAGTTTATACTGTGACTTGCTTTTTCTTTCTTTTTTTCTTTTTCTTTTCTTTTCTTTCTTTCTTTCTTTCTTTTTTTTTTGCTTAATGTTATAAAGAAATATTCAATTCCCTTTCAGAAAGCTTACCTTTAGATGTTTAGAAACAACTTTTAAAGCCTCTTTCAACCTTTTCTTGATTGAACCAGATACTTCCAATTCTTTTAAACTTTGTGCACACAGGATGTCTTTTAAAATTTTGTTGTTGTTTTTGTGGGTCATCCTATACAAGTATAATTATCCTTGGGTACAGGCATTTTGCTCTTAATTTTTTTCTTTTGTCCAAAATTCCAATGTGAAGTCCTGAGTATTAGAAGTAGCCCGCTTCACTTTCAGGGAGCTGTCTCCTCTCAGAAGTCCACAGACAACATCATTTGCTATCAAAGTGAATCAGTATTTTGGTTGTGCTTCTTTTGGTTTTTATTCAAGTTTCTTTGCACCTTCCCACCAGAACTTGAGGCACATTGGAAGGAAATTATTTCTTTTAAAGTACAAACTACCATCAAAACATAAATATACATACTGCTTTAAGTATTTGACTGGCTTTTGTTTCTTGAAAGGTTTAAATACCAAATGAAGATATAACAGTATATGAAGACACAGGGTGCAATGTACTTTCTGTGACTTTTGAAGGATTTAAGTTACTAACTTGTTACATCCAATTTGATTTGAACTCACAAGAATTTTTATATGTACAACTAATGGCTTCTTTGAAGTATGTACACATTGACCAGTGATTTCAAAAAGCACATTTTAATGACTGAAATAGTACAGAAAATGCATTTTTAAACACATTTTCATTATGAAGTTCCTCATGACATATATTCTTAGATTTGTGTATTGCAGGGTGTTTGTATTGGCATTTCATTTGGTATATGGGCTTTTAAAAAAGTGTGACAATTAAATGCATATTTAATAGTCATAGAAAAAAATAAGGTTTCCTTGAAAATTATAGTGTTGGATTTGGAGCCATCTTTAGAGAATTTCATCGGTGGTGATTATTTACTAGATATGTTTAATGTAAAGACTTCCAAGAAGCAGCTACAGAGATTACCAATGCTGTGTTCACTACATTTTAGTTTACTTAATCAGCCAAAGTAAAGCAATGGAAATGCATGCAGCACTGTTAGTTCTTACATGATTTGAGTATGTCAAAATACATACACTTAAATTTTATGTAAGCAAACTGTCCATCATACACCTCTCCTACATATTGTTTACTTGACTCAAATGAAATATTAAGCCAGGATCAAGATGAGGAGAGAGAGAGTCGACTGACCTGAATGTCTTTCCTAAAGTTACAGTCAATTTTGTCAAATGAAAGTTTTCCTTGTTACCCTGTGTCTACCACATCATTATTTTACTATACCCACTCCGCTTCACCTACTCTAACTTCTGGGAGTGGTGTACGTGTGCATATGCAAGTGTCTTCTACTCAGGATATAACAGAGTTGCATTTCAGGGATAGTTAGTCACTGAGAGTGAATTTGATCTCTTCTTGAAACTCTATTTAGTGACATTTTTCATAGGCTTGTGCAATATGTTGATTTAAAATTCACCTTTGAAGCTTTAACTAATGACAATTTGACATGTACTTTTCCAATGCACTCTGAAGATAATTAAGTAGGATAATACTATTAGAATATAGGATAAGATTGCTATTCTCTGTAGTTATGGGGAAAACATTGAAATTTAGAATTCAAATATATATATATATATGGGTATGTGTGTGCATGGAGGCCAGAAATCAATCTCAGATGTCATTTCTCAGGTGGTGTCCACAGTATCTTGAAGTCTCCCTAGCCAGGGCTCCCAGAAAAGGCTTAGTCAGTTGGCCAGAGAGCCCTAGGAAACAACCTTTTTTCTGCATCACCCTCAATGGTGTTACAAGAGCATAGCACCTTATCTTGCTTTTTATGTAGGTTCTGGGGACTGAACCCAAACCCCCATGCTTATACAGCAAGCCCTTTAACAAAGGAGATGTCTTGACAGCTCCTCAATCCAGCATCTTTATGTAATTTAATTTTTTGCTATGAAAATGAGGCTTAATATAAATTAGCCTATATCATTCAAAGCAAATATGCAAGTAAAACCTGAACAGTAAGTCCTAAGCCTGAGCAAAGTTAAATGATCACCCTGTCCCAACCCTGGAATATGACAGGAAGGCTTGGCCTTTTTCCTAAATAGTACTTTATACTAAATAGTAAATATTATAAGCCACAATCAAATCATTTCCAGGAGTCCTTTTTCTTGTTCCAAACAATGTTTAGTGTCATTGATAGTTTAGAGAAAACTTTAGATACTAGATGCTAGGAGGTATTAAGATATATTTTGTGTTCATATGTTTCCCCCAAAAAAGATAGCCATGTTTTTTTTTTTCTTTTGGGAACTTCAGAAAGGAGAATTCCCTGGCTCACAGTTCCATATGAAAGCTTATTATTCAATGCATTCTCTTTAAGCCCTGTGCCTTCTTCATTTACAATATTTCCTTCTTCAGAAGTGTTCAACTTGCTGGGTGACAGTGGTGCACGCCTTTAATCCCAGCACTCTGAAGGCAGAGCCAGGTGGATCTCTGTGAGATCTAGGCCAGCCTGGTCTACTGAGGGAGATCCAGGACAGGCACCAAAACTACACTGAGAAACCCTGTCTCGAAAAACAAAGCCAAAACAAACAGAAAGAAAGAAAGAAAGAAAGAGAGAGAGAGAGAGAGAGAGAGAGAGAGAGAGAGAGAGAAAGAAAGAGAAAGAAAGAAAGAAAGAAAGAAAGAAAGAAAGAAAGAGAAAGAAAGAAAAAAGAAAGAAAGAAAGGAAGGAAGGAAAAGAGGTTAGGAAGATTGCTCAGTAAGTAAAATGTTTGTGGGGTAATCATTAGGACCTGAGTTTAGATGCCCAGAATCCATGTAAAAGTGAATAGTACTCAGGCCAACGTATAAACCTCATTCAGGGGCAGAAAAGGAGATGGGCAGATCCCTGAACTGAACCTCACTAACCAGCCAACCTCATCAGTAAGTGAGCTCTGGGTTCAGTGAGAGACTTTGACTCAAAAGCAAAGATGAAAAGTGATAGTGGACGATTTCAGATGTCAGCTTCTGATCTCCAAACTCAAGTACTCACACATGAGCACACACATGTGCACACACATGTACACACACACACACACACACACACACACACACACACACACACACACTCTTATACATAACACCCTAATCCTCCCCCATACAAACCCAGAAATGTTTAAAGCTCTTGCTAGCATGTGTGTAGAATATCAAGGTTCTCATAAGTGCAATAGTTGTCTCAATTCTCATTTTCTCTCTTTCTGAGAGAGGAGAAAGAGAGAGAGAGAGAGAGACAGAGAGAGAGAGAGAAAACTACAAATATCTGAAATAACTTAACTCAAAGCAAAGTATGCAATGTTTCAAGTATTTACAAATTTGTAGTTTATTTTTATCTTTAGGTATAAATGCCCAGGTTTTCTTCCAACGTAGGGAGCTGAAATGAGCTCTCTGTACTTGTGCCCACAAAAGTAGCCTTGACATTTCTTTACATGTGTGACATAATTCTTTGATGATAAGATTTAACTGAGCTTAAAAAGATGGAAATAGTGTATAAAAGAATATAGACAAATTGTACATGTATTTGAAAAAAATTCATAACAAACTTTTCTGTAAGAAGCCAGGTAATAAACGTATGTATATATTTAATTCTGTGGTATGTAGTTTGTTATGATTACTTACTTTAGCATGAGTAGCATGAAGAAAAGCCACACACAACTCATAAAGTAATGATGTAGTTATGTTCACTACAGCTTTGCTTACAAAATCACCATAAGTTAGATGTGATGTGTGGCCTAGAGTAGATGACTTGTCTTCATACAGATGTTTTGATATTTTCTATAAAGCTTCACTGGTATAATATTCCATTTTCCCTTATTCCATATATATGCTTTAACATAAGAAGAAATTAAAACCTCTGGCTCATTGTTTAGGTCACATGAAAAGAAGTAACCATGTGTCTTTAAGGTGAATGTGACCTCCACACTCTTCTTTTCTAGAATAAAGTGGTTCTCCATGAATGATCTTTTGAAACAGAGTTTTGGATATCTTCTTTCCTTTAAACAAATATTTTTTTCTTCAGATTTATTCTTTCTGGTTTTCTTGTCTCAATGGCTTTGCTCACGTTCTAATGTATTATAAAGCTGACAAATCATTATCCAAATTTTAAGGGAATTTTTATCACGGAAGATACAAAAGGTAGCACAGAGGATTATTTATAAATTCACAGGACCCATGGACATATATTTAACCCCCATATTTCATTTAGAATGAAAAATTTTATTTTTCTCATCTATGACTCTTGTACCATTTGAGTAATTAGAAAAATAAGTATATGTGAGTGTCAATAAAAAGCATGATGATCCTATTAGCTCCATGCTGTGGGTATGTGAAAAGGAAATTGAATCAGTAGATTGAAGTCTTATCTAGATTTTCATGTACATTAAATTGTTATTCACAATTGCTAAAATGTGAAGGTTGCCTAAATACCCATTTATAGATGAAGGAGGAGCGCAAGTGCATACACACACACACACACACACACACACACACACACACACACACACACTCTCTCTCTCTCTCTCTCTCTCTCTCTCTCTCTCTCTCTCTCTCTCAAAATGGAATACCTATCATTCAGTCATTGGAAAGAAGGAAATCCTGTAATTTGCCACAACTTGGGAAAATCTGAAGAGCATATGTGAGATCAAATAAGATAGGCACAAAAAATCAAATGCTGTATGATATTACTGTTAAGAGGAATACATTGTTAAGCAGTTTATTTAATAGAATTTGAGAATGTAATGGTGGTTAGGGGTTGGAACAGAAATAAAAGAATGCTGGTCAAAAGACATAGTTTTAGTAAAATAGGAGTAAGTTCAAGAGTGGTATTATGTACAACCTGTAAATATAGCTAATGATATTGAATTCTTGAAAAATGCTATGTAGATTATAAATTGTCTCATCAGGAGAATAACTATATAAGTTATTATATTAATATGATACTAATTATCTAGTGCAATTTAGCCATTCCACCTTGTAAATGTATATATATTCATATATATGGCATGATGCTTGGAGATACACAACATACATACACATATATATGTATATATAATATTATGTTAAGGAAATATATTCACTTTTATTTGTCAATTAATAACAAATAAGCTTAAACTAAACATAAGTAAAATAAATAAAATGAATGTAACCATAACAAGCATGATTTCCTTATTAAGTGAAGAAAAAAGTAAAATAATAAAACATTTCAAAAAGTAACCTAAAACAACATATTATTAGAACTGAGACTTGAAAAGCTAAAAGGAAGCAAAAATAAAGAAGCTGACTTACTGCCTTAAAATTTAATTTTACTTTATGTATAAAATTATTTTATCAATGATATATAATGAGAGAATAAAATGGTTCCATCATACTATAAATATTAACTGCCAAATACAAAATGGATGCTTGCAAAGTTTTTTTCTGTTATTGAATGAAGTTTATTTTTATGTCTCTAAAAATCTCACCTGAAATCCTTATCATGACAGAATTCAATATACTTATTTGAAATAAATTGGCAAATTTGACTTATCCTGTAAGAAGTGAAGTGGTTTCTACATTCTTGAAAGATGATATTAAAATATAGCATTTCTTAATTACTTGGAAAATTTGCATCCAAGAAATTTTGTAAAATGGATGTAACCTAACTTCTCCAGGATCCTATTGACTGCTGTTCAACACTGGCCATTGAAGCTGGGGACAGTCCTGATGTGGGGTTCTCACACATTCCTTTGTGCACCCACTGTGTTGTACCTGGTAACATCCTAAACCACTGAGTCTGATGGGCTTGGAGAGCAATGAGTGATTTTGCAACCCTTGGTACTTTCTGACCAAATGAGACCATTTTTGCTGACTTTGAATCAAAAGGCTCAAAAGCCAGAGTGGAACTGGATGCTATTTTAGGATGATCTAATTGTCTCTAGTTCTTTTTCTTATGTTTGCAAATGTGTGCTTTATACCAGGACTAAGCCTGATGAACAGGATCATCCTTAAAAATGTACTTTAAAAAATTTGCTATGTGGAAATCATCTTATTTTTAAAAAAATACCAATGACTTCATCAAAAGTTGTCTTTCATGCCCCCTCCCACCCAGTTTCTTCAGTTGCAATATTGTAACGAGGACCATTTTTAAATGAGGCCCAGGTTCAGCTGACATATGATCATCACCAGCTGGATCAAGAGGCGGTCTGGTTAAATATAAGTGATTTGACCAGAACAGCAGAACAAAGCTGAAAATCTTCTGACACCTGATCCCTTCAGCAGCTGTGGAAATCTATTGAAAGGGCTCTCCTTCTAATGCATTTGTCAGAATGCTAATTGGAAAAATGACTTCATGTTATGAGTCATACGGTCGCCTCTTTGGACCTCATTAGACTTAAATGAGCACACTCAAGTCCAGCGCCATCAGTCAGGCTCAACTATATGTTGGGAAGGAAGATCTGTGTTTAGGCTCCTGGCCAACTCTGACCATCCTCAACTAGAGAAATTGAGGGCAATATAATTGAAATGACAGTGTAGGATCTACATCTGAGGCATGCACACTTTCATAAGCAATCAAAATTATGCAAATGTTTGGAACTGTGAATTAACCAAGTTAAGAGAAAGAACTCTAGAGTCAGACTGTGTGAAACACTAAATGTCCTGGGGCAGTTGGAAATAGAACAATGGAGCCTCATGAGCTCACAGTTCTGAAGAGCCAATAGCCACATGCATAAGGAGCTTTAACAAAAGGAAAGCTGAAGAGTGTCTCATAATAACATGCTACTAAGTTCGTAGAAGAAAGTGTGGAAAATCTTGTGTCAGTCCTATCAGCTGAGAGCAAGAGGAAGTGTCAATGATGAAGCTTTTTAGGGTCAGTACAACGATTTGACCTAGTACTAGAAGGATGGAGATAGACTCCAAGAGCACAGGTGGGCCTAGGTAGCTAAGAAGAAACAAATGAGAAGGCAGGCACAGATGCAGACACTGCCAGAGGGATAAGGGAATGGCATTAGGAGGAACAGAGCACAGGCAGCTGCAGCTACCACAGACAACATGTGTGTGGTGCTTAGAACCAGAATAACAAAACGGTGTGTCAATGTTTGCCTAGAAAAACACCAGGAGGGACAATGCACAAAATCAAGTGTTTTGTTAGATTCGTTGCTATATAGATGAAAAGTTGACTCTTTAAATTTTCACTCACTCTAATTTATTTTTTCAGTTTCTAATGCACTGTGTCCTCCCATCTCTCCCTCTGTTATTTGTGTGTGATTTAGGAGCTGGCTAGCTTAAAACACGTCTATCCTATTAATTGGATCTCAAGAAGAGCTAGAGAAATTTTACAAATGAAGTGACATCTGCTTGTTTCTGTGTCTTTTGTGGTATTCTGTGCATCTCCTGTGTGTCTGGGTGTCATGGCTGACTTAGTATGGCAGTGCTTCCTTTACTCACACTGAAATAGTTTCCTGCTATGCCTGAGTTGAATCTAATCTACTATTTCTCTGAGGTTTGAATTATCAGCTTCATAGTATCTGATGTCCACAGAAATGGTGAATCCTTAGTCAACCCCAGAGTTGACATGGAAGCTAAGCAAGCCCAATGCTATCTGGATAACACATCTTCCCCAACTTTTCAGGGCCTTTTCATTGTAAACCTTAATAATCCCTTTGGTGGTTTGAAAGAAATTGGCCCCCAAAAGCAGTGGCACTATTATGAGAAATGGCTTTGTTGGAGTGGGTGTGGCTATGTTGGAAGAAATATGTTACTTTGGAGGCAGGCTTTGAGATATCATATATGCTCAAGCCACACCCACTGCCTCAGTTCATTTCCTGTTGACCTTAACTTAAGATATAGGACTCTCAGCCTCTTCTCCAGCATCGTGTCAGCCTGCATGCCAACATGTCACACCATGATGATAATGGATTAAACCTCTGAAAATGTAAGCGACCCCAATTAAATGTTTTTCCTTAATAAGAATTGCTGTGGTCATGGTGACTCTTCACAGCAATAGAAACCCTAACTAACAGAGAAGTTGGTACCAGGAATAGGGTATTGCTGTGACAGGCCTGACCATGCTTTTGTTAGAAGGAATATGTACTTTGAGACTGAATTAGGAAAGCAGTTGAGTGTTTTAAGCACTGCTTAATGGGCCATCCTAGTAGGAGCATGGAAGACAGTGGTGCTAAGAGTAATGTGAACTGTTGGGGGCTGCCTCAAGAGGTTTCAGAGGAGAAGAATTTTAGTATGTGGCCTAGAGATCAGTCCTGTGATATTTTGATGAAGAATGAGGCTGCTTTTTTGCCTTTGTCCAAAAAGTCTACCTGAGACTAAAGTGAAAAAGTTTTGGATTCATTCTCTTGGTGGAGGAAACCCCAAAACAGCCTAGTATAGACTCTGTTGTGTAATTATTAGTGGTATCTCTAATGAAGATTTATGAAGAGGAGCAAGCTGAGCAAGAAAAAACATTAAAATTGAGAAGAAAAGAGGCACCAGGAAGTAGAATGGAGCTAAATGCTGTGTTCAAGGGGACAAACCGATTAAGAAATGAAATAAAAGGAGCTCAGGGCAAGAACCCACCCAGCTAGGATTCCAACTTGTGAAGAGGAATTAAAGAAAAACTTGGAGCTAGGGGTGGTAGTGCTTGCCTTTAATCCCAGCACTCGGAAGCAGAGGCCAGCAGAATTCTGAGTTTGAGGCCAGCCTGGTTTACAGAGCAGATTTCAGGATATTCAAGCTTAGGAAGCAAAGAAGAGAAAGCCAGTAAAGATGCATTGTCATGAGGGGCCATGGTCACAGTGTCTCTTCACAGCAATTCAAACCCAAAGACAGTTGACTTAGCTTTCTTGGGTTCTTTCAGCACCAGGAAGTTCTTGCAGCGTCTCACTGCAGCTGCTATAGCTGTGCTGCTCTAGAACCCTCTCTATCTTTTAAACATTGCTATTTAACAGTTATCTACATTGACTTCTCTTCAAATCACTGGTGTGGTCTCCTTGCACTAGGTGGATGTCGCAAATACAGAAACCGTTGTGAAGTGAGTCTCAAGAAAGCTGCTGTAATGCAAGACATTGGGAATAAGTCGTAGCTTTCTTCTTTTTTGCAGGACTGAGGATTGAACCCTGGGCCTTGTATATACTTGGCCAGTGCTCTACCATTGAGCTACTCTCTCATCTGGGGACAGAGTTTTTTTCACTGTGGTTAGGCCTTTTGAAAGTAGGTCAGTCTTGTCCAGTGGAGAATACTACTGTAATCTGTGACGTGGCTGAGAAAATTGTCATGACTTTGAGAGGATCTGGTGGCTGTTTGAGTTGAGAGTTAGTCAGTATTAGTGAAAGAAAGTACCACAACATGCAATCACTTCTCCCTCTAGCTGACTGGGCTTTATGTAGAGAGTCATGTTTTGAGAAACCAGATACAGAACGTGATATCTATCGAGGTGTGGTTAAAGCATGTCTTGGGACATCCCATATTCACTGGGCAAGAAATGCATCCCACTGTTTGTGGGTATACTGGAAAGCCATAATGCAAGAGGAAATGTGTAAGTATTTATAATAATTTCTCTGACTATATATCAATAAAGCCCCATGACCTCATGTTAGGAGTTGATTGACACTTGTATACTCATTTTTTTTTAATATGTAATGTTTTGCTTCATCTCCCCATTACATGGGTTTAAATGTAGAGTGCTTCAGTCAAATAATATACCATTTAGAACATTTGAATTTCTCTACCTCAGCTATAACTTTTTCAGAAATCCAAAGTTATATTTGGTGGGTTGCTTAGCTGTAGCTTGCATATATTTAAGAGTATGTCAGAACAGTCCCACATTATTCAACCTGACTAGACTACTACTGTTAAGTACCAACCCTGACTTCATCTGAGCACTTAGAATTATAATGCACACATCTATGCTGTGTGTCGCATCATTGTTTATGATGGCTGTCTCTGTGTGCTTAGCATTTCTACCATCATTTGCTCTTAAAACCTCCAGTAACTGATTTCTACCCTTGTCTTCCTTTAATCTTCTGTACCGGATTTTCAATTCTTACACTGTCACATGACAACTCTTCTTAGTCTAATGGTGGCAAGTGGAAGAGGCAAACTTCATCTTTCCTCTTATAGCCCAACTTTCTGTTGTTATGATGAGTGGGTCCTTCTATCTTTGGTCACTTGTGTGCTAAATTAAATTTCCTCTTGCTTGCTCAAGGATGCTCCCTATGCATTCTCTCACGTCTTCCTGTCCTGCTCAATCATTTCCATCCACAGACAAATATGCTTCAATGTGTCTCTTCTGTAAAATACAAAAGTAAAAGAAGTTTCTAAATCCATTTGTTCAGATTCTCTCTGGCTCCTGCTTGTTCATCTGCTCCTTAAAAGACGTTTACATCCTGACTCTAGCCACTGAGTTTCCTTCAGTTTCTCTGAAGGTCAGTTAATTAGGCTTCCTATTCCATGAGGTTATGAAATCCTCCAAGTGAAATTGTAGTCAATTGTGTTTCTTCTTTCCCTTCATTTTGCCTATGCAGTTCCCTAGCCACTACTTCCTGAAGTGTGGATACTTTCTTCACTTGGTGTTATTGCAGGTTTGCTTGATGGTTAGGAAGCCCCATCCTCCCTTCTCTTCCTGATTCACAGACTGATTCTACCTCTGTCTTCCTACTGATGTGGCTAACAAAAGTGCTGCCTGTTACTATGCTGTGTTCTATGGTTCTTTTCTTCACTAGCTTTTTACATTCTCTGAACTGAAGCCCCAAAGCTATAAATATTATCTAATGTCATTGTCACTAACTCAAAGGAATAGACCTTTAGCTCTGAGTGCTTCCTAGGGCTGAGGATTCATGAAGCAAATAGCTATGGGACACAGTTTACTCCAACCTACACCTTTCCCAGCCAGCAAACAAAATCATGATTCTCTAATGACTCAGGCCAAACTTAAAACTTACTCTAAACTTTTATTTCCTTCCAATTCCATAGTCCATTACCAAGCTTTGGAAAATCTACTTTTAAAATTATTTTTTCCATATCTCTCATCCCTCCATTGGTACTAGTTGCATTCATGTCCTTATAGTCTAGACTTCACACAATACTTAGAGAAAAAATTCATTTCTGCCTTTTGAAGTCCCTACAGTCCCTCATTCTCTATTGCTAAGACCCAATTCCCTAGCTCTGCAGCAGAGCACACACTTCAGACCCCACTCCTCCTTGTCCATGCTGCCTGTGGTTCCTATAGTCTCCCCTGGCCTCCCCTCCCTATCCTGTCTCTGTGCCCCAGCCCCCAACTGGGTTGGACACCCCCAATCTACCACAAGCCATACCAGACAGAGGACCAGGCAGGCAACCCAAAAACCTTCTCTACCCTCTACTTTTTGTTCCTCAGACCCAAAATTAAGGGTCACTGTAGCACTGCAATGGACTGTCTCCCCATGCATTCACTTTCACTAAGCCTACAACACCAGCCAGCATTCCCCATGAACACACCAGCTGAGCAGGCTAGTGAAACAAGCAGCACATAACCAACACACTCACTGAAATCCAGAGAAGAAACAGAAACCCAGGAATGAAATACCCACCAAACAAAGATAAACCCAGAAACCAACAACTAGACCTATAATCACCCCAAACCCAGTTGCCTGGATACCAGCACAGCAACATAATCAATAACAGGCAAGGCAATAAGTAAGGCTCCACTAGAGCCCAGCTATCTTATCATGACAGACTCCAAATATTCCCAAATAACTAAAGCATAAGAAAAAGATCTTAAAACCAACAATATGAGGGTGATAGAGGTCCTTTAAGAGGAAATGACTAACCCCTCAAAGAAATCCAGGAAAACACAAACAGCAGATGGAAATGAATAAATTCTTTAAAGAAAGAAGGGAAACACACACAAAAACAAACAAAGTGGAGGGAATGAATAAATTGTTTATTCCAAGAAAAAAACACACAGTTGAAGAAAACAAATAAAACTGTTCAAGATCTGAAAATGGAAACAGAAGCAATAAAGAAATCACCAACTGGGGGAATTCTGGATGGGAAACATTTAGGCTGCACTACAGAGATATAGTTATAAAAACTGCATGACTTTGGCATGAAAACAGACAGGTTGATCAATGGAACAGAACTAAAGTCTCAGACATAAATCATACACCTATGGACTACTGATTTTTGATAAAGAAATAAGAAACACAGGATGAAAAATAGCATCTTCAACAAATGGAACTGGTTTACCTTGATGTCTGCATATAGAAGAATGCAAATAAATCTGTATCTATCACCCCACTGAAAACTCAAGTCCAAGTGGATCACAGACCTCAACATAAAACCAGACACACTGCATTTGATAAAAGAGAAAGTGTGGAACAGCCTTGAATGCAAGGGCACAAGAGACAACTTCCTGAACTGAGCACCAATAGCACAGACACTAAGATCAACAGGTAAAGAACTGGATCTCCATGAAACTGAAAACTTTCTCTAAGGCAAAGCACAATGGCAATAGGAAAAACCAGCAGCCTACATAATGGGAAGAGATTTTCACCAACTCCACATCTGACAGAGGGCTAATTATATAACGATCTCAAGAAACTACGTATCAACAAACCAAATAATGCAATTTAAAAATGGGGTTTAGATCTTGACAGAATTCTCAACAGATGAATCTCAAATAGCCAAGAAACACTTGAAGAAATATTCAGTATCTTTTGCCATGTGGGAAATGCAAATTGGAAGAGCACTGAGATTTCATCTTACACCTGTCAGAACAGCTAAGATCAAACCCAGAAGTGATAGCTTGTTTGGAGGTTCTAGCAGGGGAGCGCAGCTACTCGTATACCCTTGACCAAAGACCGGTCCTCCTCTATTCAGGGAAGTTCGTCCTTTTCAACTGAGTGTGCAGCTTCGGGAGGGATGCACATGGAGCGATGAGGGAGGAAGGGGAGAGATGGCTCACAGGTTAAGAGCATTGATTGCTCTTCCAAAGGTCCTGAGTTCAATTCCCAGCAACCACATGGTGGCTCACAACCATCTGTAATGAGATCTGGTTCCCTCATCTGGCCTGCAGTCATACATACTGTATACATAATAAATAAATAAATCTTTAAAACAAAACAAAACAAAACAAAAACCAGAAGTGAGAGCTTGTGCTGGCAATGGTGTGGAGCACAGGGAACACTCCTCCATTGCTGGTGAGAGTGCAAACCTGTACATCACTAAGGAAATAAATATGTTCATTGCAGTTTTATTCATAATACCTCAAAACTGGAACCAACCTACATGTTCCTCAAGTGCAGAAAGAGTCAGCTGGAGTTGAGAAGCACTGGAGGGGGCATGTGTGGAAACCTGGTTTGGTGGAAACTTCCTAGAATCTATGAGGGTGACTCTGCTGAGCAGTTCTCTTAATGAAGGATACTGAGTCTTAACTGGTCATCTTTTGGAGCATGGCAAAGCTTCTAATGGCCACCTGGGGTTGCATTTAGTTGAGATGTTGGCCAAAATGGTCCATTGGAGATCCCTAAACAACCAAAGCTGATGCTAGAAAAGAAGGTTGCTCTCTGAAAACTGACAGTGGGACCCGATTGCCAAGAGCAACATCCACACAGCACATTGAATTTGGGGAGCTCAAACTGGTGGCTGCATGGAGCTTTCACCACTGTGTTCTAGTCTCCTTGGTGTGGGAAGGTACTCTCAAGGCTACAGAAAGACAAACCTGAACACTAACCCAGCCCCAAAACCTTTGATTTACATCCTGTCCTGCTTACAAGATGTGCTGAGGCAATGGTAGTGCAGAACTTGTGGGTGTGGTCAACCAATGTCTGGTTTAACTTGAGGCTCATTTGATGAGAGGGCACCCATGCAGCACAGTACCTGTATGGCCATGAACTAGAGAAAGGACAGCCCAGACACCTAGGGTAGAACCAAACATGACTGTCAAAATAATTCAATGAATTGATTCCTAACAATATTCCGCTACATTTATAGATATGGGGCTTGTCCAGACATTATCAGAGAGGCTTCCTTGGACAGCAAATAGGAGCAGGTGCAGAGACCCACAGCCAGGCATTATGTGGCGATATTGTCTAAACTAAAGGTCTCCATAGGGCCCCTTGCCTTGGAGTTTGGCAAACTTCCCCCTTGGAAGAGGGGGAGTACAGACTGTAGGAGTCAGAGGAGATGGACCATGGCCCTCTGATCAGCTAAGCAGGGCTCACATGGGCTCACAGACACTGGTGTGGCAAGCACAGGGCCTGCATGGTTCTGCACCAGGTCCTCTGCATACAAATTATGGCTGCCAGTGTGATTTTTTTTTGTGGAACTTTAAAGTGGGAGCAAGTGTACATCCTACCATTTGCCTACCTTTGAGACACTTTTCCTCCTCTTGGGCTGTCTTATCCAATCTCAATATGAGGGCTTTTGAGTTGCCTTATTCTATCTTGTCTTGTCCTATTTGACTGTAGTCTCTTGGAGGCCAGATCTTTTCTGAAGAGGAAATGGAAGGAGAATAGGTCTGGGAAGAGGCAGAGTATAGGTAGAGGAAAATGTGGTTGGGATGTATTATATGATAGAAGAATCTGTCTTCAATTTCAAAAGAACAAAAAATGCATGAACTAGGAATATTTATACAAGTGTATATTGCATTCATTAATGTATCCATTAATTATCATCTGTATGGTCCTTATGAGCAGGTACTTGCCAAGCTTCCCAGCCTCACAACACACTTTCTTACATAATTTCTAGATTTATTTCATTGATAGATATCTATAAGATAAAGTTAACATAATATATGATCCTTCAATAATACATTTTTTATCAGAAGGCTCACACTATATAATGAGTATACTTCTATTTTATCAATTTTATAAGTTTAGAACTCTAAGCAATTGCGACAGACCTACATTAATGGGGGGGATTCTCTTGAGTGCACTTAGCTATTAAACAAAAATTTCAACTCTGTGCATTGAATTAAATGATAAACATGATAAATCAATTACCACAGAAGGGCTTTTAGTGGGTCACATGACTCCTCCATTTGAATGAGAAGAAACATCGATGACATTATAAAGCACTGATTAAGCCTGAGGTACAAGAAGGGGAAAGTGAAGAAGGTATGTAGATTGAAATGGGAGCCATATGTATCTCCTTTATATAAGATAAGGAAGCCAGTAACCTTTATCTTTCACAAACTCATTTCAACAGGGTTAATTCCATGTCATGCATATGGCTGCAGACACAAATTCACTAAGCACAACAGACTTAGTGTGTTGAATGCCTATAGGCAAGAATAAAGTATATAAAGAACCCAGTTCCAACTAATAGAACAGGCCAATTCATCCTCACAAAATCGAGTTGGCCAGAAAAGTATGCCATTTGATTAATTAATTGTTTTGCTTTGCTGTAGAGGGATTAGAAGTCACATGTGCTATCTGGGATAGGTAATATTGCCAACATTATTCACATGGAAAATTCACCATTTATAACATCTTCTATATTGAAACTTTCATACAAAGTACAATGTATTTTCAGTGTTTCCACTCATCTCTCCCCATTGTAACTCTCCTCCTGCCTTGAATCCATGATCATCTCTTCTATAATTATTGCTACACACAAACCCTACTGAGTCCAATTAGTCTTGCCCATACATACATATATGTATTTGGAGCTGATGATTGTAATTGGACAACCTATAAACTCTTATTCAAGAGCCCATTCCTTGAAAACTCTCTTTCTCCTTCACTCAGATCCTATCAGTTACCTGTAGCTGTTCATGTAGGGGTGGAGCCTTGTTGAAAATTTCCCTCATTCACATGGGAATGTCAGTTGGTTTGGACACTGTGTAGATTTTGTGCAGAGAATCATATTGTTGAGATGTCATGGGTTCATCTTCCTGGTGATGTCTAGAAGATACTATTTAGCAGTAAGTATCTTGGTCTTCTGGCACTAAGAATCTTTCCATCATTTCTTCTACAGTGTTGACTGAGTCTTAGGCATAGGAGTTGTGTTGTAGATATACAAATTGGGACTGGGCAAGTCACAGTCATTTATTCTCTTCATTTTGACCAGCTGTGGATCTATGTAGTGGTTTACATGTGCCATAAAAAGAAGCCTCTTTGATGAGAGGCAGCAGCTACATTTATCTGTAGGTATAAGGATAAATATTTCAAATACAGTTGTAAGCTATATTGACTTAGGAAAATGGAAATGGTAGGTTATCTTATAGAGTCTATGATTTCTCCAGCCTCAGGTTTTGGAGTAGGTTAAGACCATGAGTAACTTTTCTCCTAATGAGAGGCCCTAAGTCCAATGAGAAAGCTGCTTTTACTTCTAAGATACAAATGGCACAATGGTAGCACAATGGACATTTTGTCAGGCTGGTCGTTGCAGAGCTTCGCAGTCTTTGCACCTGGTATGTCTATTACTTGCTTTTCTCCCTTGTCATCTTGCACAGCACCTGTGCAAACTCCAAGAGCCAGTCTTCACAGAACAAACTTTAAGGTCAATTCCAGTTTATTTCCTCCAAGTCTTGTGTCTAAAGTACATGGTGTCTTCAGAAATAAGGTTTAATTTTCAGCTTCTTGGGAGGCAACCAATTGCAACAGCAATAGCTTACATTATTTTGTGAAGAGTTTCTTGGACACCCTAACCAACAACTCAGAGAGATTGTCCTTTGCCTGGCACTAGGTATTTCCTTAGAATAGTCCATGTCTGTTGGGGGAAGCATTATCATCCCATGTGTGTTAACATCCTTTAAAGAATGTATGTATACACACACACACACACACACACACACACACACACACATACACACACTGTATTTTAACTTAGTTTGAAAAATAATATTTACCTCTGAAAGATAATATTGGCCTTATTCTTAAGGTTATTAATATCTCCTCCCACCTTTTCCCTTTGTATGATCCTCCATCCTTTCCCCAGTTCAGAACCTCACCATTTTCTTCTTTCCCTCATCACAGCATCAGTGTCTTACTGATGCTTTCACTATGGTTCCTTCTGTCTCCAGGGTCTCTTTCAACTTTCCTAATGTCTGCAGTTACTCCAGGTTATATACTCAAATCCAAAGATTAAGAGCTACGACCCCAAAGTAAGAAAGAACATATATTGTTTGTATCACTCGGTATATTTTCTAGTTTCATCCACTTACCTTAAGATTTCATGCTTTAATTTTTTTCTTACATTTGAATAAAATTCCATTGTATACATGCACCTCATTTTCATTACTGTTCATAGGTCGATGGACATCTAGGCTGCTTCCATTTCTTTACTATTACAAATAGTGCAGCAATGAGAATTACTGGCCATGTATCTCCATAATAAAATATCAAGTCCTTTGGGTATATGCCCAGGAGTGTCATAATCAGGTCACACCAGTTTCCATAGAGGCGGTACCAGTTTGCAATCCACATCAACAATGGGATCCTAAGGAGAATTTTTGTCAAAATTATTTCTAAGTTAAAGCTAAAAGTATGAAATACTTCCATATAATAAGTTTCCAGAAAGCATAAGTAGAGGTGGGGATGAAAGGAAAATATGAGTGGGTATGTGGCTCCTTTAAGGGGCTTTTGAGGTAAACATGTATGTTTAGCCCCACATGCTTGTGACTTCAGGGAAAGAGGAAGGAATAATTGCTTCTTTGTAAACTTTTACTTTGTGTGGTCATCACAGCTTTCTGATATCAGAAAAAGACAATTGAATTCATATTTTATTCTTTATCAAGTGGCATGGGACCTGACTTGGCTCAGTTATTTACTGAGTTAAAAGATTGTTTTTTCTCTTCAGAAGCAAATTCAAGGAAGGTGCTTCAGAGAAACAAACAATGCCACTTCACAAAAGAAATTGGACACAGGGGGATCTTAGGGAGATAAACCTCTGCAGGTGTGGAATCAGCAGCATTTGCAGTTGTGATGGATGCTGGAGTAGTAATGCTAAGTCCTAGGCCTTTAAAAACCTCGGTCTTTAGATGCTGCCAGTGTACACATGGTTGCTTTCAAGTGGCAATCCTGCTTGTATTTCATTAAGTGTCCTAGTACATTTATTATTGAGTCTGGTAAAATTCTTGAAGCTCATACTACTAAAGTAAGGCCTTTAAACAGACTCACTAAGTAAAGTTAAAAATGATCTGGTGATCCTATATTGGATCAAAATAATACTAACCCCATAACCTTAGGAACTTGGATAAAACACATTAAAAGCAACCTATGTGTGACTTAAAATTCTCCACTCTACAACTATTATTATAGCTTAATGATATTTTAACTAATATTTTCAAAGATATTAGAAATTCATTGAAGCATTTTGCCATTACTTAATATTTTCTTTTTTAGTTCTAATGGATGCACTATTATCTTCCATATATGTGTATGTATTTATGTATGTATATCTATATCTATATAGATATAGATATATAAACATATTCAATAAAAAACCTATAAGTACATTTCTTGTCACTTCACTCTTAATTATAACTACATTTCTTGTCACTTCACTCTTAATAATAACCCAAGAATGCTATGTTGAATATTTCTTGCATAAACACTCAAGATAAAGAACTTAGTCATCTATAGACAAAAGGTACAGGTAAATCTTACTTTCAAGATTATACATTGAAGTGAGTTTTGTAAAACATTAAGTTCATTTTTAGGAATAGAAATTCTGTTTTGATGTTAAATCCATAGTTGAATAATTCCAGCAACTGTTGAAAGTCATATTTCAAACCCTAACTCTTCACTGGGAGGTGTTCCGAATGTCAGCATTTGAAGTAGCTGGCTGGCACCACTTACAGGGCTTTGGGCATAGCACATTATAGATACGTCTCTCACAGGCATCATCCACCCCACAAGATCGATGAACAAAAGTGGTTTCACTGCCTTAAATATCAATAAAAGTTGACTTTGCTTTAGGCATTCTAAAGCTGTGAACTTTGATGCAATTTAAATTTTTTCGTTGTTCAATTAAAGCATTTGCCTATATTCCCACATGTGGTATTAACCACTACTGTGCATCTTTCCTAGTGTACATTTTCATGAGCATAGCATTCTGGTTGATTTATCTTGTCCTCTAGACAAGAATTAAATATTCATTCACTTAGTATTTCAGTTAACTTGCATTCTCAGAAAGGATATTCAAGGTTATTGCAGGGCCCACCTGTTTCTCAGAAATCTCCCACAAATTCTTTCCAGCACTATAAGAGTCATCACTTATAACATACCATTTTGCCTACAGTACGTTGATAAAATCTTGTAATTTGAGCACCTCTTTACAGTACATTTTCTGAAAACATTATAGTTTATTATAATTTAATATTATATTGTTATTAGTGTGTTATAATATAGCTGACTACAGTCCATTTGTTAGAAGGGATTCCCATGTTTTGTTACTTAAATTACTCAAATATTAATGGATTTCATGTTATTAAATATACAATTATCTTTAAATTGCCTTTCCATCTCTGTGTTCTCTCTCTCTCCATCTCTATATCTCTCTTCTTTCTGTCTCTCTGTCTCTGTCTGTGTGTGTGTGTGTGTGTGTGTGTGTGTGTGTGTGTGCACACGCGCATGCGCTCATGCTTGTAGGGGATGGTTCTTGTCTTCTACTGTATGGGTCCTTTAGACTGAACTCAGGTTTTTAGGCCTGGCTTGTGCTTGTGAGCACCTTTACTCACTAAGATATCTTTGACCCCCAATTACCTTTCCAAAGGATAGTAGTGATTTTGCATACATTGCAATGACATTTCTCCAAATCAAAAGGAAGAGTAACTATTGTCTTCTTAAAAATTTAAGAGTAAGTAAGCTTATTGTGACATTTTTCCACCTTAGAAGCAGAGTTAATTGAATAAGAATAATGAATGATACAAGTCAGGCAATGATAGCCTCAGGTTCAAAGTCTAGCTGTACCTTTGGAAAATGAGAGCCTTGAAATGTGGTCTTTGTTTAGGGGGATCCCTTTTTGAGAACCAAAGACAAATTTATTTTAACACTCAAACAATGAGTGATGTTGAGGGTTCATAACAAAGCTTGTCTAAAAATCTTTCACAAGAGAAGTAGTCTCTTAATTAATGATCTATTACTATTTCCAAGAGACCCAGCTTTGGGAGGAAGGACATTTTTTATGTTGTGAGATGTTTTCTATTCAGACTGTCCTTCATGTCAGTTTGATGTGGTGCCTTCTTTCTAAGTCAGGAGTTTCCACACAGTGGGAGACTTGTAATGCACTCTTCCAGTCCTTCTCAATCAAGACCAAGTTGCAAACCAAACCTGAGTTCTCATGAGATTATGCAAATGTGGCCCAGTGGTAATTGAAAACATACAGGATCAGCAGAGCTCATCATTTTGGAAGGAAAAAAATCTACATGATGTAATTGACCACTTGTACTTTGAAACACCTTTTTAACTTGGAGTAAAATAAACATTTGTGAAAAACTTTAAAAATAAAACCAATCTGTAGAAATGTCCATTTTCTGATGTTATACCATAATCCAGAAACTAGTAATATACCAAGAGCAGATCTGTATCAGGTCCTTGGCTCTGTATCCTTTGAAGTCCAAAAACATCTGACTAGGTACTTTAGCTGCATCACCACATGTTGGAATATGTTGGAAGAGCAACAAGACAAGAGAGGGTTCTACAGCCATTCCACTTTTGATATGACAAACCCACTCTCATTAAAACCATATCAATGCGTTTATGACTTAACTGACATTTATTAAGCCCAATCTCCCAATACTGGAAAATCACTTTCTAACAAATGAAAACCATTGTTGTTTGGAGAATGTTCTTCTCAACCCACAACAAACTAAGACCAATAGTTGGTCTTAGATTCATAGTTCTCCCAGCTGGCTGATGAGAGCATCAACTTGTGAAGAGCATAACAAGAGTTTGGAAGAGAGGAAATCACCACATTTGCAAGGATGAAGACATGGCACTGATTGTTCTGCATACTTTGAATCCTTGTGTTGGGAAACAGATAAGTATGTGTCTACTGTAAAAGCTGTCTTCCTCAAATGTGCAAGAAGGTGTTGGTTTGACATTGACAATAAAGCCATATCCACAGAAGCACAGGGAAAAATCCAAATACCCAGACTAACAAATGCATGATATGAATTACTTAGTTGTTCTAAAACTGGCATCTAGTGTTTAAGAAAAACAGTGTCTACTATGAGTTACCAACAGCTATCTTATCCATACAGAACATTAATTGAAAATGTTATACTTTGGTTAAATCTCATTAAATTCAAGATGGAAGTTTGTATGTTTGGATTGGAAGATGCAATTAACATTCTACTGACTTTTGATGTTTGGTATACTTTCTTTTAGACTTTAGGGGCCAAATTTTTCAAATTTCTGGGATACTACCTAAGTTAAGAATTCATAAGATCTAAATTTCATAGTGAATTAAAATAAGTTTCTGAGCTGGGTGGTGGTGGCACATGCCTTTAATCCCAGCACTCAGGTGGTAGAGTCAGGAAGATCTCTGAGAGTTCATGGCTAGCCTGGTCTACAAAGTAAGTTCCGGGACAGACATCAAAACTACACAGAGAAACCTGTCTCAGAAAAATGTTTCTGAAGTGTTTTTATTATAAAACAGGTTTTCAGAGATTCAGTCAGGGGCCTGGAGACATGGCTCAACAGATAAGAGCATACATTGTTCTTACTGAGGACCCCAGCTAGCTCAGTTCCTAGCACCCATACCAGGCTGCTCACAAACTTCCCATGACTCCAACTCTGGCATCTTTGGGCACCTATATATTTATGCCCATAACCACATACATATACATGCACTTAAAAATATAATAAGTCTTTAAAGTAAATAAATAAGCAAAGGCTCCATCGATAGTGGTGAAGGGCCAATCTGTCTGGAAGAGAAACCTGAATAACCTTGAATCAAACGGATTTCATTGGGGATTATTGGAAAACAGAAGTATGTGTGCACTCCAAAGTGTCATAAGAGGGGAAATCACTGTGTTGACTAGAAGTGACTGAAGGCATGGTAGCTTTGTCCAAGTGCAAACTGCAGCAGCCCTACTCCAGAAATGTGGTTTTCCTCATGAGAGGATGGAGACAACCAGCAGCGGCATGTTTCCAGGACACAGGTGCCAGCGGTCCAGGGAATCATGGGGTGTCATTGGTAGATGTCTGGCTTAGTCTGTGTAATATGGGTAAAGCAAACAAAATAACTATCATCAACATAATCTTCTTCACACACACACTACCCATGCTTCTGTGTGTGTGTGTGTGTGTGTGTGTGTGTGTATGTATGTACACATGTGTGTTTGTTCACTTCATATGTTGTACTTTTTTGTTTAATTTTAATGGCCCAGGTCCCAATTTGTGAGTTTGTATGCTTTAGTTGATTTAGTTGTCAACAGTTAATTAAAATAGTTTCAAAGCATCAAGAGATACTGGATTTCAAAACCTTGATACTACACTGCTCCCTGATTCTCTGAGTGAAACCAATACCAAGCCTTCTTTTCCATATTTACTGTCTACTTATAACCTACTATTTCTAAATATTTGAGTGGAGGATTAGAAAATAATAATGTAATGAGATTTCTTCCCTGATCTCATGAATTTCATTTTTAAATAAACACAGCCACACTTAAGCTACTGTAAGATTTGTAAGGGTAGCATGACATATATTGTAATTATCTTTTAAAAATAAATGTGGTGTTCATCATGAACTCTAGAGCAAGATCATAAGAGCACTACAGGGTTTTTTTCTGGCTTGGAAAGAGGGGTTCTCAAGTGTAGCTGATTGGCTCAGCTGAGAAGAGGAACTATGTGGTACCCAGAGAAGCAGCCCTCTCCACCAATGTCATTGGAATTTTGGAGTGTAGTCTGCTGGTTGTTTCTTGTGCTAGGAACAAACAGATATCTTATGTTAATAGCCATGTGAAATGCAAGGCTTGCTTTTCAGAAGTTCAGTGAAGTCTACAGTCAGTCCTACCTCTCTGTTTTCTCACTTTGTCTTGCCTTTATTTCTCCTTCCTTTGGGAGCCTTTAAGATGATATTGTTCTGCAATTATCAAAAACTCTTTATTCTCTCTAAACCTCTCTAGAATGAACACTTATGTGTATATTAAGTTACATTAAGTTACAACCAAACATGTGCCTTAGGCCTTGAAATGAAACATTAAGATGATGTCTTGTGATACTGACACTAGCTCATGGCCACCCTGGCTCCCATTTTACTATGAGAAAAAGAAAAAGGAAATAAAATATTGATTTTAGTTTACAAAATTTTAGTAATGGGTAGGATAGAGTTTTACTTGGACTTTAGGCTACACGTTGGTTAAAAGAACAGAAGCATAGTCAAGCTGGATCCAGGACCATTGAAGTGGGGAGCCTGTAAACTAATTGCACAGAATTGTAGATCTGGGCTTATAAGAGGACCAATTCTCACAAAGCAGAGGAAGAGAGGAGGAAGGGGAGTGTTCTGTAGATATCCATAAGTCATTAATGCAGCATTCTGCTGTTAAAGGAGTTTAGGAACTGTTTGCATGTCTTGTTTCTGCTCCCTCATGTTTTCTTACTTTTACATTTAATTATTTATTTGTTTGTTTTGAGATAATATCTCTTATAGGAGGATGACTTCGAACTTCTTACTCATTCACATCTTTTCTTCACATGTTTTCAATAGTATATATTAATTATTTGATGGGTTTCATTATGACAATTTCATATATGTACATACAAATACATTCTGTATTTCAATCAACCACACCCTTCTTGTCATCTTATCACTCCTGCTAATCCTTTTACTCCCAAGTCTGTGTGTGTGTGAGATGGGGCTGTGGTGGCAACCACTTTCTCTAGGTCTAGGGTAATTTGCAGGAACTTGGGCACCATACAGAGGGGTGGGACCTCATGATACCCTTTCCCTTAAAAATTTGAATTATTGTAAATTTCTCTTGGTAACATATTCACATTTTATATAGTTTTTTAAAATCATGTATCATGTTATTAGCATATCAAAAAACTTAGTAAAATTATAAAGTTAGAGTGTAAAATGCATATACTAGTTATGTTTTTTTGTTGTTGTTGCTGTGATAAATACCATGGCCAAAAGAAATTTAAGGAAAAAGAGTATTTGGCTTGGTTCCAGAGGGAGATTCTATAATGCTGGAGCAGAGGGGACTTGCAGCAAGGAGTTGAAGCTGGAAGCTGGGAGATCACATCTCAGCAGCACACAGGAAGCAGAGACAAACTGGAAGTGAAACAAGGATACAAATACTCAAGGCTTCCTCCAGCAAGGCTCTACATCCTAAAGGTTCCATAACCTCCTAGACACTACTATTAACTGACCACCAAGTGTTTAACATCAGGAACCTGTGGGGATCATTTCTCCATCAAACTACTACCAAAGTCAACCACAATGGTAGTGATTCTGTGATTTATTGTAGTTGTTGTGTGTGTGTGTGTTTTTAAGAGCATTTGTTTTCAAAGTTCTTATAAATGGATCTTTGTGTGATTTTTGCAGGAGTGTATCTCATATGTGGAGAACATATGCCCACAGAGTTACAAAATCACACAAATGAATAAAAAGAGAAAAAATAGAAGAACATATTTGATAAATTTCTCTAAGAAATCTGTTACAGTATAACATAAACCAAGGTACCTTACAATCCACTTCACTTATAAGTCTGTCTTTACTCTATCAACCACTGGTTTATCCATTGGAAATCTTTGTTATTTCATTTGTGTTGCTTATGTATTATCAGGTTATAACTTCGGAATATTTTCCTTGGACTTTTTTTAATTGACAAGATTACATCTCAGTTTGTTAAAGAGAACCAGCTGTTTTCTTGAAAGATAATTTTCTGAAGCTGTTGTGTGCCATAATCACACTGCAATTACACAGCAATATCCATAAAAGCAGATGAGGACTCATGTGTCCTTTTACCTCATTAGAAGTTGCAAAAATGATAGAGAGCATCAATTGCAGCTTGACTATGGCCCTCTATCGGCAAATTCAAGTCCTGGCATAATTCAAAATGCAACAATGAAAACAGAGGGGTGTGTGTGTGTGTGTGTGTGTGTGTGTGTGTGTGTGTGTGTGCTGTTAAACAATGATAATATTTGGGGCCACAGGGTAATACTATCAGGCCTTTAAACGCTCATTTTTTTTATGATTAGGTTTCAAAGCACACTTCAGCATTCAACTGTTTAAAAATCATTTAAGCTAATGTGGTGTGATTTGGGTTTTTCTTTCTGCACCAAACTACAGAGCACTAATCTTTCCTCCTTCACTCAAAACCCACTTGAGCCTTAGCCATTTTTCAGTAGAAAATCAGTTGGATCTTTTCCTTATTCCCAGCATGGATCCTCCTCTTTGAAGCAATTGTCTCAAAGAAATTTGTGGTTTTTAAGTCTCTTATCGAAATCAGCAATTCATCATACTTTTGTTATTATGATGATTTTTTAAAATGAATATTTATTCATATGACAAAAAGAATCCATTTCAAGTAAATTATCCAGAAGATGGATTTTCATTTTGGACAAGGAAGTACATTTTATATATTATGAATGAAGAGCTTCAAATATAACTAAAACTATCTTAAACATGGAAACATTTGATGTTAGTTCTATGGTGGGGAAGTGTTCACAGTAATAAAAATACTATCTCCCATGACCCTGCACACTGGCCAACAGCTTCAGAACATAATATTTTCACAATGTTTATTTTGGCAGAATTGGCAAGTTGCAATTGAATCCTGTAGCCAGTTAGGTGACCAGAGAAAAGAACTTCTCTAAGTCTTTTGAACCTTAGGGATCAGAAATGATCATAGGCTTGACAATTTTGGAAGGTTTGTGGCGATTCTTTTTGAATTTCCACTTTCCAGGGTAGCCTGCTACCTCACCATATAACAGCATTAATGGAGTTACTGGCTGTGCAGGGAATGCAGATAAGTTTAGCTACAAAGTTTCTGGATTGATGTCAGATGTGAGAGTCAAGAATGAAAATGAGCTCATTCCTGTGCCAACACTAACACAAATCTTGAAGCATATTTCCTCAGATGCTTGAAAACGGTGGCAGCCTAGGTAACCACTGGGAAGGTTTTCTGCTGGAGTCCTCATCCTTACTTAACAACTTTGGCTTAGCATGATCCCACCTCAGTTGCCTTTTTCTTTGTTTAATTAATAGCACGGCTGTCTTTTTGAGAGGAGAATTTGTCTCACAAAACAAACAAATTTCAGTCAGAGCCCACAGTGCTACTACAGAAGAGAAGAAGTGGTGTGCTTGCAAGGATGCCTTATTTCTCTTTCAATGCTTTTGCCAAATGTCTGTTTGCGACGACATGGCAATTCCAGAGGGGAACATAACGGCATAATTGACGGGCTCTTTTCCTTTCTAGCAATTTCAGTCACTGACTGTGAGCCAGTGTTGATTAGTCTTTAGCAGTTGACAAAACTATGCACATTACACATGCAGAAAGTAAGCTTCCTTGTTGTTATGACAAGCACCTACTCATACACAGAATTGGGTCCTTCATTATTTAGCCTGCTAGAGAGAAAAATAATCTCTTCCATCTAGTTTTCCACTATTTGGCTGGCTTATTTTCTTAAGGTCCATTATTTTTGTAAGTCATGGTTTAAATGTTTTTACTTACACCTGATCACTACCAAGGACATCCTTTGTATACTATGTACTTATTATTAACTTAATGAGTCTGGCATGTTATATAAATTACAATGGCTTGGAGGAAAACAGAGCTCCTTTCTTTACAGAGCTTCCTTACTACTGAGAAAGACAGGTTGGCATTCTTCCTGTCAAGTACTCCTGGTCCTTACAGGGGAAGTAGAGCAGAATACATACATACTTACATTCATATATACATACATACATAAATACATTTGCTTCTTTTAGGTATTTGAGGGATGCAGAACCCTGTGAATGATGTTACATGTGGCCCATTTTGGGGGCTTTGTAAACATTGATCTCCCACCATTGTGAAAGCTGATAAAGAAAATTCCTGAAGCCTTTTGATGGTGTATCTCCTGCTAGTGGGGCTGGAGTCTGAGACGGGATTCTGTGCTAGCAATTTGGAAGGATATCTGAGTAAGAGAAAGACAAGCCAAACCAGCACTCAAGGCAGCCTAGTAGAATTTGGGTTTGTTCCTCAGCATCTCCAATTCTGATCACCCAATAAAGGACAAGCATTCTTCTCTATTAAGTCACAAACTCACTTGGCTCAGCACTCAAAGAAGCTGAAGGTAATAGTACCTAGGTGGACCGAAATCAATAGTTCCTGAGGCATTCTAGTTGTCTGCAGCAAACCAGATTCATAGGGCTAGATATAAAAGATGCTGCAGTATGGTAACTAAACACAGATACTATGAGTGTAAGGGACACTAATTCATAATGCCCTTTCCAGTATCAAAAAGAGTGACCCTTGAAGCCATCCCAATACAGTCATACAGGCAAAGGCATCTGGAAGAGTATCCTGGGTTTATTTTAATTCATATGGAATAAAATCTTGTATAGGCATAGAGTCAAACAGAAAGGGTGAATGTGGAATTAGGTAAAACTGTCTAGCTAGACAGATATTGTGGGGTCTTCAGCATATAATATTTTTTAAAGCTCCAAAACTGGGAGAGATCATTCATAGTAATTAAGTAATGAGAAAAATGAAGATGTTTATGTCATTACAATGTTTACAAGTAGGAAGTCATGAATAAGTAGGTGAAGGGGCTCAGAATGGCAGCTCTGTGGTTAAGGTAAGAGTTAGAGAATAGTTTTCAGAAATAAAATAATATGCTTGAAAAAAATGAGACAGAAAAATCACTTCTATCAATGCCTAATACTAGATGGAGTAAAAAGAGTACAGTAGTGGCCATCAGGGCTGGACCACTGGAGCCACTGGTGGTTTTGGAGGTGCTGTTTTCTCTGTATGGTGAGTCTAGAATGAGATCCAGGAGGGGATTCAGGCTAGAGAGTGTGAATATCTCATGTGACCTCTTACTGTGAATGATTTTGTTGCAACACAGATCAAAGACAGAAATAAAAGCAAAGACTTTGTATGCCAGCTTAAGATTCAGTGTCATTGATGTAATAGAGTATATGGATTGAGGTTCTCTAGGTGAGCATAAACAGAATAAATATACAGTAAAAGGGTTATTAGATCAGGTTACATGATACAGCCTAGGTAAGCCAACAATGGCTGGCTTCTGGCTGGGGTCCCTGAGGGGCTAGTAGTTGCTCAGTCCATGTGGCTGGATGACTCAGCAATCCCAGCCTGGCACTAAAGGCCTGGTAGAGTTCTGAAAGGTCACTAGTGTTTGGTCTACTTTGGAAGGCCACGGAAACTGGGTCTTAATGCAGGAGAGAAATGAATGGCGGTAGTAGTGGTGCCAGCAGCAGCAAGATACCAACAGAGTAGATGAGACTGCCAGCAGCGAGTGAAGGAAAACAGGCAAGCACACAGCTCTTTTCTTTCCCTGATCACCTTTTATCTGGCCTGCCACATCAAGGGGCTGCTTGCATTTGTCTGGGTCTTCTCACTTCAGTTAAAGTAATCAAGAAAACTCCTCACAAGTGTTCTCAACAACTTGCCTGTTAGTTAATTCAAGATCCAGTTAAGTTCACAAGCAAGATTAAGCATCAAAATATACATAATGCTGATAAAGCTGTGCCAATAAAATGAAAAGCATCTATGGAGCAGAAGACATAAGACCATTTATAGCAGGATTATCTATTATAAAAGTACCCTTTCAGAGGACCCTAAGAGGGACATGCCTGGATTGCCCTAGGAAGGGTAAAGAGATAAGATCTCCTGGGTAAACTGGGTGCATGGGGTGGGGGGAGGGAGATGAGGGAACAGGTGGGTCAAGGTGGGAGAGGGATAGAAAGAGAAAACAAGGAAACAGCTATCTTCATAGAGGAAGCCATAATGGGGTTAGGGAGAAGCCTGGTTTTTCAGCAAAGCATTGCGATTGCTGTCTAACCATCCTTTAAGCTCTGCCATATACTTCATTTTTAAAAAATACACAATCATGGACCAAATGTCATTTCAAAGACTGTGTGCAATTTATCCTGATTGTCCAATATGCTAAAAAAAATCATTTACTGCTGTATAAGTATATTGGTGGCCACTCTTTTCCCATAGTTGTTTGAAAATATACTAATAAAATTACACCAATGTTCAACATGAAAATTTCTTTCTATAAATATATGTTGAGGTTATTAATATTTAAAAAGTAAGCATATTCTCATTAATACAAATAATATTGGTTAGAAATATACTTGTCCACATATAGACTACAAAATCAAGAATAATAAATTAATTTCCCTTTATGGATTGTGCTGGATAGTTTTTAAACAAGCCTGAGTCATTTTTGAAGAAGGAACATCAATTGAAAAAATTCCCTCCCAAGATTAGCCTGTGGGCAACCCTGTGGTGCATTTTCTGGGTTGATGATTGATGTGGGGACGTTCAACTTATTGTGGGTATTATCACTCCTGGTAGGTAATCCTGGATGATAAAAGAAAGCAGATTGAGTAAACTATGAAGAGCATGCCAGTAAACAGCACTCCTCCATGACCTCTGCATCAGCTCCTGCCTCCAAGTTCCTGCCCTATTTGAGCCCCTGTTCTGACTTCTTCCAGTGAGGGAGTGTGACCTAAGTATTGTAAGTTGAAATAAACACTTTACTCCAGAGATGCTTTGGTTCATGGTGATTTGTGACAGCAAAAGAAACCCTAACAACAAGTCTAATCTCATGATTTATAACAATGTTTAGGAAGTCATTTTGTTTGTCTTCCCTTTCTGTATTATTTTTGCAATAATGCTGGAAAATCATGTTGAATTTGATGCTCCCCAACAAATCTAACACATAAACCAAGGAACTTAGGAATACAAAAATAATTATAACATTAAATATGGAATTTCTAAGCATGTAAAACCAACAAAAGTATGTTGTGAAACATTACTTTACACTGTGTGAAGATGTGTCACTGTGATTGCTTTAATAAAATGCTAAATGGCCAATAGCTAGGCAGGAGGTATATTAGGGACTGCTATACAGAGAGAGCTCTGTAAAGAAGAAAGGCATAGTTGCCAGTCAGATGGAGAGGAAGTAAGTTGCGCAGTACAAAGTAAAAGTAACTGAGCCAAGTAAAAGAACACAGATTTTAAAATATAGGTTAGTATAAGTTATAAGAACTAGTTAGGAGGTCTTTATAAGAATAATAAGAAAGCAGAGAGAGAATAATTTTAAAAAAAGAGAGAGAACAAGAGGGAGAAAAGAAATGGGTTCACTCTGATATGTTAGTTTGAAGAAAGAAGTAAGACAATGAGCCAAAGAAAATAAACTGCCTCTAAATGATGGAAAGATAATAGATTCTACTCTGTAGTTTCCAGAAAATCCATTTTGAATGTCTGAACTCCAGAATTATTGGTTAGTAATTTTCTGCTGTCTTAAAACATTAATTTTGTGATAAATTGTGATAGCAGCAATGGCACCAAGGTTTAAAGTAAAAAAGAAGGGGGAGGAGGAACAAGACTAAGTTAAGGCTGAGCTTTCATAATTAATAAGTCTCCATGTCATGATTTGGGAGAGATCCAAAAATGCCTGTATACATGGTGCCCAATATCTGGGCACATATGTCCACATCAGGCCTGAAAAAGCTAAAAAAGAGTTCAAATCACAATGTCAAATGTGGCTTCCTCATGACCAAGGTCTCTTGTGTAAGCTTGGTGTACAGAGACTGCCTGTGGGCTGAAGCCAGCTGCCAGTGCCATGTGATAAGCTGAGCTGTATTAGCAAATTACATAGCAGTTTAAGATATGTCTCACAAAATCAGAGAATGCTGCAGGTACTCAGTAAAGACAGATCCAGATGGAAAAAACTCTAATTAGTTTACAGTGTGTTTAGAAGATGTGGGTAGGTATTCAAAAAAATGAAAATGGATTTAGACAGTTATAAATATATATAAATAGTTTATAAATAATAAGATAAAGTCTTTAAAGAGAAAATAAAATAATATATGAAGAATAAGCCACATGAAGATGGAAAATACACAGAGAGTCTGGGTCCTATATGACTCTTTGTTGACTTCGAATTTTTTGAATGCTGATGAACAACTGGCACCTGCTGAGAGACATTGGATTGTGGATGGAACTGCTGAATTAAACCAGCTTATATACTTTAGGAATGTCTTGGTTTCAGAATGGAAGTTGGGAAATGTGTTGCATTGGGGGAGAGGTTGTGCTTTTGTTTCAACAGTAGACAAAAATCTTCAGATTCCTTCAAAATTAATAAAGATCATATTTGATGTTGGGAGACCTCCTGATGATTTTGACTACAGACATGAGGGAGGAAGCCAGGAAAAACTACAGGACAGGTGATGTTTAATCTGATCTGTATGCATGGGAATAGCTCTGAGACTGGATGAGATATTAAAAACCTTGTTGGTTATGGAGTCCTCATGGCTTATTACATTACAATTTGGATATGCAGTCCAAACAGACATAAAGTTGACAAATGCATTTTACCTACTCAACTATAAAACAAATAAATCATTTTTAGTTGATTTGTGCACATTGCACATTCTATCCTTGTCTAAATACAAGTATTTATATTATCTTTAAAGTGTGTGTGTTTTCAGAGCAAGGAGACAAGAAACCAATGAAAATAGGTGGCCCAGGTGATCCAGCCTATCAGAGTGCCTCCACTGAAGTTTCCTCAAAGCTCTGCATCTAGAATAGCTTCAAGGCTGCTGATGGAGATGGGACAGTCTCACAGACTATTCTAGCCAGGACTAAAGAAAAGCTTTGTGCTTGCCCATTGCACAGGGATTAGACAACAAATATTATGGCTATCTCTCCCAGGATTTGATCATTATCTTAATTATCTCGGGATACCTTAAGAATGCCATCATCTCCAGACAACAAGAAACAGTCTAGAGAACCAAATACCACATTCCCAAGAGGTGGAATGGGTGTTTTTTGGTTGTTTGATGGGGTTATAGATGTTTGTCATTATTTAGGGTGGTTAGTTACAAATTGTTACTGGTCATAGTCAGGGAGAAAGCTAAACAAAGGGGATTAGATTCAGGGATCTCTGAAGGGACAAGGAAAAAGTGTAGAAATGGTGGGAAGAAAGGGTGAATTGTTGAGTCTACTTTTGAACAATCACTAGTCTCAAATACTTTATGATGGTATGGAGTTTTGTATATTGATAAAAATTTAAAGTTCTTTTTGTTATACTGTATATATGTTTCTACTCTTGTTTAAGGTATTGTACCTATGCAGTTCATTTAAATTGTAATATAAAGTTTTGGTCTTTAAAAGCTATTTAGGATAAGAAAGAAAGAAAGGTTAATAGTTAATCGTCTATAACAACAAACTTATATTCATGTTAGATATGTTTTCAAGGTTATACAGAGATATATTTAAGATTGATAGGTGATCTTCAAACACTTCAGAAACCCATAGAATATAGCATTTAAGGTGATTAGTAAAACAGGGTTTTTCATGATAGTGAGATATGTCTGCTCCTGGCAACAACAATCTACATCATAAAAGGATGATGGGCATTCAAGAACCTCTGTATAGAATTTGCTTTCTTTGTGTCAAAAGCTAGTCATTTGGGAAAGAAAGTGCCCTTTACTTGACTGCTGACAGTATCCTTCCAAGCTGGACAAGCAGGACACAAAATAAAGCAACTGCCAAACTTTGCCAAAACAGGGTAAGACAATCCTTTAAAAATTCCCGCTTCACAGAAATGTCTGTCAGATATTATGGGCCTGTAGGCTGAAGAAGGATGCCCAGCATTACAGAGGAACCTTGGGTAACAGTCCAGGCAGCCAGATGTCTCTGTCATTTCTGTAGTTTTGGAATTTACTTCCTCTGTACTTCTTGTCTACTCAAGGAATATTTTATCCTTCTTTGGTCTTTGATGGGGATTGAAAACTAGACAGTTACAGTTTTACAGTTTTCCTTGTTAACCAAATTCAGAAAAGAAGCTTACATAAGAGATGTAAAGCTTATAAGGTTGAGAAACATAAAAGCTTAATTTGCTTATCTAAAAAGATATTTTAAGGTCTAAAAAGATATTTTTAAGATGATAATACAAATAATGACTGCTGTGGATATCGCTCTGTGTAAATAAAGTTCTGATTGGCCAGTGGCCAGGCAGGAAGTATAGGCGGGACAAGAGAGAAGAGAATTCTGAGAAGTAGAAGGCTGGAGAGAGAGAGACCGCCAGCCACCGCCATGAAAAGCAACATGTAAAGACACCGGTAAGCCACAAGCCATGTGGCAAAGTATAAACTAACAGAAATGGGTTATATTTAAGATAGAAAAGGTAGATAACAAGCAGCCTGCCACGGCAACACAGTTTGTAAGCAATATAAGTTTTTGTGTGCTTTCTTGGTTGGGTCTGAGCAACTGTGGGACTGGCGGGTAAGAGAGATTTGTCCTGACTGGGCCAGGCAGGAAAACTCTAACTACAAATAACAAAAAACGGTTTGGCTTTAAAATTTGGACTAAGATAGGATAGATAATGGAATATTTTCTTCAAATTTGCCCAGTACTAATGGACTGGACATTGTGAATGTAAACCTTACATGATAATTGTTCTGACTGTATATAGTTTTACTGTGCTAGAGTAAAACCCCTTCTCTTTTATTTAGACAAAAAAGGGGAAATGCTGTGGAATATTCCTTTATCCATATGAAGATGTGTCACTGTGACTGGTTTAATAAAAAGCTAAATGGCCAGTAGCTAGGCAGGAGGTATAGCAGGGACTTCTCAACAGGGAAAGCTCTAGGAAGAAGAAAAGTGGAGTTGCCAGCTCGGTGGAGAGGAAGCAGCATGGGCAATACAGAGTAAAGGTAACTGAGATATGCACAATAATGTAGATTAAAATAAATGGGTTATTTTAAGTTATAAGAGCAGTGGGACAAGCCTAAGCTACAGGATGAGCTTTTATAATTAATAAAAAGTTTCTGTGTCATTTTTATGAGCTGGTGGCCTGAAGGAAAATTCATCTATAAAAGTGTATCTGAGCCTAGATTTGTATTCTGTTATCTGGTTGCCAGAGGTGGGTAACAGAAGATATGGATGCCTGAGGAAGCTTTTGCTTTGTTTCCTTAAAAGTGAGTCATTTTTGGTTGCATAACATACACTTGTGCTAACCTAACACTCATCACACATGACTGAAAATAGAGTAGCCATTATAAGGCAAAGGGAGGGCAAAAATCAATATCTGTCCTAAGTGTAAATCATCAAAAGCATCCACAGCCAAGACCAAGGAAAGGAGAAGCCAAAGCGCCTTCCCAATTTTAATCACCCCTTTTAAATCAGCAATGATTTGTGCTGCAACTCAGGAACTTGCTTTGCATACTTAGAGAACAAGCAAAAACACTGTATTTAGGTAAATACTAAAAACTATGCATTTATAAACTGCATAAAAGCTTTCAACTGAGAAAAATACTTTAGTTTAAAACAATCATACTTATCCATATTTTCCCTACATTTATTTAAATTGCCAAGAACACACAAAATATGAATTTTTCAAAGATCCCCTTCACTGGCTTTAGGAAGCAAATATAACACCACTGTGGACTATTCTATAATGCTGCCATTCCTCAAATGTGCAATTTGTATTTATAATTCCTGAGTAATTTCACTTCAATCCTTAGTATTCATATAACAAACTAGGTGTAGTAGTGGCAGCGTGTGAGCCTCTAGCATCAGTGCTGTGTGGGTTCAGCAGATCCCTGGGCTTGCTGGCAACCCATATAACTGAAATGGCAAGTTATTTCTCAAGAAATGAAGCAGAGAATGGTGGAGGTTGGCACTGAAAGCTCCCCTTTTGCTTCTGTGTGCATGCATGGGCTCAGGGCTCACCTCAACACACACATTGCGGTAGCAGCAGAGGAGAAAAAGGACAAGCAGGAGGAGTATAAAGAGGAAGAAAAGAGAGGAGTGGAAAGGAGAAAGAGCGCTGGCGTGGTGGCAGCGGCGGCGGCGGCGGCGGCGGCGGCGGCGGCGGAGGAGGAGGAGGAGGAGGAGGAAGAGGAGGAGGAGGAGGAAGAGGAAGGGGTAGGAGAAGCAGCAGCAGCAACTGCTGCTGCTGCTGCAGTATAATATGGAAGGCAAGTTGAGGACTGGGACAGCTCCATGGAGCAAACAGTGTCATTTGAAGTTGATACAGTTCAAGTTAAGACTTTCAGTAGAAATTACAGTGGAATTTTCATGATAACCTCCTCACAAAATAGCTCTATGACACACTTCTGTCTGAAAACGTTGTTTTACTCCTTAGTTTAGACAATCAGCAGCATAATTTATGATAGTAAGACTGTTGGGAAAGCATGTGATTCCCAACTGATCATGAGTTCTGTATGGAGTGATTCCTTGCAAAATACTCTAAAGTTCAAGGATGTGATCAAACTGTCATGATCAAGTAAACACTATTTTTTAAAGAGGTGTGAAAGGGTGTGATGGTATATACATGCTTACAATTCATGCACTCTGATGGCGTAGGCAGGAGTTCCTTAAATTCAGTGCCAGCTACAACTGCATTAAAAAAAAAAATCTGATGAATTTTATGTAGATAATCATCTATTGCAATATGAATTAACGTAATCCCTGGGCCCTAACCAAAAAGACCACCAAAGAAATCAATTAATGTTTTAGCCATCTGCTACTGGACTTCAGGGAATTAATGTGAAAAAATATCACACAGCACCAGCCAATAAGTCAAAGGCTTGGAAGGCTTGTAAATCTGCAGTGTGGTAACTGGAGGATCAAAGGAGGAGGAAGATGCTGTTTGGTAAGGATAAATAGAGAAGAGAAAAAGGACAACCTTGAGGTCAGTGTGTTTTTTTCCTCATGAAAACAGAAAGCATAAATTTCTCAGCCTCCGACATCACAGGAGACTATGACTAAAAGCATGGCTTTCAGAGGAATAGTGTGCCCTTGGAAACAGCCTTCATTTTTCTTCCCAGGGCCATGTGTAGAGAACAATGAAGTGCTGCCCACCCTTGGAGTGCTGCTTACTCCAAATACTTCACTCACTCCTAGGACTCTGCTTTGTTTCTTTGTTTGTTTATCCAGTGCGGGGGGCCTGGGAGCCTTACACTTGCAAAATAAGCTCCCTACAAGTCCTGATGGACTGTGTAGGTTTCAAGAAGTCAGCTGGAAGATACCTTTGTTCCAGAATAGTGCAGCACTTCCACAGATGTTGTGTCTTGAAGAGATGCCTGTTTCCCTCTTGCCTGGCTTTCTCTTCAAAGCAATCTTGTAGTACTCAATTTAATGCCAGGAAAAAAAAATTTCCTTTTATTACTTTTGCTTTGATGTCAAGTAGATAAAAACGTGAAAAACAAGTTGGAAAATAAAGTGGGCAGTTCAGCCTTATTAAGAACAAGTACCAGAAAAGTTTGTCTTGGTACCCAGGGGAATGTGAAAAAAAAAAAAAATGAAATGTTCATAACAGACTAATCAAGATTTAAACATTAAAGAATCAGTTCAAGCTCATTTAATGGACAATCATTTTATATTAGCTCTCTGGAAAAAGCACTAAAGTTTTCTCAAGTCCTATAAAATTCCACTGCTGAATGATGCTCAAAATACAATACAGTTTTTATTTTGTTTTACATATGAAGCAATCAAAATACCAATTTTTGCTTTATTTACAATGATATTCATTATATTAAAGACTTCAGATTTGTTAAATTACATAATTTAGCAACACACTCCATATTTCTCACATCACTTCAGCCTGATGGCATCTTTTCCTTTTGAGTACAATTTAGGACCAGCCTATGAAGAGAACAATTAGTGGAATATGTGTGGGACAATATTGTTTTCACCATGCTTTACAAACAATCATATTAAGAGCTATCTACCCATCCATTTTATGACTCCATTTTCTTATTTATTTGTTTAAAAAGTTAAGCCTACAAACATGCAAGAAATATAATCAGGGGGAAAAATCACCTTGAATGTTGAGAGGAAAGCCACTATTTTATTTTAACCATTTTTGACTTCTCACTAGTTTTGCCTGTAAAGGTTGGACTGAGGAACCTCCACTTAATTAAACAACACTGAAGATCAGAATCAATGACAAATGTTCAGCACCTCTTTTTAGTTTTCTCCAGGGAGCCAGCAGGAGCTAAAAGGCAGATTGAGAGTCTCAATTGGGCAACCAGACCTAGGAGGAAGAGGAGACCAAATACCAGATCTTTCTTAGTCATTTGTGGCAACCCAACATTAAGAAGAGAGAACTGTTTGCTTAAAGGGGGAAACAGCTTCCTTTCAACAAATTTGCTCCAATGTGCAGGATGAGTGAATGAAGTTTCCTTTGACAAAGAATGCACTTAAAATTTCAGATATTTCAGTTATGTTTATTAATAGTGATAAAATTATGAAGGGCAGTGGATTCTAGCCTTAAAGTATCTAATCATGTGAAGATGAACTAAGAGGAACAGGGCTAATTGACATTTGTTTCTAGACTATTAAGCCCAGTCTGTGACACTGCTCCTCTGTTCATTCCTTGCAATCAGTTCCATGGAGGGCAAGGCCACACTCTCTGTGCACTGGCCATTCATAGCCTGCAGGCTGATGCTTCACGCAATCAGCAGTCGCTTCCTATGAAATCTTAATCTAATCCCAATGTCAAGGATAAAACTAGAAAGAGAGAAAAACTATTTCTCTTCCTATTTTTCTCCATGATAATAACTTATTGGATTTTGTTTCCAACACCCACAGTAATTTGCTTTTCCTTAAAAATAGAAAGAAAGCCCCTTTCTAAGAGCTGGTCTGTTTAGATAGCCCAAGGTAGAGAAGAAGCAAGACAACAGCTTACTTTTGAGGGTCTAGCACAGTTTAAAGGCTATTTGCCTATTCTATTCATAGTTTATAGTTCCTACATTTTTGAACATTTTAATTACCCCCAAAATATGTTACCACTTCTAAGTTTTACCAAAATATTTTATTAATTCATTAAGAATTTCATAAAATGTATTTTGAGCATGTTTACCCCCCACTGCTTTGGGATCCAATCTCACTTCCCTATCTCCTCAAAATATTGTCATAATGTCCCCAAAATATTTAATGAGTGTTTTGCTTGAATGTATGTATGTGAACCACATGTACCTGGTGCCCACAGAGATCAGAAGAGAGCATCAAATCCTTTGGAATTGGAGACATGGATGGTTGTGAACCACCATGTGGGTGAAGGGATACAAACCCAGGTCTTCTGCAAGAACAATAAATGGTCTTAACCATTAAGCCACTACTCTAGCCCCAAATATATAAACTTCTTAAAAAGTAAAATTCTAATAAAAGGAAAATTAATAAATGTTAAAAGAAATAATAAAACAATGACAAATGATTCATATATGTCATGAATTATAATAGTGTAAATTCCTATAATAATTGTATTTTACAGCAAGAAAACTAGCCTCAGCTAAAGACAAGTTCTAGTATCCAGATAAACGCTAAGCCAACAAATATGTAATTGTGACAATAAGAAATGAAATAAGACATTCCTGTAATGCTGGAGTGGCCCTTGATATCATGTAATGTAGTTTCTTATTACAAGAATAAAAGAAGGCAATTTTACATGAAAAAACTCATTTTACTCTACCCTAAGCAGTAGATTCTCAGTGATGGCATACAAACACAGATCTCTCAATAGAAGCTATTGAGAGATTTCCCAGTACTACTAATCATTAGCCTTTGCCTAAACTGTTGAACTTAAATTTAATGATAGCTTTGAAAGTGACTTCCGAAGCAAAGAATGTTTGGAATTTCATATCCAGAAAGCATCAGTTCCAAAATGTTAGTTAGGACAACTATTAAAACTCTTCCAGCCAGTTGGTATTACATAAAAAAAAAAAAAAAAGAATTTACTCCAGGTTAGAGACTGAGTGACAGAATGTCCAATATAATGCATTTTCCTGGAGCAGCTACTAAGTTAAAATTTTAAAGGAAATATGATGTTTAAAAGAAAATTTAACCCTCTCCCCTGGGCTCCATATCCTGGCCTACAATTTCAGAAGAAGATTTCAGCTTTAATAGAGGCTAGGCAATATCTAGGGACCCAAGCCCCCCAAGTCCCAAAAGAGGCAACCTATTGGACAGGAAGACTCACTATTCACCAAAACCTCTGACCACTTATACCAGAAGAGAAAACAGAAAACAAGGGCCAAAACACCCATCCAACAAAGACAAACACAGTAATCTAGATCTATAAGCATCCCAAATCCAGATACCTAAATGCCAGTGTAAGAATGCTATCAATAACAGAAAGGACAATATGGAACTACCAGAAACCAGCTATCCTACTACAGCAAGATGTTGAACATTCCAGTACAGCTGAAGCCCAAGAAACTGACCTTAAAAATAACTATATGAAGATGATAGTGGCCCTTAAAGAGGAAATGAAAAAAAATCTCTTAAAGAAATTAAGGAAAAGGCAAACAAAAAATTGGAGGAAATAAAGAAAAAAAAAAAAACCTTAAATAATGCCAAGAAAGTACAACTAATAGATTTTCTGTAACATGATAATAGGTTTCTCTACTGATGTAATAAGCCAGATCAAACCGAATTGTAAAAGTATAAGAAAGAAAGAAAGAAAGAAAGAAAGAAAGAAAGAAAGAAAGGAAGGAAGGAAGGAAGGAAGGAAGGAAAAAAGAAAGAGAAAGAAAGAAAGAAAGAAAGAAAGAAAGAAAGAAAGAAAGAAAGAAAGGAATCAAGAAAGGTATATTTGAGCAAAGCAACTTGTGGGTGAGCCCTCCAGCCCCAGAGATCAGGACCAAGAAATCATAGGGCTGAACTAAAGCACGAAGCATGTACACCCTATAGGTGAGAAGTGATGATATGTCCCCCACAGCTCAGTTTGTGATCAAGTATGGTCAAAAGCTGAGTGCTGTAGGTGGGGTCTTGGGCTACTGGAAACTTCAGGGAAAGTACAGCAAGAGTTGTGCTTTTTGGTGGATTTTCTTTATTGGAGATTCTCTGAGTGGGTGGGGTTTAGAGAGAGAAAAATGGGGCTTTCTGGACTAATCGGGAATGAGCTGGAGGTTCCAGCTGAGAACACAAACAGGTAAAGAAAATTGTTCAAGATCTGAAACTGGAAATAGACACAATAAAGAGAACACAAATGGAGGGAATTCAGGAAATGGAAAATCTGGGTAAGAGAATAGAAACTACAGACATCAACATCAGCATCAGAATAGAAGATATGGAAGAAAGAATCTTAGGCATTGAAAATATGATAGAAGAAATAGATTCTTCAGTCAAAGAAAATGTTAAATTTAAAAAATTCTTAACACAAAATATTCAGGAAGTCTGGGACACCATGAAAAGACCAAACCTAAGAATAATAGGAATAGAAGAAGGAGAAGAATTCCAGCTCAAAGGCCCAGATAATATATTCAATAAAATCATAGAAGAAAATTTTCCCACCCTAAAGAAAGACATGCTTATAAAAGTACAAGAAGTTTACAGAACACCAAGTACTGGATCAGAAAAAAAAATTCACACCTTAGCATATAATAATCAAAACACTAAATATATAGAATAAAGAAAGAATATTAAGAGCTGCAAAGAAAAAAAAAGGTCAAGCAACATATGAAGATACACCTATCAGAATTACACTGGATTTCTCAATGGAGACTCTAAAAGCCAGAAGGACCTGGGCAAATGTGTTGCAGACTATAAGATACCATGGATGCCAGCCCAGACTACTATACTCAAAAAAACTTTCAGTCACTACAGATGATCAAAATAAGACAAAGTCAAATTTAAACATTATCTCTCCACAAATCCATCCCTAGAGAAAGTACTAGAAGGAAAACTCCAACCCAAGGAAGTTAGCTACACCCAGGAATACATAGGCAATAGATAATCTCACACCAGAAAAACCCAAAGAAGGGACACACACACACACCACACACCACGACCACCAACAAAAAATAACAGTAATTAACAATCAGTGGTCATTAATATCTTTTAATATTAATGGATTCAATTCATCAATAAAAATATACAGGCTAATAAAATGGATGTGAAAACAGTATCCATCTGTGACATACAAGAAATATGCCTCGACATCAAATATAGACATTACTTCAGAGTAAAGAATAGGGAAAAGATTTTCCAATCAAGCTAGTGTTGCTATCCTAAAATCTAACAAAATAGACTTCAATCCAAAATTAATCAAAAGAGATGAAGAAGGATATTTCATACTCATCAAAATACACCCACCAAGATGATGTCTAAATTCTGAATATCTATGATCCAAATTCAAGGGCACCTACATTTATAAAAAGAAACATTGCCAAAGCCTAAATCACACATTGAACCTCACAAATTAATAGTGGGAGATTTCAAAACCCCACTCTCATCAATGGACGGGTCATCCAGACAGAAAGTGAACAGAGAAATAATAGAACTAACAGATGTTATGCATCAAATGGACCTAGTAGATATCTACAGAGCATTTCACTCAAACACAAAGAAATATACCTTCTTGGAATATACATAAAATAGTCTCCTAAACTGACTATATACTTGGTAACAAAACAATTTCATAAAATGTAAAAAAAAAAAAAAATTGAAACAATCCCTTGAATCTTATAGATCACCATGAATTAAAGCTGAATTTGAACAACAGCAGAGGCTATAGGAATCCTACAAACTCATGGAAATTGAAAAACAATCTACTAAATTACCAATAGGTCAAGAAAGAAAGAAATAAGGCCTTCTAGAATTCAATGAAAATGAATTCACAACATACTCAAACTTATGGAACATAATGAAAGTAAGGCTAAGAAGAATGCTCTTAGCACTAATTGCCTGCATAAAGAATTTGGAGAAATCTCATAGTAGCAACTTAACAGCACGCCTGAAACTCTAGAAAGAAATGAAGCAAACACATCTAAGAGGAGCAAACAACAGGAAATAGACAAACTGAGGGCTGAAATCAAAGAGAATAATATGAAGAATGAATACAACAAGGAGCTGGTTCATTGAGAAAATCAACAATATAGATAAACCCTTTCCCAAACTAACTACAAGGCAGAGAGAGAGCATCTAAATTAATGAATTCAGAAATGAAAAGGGAGACATAAAGCAAACATTGAGTAAAACCAGAGAGTCAGTATAGCATAATTTAAAAACCTATACTCCACAAAACTGGAAAATAAAAAAGAAATGAAAAATTTCTTTATAGACACCATATACCAAAATAAAAGATCAGATTTAAATATAGGTCTATTTAAATAGACCTATAACCCCCAAGGAATTAGAAACAGTCATTAAAATTCTCCCAACCAAAATGAATCCACGGCAAGATAGTTTTAGCACAATATTCTACCAGACTTTCAAAGAAGAGATAATGCTAATACTCCTCAAATTATTCCATGAAGTAGAAAAATAAGGAACATTGCCAAATTCTTTTTATGAGGCCAAAATCATCCTGAAACCCAAACCACAGAAAGACTCAAGAAAGAAAATTAAAGACCAATTACCCTCATGAACATTGATGCAAAAATAGTCAATAAAATACTCACAAACTGAATCCAAGAACATATCAAAAAGATCACTCACCATAATCAAGTAGACTTCATCCCAGAGATGCTGGGATGGTTCAACATATGAAAATCTGTCAAGGTAATTCATTATATAAACAAACTGAAAAAAATGATCACCTCATTAGATGCTAAAATATCTTTTGAGAAAATCCAGCACTCCTTCATGATAAAATTCCTGGAAAGATCAGGGATACAAAGAACATAACTAAACATAATAAAGCAATATGCAGCAAGTCAAGAGCCAACAGCCAACATCAAATTAAATGGAGAGAATCTCAAGAAAACAATTTTACTAAAATCAGGAGTAAGACAAAGACTGTCCATTCTCCATATATTCAATATAGTACTTGAAGTTCTAGCTAGAGCAATCAGACAACTAAAAGAGATCAAAGGGACACAAATTGGAAAAGACGAAGTCAAAGCATCACTCTTTGCAGATGATATGATGGTATACATAAGTAGCCCCCAAAATTTTTACCAGAGAACTCCTACAGCTGATAAATAAATTTAGTGAAGTGGCTAGATATATGATTAACAACAACAAAATATCAGTATCAGTAGCCCTCTAATATAGAAAAAAAAAATAGGCTGAGAAAAAAAGTAGGGAAACAATACCCTTCACAATAGCCAAAATAATGTAAAATATTTTGGGGTAACTCTAAATAAGCAAGTGAAAAGGTCTGTATGACAAGAACTTCAAGTCTTTGAAGAAAGAAATTGAAAAAGATATCAAAAGATGGAAAAAGCTCCAATGCTCATGGATTGGTAGGATTAACATAGTAAAAATGATCACCCTACCAAAAGCAATCTACATATTCAACAAAAGCCAAAAACAATTCTTTACAGTATTTGAAAGAACAATAATCTGTATGGAAAAAAAAACTCAGGACAGCTAAACAATCCTATATATTAAAAGAACTTCCTGAGGTATAACCATCCCTGATTTCAAGTTCTACTACAGAGATATAGTAATAAAACAACATTGTACTGGCATAACAGACAAGTGGATCAATGGAATAGAATTGAAGACCCAGACATGAATCTAAACACCTATGGACACCTGACATTTTTTTATAAAGAAGATAGAAGTATATAATGGAAAAAATAAAGCATATTAAACAAATGGTGAGTATCTAACTGGATGTCAGCATGTAGAATACAAATATATCCATATATATCACTCTGCACAAAACCCATTCCAAGTAGAACAAAGAACTCAACATAAAACCAGATACACTGAATATGATAGAAGAGAAAGTGGGGAGCAGACTTGAATGCATTGGCACAGCAGACAACTTCTTTAACAGAACACCAATTTCACAAGTACTAAGATCCACAATTAATAAATTAGATCTTATGAAATGGAAAAGCTTCTGTGAGGCAAAACACAATGTCAATAGGACAAAATAGCAACCTTCAGAATGGGAAAAACGTTTTCATCAACCCCATTTCTGACAGAAGGCTGATTTCCAAAATATATATATATATATAAAAACTCTAGAAACCAGATGTCAAAAAACTATAAAACCAATTTTAAAAATTGGGTACAGATTTAAACAGAATCTCAAACAGAGGAATATCAAATGGCCGAGAAACACTCAAAGAAATGTTCAACATTCTTAGCCATCAGGGAAATGAAAATCACAACACTGAGATTCCATCTTATATATGTCAGAATGGCTAAGATCAAAAACACAAGGTCAGCTTATGCTGGAGAAGATGTGGAACAAGGTGAACAGTCCTCCATTATTGGTGGAATGCAAACTTTTACAGCCACTTTGCAAACCAATATGGTGGTTTCTCAGAAAATTGGGAATCAATCTATCTCAAGACTGAGCTGTACCACTCTTGAACATATACCCAAAGGATACTCCACTGTACCACAAAGATATTTGCTCAAACTATGTTCAAAACAACTGTATTCTTAATAGCCAGAAACTGAAAAGAAGCTAGATGGCCTTCAACTAAAGAATGGATAAAGAAAATGTGGTACACTTACACAATGGAGTATTTCTCCACTGTTAAAAATAACGACATCAGAATATTTGCTGGTAAATGGATGGAACTAGAAAAGACTATTCTGAGTGAGGCAACCCAGATCCAGAAAGACAAATATGGTATGTACTCACTTCTAAGTGGATATTAGCTGTAATGTAAATGATAACCATACCACAATCCATAGACCCAGAGAGGCTAAGTAACAAGGAGAGCTCAAGTAGGGGTGGTTGGATATGCCTGGCAAGGGGAAATAGAAGAGATTCCATGGGTGGACTAAGAGAAGGTGGGGATGGGAACATGGGGGATCAGTTTGAGGTTTTGATGGAATGGTAGAGTTGTGGGAGCCCACAGAAGTTTCCTAGTGAAATCTGAGCTTGCTTTACCCAGCAGGGCTGCATAAGGGGATGGATTGAACACATGCATGGTTAGCAGGTGTTTGGAAAGGTCTGCACTTGGCTATGCTAGAGGGAGGTCTTTTGTTCCACCCCTTGGCGTTCTTTTAAAAAGCACTTTAGAAGAAACAGAAGGGGCTGGTGGATAAGGATCCAGACTCTCCCAAGGCTATTCTGTGATTCTATCTGCCTCTCTCTCTCCCCCTCTATATTTCTATCTACCACTCTTATTCTAAATCACTCTTCAAGTGTACCCTGGGAGAAAAAGTGGGGGCAGGCCCCCCATTAATGTTGCCTGAACAGGAACCCAGTGACTTGGCAAAAGGAGTGTCAGGAGACATTGTGGCATGCAGCATGCCAATAAGGAATTGGAAAGCAAAGGTAACGGTATTTTGTCTCTGTTCTCGGGGGCGAAGATTAGGTAATGGAATGCTGAAGCTGGAAAGTGAGGCTGCAGTGTAGATTCCTTTCTATCTAGTTTTCTTTTTCTCTTGTTCTTAATCTCTATTAATAAAAATTAAGTAAAAAAATAGAATATAGGAATTTGTGTAGAAAGAAATTTAGAGTAAGATAGGATATAGAAACATTGGTTTAGGAATAAAGTTTAAGAAAAAAATTAGGACAAGGTAAGCGACAAGACAGAGAAACTACATCCCTGATTTTTGAACTATGGGGCTCTGAAGGCAAAATCCTGGGGATGATTCAGAAAAATCTATCAAAGATCAGAAAAACAAACAAACAAACAAACAAACAAACAGGCTGAAAAAGATTCCTGTGGAAGCTTTTGACCTGTGGGCATTGCTATGGGACAGTTTAGATCTAAGCCCAGAGAAGCAAGGGGGAATTTTCCCTGAGGTGGACAAAACCCTCTGCTCTGCCAACAAACACCACTACAACACTATGCAACCAAATTTAGTTTCCATTTGACCACGAAGTCAAAGTTTAGAAACAGAAATTTTAGGAAAGACTTAGTAATCTCTCTCTAAAAACTAAAAGCTTTTCAGATCTTTCTTTCTCAGATTTTTTTTCTCTTTCTGTAAGGACGAAAATTTAATTCACATGGAAATAACATCTATCCATATGGGAAAATCACCTGTACATGCTCTAATAAAAAAAAACAAAACAACAAAAAAACAAAAAAAAAACAAAAAAAACCAAAAAACAAAAAACAAAAACAAAACAAAACAAAACCAAAAAAACCCTCCTGGATTCTGACAAATTCTCTCTGCTAGTCCTGTCTCCCGTTCAAGTCAGTACTAAAAAATAACAGCGAGGGGCAGAGGAGGCACAGCTGATGCAGAATTGAGCCAGACTGCAGGAGGAGAGCCTGGGTTCTGATCTACAGCAGTGTCATGAGGGACTCAGCATCTTGGAGGAGGGAACAAGCATGGAAAAAAAGATCTATTGAGGAGAAAATCTTTCTGAAAAAGCTGCGGTTTCAAGAACTTTCATTTTCTTTAACTAACCCGATAAGGCAAAAGAGCAAGCCCTAAGGGGCCTTTGCTTCTGGCACCAAAGCACCTGTCTGGATGCACACAGGTAGATGGACATAGCTCGTGCTGGAAAAAGTGTCAGGCAATGGAAAAATACCTATAAATGCCAGCTTAAGGAAAACAGAAATATCCTATGGTAAAAGAGCAAAATCTTGACTCAAAAACCTATCATAGTAAAAGCAAAAGCATGAAATCAAACCATGTAAAATGGAAATGGGAGTGTGGTGGGCCCCAAAAGGCAACCTGGGAAATGCAGTTTGAAAAGCAGTTTGGGAAAGGTGATGCTGTAGAGAAAGGTAGTCTGGGAAATGTAGTTTTTCAGCTCAAAATGGCGATACTGCCCCCAAACTCTTTTTGTTTGTTTGTTTTATCCCCAGCTCAGAATGCTGTTTCTTTTCCAAGCAATGTTAGAAAGCTTAGTCTTACCTCCTGAGAATTCACAACAGATGAACAGCTTGCCTCTAAGGAGATTATTAAAATGCTAATACCATTTGTCAACAAGCTACTTTAAAATATTTTAGAAAACAAGGAGAAATGGTCCTTACATTGGGAAATTGCTTTGGGTGTGGAAAAAACAAAACAAAACAAAACAAAACAAAACCAACAACTTACAGGATTGAGTTGTGCTTAAGATGCAAGAGGGAAACATTGACATCATTAAAAAAGGCTCAAGATAATCTTAAGAAACAGCTTAAAAATTAAAAGGGGGTATTTATACCCTTAGGAAACTGTACCCGTAGTCACCAAATGAAGCTTGCTGGCTACCCACAGGAGTCTCATATCAAAGCTGACCTTGAACTCCAAACTTAGATATAAAGCCGTGGTAGTTTCACTTATAATTTTTACTATGGTAACTTATGATTTGTGTGCTCTCTATCTTATTGAAAGAAAGTAAGTTAGTTCTGTTAAGAGATTCTAGTGTAAGTCCTGTTAAGTGATTTTTTTTCTAGATGTCTGTGAAATAGTTCTATAGAGTATTCTCTTGAATAAAAGTTTGGTAAATAATTCTTCTAAGAAATCTGTTCTAGATATGTGCTAAAGTTTTTAAAATAGAGTTTCCTTATAAATATGTTTGTAAAATAATTCTATAGAGTTTCCTTTTGAATATGTTTGTAGGAAGTATAAATAAGTATATGTTGAATGTGAGTTTGTGCAAAGTATAAATGTTGAATGTAAGTCTAAATGTTAATTAAGTTTTTTAAAAGTGTAAATATGTATAGTGATAATAGTTCAGAGCTCTCTTCTAGATGTTTGCTAAGATTTATAAAGTAGTTCTATAGAATGTAAGTTTGTGAAAAGTCATGCTAGTTGTAAATATGTATAGTAATAGACATACTACAATTATGTTGATATTAATGAACCAGAATTTGGTGAAGCTAAGGGAATCTTTTAGACTGACACAGTTTATTTGATGTACTTTGCATCAAGTATTTATTGATTTAAAAAGGGGGCTGGTACAGCTAAAGTGGTTATGGACCTATTCAAAAAAGAATATTCCATCTTGCTCATCTCTTCTTTTGCTGAGGGTGTGTGTGGCAGTCTAGGGATCACTGGGTTGTTCAAAGTACTTGCAAGCTCCTGAGTCAGAGTTGAGTTATGATCTGTACCCCCTCCTGCCAAATGCTGGTAGTCAGAAATGGGCAACTTTCTTCTTGATAGCTTCCCACCTAAGCCAGAGTATGCTTGATAGAAAACATAGCTCCATATAGGGAAATGGAAGAATAATCAAGAAGGACAACATAAGATAGACCCAGCCTACCTGAGGGGCCTCAGAGGCTAATTTAAAAAATAAAGAGGAGAGACCTATGGAAGCCCACAAAGGTTTTCTAGTGAGATTTGAGCTTGCTTTACCCAGCAGAGCTGCATAAGGGGATGGATTTACAACATGTATGGTTAGGAGGTGTTTGGAAAGGACTGTACTTGGCTGTGCTAGGGGGAGATCTTTTGCTTAGCCCCTTGGCATTCTTTAAAAAGCCCTTCAGAAAAGACAAAAGGGGCAGGTGGATAAGGATCCAGGACTTCCCAAGGCTATCCTGTGTTTCTATCTCTCTATCCCCTCTACATTTCTATCTAAATCTCTTATCTCTTACTCCTCAAGAATACCCTGGGGGAAAAAGGTGAGGGTGGGCCCTGGTCCCCCAACAGAGAGTACTGAAAAAGATAAATAGATAGACAGGTAGGCATTTCAGGGTCAGGTAGAAAACTGGTACAAGGGAAACATCCAAGAATCTACAAGAATGATGCAAGCTAAGACTTTTAGCTATAGTGGAACCTAATCCAGAACAGGCCACCTCTTGCAACAAGACAGACTTCCAGTGAAGAGATTGGTGTTGGGAAGCCTTGCTGGTCAGAGGCTGCAGTCTACCATGGCCTGGTAGCTCTCTCCAAGCTCACCACATGGAGCATTTCCTCCCGAGTGAGACTTCCTGCTCTCTACGTGTCCTTATTTGAAGAAGGCCTCTAGACCTGACCTTATGTGAAAACTATCCTTAAGCCTGGATGCCTAATTTATCACTAGCTTGACCCTTGGCATCGTTTCCTGCCCCAGCTTTCCCCTTGCTGCCCATACAGTATTCAGGCATCATATGAGGAGCTTTGCTATAGAGATGTGCTGCCACATATGAAGTCATATGATATAGGAGGACAATGTTTAATGCAAATTAGGTAATGCCCCAGCCACTGTGCCCAGCTTTTATATCTGCTATCTTTTTGGAATAAAGTAGAGCTGTAACATTTAATCAGTCTCCCTAGAGAGCTATCTCCTTTGACCCCCAAGCCATCCAACCCTGCTCACTCACTTCTACTCCCTCCCCCCACACTTAGGCTGGTGGCTAATGATCCCCAAGGAAAAAGAATCACACATTGGGACAAAAACCTAGCCACATAACCTTCGACCTACACTCTGTCTTGCCTATGGGATGTGCTGGGGTAAGGGTGACACAGACATTGTGCAAGTGGCCAATCAGTGACTGGTTTAACCTGAAACCCATTCCAAAAAATGAGCCTATTGCTGACACTGACTGGAGTGCCAGGGCCCAGAGGCTGGCTGGCCCAGAGATCTAAGATAGAACCAAACATGATATTCTGCTACACTCATAGATTGGTACCTACCCCAACTGTCAGTAGAGAGGCTTTATCCAGTAACTTATGGAGACAGATGCAGAGATCTGAAGCCAAACATTTGGCTCAGCTTAGGAAGTCCTACTGAAGAGAGGGAGGAAGGATTGTAGGAACCAGAGGGGTCATGGAATCACAAAGAAAACAATAGAATCAACCAATCTGGGATCATAGGCACTCAGAATCTGAACCAATAACCAGGGAGCCTGCATGAGGCTGACTTCGGCACTCTACATATATATGACAGTGGAACAGCTTGGTCTACTTGTCAGATTCATAACATTGGGAGCAGGAGCTGTCCCTAACACTAGGGGAGGGGAAACCTAGTCCTCATACTGGTTTGCCTTGCTCAGCCTTAATACAAGGGGAGGTGCTTTGTCTTACCAAAACTTGTTATGCTCTGTTTTGTTGACACCCATGGGAGGCCTGCCCCTTTCTGAACAGAAACAGAGGAGGTATAGACTGGGGGCATTGCAGAAGGGAAATGAGGGAGGGGATGGGAGGAGACAAGGGAGAAAAAAATGGGGTCATGATGGAAAATAAATAAGTAAATTTAACTAATAAAAAAGAATTCTTACTAATTCAAAAAGCATGTAATTGCTCTTAAGGCTATCTTGCATTGAACATTTTCTGTCTTATAAGCACACTTACAATTGTGTTGCTGGCTTCATCTATGTCTCTACTAATTTTTGGTTCCATTAGCTTAACAGTGATCAAAAGAAATGTCATGAAATCCCATAGTTTGATAATGGATTGGGAATGCATCTTTTATTCTTTCATTTTGCTTTATATTTGTTTACTGTGTGTGTGTGTGTGTGTGTGTGTGTGTGTGTGTGTGTGTGTGTCTGTATGTATATGTGTGAGTCTGTATTTGTATTCTTGCTGTTATACTTCTGTGAGGACTGAAGTATACCTTGCTGGAGATGGTTATCTCCTTACATTTTGTGGGTTTGGGGAGTCAAGCTTAGGTCTTCATTCTTGATGGCAAGCAACTTTACTGGCTGAGCTCTCTCAACAGCCCACAATTTTTTCACTTTTGCTTTACATATTTTCAGATGTTTTTAGAAGACTGGAAATCTAGACTTCAAATGTAACCCTAGTAAATCAGATTATATAGTGACTCTCTGTAGAATATTAGAAATTTATGTCCATGTTCTGTTTATAAGCTTAATTTATTGGATGTTAAAATTTTGGTTTAAAAAATATTTTCTTGTTTTTTGGTTCAAGTCCAAGTCTCTATCAGAAGATGATCACTTTACTATTTGATGACACTTATGGATTTAATACTATTGTTCAGGTATGCCACAATGAGAAACATAGCCAAGCTTTCATGCACAAAATCTAATATTTATTCTATATTAAGATTGTAAATTCAATTTTAGAGTTGGAACTTGTTTTGTTTTATCATATCATCTATTAGAACTTTAGAAATAATACTTTAAAGCATACACATTTCTATGAGATTACACTGTCTTGCTTAGTTTTTGTTTGTTTGTTTGTTTTGTTTTGTTTTTAACTTCATTCAATATGGAGTTATCTAGAAAAAGAGATCCTTAACTGCAGATAATGCTTCATAAGATTGGACTGTAGGTGAGTCTGTGGGGATTTTTCTTGATTGAGGATTGATGTGGTAGGGCTCAATGTGCATGATGGCACCCCTCTGCAAGTGGCCCTGGGGTGTATAAGAAAGCCAACAGATCATGGGGAAGAAGCCAGTGTATATCATTTCTCTGTGGCTTTGCATCAGTTTCCTGCCTTGAGTTCCTATCCTGACTTTTCTTAGTGATGGAGTGTGACCTGAGAGTTGTAAGCTGAAACCAACTCTTTTTTCCCAAGTTTCTTTTGGTCAGGGTGATTTATCACAGCCATAGGAACCCTAAGATATACCCTTTGTAAATCTTTCATCATTTCAAAATTGGTTCTAAATTCTTCTTACAAATGGATATTGGGTTGTAATATTAGCTCAAGAGGAGTGAACGTTACTCATCTTAATCTGTTTGAACATCTAAATGGCTTGAATGTTAACTGAAGAATAAACCACTCATCTTCCAGAACATATAAGACTGTATCTTTCATCCGAGAAGAAATTAATCAAGCAAAAATCTATTAATCTTAAAAGATCTCACAACTTTACCTAGGTACTTTGCTGTGGATATCACTATGTATAAACAAAACACTGATTGGCCAGTAGCCAGGCAGGAAGTATAGGTGGTACTAACAGAGAGGAATTGAGAAAATAGGAAGGGAGAAGGAGACACTGACAGCGTCCGCCAGGACAAGGAAGATGTAAGGTAAGGTACCAGTAAGTCATGGGCCACGTGGCAAAGTATAGATTAATAGAAATGGGCTAAGTATAAGGGTAAGAGCTAGACAATGGTAAGCCTGAGCTAATGGCCCAGCAGTTTAAATAATGTAAGTGTCTGTGTGTTTATTTTATAAGTGGGTTGTCAAACTAACAGGGCTTGGCAGGGGCTGGAGGGAAGGTCTCCAGCTACAAATGGTGCCCAAAAGTTCGAGTTTCCACCTTAAACCTGAGAATATTTAATAACCAATTCAAAATGCAGCTAAAAACAGCTTCCTAGTTGTCTTCCTTAAGTTGGCAGGTTCCTGGCACGTGCATTTGACCAGCCATGTGATGGAAATGAGGCATCTGCAAGCGGCACATTATGCTGCATGGTGGATTTAGCCTTTGTAGGTTAAAAAAAAAGAGGTTTCTGGGCTACATGCTGCTTTGATAAAAGCATAGAACCACTGTTTCTAAGAGTTGATGGTGGCTCCCAAAGCTGGAGGTAAACATATTACCGCCATATTGTGAAGCTGAGGTGGGCAGAGCCACCAGCCAAAGCTGCTATTTTAGTAATTTAGTATTTAGTAATGCTGCAGTTTAAAACAATATATTCACAATAAAACAGATTCAGATAGAACAAGACTTTAAATCCTTTACAATGTGTGTAACAATGTACGTAGACTTGAAGGAGAGAAAAAAAAGGAATATATACAGTTATAAAAAATAGATAGTTTTTAAAAATAAAGTCTTTAAAGAGACAGTAAAGATAGCATAAAAAATAAGCCACGTAAAGATGAATATTACACACAAAATCTGGATTATGTTGTCTTTGGGATTTTTAACTAAAGAGAGATATTTGATTATAAACCAATATGTATATTTTAAAGATACTTTAACTTCAAAATTTGGATCTAAGGATATGTTGCTTTGGAAAGGAGTCTCTGTTTTTGTTTCCACAGAAAGCAAGAGGCTATGGATTTGTTCCAGATTAAGATACATCAGGTTTGACCAGCCAAGACCCCCTGAAAGGTCTCTAATGACACCATGGCACAGATGATCCAACATCCACAATGGTTTCAAGGCAACTGGCTCAAAAGATATACCCTCATGGACTACTCCATAATTCTAAAATTTTCTTTGTGTCCCCATAAGATACAGCACCCCCCTCCAACAGGAAGTACTAAGAGAAACTCAGCCCAAATTCCCAAATATATCAAGCTGGCTTTGGAGATTGAATTGGCTCACTCCTTCTCTAAACCCAAGCATATATATATATATATATATATGTTAAGAGATTCTTGTGTTCCAAATCAGAAGAGCCTCTGCTGTGGGACAGAGAAAAACCAATATTTTTATTTAAATCAGGTTGATTATGAATGTGATCTCTTTCTAAAGAAAAAAAGGGGATATGATTTAGCTATAATAGGATGGAAGGGTAGATTAATGAACTTTCTTTTAAAGAGCAACAACTTGTTTGAAATGTTTTACATTGGTATAGATTTTAGTTTATTGATACAAACTTAAATTTAACTTTGTTATACTGTGTGTATATTTCTACTCTGTTTAAGGTATATGTTTGTACAGCTCATTTAAAATTGTAATGGATAATTAAAAAATAGATTAATAATTAGTCATCTATGATAATCATACTCATAGCCATGTTAGTTAAGTCTTCTAGGTATACATAGATATATTTCAGATAGATAGGTAATCTTCAAATACTTCAAAGACCTAAAGAATATGGCATTTAAATTTTTTTTTAAAATTTAGACTTTCTGGACTGTGAGACATGTCTGCTCCTGGCAGCACTGATTTACTTCAGACAGGAGGATGGGCATCAAAGACACTCCATATGGAGTTTATCTTCACATTGACAAAAATAGCTATTTGGGCAAGAAACTATCCTTGCCTGGACTGCTTGATCAACTGGACATGCAGGACCCATAGGAAGGTGACCATTGAACTTTGCTTGGCAAAATGGTCCTTTAGGTTCCTTCTCTGCAGAGGAAACTGCCAGACATTCTACAGGACACTGAGAAAAGTGACTGAGAGACTTTATGCCTGTGGGCTGAAGACAGATGCCCCAACTTTACAGAAGAACTCTGGATGACTGTCCAGGTTGCCAGCTGTCTGTGTCTACACTGTGAGACTCCCAAAAGTTGCTTGCATCCTTCTCCCATTTCTCAGGTAATATTATATCCTTTTGAGGTCTTTGATGTAGTTGAAGACTAGAGTTATAATTTTCCTTAGTTATGATAAAAGAAAGTTAGATATGAAACCTTAGACTCACAAAGATAGATAAAATATCTTCTTTAATATTGCCAAATAGACTAGTTATTATAAATAGACTATATATTATTACTATAATTCTTGCTTGATAGTTGTTTTGTTATCTGTAATTTTACTATATGAAAGTTAAAAACCTTCCTTTAAAAAAAAAAAAAAGAAAGAAAGAAAGAAAAGGAGAAGTGCTGTGGATACCACTATGTACAAATAAAACACTGATTGGCCAGTTGCCAGGCAGGAAGTATAGGCGGGACTAACAGAGAGCAACTGAGAAAACAGGAAGGGAGAAGGAGACACTGCCAATGCCACCAGAACAAAGAAGATGTAAGGTACCAGTAAGCCGCAAGCCATGTGGCAAAGTATAGATTAATAGAAATGGGCTAAATATAAGAGTAAGAGCTAGACAATGGTAGGCCTGAGCTAATGGCCAAGCTGTTTAAATAATGTGTCTGTGTGTTTATTTTATTAGTGGGCTCTCGGACTAACAGGACTTGGCAGGGGCTGTAAAGAAGTTCTCCAGCTACAGTACTTTATAGTTTATATAATTAAAAATGATTTTGTAGCGTATCATAGTATTTAATTACTTCATCCAATAAAGATGTATTGGTATTGGAATATTAATTACAAGAATTCTAGTTATTTCTATTTTATACCTGTTAATATAGTGTGTTTTCCTTTGAATGGAAATGCCTGATATGGTAGTATTTCCCCCCAGTGCAGACACTGCTAATGGTCTGCTGTTAATGCACTCAGATTCTGAAATTGCTTACCATGTGGAATTTCCATGTTAAGGAAAAGATTTAAATTTTCACAAGAAAACCTTGTATGATGAGTTCATATGTGCATATGTAAATGTATTTGCCTAATAGCATTTTTATGAAGAAAAAAATCATTTTAGTATGCTTTCCTTAGTTAATCAAATATATAGTTTTCTTACATCACGTATTCTTACAAATATATAGTTTTCTTTTATAATAATACAGACCCCTAGAAAATTGTCTGGGCTATTTTAACATATTATTTTTTATTGAACACATGCACTTTTGGTATATGTTCATTTAAAATCTAGATTAAATACTTTCTTGTTTTCAGAGTAGGTAAAGAAAAAAGTTTTATCCGCTGATTCCTACATTATCTATAGTCATTGCACTAGAGTTAATTTTGTGGTGTGTCTGAAATACCAAAAGCACATGATGATAGTGCCACATAATTATCTGGAGATTTTCGTTGTTTTCTAAATACTCTACATTTGATTTAATACCTATGAGTCTTTAGGGCCATTCACAAAGCTACTATGAGTTCATCATAAGATTTCAATTTAAGAATAAGTTTCTCTTGATACCAAAAATGTGATTTAAACGCCTTCTTCATAATTGCAGTAATTCAGAACATTAAGTATGCTCTTAATGTTTCTATTATAAATTACTGTACAGACATTGTGGCTTTCTGTAATAGTCCTTGGCACATGATGCTACAGTGGCTTAAATTATTTAAAAAAAAAATAAGTGCATGATCAGAAATAATGTTAGGTCACTGTTATGTGACAGAGATAGTTGGATGTGGTAGTGTTTGCTTGTCACCCTAAGTCTGGAGATACCGAGGTAGGAAGATCTTCAGTCTGGTCTATGTAGGGAATTCTAGGCCAGCCTGGGTTCCAGAATGAATTCTTGTCTCAAAAGAACACAAAAGGAAAGATTGGTGAGAAAAATTTCCTTACCATTTTCAAAGGCATCTAGAAGAGAACGCATTTATGGAATGTGAGGAATCAGAGGTATTCAATGAGTAAATAAGGAAAAATATTGGCTATTAGAGCAGCAAATTATTATGAAGTATGTAGGACTTCAGTGAAACTTGGCAGATAGTGAATAATTACATACAAATAGAAGAGATGACTATTCTAGGCTTTTCTAGTGAGTGTGACTGAACGTTAGGTTGAATGTGCTTTATGTGCTTTTTTCTTTTCTCCTTTTTTCTTTGCTCTTCAAGCAGCATCTGACTTTTCTCAGTTTCGCTCACAAATCGTTCTAATCAGAGTAAATGCTTTATGCAGTCAAGTCTCAAGCTGAGTTGTTTCTCCTGCTGACATTCTGCTATTTTCTCTTAGACTTAGCTAATGATGAGGTGCTGCAGCCAGGGATATATATCCTAAGATTTGGTTGTATAATTACAAAGGCTTAACACTCAATACACCACAGCTGACGGAGGACGTGTTAGGCTTCAAACCCCAAAGAAAGGATGCCGACATTTTGATTCTAAATGAGAGATCTATCTCACAGTTCGCTGTTGTTCAAATGGTTTTTACATATATTTCAAACCCTATAGAAATAGAATATAATCATGTTTTATTTATGGCACCCATTTCTCCATGTACATTTAAAAAAATCAGTATTGTAATATAATAAACTAGGGCCAAACTAATCAAAGAAACATAAAACACATATTTCCATGTTTCCCAGATTCAATAGAAAACTACTTCACATAGTAAAGCTGGGAGTGGGAAAGATGTTCCTCTCCAGGGAGGAGCAGACCAATTGGTTATCCAGTGCCAAACAACACTGAAAATATACATACAAGTGGTTACATTTGGGATATATATTTATATACAAATAGAAATACAAGTTATTCTTTACTTAATGCATGGCATTCCAAATTTCAAAAAAATAAATAAATAAAGTGTAAGAGCATATAAAACAGTGTCTCATTAATAAAATTTAATACATTTTTGTAGCTAAGAGTTTTCCTGCCTGGCCCACAGTCACGACAAATCTCTCTCACCCACCAGTCCCACAGTCTCTCAGACCTAACCAAGTAAGCACACAGAGACTTACATTGTTTATGAACTGTATGGCCATGGCAGGCTTCTTGTTATCTTCTTCTTTTATCTTACACAGGGTAAGATATCACTATCTAACATCTATATCTCTATCAATCTAGAATAGTTGTGGTTCCAATTTAATTATAAACCAAGCTGGCTTTGGAGATGGAATTGGCTCACTCCTTCTCTAAACCCAAGCATATTGATAAAAGAAAAGGTTGAGAGATTCTTCAGTCCCACATCAGAAGAGCCCTCTGGTGTGAGACAGAAGGAAACCAATTATAAGGGACCATTATCTTCAAGATTCTAATTCTCTCCATGCTTATTCTTGATTCCTTGGAATCCTTTCTTACATGTCATGACATCTTTAAATCCAAACCTTCCATTCTGATGAAAAATACGTTTTTTCCAATAGCAATCTCTGAAGTCTCCAGAAGGAAGATGGGGCCCCAACAACAACAACTCTACCAGAATGATGCCATGGTAATCATCATCATACTACACTTCTTACCAGAATTTCAGACAATCTTACCCATTACTCTGAGAGTTGCTGCAGAATCTACAGTTACTCTAACTGAGATTTAACAATCTGAGCTATCTCACAATACCCAACAGAGATACCATTGCCCCCTAAACAGCAGGAAGCAATTCTAAGAAAACGACGCCCCTTATCCCTAAGGTTTCATATTTCTCAGGGTTATGGATAATGGTTCTAGGGTTGGGGGTGGAAGAAACTGTTAAACTCAGTACTCTCCTTAAGGAAAGAAAATATGTCTCAAAAAAAAAGGGAAAAGAAAAAATGGAATGGATAGGTATAAGATATTATGGTAGACTATCATATACATTAGTAAATAAATTTAGTAATATAGCAGCCTTTGCACTGTTATGAATTCTTATATGTTGATACAAATATAAACTTTTTATATTCCTATTTAAGATAATTTGTATATTGATACAAATACAGAACTATGTTTGTTGTATTGTACACATATTTTTACTCTTATTTGAAATATTTGTATATTGATACAAATGTGAATTTATATCTGTCATACTGTATATATGTTCTACTTCTGTTTAAGATATTCTGTATACTGATATATATAGGATTATTATCATATTGCATATTGCACTATACATTCCTACCTCTGTTAAAGATATTTTGTGTATTGTCACAATTTAAAGTCATTGTCCTTTTACTGTACTTTTGCTTACAGACTGTTTGCCTTATTTATAGGAAGCCTTAGTCCTTAGGTTGTTTAGGTAGATAAGACTTATAGATTTATTGTCACCTCTGCTTGTCATCTCTATAATTATGTTAGTTAGGTTAACCAGATTTATAAATACATAGGTCAGATGGACAGGTAATCTCCAAACACTTCATGGACCTAGAGAATATGGCATTTAAATAACTTAGAATTCTGTTGACATGAGACACAATTGTTCCTGACAGCACCAATTTGATCCCGAGAGAATGTTGGGCTTCTAAGACATTTCCATTTGGAAGTTTGTCTTCTTGGCACAAAATGGCCTACTGGGCAAAGAACTACCCCGGCCTCAACTGCTGACAGTACAAATGCTGTCCTTTCTGGACAAGCGGTACACAAGGAAAGCAACCACTATACTTGGCCAAGACAGGATAAGATGGTCTTTCAGAATTCCTGCTTCTGAAAATGGTCTGTCAGATACTCTAGGCCTGTAGCCAGTTTGAATGCACCAACAATGCTGAGAAACATTAGGTGACTGTCCAGGCTGCTAGCTGTCTCTGTCTACTCTTGCAAGACTCCCGAAAGTTGCTTGCGTCCTTCTCCCATTTCTCAGGTATTATTATATTCCTTCTCAGGTCTTTGATGAGGTTGGAGATTAGCAGTTATAGTTACAACTTAGTATATATACATATATAATATCTTAGATAGAATATATTAAGTATTAGACTCAGGTTCTTTAGGATAGGACACCTTTTGGAATGATCTTCGTAGCATGCCACCTACCCATGCCCTAGACTTCCCTGGATTTTACTATGTGTTTTTTGCTTGATATTGTTTGTACTTATTGTAATTCCAACTTATCTAAGTCATTATCCCTCATTACTCCTGGACAATATTTGATAATCATTTCTTTGTATATAGTCTTGTATTAGGTTAGAACTTTCTTATTTAGACAAAAGGGGGAGATGTAGTGGATAGCCATCCCAGCATTGGCCTGGAAGTTCCAACCCCCATTGAGGCTTTGGTAATGGTCACACCCACAAGGCAGGGGTGGAGGAGGAAGCAGAAGACTGAGGATCGAGAGGAGGTCGTTCTGTTGGTTCTGGGACCCTGGATGCTGGAGGTGGACCGAGCAGAGTTCTCCAGAGAACACTGCCGGACTGAGCCATACTTTTGCCAGACCCTGCAACCTACCCCTTCATTTGTAAGTTACCCCACAAAATAAACCTCCCTTTTAACTACATGGAGTGGCCTTAATAATTTCACCAATAATTAACCCATTTTTATTAATCTATACTTTGCCATGTGGCTCATGGCTTACCAGTACCTTACATCTTTCTTATCATGGTGGCTGCTGGCAGTATCTCTCTACCTAGCCTTCCACTTCCCACAATTCTCCTCCTCCTTGTCCCGCCTACCCTAGCCTTCCTGCCTGGCTACTGGCCAATTAGCACTTTATTTATTTTAACCAATCATAGCAACATATTTGACATACAGAACATCCCACAGCACTTTTTCAATAAAACAGTTAAAAACTTCACACTTACGAGAGTTGTTAATAATAGTTTATTGCTTGTCATCAAACATTTCTGATAGGTTATTGGCAGCTCTTAAAAATACTGAGATTTTTGTTTGATTATTTTTGAGGTTCTATTTTTAATTACATTTCTCCCTCCAAAACCTCCCATATAACACCCCTGTCTTGCTCTTCTTCAAATTCACAGCCTTTCTTTTAACCAATTGTTATTGCATGCAGATAAATATTTGTATATACATATATATCCCAAACATAACCTCTTGAGCCTACATAATATTACTTGTATGTATATTTTTAGGGCTGACCATTTGACACTGGACAACCAATCAGTGTGCTCTTCCCTGGGGAGGGCTACTTTTCCAACTCCCAGCTTTACTCAGTTTCCTGTAGTTCTTTGTGTAGGGTTGAGGCCTTGTGTACTTTTAATTGTCCAGTTTGGCATGTTCACTTGTTCAGCTGAAGTTCGGGTGGTCATTGTGGTGAAGTTTTACAGGTGTAGCTTCAAATGTTACATGTGCTACTGTTTGGGTCTTTGATTTTGTTCCACTTGTCTATTTTTATACCAGTACTGCATCATTTCCAACATTATGGTTCTGTAATATATCTTCAGATCTGGCATTGTAATTCCTCCAGCACTGTTTTTGTTTGCTTGGCTGTTGTTTTTTTGTTTTGTTTTGTTTTGTTTTGTTTTTGTTTTTGTTGTTTGTTTGTTCTCAGAAAATTCTGAGATTTTTGTCAGTTCATTGGACTGAGCAAACTCATATGCATTCTGCAACCATCTTAATAACATAGGACATAGAGCATCTAAATAAAAAATCTACAAAATAAAGTTCTGAGATGAAAGCTGAAAAACCATATGTCAGGTTCAACTTATACTAGTGAATTGTTGCTACTTGTTTTCCAACATTGGGAATCAAAACCGTGGCCTTCTGCTATGTGAGGCAAACACCCTACCAGGGTCCTTGCATATCCAGGTCGCTATTGTCTGGTTTACAGCTAGACCTGAATCTTTACAGGAGCTTTGGTCGGTACCATTGTGCAAGTAGGGAGTTGTAATGAGGGAAGAATAGACAGCAAAGGGTAAGTAGCAGTGCAGGTAGCATGGCTAAGGTAGGAATAGTCACCACTGATATTCATACACATCACCGATTTCCATTTACTAATTTTTTGTTTCCAATTTTGCCTTCATAGTTCAGTATTAGATTAAATGGATAGTTGTGAATGTGCAGAGTTTCCAAAATGCAGGATATTATGCTCTAAAGATAAAAAGAAATCATATTGTTCATTTTCTATGGCCCAGACATTTATAAGTAAATATTTTAGCTCCTTAAAATATTGATAGGAATAATTTGCAAGCCCTGGGTCTCCCTTACTATTTTGGTTAAAAAATTATATGACTATGTAAAAGAGAGTACCTGGAAAATAAAGTGCACAGCACTGACTGTGGTTTCCCCTAAATGAGGACAGGGACATTCAAGAGGAAGAAAATGGTTGTGCTTGTTATACATTGTTGTTCCTTGTTTCAGAAAAGACCTCTCTGAAAGCATATCTAACCCAGTAATCAGCTCAAAACACAAATACATAGAAACTACAATGTATGGTTAAATACACACACACACAAACACACACATACACTCTCAAACACACGCAGGTGTTCATGTGTGTAGCAACAATAATAAGAAAATGTCATGAAATTGAGAGAAATTGAGGGGGTCATGGGAAGAGTTTGGAGTTTCTACTCGTTGAATTATACAAACAAAGCAATAAAACATGTAACTTCATCATACATTCAAGTCATTGATTGTAAAAGTATCTTATATTCGTTTGTTTTCCTCTAGTCTACAAATTTCTTATATACCAGAGCAATGTTGAATCAAACTAACAAAAATTTTTCCCTTTTATTGAAAATAGATTATTTTCTTATACAGTCTATTGTGATTACAATTTCTGCACCCTCTACTCCTCCCAGTTCCTCCACATTCCCCTCCAATTCATATCCACTCCCTTTCTGTCTCTTACTTAAAAGGAGTAGGCTTCTAAAAGAAAACAACAAATCATAACAAAATGAAATGTAATAAAACAAAAAACATCACGTCAAAGTTGGACAAAGCAAAATAACAGAAGGAAAAGAGCCTAAGAGAAGGCACAAGACTCAGAGACCCAATCATTCACACACTCAGAAGTCCCCAAAAAACACTAGACTGAATGCTGAGCCCACTCCACAGGATGGAACTCATATCTGACACTTCTTGGGTGATCAAGAACCAGAGACTAGATAAGCCCAGAAAACTACAAAATAAACAAGTATTACTGGTCTTTTTTTTTTTTTTTTTTTAAATAGTGCTATCACAACTTCTAATGACATTCTGCTGTACTCAGAGATCGGTGATTTTTTTTAGCTATCATCAGAGACGCTTCCTCCTGCCACATGTGGGACCCACAGAGACTCACAGCTAGAAAGTACACGGAGAGGGAGGAAACTTAGGACACATGGCTCTAAATGGTATTTCTCCATCAAATCCTTCCCTTCAAAGCTCAGAAAACCCTATTGAAAAGGAGGTGGAAAGAATGCAAAAGCCAGAGAGAATGGAGAACATCAAGAAAAACAGGCCCTCCAAATCAACGTGAGCAAAGCTCATATGAACTCATGGAGACTGAAACAGCCAGCACAGGTCCTTCACTAGGTCCTCTGAATATATTATAACAAAAATAATTTTAATCAATTAATTAATGCTGCTTAATGGTTAGTGTAGATAAACGAGTGGGTGTGTAAGTGTTGGGATACAACAGGGGATTGAAAAGAATCATCTCACATGAGGGTCTCAGTTTGTAATTTTTATCTATATCTTTTGAAAACAATGTGTCTGAGTAGTTTAAGGGTACATAGGCTCTTCTTGTTTTCAATTTACTTATTGTTTTCTCTGAGAATTTTAAGCATAATTACTGTATTTACATGGTTTGTATCCCTCCCTTCCCCCTACAGTTCCTCCCCATGACCCCTCTACACCTTCTCAAATTTATAAAATGTGTTCAATAATTATAGTTTCATATATACATGCAGTCTGCTGGCTGAGTCCATTTAATGTGCACATATTTAGGGATGATTACTTTGGATTGGATAACCTATAAAGGAGCTCATCCACAGAGAAAATTCATTCCCTCAGCTCTCATTGATTACCTATATCTCTTCACTGAGGACAGGATCTTATGAAATTTCATCCATTTACACTGGTGTGTCCTGGAGTTACCATTGTGCAGGTCTTGCTTAGATAATCATGTTGATGAGATTTCATGGATACAGGTTCTCTGTGATGTCTTGAAGACATTATCAGCAGTTATAATAGTTCTCAAGCTCATAAATCTCTTTCCTGATGCTCCCTGAGCCTTAGGTGGATTGAACATGCATCAGTTGGGGGTGGTCACTCAACAATCATGTATTCTCTGCATCTGGACAAATTATAGATCTCTGTAATTGTGTCCATCTGTTGTAGAAAGAATCTTCTTTAAGTATCAACGAGAGCTACATTTATATGTATTTAGATATGTATATCTAAGGAGATGTATTTAAAATTCAATAAAAATATTTGTTTAGGAAAGTGGCAATAAGGGGTTCTGTGATCTTTCTAGGAATGGATAGTTGGCTCAATTTACAGTACTGGGTATAAGTTTACTCCTACTGAATGATGCCTAAGTTCAGTTACAAATCCATTGATCACTACCAAGATATAAATGCCACTATTGAAACTTTCAGGGTGGGGGTCTTTCTGCCCTGGAAGTCCTTATTCTGGTTTATAGGCTTCATGGTTAGTTAAGACTATTGATTGTGTTTCTCCCTTTAGCAACTAGCGTAGCAATTCTTAAGACTATGAGATCTAATCCTTAGGGAGGAGGATTCCAGGTCAGTTTTTTATCTACCTGTCAAAATCTTACATTTGAAGTAATTTCTTTATAAAATGGAGTTCATGAACTCCATAAAGTGTCTGAACATTATTAATCAGTGGCTAGAATATTAGCATGGGTCATTAAGCAGGCTATGACACTGGGTGTGCCTCTTCTATTATATGGATATCTGATGGTTTTATGTGATAGTCGTGCCAATACATGGCAAACCATGTCAAAGAAGTCAGGAAAAATTTAAATGAGGAAATAAATCTAAACATTTACAAACTACAATAGGAGAATGGGCTTAATTTAACGTTCTCCAGACCATTGTTTTTTGACATGATTCACATGGGGGTCTTTGGGGAAAATGAGCATAAGACAAAGGTCATCTTTAAAATTTCTAGAAGCAAACTTTACCTCACCAGACCTATACAGATGTTTTCACACTTTAATTTATAGTTATCCATTAATTTAGATGAGTATCAAACTAATCATCATCCATTAAGTAATTCATGGAATTTGAAAATTTCCAGTCATCATCAAACAGCTTAACTTTCATTGGGACTACTTCTGAGGTGGAAGGGATACCCTTGTTCATTGCATAAATTAAAAAAGAATTAACACTGAAACATGTTTTAAAAAGCAGTAATTCCTTGACTGAAACATCTTTTTTGAAGTGCCATAATGACTATTGACAGAACTGCACTGATATGATACAAAAGTGAAAATGAAGGGCCTGATTTGACAATTGCATGATGAACTGATTGCTAGGTGTGAGTCTTGGCAAAAACGAACCAAAATGACAGAGAAATGGATGAGATCTAAATGAACAACCTGGACGACACTGGGAGTAATGAAGGGCAAGGTTTGAAGGAAAGAAAGCTTAGGGAAGCAGGAGACCCCAGCTGGATCAAGAACAGAAAGGGAGAACAAGGAATAACAGACCATGATAAATGAAGACCACATAAGAACAGGAATAGGCAGAGTGCTGGAGAGGTTCCCTGAAATCCACAATGGTACATCCTCTGTAGACTGCTGGCAATGGTCCAGAGAAAGCCTGTTCTGACCTAGTCTGGTGATCAGATGGCCAAACACCCTAACAGTCCTTTTGGAACTCTCATCCAATAACTGATGGAAGTGGATGCAGAGATCCTCAGCCAGGCCCCAGGTGGAGCTCCAGGTGTCCAATTGTTGAGAAAGAGGAGGGACTGTAAGAGCGTGAATTGTTGAGCCCAAGATTGGAAAAAGCACAGGGACAAATAGCCAAATGAATGAAAGCACATGAATTATGAACCAAAGGCTGTGGAGCCCCCAGCTGGATCAGGCCCTCTGGATAAGTGAGTCAATTGAATAGCTTGAACTGTTTGGGAGGCATCCAGGCTGTGGGACTAGGACCTGTCCTTAGTGCATGAGCTGGCTGTTTGGAACCTTGGGCTTACACGGGGACACTTTGCTCAGCCTGGAAGGAGGGGACTGAACCTGCCTGTACTGAATCCACCAGGTTTAAATGAATCCCCAGAAGAGTCTTGGCCCTGGAGGAGAGGGGAATGGAGGGGAGGGGAGGGGGGGAAGGTGGGAGTGGGCACGGGAGAGGGGAGGACAGGGGAACCCAATCCTGATGTGTAAAATTAAAACACAAATATAATAATAATAAAAAAGAAATCAATATGATAGTTTCTCAGAAAATTGAGGATAAATCTTCCTCAAGACCCAGCTATACCACTCTTGGGCATATACCCAAGGAATGTTCAATTTTACCTCAAGGACACATGCTCAACTATGTTTATATCAGCATTATTCATAATAGCAAGAACCTGGAAACTACCTAGATGCCCCTCAATTGAAGAATGGATAAAGAAATTGTGGCACGTATACACAATGGAGTACTATTCAGCAGCAAAAATACAATGATATCATGAAATTTGCAACCAAATGGATGTAAATAGAAAATGCCGTGGGATGTTCTGTATGTCAAATGTGTTGCTCTGATTGGGTGAAATAAAGTGCTGATTGGCCAGTAGCCAGGCAGGAAGGATAGGGAAGGTGGGACAAGGATGAGGAGAATGATGGGAAGTGGAAGGCAGAGAGAGTCTGCCAGCCGCTGCCATGACAAGAAAGAGATAAGGTAAGCCATGAGCCATGTGGCAAAGTATAGATTAATAGAAATGGGCTAAATATGAGTAAGAGCTAGACAATGGTAGGCCTGAGCTAATGGCCAAGCAGTTTAAATAATAATAAAAAAAAATCAAAAGCAGGAAGGACTTGGGAAGAATAAAGATTTCAACTGTCAAGAGGGCTATGAGAGATGATAATGAGTATAAAAAAATGACCAAAATTATATATATGAAATAATAAAAAGAATAAAAAGATAAATATTAAAAGAGGAATTGACAGGGGCCAGAAGGTCTTCAGTCCTCTTGAAGACAATGTTTAAGGGATGGGGGAAATACTAAAACAATACATCCAACTATGCCTTACTTATTTGCAAGCTACAATCAGTCCAGGATTGAGAGGTATGAGCAATGGGAAGACAGAAGGCATACCCACATTTCTCGATTGCTGAGCAATCACCACTTGGTGATTGGAAGCAAGTGGTTGTAAATTTGAAAAGAAAATGAGGATATTTGTTATTAATCTGAGATTATGTATAGATGCATGTGGAGTAATTGGAGCACTCATTTTTTAATCTGAAAATGACTAACAAAGTCATAAAAACCTCCATTAACTTTTATCCAAATCATAGATAAAAGGAAACCTCCAACTGTGTTGAATATGCAATTGTTTGTGGGAGACATTGAGACAAAACAAAAGCTTCTTTTTCAAGTCATCCTACAAACTCTATGCTTGTGGGATGATGATGGGCATTTACCATGCCCCAGACAGAGCCCTCAGACTTGCCTTCCTTCATTCTAAGCCCCCTACCTATATCTTTCTCAGTGTTATGAATGACACTATGGAGGGATCCAACTTCATTTCTACACTCCCTATAATAAATCTATCAATGAGGCAGGGTCCTGTGCTGTTCTGTTTAGGGGAGGGAGTGAGTGGGCACAGAGTCAAGAATATAAACTCTGGGAGGATGTTGAAAAAACAAGCTCAGTTTATTCAAGAAGAGGCAAGTCTTATATACTATTCATCCCACCCCAGGGGAAAGTCTGATGAATATGCATCTGCTGTGACATGGCTGCCTCTCATTTGTCCAGGTCATCTCAGAACATGTCTCAGCTGCTGGTGCTAAGGCCCTTAGGCAGGCCCAGGCTGGCTCTTGGGAAGTATCTTATTACAGATTTGGATCACCTGGCGCTCAATCCTGTTAGAGCTGAGTCATCCCATATATCAGGAAGTCTTGTGTTCTGTTTTCAACATGGCAGCAAAAGTTCTTATCACATGTTATAGTCCAAAGGCTTATTATGGTCACCTCCCTGAACTTCCTCTTCCTGCTTTTGCCTGCCCAGAGTCCCAAAGCCATGTTTTTAAACACTATCCATGTACCAAGACCCTTTTATGTAGAATTCTCCAGCTGTGTCTTATTTTACTTAAATAAACTTGGAACTCTTTTCCATGACTAAGAGTATCCAATGTGCTTTCTCTCCCTGTGGTGTCATTACTAATTCTCCTCCTTCAGACCAAAGTGGTACCACCCTCTGGCCTCCTTAACCTTTGTTAGACCAAACTCTGTTCTTCATCAGAAGATTTCCATTTACTGTTGTCTCTGCCTGGGTTTGTTTTCCCCAGCTTTCTAAATTGTTGGCTGCTATTTCATGATCATTCATATCTCTGTTCAAATGCTTCCATCACTTCCTAGTCTAGTTACCCTTCATTCATGTAAGGTTGTCTTTAGACCACTAGGTACTATCTCCAGTGTTTTTTTTTTTTGTTTTAAGCTCACATATTTACATATACCCACTTCCACATTAGAATGCAACTTCAGTGAAGGCAGACAAAATAGAAATCCATGTTTTAGATTAAGCTGTAAAAACAAAAGAGAAGAGTGATTTGCCAGTTGCTTAGTTTATTTGCTTTAACCTGTAGATAAAGATTAGTAATTTTTTAAATTTGAATTGAGTATGTTTTGAAATCTATTTACACCACACAGGCTATATCTACATGAAGTAATATGAACTGATGTTATATAATTCATTTTCCATAAAAGTATTCATTTGGTGAATCAGTGGCAGAGGAAAGAATGGTTAGCCTTCCATTTGGCTATGAAATGTCACAAGGTTCTCAATGCATTTATTGTGTGCCTTAGATAACATAGAGAGAGACACATTTGTCATGATAATCCAGCATGTCTAAAATGTCATTTACATTTGCCAAATACCTAGAATTAAGCTTTCATATTCTTTTACAAAACAATGATATCAAGACAGAGGCTCACTGTTTCTGCTAATCCTGTGTCCTTGAAAACTAGAAAAAAAAAGTCTTGGCAACTCTGTTAGAAAGGTACCTGAGAACACTTGGACAGTTCAGTCAAACATGCTGAGTGAGACGGCAGGACTGACCCCTGCTGGGAGAAGAGGGCTGACTACAGGAAAGTCTGTAGCTAGTAGACTGAGGAGATGCACATTCTGTTTGATGGCTCCATCGCCTGTCGTCTCAGACTGAAAATTATAAGAAATAAAATATATTATTGAAAAGGGATTATGAATGAACCACATGCAAAAACTCATAATTCTACAGAACAATTTCCTGCTTTTTGTTTATAGAAAGTAAACACATCAGATCAAGGGAATGGTTTCACAGTTTAGCACATGGGACTCATCTTTTTCCAATGGCAAACTCTCTGTGGTAGAATTCTGGAAATATATAGTGTATAAACCAGAAAACTTGATCCCATTACTAAGTGAGCAAAATTCACTGAGATTGAGTTTAGTTGAATATGCTAATTTCTGTCTATAACACATGTATTTATTATGAGCATCTGGTATAGTTGGTGTTGAGAATATAAAGGTAAATAATGTTATAGATGACTGCTGGGAATTCAGAAGGGGTCACTGCAGTGTAGCAAGTACTGGATAAAGGTGTAGATTTCTGAAGGTACAGTTGTTATATAATGGGAGGGGGTCGAATACTAGTAGAGCAGACACAGAGGAAAACAAGTCTTGATTTTCCCCTAGTGTTCCCTAAAGAATCATTGGCCTGGACGTTTGTTTGTTTGGGTTTGTTTGTTTGTTTGTTTGTTTGTTTTTTCAAGACAGGGTTTCTCTGTGCAGCTTTGCATCCTTCCTGGAACTCACTCTGTAGCCCAGGCTGGCCTTGAACTCACAGAGATCCACCTGCCTCTGCCTCATTTCTATAAGGTAAATTTTAGGCAAAGCTCATTGGAAGATGAGAACTCTTAAGTGTTGCTGAATTAGGTATTTCGTATTAGTTGTGATTACTAAGAGAATCACAGTGATATGGGAGCTCAATGGGTAACAGCACTTGCCAACAAGCTTGACAACCTGAGTTCCATCATTGAGATCTGTTCGGAGGAAGGATGGAATACCTGAATGTTGTCTTCTGACATTCACACATGTGCCATTGCACACATGTGCCCACAAACATATATACAAACAAATATAGAGAAAAATTTAAGAAGAGAGAATCAGAATCATTGAAAAGCCCAACTCTACCAGCAACATCTGGCTACTGATATGAAGTTAGTTACAAGGAAGTAGAGATTCTTAATCTTAGACATAAGGGAACAGAACAGAAAGAACCCCCAGGATAAAACCAGCTAGAGTTAGGTGGGACCAGTGTTCAAAGGGCAGGCTTCCTGCCACTCTCCTGTGTGAGAAAACTAATTGCAAATAGTCCTAGCATTTCAAATTTATTCTAGACATGAACATAGCAGCTTTACAACCTTCCTTTTAGATGACGAAATTCATTTACTTTAGAAACTGTGGGTGTTTTAATCCTCATTGTATAGCCAACACCTCCCTTGTAATACTGGTATATTATAGACTTTCAGGGAGTAAGTTTGTTTGTTTATTTTCATCTTGTTTGCTTGGTTATCAGTATTGAGGACTGTGCCGAGCATCTTGCATATGCTAGGAAAATGTTCTACCTCTGAGCAATATCCTAGCCCAGGAGTAATTGTTGATGAGTGAATAAATAAATGGATTAAAGATATTCTAATTAAAGGTAGATTTATCAGGGAGAAACTGATAATTATGAGTTAGTTTGTTCTCTGAGGAGAAATAAATCATGGATAAATTGTTACAAGGGGATAAACAATAACTGACTGAAGGAAATATGAGGCCAGTGTTTTATCAGAGGTCTTAGGCATTTTAGGAAAGGAATATATGTTTATAATAAACTCTACAGAAGACAGAAGGAAGAAAGGAGGCTAGGCACTGTCTGGCTAAGGTATAGGGCTCAAGAACATAAAGAGTACAGAGACATAATAATCTTCATAGTACAGGACTTTCTTGCACAATACCCAATGGGCTGATGAAGTAGAAGGTTATTCTCACAGGTTGAACTCTATATTCATTTCAAAACTTAAAGTACATCTTATGGAATCACTTAAACTTGAAAATGTAAGAATTATATATATATATATATATGTATGTATATGTGTATATATATATACATATACATATATATATGTATATGTATATATATATTAAGTTGTTCACACTATAAAAAATTTATGAGAACATATAATATGTCATGCACTGTTTATTCATAATAAATTTTAGTTATCATTAAAGAACTTCCTATTTCCTTGTAAGCCTAAATTTAGAGCTTTAGTAGTACATTTATAATCCTTGAGAAATACAAATACATGGGATAATGTTGGATATGGGGAATACAAGGGCCTAAAATGTCTGTTAATAATTATTCAAGTACATTATAAATCTTGAAAAAACATATCCATGCTATGAAAATAAAGCACTAGGAAAGGTGAGGCTGAGGAGTGTGGCTTTTTGTTAGTTTGTTGGTTTGTTTTTAGTTCATTGTACTTTTACCTTGATAGTGTTTAAAAAACATTGTCTTGTGGCTTAACCATGACTTAAAATTTAATGGTGAATTAATCATTTGTGTGTGCCAAAGGAGAATAACTTGATCAATATCAGAAATACAGTCTTTACTGGAGCCATTTTTGGGTAAGTACACTTTGAAAAATCCCTTTTATGAACTAAATCATATTTCTCAGAACATTAAACCAATAAGCATTAGATTTGACTTGGCATGAGAATGAGCTCAGAATCATGTCTGACCAGCACATCCCAAAGTGTGCTCATCTATACATTCACATCTATGAAATAAGCCCATCTAATACATTATTAACAAAGGCTGAAAATTATAATGGACCAAAGATTAATTTTTTATGTGCAATATGAATCCTCAATCTTGAACCTCCCAAGAAGCAAATGAATTTTTCTAACCCAACTGAGTTTAGAAGAAAACTAATGATTTTGTACTTTCTTGAAGAGAAAAAATTGCTAAAATGTTTCAGACTACTAATGACTTTTAGAAATGTATAATCAGTTGGGCAATAGGCACAAAGAAACCATCACATTAATACTGGTTTGCTCTGCAGGTTGTTCACGATGCTGTGCATTGTTGAGTCATACATTTCCGATATACTGTCCAGTTACCAACATTCTTAAAGGAGTTAACCACTATGCTGGAAGGAATCTTAAATATTTAAAACTAGTAGATGTTTGCAAGTTTAAAATCTTACTTTTATACAAAAGAATGGTGGGTATATTCCAGTATTTGGCAACCCTTGTCACCATCCTTTAGCCGTATTAAGCACTTGCATGTACCTGCAATATCCCTGAGATCACCCCAGTGGGGGGTCCTTATTATGAACTTAGAATTAGCCTCATTTTCCATAAAGTGAAAACACAAGCATATATACACAAGGAAAGATCCACATATATGTATATATGTGCAAATAATTTTTAGGAGAGTACATAGTTGTTTTCAAACACCAACTTAAGAATGTTTCTGACAGAGAAGCAAGGATAAGGAAGTCCACAGAAAGCAGAGTCACTTTCTCACCCACCCTAGGATCCAGAGCCTCAAGCAATGAGTGATACAACACTGACCTTTGCTAAGGACTTCATCAGTGTTATTGAAGTTTTCCTTGGCTAAAAGAGCTGAAAATCAAAGATGTTCCCTATATGTCATCATTTTTGTTTGTGCTCATTTATCTGATCCTAAATCTATTTTGGAGAAGGATGGTAATCTCAAAAGAGACATACAAGGGCTTTAGAAATAATGGTCTATAATGGTGGGGTTGGAGATCACCTATCAGTTACTCTGTGGACTCTTTAATTGTATTTTAAAACAGTGCCTTAACTATTTGGAAGAGGCTCTGTCACTGCTATGTAGTCATAGAAAATGACAGAGATTTTCTGTTTGACCAAACTCTGTACAGCTTTTTCTGAGCCCTCTTAGTATGTAATGACTTCAAAAACCATTGTTACCATTTCTAACAGCTGAAGGTCAGATCCCTAAGATGGCAGCCTTGCTCTTCTTAGAATGTTTGTCTGAAAAAAACTAAAGATTGCCCAAAGTTAGGAAGGTTCAAGCCAACACTTCATGACAGGTCCCCTGTTGCCCAGTCTCACTTTGATATTTGCCAATGAGCAGATACAGCTGGCCTAATCCCATTTATAATAAATAATCTTGTGTAATATTTCATTTCCATGAATCTTCAGAACCTCCATCCACCCTCCTGTCTCTCTGGCCTCTGTATAAGCCAAAGCTGAATTCTATTCACACTTGTTACCTTATTATAGTAGTCATTACTGACTAAAATCTGTTCCTCCTACATTAACTGGTACAAACCCTTGTTTATATCTGAGGCAAGTTGCCACTTAATATTTTAGGGCCTCTATTTCCTCATTAGTAAAATTTAGTGACTAATTATCAGTATCTATCCACAGTACTGTTGAGAGAGTTAAAATAATATAACTGTACCTTGAACAGTTATAAAATTACCTGTTACTATTATTTTTTTTTTACTTTCTATCTGTAGTGATAAAATTAGATAACTTACTTATATAACAATTCAAAATGGGAAATTAAAAAAACTAGACAGTAAGTAGCATGGACAACTGGCTTTCAGGATATTGAAATGATACATTATATACTTTCCATGCAAATACATTTTGATAACCCTGAAATTTTTTCATATTTTCTGCCTAATAACATATTGAACTACCAATTTTTATTCTCTAGATATGGTCATAATAGTCTACATTTTAACTTTTAACTATATGGGTGTAATGCATAATTCTTTTCTTAGCTTTATAGAAACAAACATGCCTACAGTTTTGGGAGCATCCATAATGAAGATCCCAAAAAATAAGGTTACAAAAGTGTTATGAGCCCTAAGGCATCCACTGAACCACTAGCTGAATGAGTGTGCGGTCTCTGCCCCTCATCTGTTGACTACCCTATAGCTGATATCTCTTTCTGCCACTGACATACATTGACAAAATAGGATATACCCAACTAACAAAAATAAAATTTGAATCATTGTAATGCTTCTCATAATTTGCCTATATCGGGGAGAAAGTTTATGGATTTTCTGTCTTTATCTCGAAACTATTCTCCATCTGTAATAGTATTCAGATCATAGCACAGTCACTGTCATAACTCAGATGTGCCATTGAACACTGTAGTTTGTACAAAAACACTTTTACCAAACAATTAGATAGGAAAGAAAAAGAGCTCACTTAATAATTTGGTTGTATGTAGCTCTTAAGTATATTAGTTTTCTTGTTGATATGAAAGAATACCTTGACAAAACAAGTTAAATTAGAAAATGTTTATTTTGAGCCACAGTTCATCATAGGACTAAAATCATAGAAATGGAGGCTTAAAGCATTTGTTCTCATTTCATCCACAGTCAAGAAATAGAGGGAGGTTAATGCTAGTTCAGGTCCCAGCCAATGGAATGGTGTCATTCACAGTTAAAATGAGTTGTCCCACCTCAGCTCTAGGAACATAATCTCTCACAGATACACCCAGAACCGAGTCTAACCTAATGTAGGTAATCCCTCCTAAGCATGCCTAGGAGCTATTCTAGTGTATGTAATCACTCATAGGCATGTCTAAAGAATAGCCCCATCTAGGTAATCTCTCGCAACTAGAATATAACCTATTCTAGATAATCCCTCCAAGACTACCTAGAGTATAACCTACTCTAGACAATCCCTTACAAGTATAACCAAGTATAACCTATTCTAGATAACCCCCAGAAGTATGCCCAGAGGTTTTTCTCCTAGGTGATGCTAAATCCTATCAAGTTGACATTCAAAGGTCAAAGGACTCATGGGGTGCTACTGTTTTACTTCTGCTTTGATAGGTTAGTATTTTCTTTTACATATTTGTTCCATGCTCATCCATAGTAAGAAATGCAAATTGATGCAGTAAAGGCATAGACATTTTGAGTGTAACCAGTAGCCAATTACTTTCTGATTGGATTTTAGGTCAAATTCATAGTGCTGAAGCCTTGTCTGGTACTGTAAACCTGGTCAAGAACCCATGGCTTGAAAGACTATACACACCAGGGAGAACCTACTACTTCTACTTTTCTAAATGAACATAATAATATCAAAATGATCTTGATCATTTACCCTTATAGACATAGACAAGAACAGCTTTCAACCCTCATCAGAGATTCTTTTTTGTAATTAATCAAGGCCTGCCATTGGTCATGGTGCTGAAAATGAGTAACTATGGAGTATTTGATGCAAAACAAGACATTGATCTTAAGCCCTTTCCCCATGACTAAGAGAAGACTGCAGAACTGGAAATGGAAAGGTTGTAGAAGCTAAAGTTGGAGGGAACTGCTTCAAGATATTGTCTTCTGAATGTGACAGAGCCACAGCATCCATGAAGTCACAGCAACTGTAGCTGTTGGCTTCCTAAGATCTACACAAATTCAAGCCAGTCATAGCTCTAGTAGATAAGGGTTGGTCACTGAGGATCTTTGGTAGCTGTGTCAGTTTCTTCAAGGATGTGGCTCATGTTGGGTTGTCTATCATCCAGTAGATGCTCCTAATACAAGCACAGAAAGACAAAAGAGGGTGGACTTAGGGGGCTGTGGAAAGAGTATATGAGGTATTGGGAAATACTATTTTAAGATGTGTTATATTTATTTATGCTCTGCAACATTTGTTTAATGATGCAAAGATATGTTGCATTCTTTTATACTGCATTTGTTTAACTCTGTGAAGCTGTGTTACTTTGCCTGTCTAAAACACCTGATAGTCTAATAAAGAGCTGAATGGCTAATTGTGAAGCAGAAGAAAGGGTAGGTGCGGCTGTCAGGCAGAGAGAATAAATAGAAGGAGAAATCTGGGAGGAAGAAGAAGAGAGTGAGAGAAGAAGGGGCCAGCCACCCAGTCACATAGCCAGCCATGGAGTAAGAATGAAAGTAAGATATACAGAATTCAAAGAAGGAAAAAGCCCAGAGGCAGATGGTATATGGGATCATTTAAGTTAAGAAAAGCTGACAAGAAACAGGCCAAGCTAAAGCCAGGCATTTATAATTAAGAATAAGCCTCCACATGTGATGTGATTTATTTGGGAGCTGGGTGGTGGGTCCCCCAAAAGAACAAAGAGTCAAAGAGCCCCCCCAAAAAAACAGTGAAGTCTAAGAGTAGTTGGAAAGGGAATAGGGCTTGATAGAGTTAAAATAAATGTAAAAAAATTCTCAAAGAATAAATAAATACATGAGTTTTTAAAGACCCCAAAGTTAGAAAACCCTGATAACAAATAAAAGAGAAGTCTTAGATGATGAAAATTAAAAAATATAGGGGAAACATATGTGCAAATTTCAAAGAAATATGAAAGATAGGTATGGACTGTGAATAATTTTGTTTTGATAATTAGAAATCAGAAGAAAGAGGTAAGTTACTAGAATCAGGCAGCATAACAAATAAATGAATTATGAAGAAATGAGAAGTCTGAATATGCAAAAAAGTAAGAATGTTGAATCTGTTGGTTCACAACAAAGAAAAAATAGTATCTGATTACTTTACAGCTGATTCTTATTTAAATATTTAAAGAAATAACACAAGTTCTTCTTAAACCTATTTATTCTAGTTGAAAATAAGACAACATTTCCAAAATAATTGTACTATTCCAGCATTATCCTCATACCAGAGCCAAATTAAGACACCAAACCTGAGCTGCAGGAAGGTATCATTGATGAGCATACATGCAGAACCTCTCCCCAAAATGCCAGCACACAAAATTCAGCATGCATCAAAAAGATCTAACACTGTGAGGAAATTCAATTTACCTGTAGGATACAACAGAATAGTCAGTGAGCAATTAAGAAAGTAATAACAGTAAGCCCTTACATATTGATAATAACTTTAAATACAAACTTTAAATTATCCTACCAAAAGACACAGTTACAAAAGAGAAGAGTGTCCAATGGCAGGCTGCTTACAAGAGACACATTTAAACTTAGGGGCATACAGAGATTGAAAATCAAGTGCTGAGGTATTTAATTCCATGCAAATGGCAGCATCCAGTCCATCACAAGGTGTAAATGCTTGAATAAGTGAACACATAACACTGGAGCCCCTGCTTATCTAAAGTACTATTAACAGAAATAAGGAAGAAACAAATGAAAAACTCACTTTCTACCCAATGCTCCTCTTATTTTATCATTTTTCTTTCACCTATTTTTCCATAGCTCACATAGGTAGAGATTCTTGTTATGTCATAATAAATATGAACTGAAAATTTCCCACCTTCTCTCAGCTTAGTCGCAAGCATTTCTCAATCTACAAAATATATTGCCAAATTAAACAAAGCTTTATATTGGCATCATTAAAGTGACTATGCATTATCTGGTGGTCTCTTGAATGGCACAAGAACAAAATGATAACATATTCTTTTAATATCTCAATTTATTGATTTCTCTGAGGCAATTAAGCTCCATGTGGTCTCATTGAAATGACCATTATGATTTCACTTGCAAATCTTAACATACATATCTCAATTAGTTTGATAATTAACAAGATAGCTTCATGTTACAGTCTGAAAGTTGAGTTAATATCCTGTTTGAAAGCTTCATTGTATATTTTTTCTAATAAAAACTTGGTGATAGTAATTCACATTAGAGAAATGCTGAACATATTTAACAAGCCAAACATAGGCACATCAGACTTTTTAAAAACACTACAACTCAATTTTATTTTATAGAAAAAAACACTTGAAAATAAAATAACATCAAAACAGAGTGACAAATTTCATTAACTTGTAAATTCCTCCAAATGCACATTTTCCACACACTTAGAGGAAAGTGGCAGACAAAAGTTGCCAGACGATAGCACTATTGCCAGGTTTATATTGAAAAGTCAAAAGAAAGAAAAATTAACTCATCAGCTAAGACCCATTCTCACACTTAGGTTTATTAACTCTTGGAAACCCAAATTCCCGTCTATATTTTCCTGTAATTATTTCCTTATTTTAAAAAGGGATCCAAGCTGGGCGGTGGTGGTGCATGCCTTTAATCCCAGTACTTGGGAGGCAGAGCCAGGTGGATCTCTGTGAGTTCAAGGCCAGCTGATCTACAGAGTGAGTTCCAGGACAGGCACCAAACACTACATAGAGAAACTCTGTCTCAAAAAACCAAAAAAAAAAAAAGGAAGGAAGGAAGGAAGAGAGAGAGAGGGAGGGAGGGAGGAAGGAAGGAAGGAAGGAAGGAAGGAAGGAAGGAAGGAAGGAAGGAAGGAAGGAAGGAAATCTAGGCCTCTACTTAAAGTACTCAGAAGCCTAAGGTAGGAAGATTGCCATGAGTTCAGGGCCACCCTGAGCTATTGAATAAGACCTTAACTAACTAAATAAATCCTTAAGAAAATTGATAGTGTTTTCTAATCAACTATGTACATAACATTATCTTTCATAATCCTTTTTAAAATGCAATGTACCAAAATATCTTTCATATTTTAAAGTGTGAAAGCAAACCACATGCATTTGTTTTCTTACATGTATTCTCAAATTATTTCTTGGACAATATTTCTGATTGTAAGTTTATATTAATTGTGATGTATATTTTACCAATAGTTAAATGTTAATTGTTGTGTGTGTGTGTGTGTGTGTGTGTGTGTGTGTGTGTGTGTAGGTACAGTTTCCAATTCTCTTTGCTTATATCATATTTAAAAATACAAAGTACAGCAATGAATATATTTTATGTGTCTAATTCTGCCTTATTTATTATAGCATATCAACATCTACTGTCACAAGTAGAGAGTAAGAAATTTTAGTCACCTACTTTTTTTTTTACTTTGTTTAATAATTCTTTTTAAAATATTTATTCATCTACCACAAAGGTTGTTGGTATGAATACTATTTTACTCCCCCACTCAAATTTTTTCTATGCCAGAATAAAAATCACACTTCCCAGTAACTTTGAACAACTTACAACATGAAAACCTTTAGTTTGCACTTAAGTGTGTGCTTTTTGAGTGTCTTCATTAGTTCCATGTCTATATCAGACATGTACTGATCTTCAGTTTGTTAATTAAGCTATGGTGCTTCTCAGTTCTCTCCAGGCAACTTGACCTGCTGTTTTCATCCCTCTCTAGGCTACTGTAGGGATGTCTTATAATACATTTATGCCAATCACTGTGTTCATTTTAACTATGGCTTAGTCACAAATTACAAGAAGCTGAAATTTGTGTTACATGTCTTCGCAAAGGACAGGGTACACTCTGCTTCTCTATGAGTATATTTCACAAATGAGATATTCTTAGATCTTAAACAGTATTGGGATGGGTTTCTTTGGAGAGTGACACTTTGCATCATATGTGTTATAGAGCATGCTTAGCATGGTCCTCAATCTTAGAGCTAGTCAGTTCTGTTTCCAAACAGACACAGACTACAAGGCAACAAGAACTGTCCTACTTATATGAAGAACATAATTGCTTCCATATATTTATGAAACGAATGTTAATAAAATAAATATAAGAATTAAACAATTGTTTGACTCATCCTTCCTGTTCCCAGAATTCTCCTCTCTGATTATCCCACCTATACTATACTTCCTGCCTAGCTACTGGCCAATCAGCATTTTATTTATCAATCATTCAGAGCAACACATTCACAGCATGCAGAAAGACATCCCCAGCAAAAGAGTGACTCAGTTCACAATCACTGTTTCAAATCTCTCGCTTGAGTTTTTTCCAATATTAAAAAATTAATTGCTTGGCTGTTCTTGCAGTGAGGGAAATAGTCTTCTCTAGGGAAGACAATACCAATTGGACATGTAATACCAAATCAAACCCTGAAAAATTACATACAACTAACATTTACATAGACTAAGTAGCTCGTATTTATATATCTAGAAGTATAGATGTATGACAACAATTAAAGTAAAAGAGAACATGAATCTGGAAGAGTGGGATAGGCATACATGTATGGTTTGGAGAGAGGAAATGGAAGGGGGATTTGTTATAACTATATTGTAATCTCTCAATGCACAAAAAAATAAAAATTTTGAATTCTTGTTCTAAGAAAAAGTAGGCTAAAAGACTACTTATTATTTAAGATGTATTGTCCAAGCCAATTGATGACTATTGATTCAAGAATGAGTCTAGGGATGCTGTGTATAGCTTTTCGGTCTGATTGATACCAAAGATCTGCTCAGTCGATGCTACCTGTAGGAACAAGTAAAGTGCTCATCACATGATGCCTGAGACTTTAGGAGGTGATCCTCTGCTGGAACATTGTTAAGCTACATCACAATGGCTTTCTCAGGCACATCTTAACAGTCTTAAAGACACTGATTCTTACCCCTAGGTTATGTGTACAGAACCATAAAAGTGGTTGTGGCTTGTTTTACATGAAGGATTTGCCAGAGCTCAACCGTTCGTCTCCTCCAATCCCTTCCTTTGACTCATGATCTGAATTTCCAGAGGAAATAAATCGCTGCGTTATTTGGAAATGCTCAGTGTTTTCAATTTTCCTGGAACAGTTTTCTATGTTCTTTATTCTCAATGAAGTTAATTCTTAAAATTAAAAAGACATTAAATTAAAAAAAAAAAAAACAAATGAGATACCCTTTTAACAACTACAACATACTTTTTTGAAAAATCTCATATTTAGAGATGGGCTCTGGGCAGATATAATCAACTTAATTTGAAGTATTCTAAGTTCTTCCAAGTTTACAGCCATTTTCAAAGGCTTATATAAATTCATTTCCCTGCCGTGGGGTGTGAATTCACAAACACTAAGTTCCACAGCAGCAGCCTTGTGTGATCACTTCCTAGAACTTACTTGGCTTCATCGTTTCAGTGCAGATATGACAAGGCTGTTTATCAGTAGGTAATAAGACAGATAATTTAACTGTACAAGCTCTAATTGGTCTAATTCACTAACTGACCTCTCGCCACTTGATTCACTAGTACAATCGGGCTCTGATAAAGCCTTTAATTGTAAATTGCACACAGCTGTGAGCTGCTTCTCACGCTGGCACAAAAACACTATCATCGACTGTTTCTTCTCTGCGACCTGCTAATTTGGAGCGTATGTAACTGTTTTTAATGCTGAAGGCTTGACATACCACAAACAGCAGATGTTGCAGCTGCCCTGAGACGCTTTATTTAATTCAATTACGTCTTTTGGAGATATGTAAAAAAGCTAGGCAAGATGAGAGAGGGCAGGAGAATGTTAAAAATGGAGCCCCTGGTTGAGGCCCAGGTGGCTCGATAGGCAAATGATTGGGTGAATGTCTAAATGATCTTTTTAATTGAGTAGACTGACGGCTAATCAGGGTCATGAAGTGTTATCACACTGATGAGCTGAGTGGAGCCCTGGGCTGCTCTGCAATTAATGCCGCTTTTGTGAAAGAAGAAAAAAGAAAGATCATGTATACCATCTGGCAATTGTTTATGATAAAAGCAGCAGTTTGCTGCAAATTCCAGTTAAATGCTATTCATAACATTATTTTTGCTGCTGCTGAGGGCAAGGACATGAATCCAAGGTCTTTGTCTGACTTCTCATTCTCCTTCACAACCAAAACATTCATTTTCTCCAACATGTGTTATTATTAATTACTTGGCTGCTTGCTACTGTATGGCCTGAATGATCCTCTGTTTGATATGCCAATGAAAAGCCCAGCATATACTTCTTGGACTCTACTTTGGCTTGCGTGCCAATATATCCGATTACAATACAACAAAGCAACGGCCAGAGTCATAGCCAAAATCTAGAGAAAACAAGTCACTTTTTCCTTTTGTCCAAAAAATGTGTCTCTTAGGCTTATCTGGAACTGGAGTTCTTCAGAGCGAGAAATGTCTGTCTGTATGCAGTGATTTTCCCACACATCTCAAAGACAACAGCATTTGCAAAGTGTAAAGAAGACAGAGATGGCTCAAAGTGCCCACTTGTCTTCACGTTCTCACTTAAACGCTTAGGAAGGAAGAATGCCAGCTAGAACAAAAGAAGGGCAAACATAGCATGTGCCTGGGTCACCACAAGAGCTGTAGAAGGTTCACGTGACTCAAGTGAACAAAATGGCCATAGTTTTCATCTCCAGTAACCAACAAAACCAAATATCATTAAGCAAAAGACAGATTTTTTTAAAATACCGACTTGAAAAGGCTCAATTATGGTTTAAAAAAAGGAAGAAAAAGTCATTTCACACACAAAGAGAGAAAGGAGACAGAAAGACAGACATATCAGAGACAGAGAGAGGGATGGGGAAGGAGAGAAGAGAGAGAAAGAGGGAGGGGGAGGGAGGATGAATCCTCTCGGGACATTCCTAGAAAGACTCAGTATTTTTGGGTAGTTGTGGGGGTACATTGATATAAATATAATCTACCTTTGACTTACTGGAGAAGTTTTGTATGCATAGTCCTCACCAGGGTGCTGTAACTGAGCCTCTGAAATGATTCCAGAAGAGCACTGGCGAGCAGTTACTGCACAATAAAAGTGTTTCAAGCACATAGTAAGAGATGCCTTGTTGCTATCAAATTTTCACCTGAAATAGATTGCGACCTTGTTAAAAGCACTTGTACAATGGCAATTTCTAAAATGACTTCCAGAATATTAAAACTCAAGTCATATGATAACTCCCTGTCCCATTATCACAGAAACATTAGCTGTGGGGGAAGATCAGCTGTATGTCAAGGTTGTTTGCTTCAAAAGAAGCAAACATAACATGGCCATGATAAATCAAAAGGGAGAAGAGCAGTAAACAAAATCATACAACAGTTGCAGAGTAAAGTTAAAAAAGAGGGATATATCCACATTGTAAGACATTTTAGAAGAATGGTTATTCAGCTGAAATTAGGCAAGCGACACACAAACACATATGCAGATAGCATGCATAAACACACACACACACACACACACACACACACACACACACACACACACACACACACGGAGGGTGAGAACCACAAGAGCCATGTGGATGAAAGAAGCATTGAAGTATCTTGCATTATTAGCAGAGACTGACTAGAAAGTTGAGTTACAGATACCTTCTAGGGAAAACAAGCTGAACAGGCTCTAACTACTAGAAAAAGGGTCTGTCGGTAGGCCTAGAACACTTCTTAAATTGTGGGAATCTAAAGAAAATGAACTGAAATAAAGTGCATCATGCCAAAAGTCAACCTGTAATGGTTGGGATGGTGGATGCTTAGAGTCCTTTCAAAAGTTTTTATGTCAGGGAAAATTGTATTAGTGTTTGAGAGAATGTCATAATAATAACCAGATATTAACAGGGTCTTATTTGCCAGAGATGAAGCTGCATTAAATATCTTACCTGATTTGATCTTTATCTTGCCATGTGGATGATTATCCACATGGCAAGATTTCTATATTTCTTCAGAAATGCACACATAAGAAAGTAGTGTTATTAACCAGATTTATGGAGTCAGTGAGAGAGGTAGCCTAGATTTTAATCAATCTCTACTTTCAAAATCCTTCAATCTTCAGCATCTGCCTCCCTACATAGAGATGGGGAGAAGTTTTTGGATAACAGAATCATTTTGAGCTAAAAGACAGTTTTGTTCATTGTCCAATTCACATTTGCATAGGTAATATATAAAAGGCACATTCTTTTTTTTTTTTTTTTGGTTTTTTGAGACTGGGTTCCTCTGTGTAGCATTGTGACTTTCCTGGAACTCACTTGGTAGACCAAGCTGGCCTCAGACTCACAGAGATCTGCCTGCCTCTGCCTCCCGAGTGCTGGGATTAAAGGTGTGCGCCACCACCGCTCGGCAGCACATTCTATTTTATTGTAATTTAACTTTAACAGTACTTATAGGCTAATCATAACATACTTATTTATTTAATAGACAAAATGGTTTTCCCAATGCTTTAGAGCTTCTAAAATAAGGATACATGAGGACTGAGGAGGGAATTTAGCCCCATTAGGAGCTTAAGAAAAGATACTGGTTCTTTTCTTTGATTTTTCTTTCATTAAACAGTTCACCTTTGTTTAATACATTGACAAAGCCAAATCATTTATTTATATTTTTCACACTGTGACACTTTTATTAAATACCTATTATGTAGTAGGTAAAGAGAGAACAAGGGAATAAATGCAACAGCTCTTTAAAAATAGTTTCATTCCTGTTTTTATTAGTAGTATTATTTGTTCTTATCATTAGTATATGTGTATCTTTGTGAGAGTATGTGCATTTGAGTGCAGATGTCCACAGAGCCTGGAGGCATCAGATTCGCTAGAGCTGGAGATACAGTAGCTATGAGCTATGAATCAAACTTGGGTCCTCTGCAAGAGCAGGGCTCAGTCTTTACCTCTTGAGGCATCTCTTTATGCCCTTTCTTTCTCTCTATTCCTTCCCTTCTTCCCTCCATCTCTTCCTTCTCTCCCTCTTCCCTCCCTCCCTCCCTTCCTTCCTTTCTTTCTTTTCAGAATATATTGTATAACAGAACAATTTTTTTAACTAAAAGAGTAGAAGACAAGGAATCCTATAAACCAAGTAGTTTAATTTTTTTTAAAGGGACTTATGAGATGTCTCAGGAGAGAAATATCAGAATAATAATAATAATACAATAATATCCAGTGTCTTCTGCCTAAACCTGCTTCAGATCCATTGAGTTATCTGCTTCCTATATGAGCTCTCAGGTTTTGCTGCTCCAGATAAACTTCTTAACTCACAATGAGGAAGCATTGGCGCTCTAGCCAACAAAACATGTAGTGAAGAAGGACACAGGTTGAAAGAGGTGAATGCTGGGGACTAGCCCAGATAAGAGTGCACCAGTAAGCCAGAGACCAACCTAAGGAGGCTTCTGTGGGAAAAGTACATGCAAACAGACTTTATAAATCTCATTGTCAGTCAACCAAGTGATAGAATGAGAGAGGAAATGGAAAGCTAGAATTTACACAACATTTTAATGTTATAGTTCACTGCAGAGCGTTGACAGGACAGCATGTACTAACAATGGAGACTCTATGAGAAAATCGTCTAAATTAGGATCCAGTGACAAGAATCCTCTCCTAACCCTTATACTACCTTCTTGGCATCTTTAGGTATAAGAATCGAGGATCAGTAGTGCATTGTGTTCCAGTACTACAAAGCCCCCTCTCCCCCACCCTATCTCTCTCTCTCTCTCTCTCTCTCTCTCTCTCTCTCTCTCTCTCTCTCTCTCTCTCTCTCTCTCTCTCTCTCTCTCTCTGTCTCTCTGTCTCTCTCTCTTTCTCTCTCTCTCTCTCATTCTCACACTGTCTCTCTGTCTCTGTGTATCTCTCTCTTTCCCTCCCTCCCTCCCTCTCTCCCTCCCTTCTTCCCTTCCTCCTTCCCTCCCTCTCTCTGTGTGTCTATGTATGTGTGAGTAATAGATATGTAGAGGGATTTGTCTCTTCCTCACTTTCAATTTTGAGATTATTATCTTCAAAAGCTGCAGTTTTTGGCCCACAGTGAATTAAGACTCAGCTCTGGTATAACAGCATTATTAGTTCAGAAAGCAGGTGGCTATTTTTAGGCTGTGTGGCATGCAAAGCCCTTTGATACTGGGAAAGAAGATGAAAAGGTGCAGCCATGCCAGGTAGATTAAAGCTCAAATGGAAAGCAGCTTTGGGTTGATCTCTGAAGTTTGGTAACACAGAGAATAAAGGCTTTGAGTTCATTCTGCTCTGCCCTCTCTAGCTCTGCTTACATGTGTGCTGGGAAACTTTTTTTGGACTACTTGTCAAATATAACTTTTGTCTTAATATCCTGGTCCATAAACAGTAAGAAAAGGAAACATCTCTGAACATTGTCTCTAGGACTGAGGCATTAGGCTCTTAACACCCTTCATTAGGGTTGGTGATTGGTTTTGTCCTCATAAAGAATTATTGGTCAGATGGCATAAACTGGATGAAACATACATGTGATGATCTACAGACAACAGAAAGGAGAAAATAGAGACTAGTAGAAGGTTAATATTGAGACTGGTAAGTATACTGAGATTATATTGTATGTGATTTTAAAGCCATGAAAGTATTAATCAGACCAAAGGAGTCACTGTCAGCACTAGAGTAACACTGAGCCATATAGAGAGGTACATGGCTATTCATTTGGAAATATATTGAGTCTCACTATGTCCTAAACACATAGAGATTTGTAGAAACTGGCTGTCTTGGTTAAGGTTTCTATTGCTGTGAAAAGACACCATGACCATGGCAACGCTTATAAAGGAAAACATTTAACTGAGGAGGTGGCTTACCGTTCAGAGGTTCAGTCCATTATCATCCTGGCAGGGAACATGGCAGCATGCAGGCAAACATGGTGCTGGCTGCATCTTGATCAGAAGGCAACAGGAAGTGGACTATAACACTGTAGCACAGCTTACACAAAAGACACCTCAAAGCCTACCCCCATGCTTCTTTCAACAAGGTCACACCTGCTTCAACCAGGCCATGCTTCCTAATAGTGCCACTCCCTATGAGCTTATGGAGCCAGTTACAATCAACTATCACACTGGCTGAACAAGGGAGAACAAGAAGTTTGAGGAGTTTTAATCACAGAAATTATTGGCTAAGTGAACATTTATCTTCAACTATTAATTTCATAAATCACTCCTACTTTCAAAGAACCAGACAGCCAAGAACTTGTCCTTTTATGGCCACATCCTGATTCTAATGATACTTGATGTTTCAGGTTAATAGTATACCATGTGAAGTTTTATTTCTGTGGTTGATGTAATAAAAAGCTGAACAACCAATAGAAAGGCAGGAGAGTACAGATGAGATTTCCAGGCAGGGGGAAGAGAAGAAGAGAGCCAGGGTGACAGCTAGACCCAGAGGAAACAAGATGGGCAGTATGGAGATGAGGTAAGGAACCTAAAGGAAGAACATAGATAAAAACAATTGGTCAATTCAAGTTATAAGAACGAGTTAAGAACAAGCTTAAGCTAAGGCCAAGTTTTCATAATTAATAATAAGTCTCTATGTCATTATTTGCTGGCTGTTGGTCCAGATGAGAAAGTACTACTCTACTTGCTACAAGTGAAATTACAGTAGCTGTGTTTGTGTATTACAGAATGACCAAAATGTCCAATTGTGTGCACTGTGATGACAAGGAGGACACTCAAGCCAAAGTATGCCAAGAAAAAGTAAGGGTCAAGATAAAGGAGCAGAGAATGAGGTTTACCCTGGAAGAGTTAGTTAAGATATGCAAGAGCACTAAAATATTAGTTAGTCAAGACAAAGAAAAATCAAGAGCACACAAGTTCATAAAAAGGAATAAAATATTTTGAAGATGGTTGGAAGATTTAAAAAAATGCAATAAATAAAAAGATGTTAAAAACTGAAAAGTCACTGTCATTGGGAATAATGTGGCCATTGCTACATTTTCAGATATTCCATGTGAGCATGAAGCCTTGAAAACAGCTAACAGTGAGTAATTAATAGCAGTGATATGCAACATTGTATTTGAAAGCTATTCTGTTCAATAATTTATTTTTACTGGTATAATTTATGACAATAAACCAGTATCCTCTATTCTTATCTTTGTCCTAATGTCTTTACTGATTGTCCTCTTTTGGCAAAGAAGCCATGCTGTGGGATCCTGACATCAGAGGCTATATTATTTGTTACACCTGGTACATATGCTACGTATTTGTTCTGTGTATTAATGGAACAAAGGACATATTACCATGTAAATAAGAGTTTCATGATCTTTTCTATTCCATTTACTGTGAAGATGACTCTTTGCTCTAATATTGGCAACCTGCCAACCTGCAGCAACATAGATTATACCTTTAATGCACAGTCCATAGACCCGCTGTCATTATATAGGAAATACATGTGAGTAATATGTTCTGCAAATGTTGGAAGAGAAGTCTGTGTCCAAGGAAGGTCATTAAGCCACTGTATTTGTCTTATTTCAGTACTTTGCTGGCTTCCAAACCTTCTGAGGATACTATACTATCCCTAAGGATACAGTTTTACCACTGCTGTAAAATGTTTCTGTTATGAGCTAGAGAAAGGAAGCCTAGAGGTCATATAGCACAGACATCTTTGTCTAGGATTGTGTGGTATCCCTGAATATCAAAAGTCAGTGTCATAAGAAGAATTTAACTTCCCATGCATCATGAGATTCAACATTGCAATAGCAGCTATCCCCAATGTTGAATGATCAGAGGCAAAGGGAGAAACTTAGCAAGATGGGCTCCATGTTCTCCTGCCCTGTGTATTCATGTTTCCTTGTGAGCATGTCCTTGTAGAGATTTGGGCTTGATCCATCCTAGGAATGGTTTGGCCAATGAGATGAACTAGAGGCTTCCATATTCCATGAATTTGTGCCGCTGGATGCTGCATCTGCTCTATGAAAAAAAAAAAATCTGTTTTTGTCAAAGTTTGCAACTTCATCAATGTTCATATCTAACATCCATTGTAAAAGCCCAAACAAATCAGAGCATTTGAAGTTTGGTTGTTTTATTTTAAGCCACTTAGTTTGAGAAAGGCTTCTTAGCCAGAAAGAGACAATTGATGTAGAAGTGGTTACCTTTCCTGTGCTGTTATTTCTAGGTATCCACACAGAGAATTTTCATGGGGCATGTATATCTCATCTTTCCCCAGCAACGTGTAGTACTCAGTAAATGCCTCAATAGCTATCCAAAAGAATTTTATCTTTCTGAAGAGCTATGAAAAAATTCTACAATGATACAAGGCCATCCCAATCCTCTTCTTTGAAATGATTTTCTCAATTATTTTGCAACACACATTCTTTTAGACAGTAGGAGTAAGATGGTGAATGGAGCTTTGCACTTTGAGAGGAAGACTTTTTTTTTTTAATTGGGCAAATATGTGAATAAGATGATTTCAGAAAAAAATAAGTGTTGTAAAGAAACTTAAAAGACAAAATAGGGGGTTCTACAGGTGAGAAAGAGGGGCTGGATTGGTAATGTGGTCAGGGGAGATACTTTTGAAGAGTCAGCATTTGACTATCAGCCTGACAATGAGAAACAAGGTAATCATGGGGTGAGCATAGCATCCAGACAACAGCACAGGTCTGGAGGAGAGAAGGAACTTCATCTGCCAACAAACAGGCATTATGTTGACTAGAGGGAATCACTCAACAATGCTGGTGAAATGAACGTAAAGAGACAGGCACAAGTAGACTTTTCTGAGGATTTTTAAATGTATATTGTATTACATATGATTAGACATATTATATTTAGATTACATGTAAAGAAGAGAGAAACTGAGTCAATGTTAAATACAAAAATGTTCAGGTGAGAAAAATATTCATTTTGTTCTACAGAGGGCAGAAGAGAGATTTTGAAATAAAAGAGGGTTTTCTTTATTTTTCTGGGGTGTTCAGTTGGAAAACCTTCATGCTGGCTTCTCTAACCCCAGCAGTTTCTCCAGCAACCACACCTAGAGGACACAACAGCCACCAACACAGAGCAGCAAGAAGTCTCCTTGAATACTCTCAGAAGGTTTTGTAGCCAAGTGTCATTGGTGAGATATCTCCCCTTGAATTCTTCATAGTATTCCAGAGAGCTGGCTTCTAGCAAGTCTTGTGGACTGGAACCCCAGTCCATTCTCTGTCTTCAGCCAAACAAAGCTGTACCTCACTAGCAAGTATCCAGTTCAGCCTTCATAGTGGAACTTTCCTCTTCTTAAGGGAATTTTCATTGTGTATCTATTTTCATTGAACTTTCTCTGAAACACTGCTAAACAGGCTTATCATTACACTCACCTGTTATAACTAATAATACTCCATATAGTATAAAAATATATAGCTGAAATCCTGAATTGCTCTCCTCTGAACTAACTCACACCAATAGTGAGACTGACATGTTCTGTCTTTCCAAAAATTGATAATGTGGCTTCCTTACTAAGTATGTCCATCCCTGTCACTCTCGTGTTTGCTAAGTGTTATATTCCTATATCAATTACTCATCAAATGTCTGTTAGAAAAATTCCAAATACTACAGATAACAACTAACCAAAATATTCTTTAAATTCAAATAAAACCATATATTTATCCTAAGGCACAATTGTGTGATACATTCAGTTATAATAAAAAATCATGCAAATTATTATGCATCCTGATGAGTCAATTTTTTGTAACAAGCTTGTTTGAGCAAATCACTTACAGAAAAATAAATCTTTTTAAAAATGATATTAAAGGGGGCTAAAGATCAGAGGTTAAGAGACTTTACTGATCTTGCTGAGGACTGGAGTTCTGTTCCCCTCCCTCAGATTGTGGCTCAAAACTATCTGTAACCCCAGTTCTGACAGTCTGATGCCCATTTCTAGCATCCATGGGTACCAGGCACACATGTGGTATCCATACATACATACAGGGAAAATATTCATAAATAGAATGAAAGAATAAATATTTAAAAATAGATGAGTAAAATCTGTTTCAAAATCAACCTCAGAGTATACAAAGTCATCTGGAGCAGTAGAGAAGCCCTGTAGTTGCTGAAGAATACCTGAGTCCCATGCTGTATGAATTCACATGTATCATTATTCTTTTAGGCCTAGTAAAATTTTGTCAAAATCAAATGCAACATGATGGCATAGTAAACAGAAATTGTCTGCCACAGCAGCTTGTCATGTATTAAAAAATGCTTAGAAACTTGCTCTTCCCAACTTTTGTGGCCATCAAACACAGGGTATATCAATAGCCTATTTGAAAATATTGTGCTACGTTGTTTTTATAAAGGGAAAATATAGTTATTCCGTATTTAATAAGAAGTCAAGTGCAGTTAGAGCATGGGCAAGTCAAATGTGGGGAAACAGAAAAACAAGATAACCTGGCAGATGCTGAGTGACAAGTTGAAGTGGCACAACCCAGGATCAAAGGATAGCATTTGTGTGAAGTCACAGGAGGCATAGCGTTAATACTAGGGCGCTTGGGAGTGGCAAAGAAAACTGCCGCAGCTCGACCTAGTGTTTGGCAATCAGTGCTTGGTGACTGAGAACAAGACTCGGAAGACAGAACAAGTCTGGGGCGTAAATAGTGCCAGGACCTGCAAATAATAGCCGCAGCTGCAGAGCCAAGTGTACTGTGTGGAAAAAAAAAACTGTAAGCCACATGTCAGTCTCTCCAACACACGTGCTCTGCCTGATGCCACTTCTGGTGCCAGCCTTAACAGGCATCAACAGAACACAGAGATGCCTGACCTCATGCAACAGGGGCATTCTTGGAAACCATTTTACAGATTCAATTAGTATTGAGCATTTTAGATCAAGTTTGACTTGAATAATAATGATTCTTCTGTGAATGTATTTTGGGAACCAGAAAGAGATGCTTTTCTTATTTAAATGAATATAAGCCAAATTTGTTTCTCTATTGATGAGAAAATAGACATTTATTTTGTGGATGAGCTGATTATTCATGTGTAAGTTCATGTATATAAGAAACATATGTTGGTTGAGTCAATCAACAAATGTTCTTTGTGTCACCTGTGTTTAAACAAATGAAAGCATTTTGGATGTAATGCCTATATACCAGGAAAATAAATTATTTTTAAATTTGGCTAGTTTTATTTTCAGGAATTTGTGTGTGTACTTTCCTATTAAAGATAAAGAGTAAATATGAATTTCCATAATTACAAATGGCAGCACCTTTGAAAGAAAAGCAACATTAACTTTTTCTTCAAAATTAAGCCATTTAATTTGTTAAATAGTGCAATAAAAGATCTTTCAAATATCATTCAAGTATTCCTAATAACATTAATTGACTATAGATTACGTTCCTACACAGCTTTTGCTATGTTCAGCATTTCCTGTATCCAACCAAATCCAAATAAAGCTTCCATATTCTTATTCCTAAGTACATTGTACAACAAAGGTAGGAGGGAAAATAGATGAAAGTTATTGAAGTGAAGAAAACCAGAGAGTGTTTCATCACATGAGCCACACAGTGCTGTGGGTTAATGCTTTTGTACACTGGTTTAATAAAATGCTGATTGGCCAGTAGCTAGGCATGAAGTATAGGCGGGATAAGTAGAAAAGGAGAATTCTGGGAACAGGAAGGCTAAGTGAGGAGATGCCAGTCCACCGTCCAAGGAGCAGCATGTAATGGCACATAGGTAAAGTCACACAACATGTGGCAACATATAGATTAACAGAAATGGGCTGAGTTTAAGTGTACGAGCTAGTCAGTAGTTAGCCTGAGCTAATGGACAAGCAGTTTTAATTAATATAAGCCTCTGTGTGTTTACTTGGGTTTGAGCAGCTACAGACCAGGCAGGATACAGGAAAACTATCAGCTACATCACAGCTCAGCTATATTGGAGATAGCTGCACATTTCATGGGATTCTTTCTTGGAGCAGTGCCTCAGCAAAGAGGAAAAGTTACATTGACCAGTTAGCCTACCTTTGAGCTGCCATTGGTAAAAATGTGTTGTATAAGAGCATTGATTACCAGCACTTTTGTATTAAGATGCTCTGTTCTCCCTTGCATAAGTTGGGCAATCCAGATCTCACACCTCTGTAGAGCTGGGACCCAAGTGACAACCAAAAGCTGTTTAATGCATAAGTAGGCAGAAGCCTAAACATTAGGAACAGGGAAGGAGGGAATGGCACACACTGGTCCAAAACAAATATCTACTTCATCTCTAGAGGATATCATGTGCTTCAATGCATTCATGACCACATAGTCATGACTCAACTAAATAACTAGCACCAACCAGTACTTTTGTTTTCAATTATCAAAGTGCTTTGGAATCTCTGCTCGAATATTTTATTCATCTCTTCAATTCCATCATTGGATCAATGTGCTAATTTGCAGAATGGATACACTAGCATGGGATGATTTCAATGGTTAATAAGTGACTACTGACATTAAGTCCAGCCGAAAATATTAAAGACACAACAGCACCTAATAACACACAATCTGTACACAAACAATGTTAATTTCCCACACTCTCAACTTTCTTCCTCCTTGGGATTTTGTTCTAAAATATACAAGACTTCCTGATTCATGGGGAGAATTTTCAATTTTTATTTCAAATTTCAATTTTACTCCTAACTCCATAATCAGCACTGAAAAGAATCCATAGAATGCTTAATTAAGAAATTAAACCACACAAGCAATGAGGCTCTTATACAAGTAGCCATGGTGGGAGAAATGATGTGCCATGACTTTGAAAAGAAGATAAGATTTGGAAAGTGTTTGTATTTGAATACTTGTTATAAATCTTTACAGTTATTACATGGTCATCACATAAGAATCAAAGGAGACAGTTTAGAAAGAGGAAATTAGAAGAGTCCTCTGTTTCTCTCTGTAGCATGAAGAGATAAAATTGATGAAAATGGACTTTTCTAAGATACAGGGAATGGCTGATTGTTTGAATAGGTCCAAGGACTAAATATGATTAAAAAGTATGAAACATAGTTTGGGAAGATGACTCAGTCAGTATTATTTGTCTTATAAGTATGAGTACTTAATTTCAATCCCCCAAAACAATGTAAAAATGTCAGGTGGAGTGAATAGTGCCTGTAATCCCAATGTTTGGGAGGCTGAGGCAGGAGAATCCCTAAAGCTCACTGCTCAGTCAGTCTACTGAAATCAGTGAGTTCCAAAATCAGTGATATGTCCTAATTCAAAACAGAAACTTAACAGTGATTAAGAAAGATGTTTAGCGTCAACCTCTGACACTAAACATATAATACACATGGCCACACAATACAGGCATGGAAGTCAGCAAATGTATCCATGAAATGTTTCAAATTTCAGTTAACTAATTATGCTTTCAATTACAAAGAATTTACTTATTTCCAGCACCATTGCTACTGTTATTATTATTCAGTTATTATTATTCAGTTATTATTATTATTATTATTATTATTATTATTATTATTATTATTATCATTAGCTGTCTCCCCACAGCATAGGAAATGTTATTTGAATAAGTGTGGTAAGATGTTTGATTTCCTCACATCTTTTGTCCTAACAAATAGACATTATAGTGGAAAAATAATCCAAATGCATAAGCCTTACAGTCAATATAAATGATTAACCTCTGTTAAAATAAAGTATGAGTAGGCACCTACATAAGAACACAAACACGTGTATAAAGTTCCCAGCCAAGTGATGTCAGGATAATAAATTTACCTTGCTTAATTAAAACATGACTAGAGGTAAAATCTATGGCATCCTTAATAAAGCTTTAGGGATAATGACTTTATACTCCTACAACTATTTTTTTTCTGATTTTCAATTAAAAATGACACATATAAGAAAGCCATGTAACAAAACAGACCACATTTTCTATATTAATTAAATATTATGAATGAGAATAAATTGTTCTTAGAGTAGGTAGCAGATTTGGGGTTCATGAGTAGGGTGTATGCTATAGATATCTCTTAAAGAAAACTAGCATTTTGGATTGGGTCCCATTAAAACAAGGTACATGGTTATGCACTGCTTTCAGGGTTAGGTGGCAAGGTGTGAAGAAGCAATTTATGGAACTAGAAGGTTAGGAAGTGTATGGCACAGATTTCTCCTGTAATGATGAAGATAGGTAATGGGCCATTGTACTTTAGGGACTTAGGAAAGATGGAAAAAAATACTATTGATATCTGTGGGTAGCTGCTATTTGATTTGGGCAAGTATCAACAGAAAAAAGATTTGTGTAGAAAGAATAGAATGACTTGTATGAAAAGAAAATATAAATAAAAAGCTTGAAAACAAAAAAAGAGAGAATAGAAGAATCAAGAAAATATGAAAAGGTTTCTTAGCACTCTTCATTTTAAATTTGGAAAAATTGATTAACTTAGCCTTGAAAAGAAGATTAAACCATGTGTCTGTCAAACATTTTGCTAATAATAGTATAATAAATCTCCAATTCACTTAAAATTTCACAGTGTATTTCTAGTTTAAATTGATTAATGTATAATAGACATTTGAAAATGATTAACTTTGAATCCAGCCAAGATATTGTTTATACATTGAGTTAAAAGGAACATGTATGTCACTAAATGAGTTACAGTAGGAGAATTCTTTAGGTCTTAAAGTTTCTGTGTTACTTAAATAGATATACACATATTTGCACATATATTTAAATACATACATATACAATGCATATATACACACATATATACTTTAAACTTATTTTAATTTTCTTTGAATCTCTCTTTTGTTTTGAGGTCTTATCTATGAATCTTGTGAGGAGTAAAGAGAAAGATTGCTTTCACTCCCTATAACAATGTGAACACTACACTGTAGAAACTTGACCCCCAAAATGAGAGAAATTGAGACAGATGAAGACAGGGTAGAGTGTGGAAGAATTATTTGAGAAAAAAGTAGTTATATAGTACAGTGACAACTGAGATTAAGTAAAAATTTCATATCATTGTTTGAAAGACATGAACACTTAAGGAAGGGGAAAATCCAAACATCTGAAATTGACTGATGAAGAAATTTTATTTCTGAAATATCATGAATTAGATTAGAGTTTATGTACAAGCTAAATCCTAAATCAGTGATATTACATACAAATTCTAAAAAATATTTGATGCCAATAGTTAAGACTCTTATCAAATAGACCAGAAAATAGCAAAAAAAAAAAAAGAGTACTCTATAATTTGTAAGTCTGATATGACCTTAATGCTTTTTATTTGATAAAAATATGAGGAAAATAAGATATTATTATAGACTTAAATGTATAATATCCTAAGAAAGATATTAACAATCTGTAATATGAATCTTTCAATAAGTTCAAAATGTAGTTGTGATTAAATTGAATTCAATGATGGAGTCAAAACTGATGTGTCATCAGAAAAAAAATCTAATAACCTTGTTACTCTAATAAGTAAAGATATGTCCTTAGATACAGAAAATTACTCAATAAAAATTAACCATCTTTCATTAAGTATGAATAAGTATTAACTAATTTAAAGAGGATAATTAAAAATCAGTCAATGGTAAGACATTTTAAAGCATGCCCTTTAAGATGATGAATTATATGGTAATTTTATATTCATATAAATAGAATTTTCTGACTACTCATTATAGTCATTTCTACCCAGTCAAATATAGAAAGAAATGATATGAAAAAAAAAAGATCTGGGAATAATAATAAAAAAAAAACCTACATTCAATGATATAAGAAATGAATATCTGGGCAAAACCAAAACAAAACCTGGAATTTCATCTTAAATTGTCAAATTAGTGACCACATAATGAACCCTAATTACAGTTTCCCTCTCTCAACTCTTCCAAGTTACTCCTCACCCACCCCCCCATCCAGGTTCATCCCTTTTTGGTCTTTCATTAGAAAACAAACAGGCTTCTAAGGAATTATAATAAAGTAAAATAAAACAAAAGCTAACACATCAGAATAAGGCAAAATAAATCAAAGGAAAAGAGCTCAAGACAAGCATAAGAAACAGATACAGACACAAAGACCCACTTGCTCATGCATTCAGGAATCACATAAAAACACTATACTGAAAGCCATAATATATACCCAAATAACCTGCAGGGGAAATATTGAGAAAAAAATACATATAAACTAAACAAAATAAGTATAAAAATGAGATTTTAAAAAACTGACAACATAACGAGACAACGCATCTACAAACATGTGGTTGAGTTTGTTTTCTCTTGGCCATCTACTGCTGGCCATGTAGTCTAACCTTTGGAGTAGTTTGTAGCTGGGCATGGTGCTACATGCCCTTAATCCCAGCCCTAGGGAGGCAGAGGCAAGCAGATATCTGAGTTGGAGGCCAGCCTGCTATGCAAAATGAGTTCCAGGAAAGCCATACTTACCCAGAGAAATCCTGTCTCAAAAAACTAACAATAACAACAACAATAATAATTAGTATGTTTCCCCAGTGAGACTTCCTCAGGGAAAACTAAATTTCATTTGAAAGTTGTTATCAATTGGAGATAGCTTCTGGATTAAGGATGGGGGCATACTTCTTTCAGCTTTAGAAGCCTGTAGTCAATTGTTTTTCCATGTCCCGCCTCACCCGCAGTCGGGACAAATCTCTCACCCACAGTCCTATAACCTTTTATAAAATAATCACAGAGAGGCTTAATATTAATTATAACTGCTTGACCATTTGCTTAGGCTTATTACTGACTAGCTCTTACACTTAAATTACCCATGGTTCTTATCTATGTTTAGCTGGATGGATTGGTACCTTTTTTTCAGTTCTGCCTTGTCATCTTGTTTCCTCTGTGTCTGGCTGGGGACTCCTGACTCAGCTCTTCCTTTTCCCTGCATTCCTTTAGTCTGCTTGCCCCACCTATACTTCTTGCCTGGCTACTGGCCAATCAGTGTTTTATTAAACCAGTGTACAACAGCATTATCCCACAGCAGCACCCTATCTGGTACAGACATATGAAGACCCTTTGCATGCTGCCTCAGTCTCTGTGATTTCATATGTTTGTCTTTTCTTTTGATTTAGAGAGCCTGTTTCTTTGTTGTCCTCCATCCTTGCTAGCTCTTAAACGTTACCCCCTCTCCATCCACAGGGTTCCCTGAGCCATGAGGGGAGGAACCCAATGAAGACATCCCATTTAGGGCTGAGTGTCATTAACTTAATTACATGTATGTATAGGTTTCTCAGTATGGGCTTGTGCTTGCGAGTGTAGGTACCAATGGAGGCTTATAGGTAAAAGGAGGTCAGACTCCTGCTATTATCTGGAGTTTTAGCTACAGGCAGTTAGTTGTGAACCACCCAGTGCTGGCTCTGAGAACTGAACTTGGGTCCTCTGTAAGAGCAGTACACGGTCTTACCACTGTGTCATCTCCCAAGACTCAATGGGGGGAACTTGTAGCAGTAAAATTCTATGTTTTTATTTAGTCTTGGATGTATTGATATTTATTTTAGTTTATTAAAGATATACGTACTCCATATACACACACATGTATGTTTTATAGCACCTTTGTTATACTCAAACTGAGAGCAAGCTGAATGCTATTGGGATCAATGTTCTGTAACTTTCTAATGTGGAAGGCTGAGGCTTTCAGCTTCCTACAGTGCTGTCTGGCTCATGTCACCTTCATGACTGGGGACAATTCCAGCCAGATGCCATCTGTTCTGTTGGCACTTGAGGTTGAAGTCAACTAACACATGTCAATAGTGACCCAGCCTCTCCTGTGCTGGCAGGTGCTGGAGCTCTGCCTAGGGCCTCTCCTGACTAAGACACTGACCCAAGTTCCCATTACTATTTTAAATCTATACTTGAAGCCCCTTGAAGTCATGCTTTATTTACTCTTCCTTTTTTTAAACCAGCATCTATTTTGTTTATTTATTTATCCATTTCAACAGAATGTCTTTTAGTTATTCTTTGACAATTTCACACATGTAAATAATGCATCTTGTCCATCTCCACCTCCAACTGTGGTGGTATTACACTCCCCAAAAATATTGTGCAACCTAATAAACTTATCTGGGGTCAGAGAACAGAACAGCCACGAGATACAGAGTCCAGAAAATGGTGGCACTCAAACCTTTAATCCTAGCATTCTGAAGGCAGAGATCCATCTGGATCTCTGTGAGTTTAAAACCACACTGGAAACAGCCAGGCATGGTGACTCGTGCCTTTGATCCCAGGAAGTGATGACAGAAAGGAGAAAGGTATATAAGGCATGAGGAACAGTAACAGGCCTGGTTAAGCTTTCAGGCTTTTGAGAAGCAGTTCAGCTGAGATTCATTCTGGATGAGACCTTAGAGGCTTCCAGTCTGAGGAAACAGTATCAGCTGAGGAACTGGCAAGGTGAGGAAGCTATAGCTTGTTCTGCTTCTCTGCTCTTCCAGCATTCACCCCAACACCTGGTCCAGGTTTGTTTTTATTAATAAGACTCTAAGATTCATGCTACACCAACCCCTGCTCCCTATTCTCCCTAGGCACCTCTAACATGTCTTCCTTCCCACTCCATGCCATTTTCTTATCCTCCCTCCTTTTCTCCCTATAACCCATTCACAGTTGATGGTCCCTGTTTTAATGTTGACTGATCTCATTGGCTTGATCCTGTGCCTGGATTATTCTTAAGTGCTGTCTTAACCCAATTTGATCCAAGTCAGGCTGTAAGGGGGAGAGGAAACCTGAGATGAGTGAAGTCCTGAGTGAAAGTGTTTTGTTGATACAGGCATGACCATGTCAAGGGCCCCAGAGCCTCAGACTCAGAGGGATGGCAAAGCCTTCCTGGGTGGCCAAGTTCAGTATTAAAAGTGTGTGCAGAAAATGTCCAACATGGCTAACTCCTTGATGATATTTAAGGTCTGAGGACTGTTCCCCTATAGAGACTTCACCTACTGAGATTAGCTAAATCTAATTTTTCTTTGACCTAGCTGTCTACCACAACCCCACATTTATCTTTAGCTGTGTATACGGTAACTCTGCCACTCTGTTCAACTCCATGTAAATAAACATTGTGAGCTTTTTGGGTACCGTGTTTTCTCCATCTGAGTGCTCAGTACCTCTGAACCCAGGCTTCACTCTGTGTATATATTTTCTTTTTTGTGTGCCCTCCTGCCTGTCCCCACTGAGGCCAAGTCCCTGGAGCCATGCTGAACACAGCCCAGGATGGTCTCTTTATTAAATAGTTAGCTAAGTACACATGCCCACCATTACTTATGGACTCTGACACTCTAGGTTGCTAAGCACCAGAAAGAATAACAGACAAATGAGATTAGCTTTAGGTCCCAGAAACCACAAAATTACCCAAATTAGCCAGTATACAAGGACCCTGCTGTAGATAGAGTTGTCCTGCCTGGCCCAGGCAGGACAAATCTCTCTTACCTGCCAGTTCCACAGTCACTCAGAACCAACCAAGAAAGCACACAGAAACTTACATTGTTTAGAAACTGTATGGCTGTTGCAGGCTTCTTATTATCTACTTCTTCTATCTTAAATTAACCCGTTTCTGTTAGTCTATACTTTGCCACATGGCCTGTGGCTTACCGGTGTCTTTACATCTTGCTTCTCATGGTAGTGGTGGCAGTATATCTCCCTCTACCTTCCTGTTCCCAGAATTCTCTTCTCTCTTGTCCCGCCTATACTTCCTGCCTGGCCACTGGCCAATCAGAACTTTATTTACACAGAGCGATATCCACAGCACTTCCCCTTTTCTTTTGTTTTTAAGGAAGGTTTTAACTTTTACATAGTACAATTACATATAACAAAACAATTATCAAGCAAGAATTACAGTTACAATATTAAAGAAGATATCCTATCTATCTTATATTTGTGAGTCTAAGGTTTTATATCTAACTTATCTTTTATCATAACTGAGGAAATTATAACTATCTAGCCTTCAACCACATCAAAGACCTCAGAAGGATATAATATTACCTGAGAACCGGGAGAAGGATGCAAGCATTTTTTGGGAGTCTTGCAAGAGTAGACAGAGACAGCTGGCAGCCTGAACAGTCACCTAATGTTCCTTTGTAAAGTTGGGGCATTTGTCTTCAGCCAACAGGGCTAGAGTCTCTCAGTCACTTCTCTCAATGTCCTGTAGAATGTCTGGCAGTTTCCTCTGCAAAGCAGGAACCTGAAGGACCATTTTGTCAAGCAAAGTTTAGTGGTCACCTTTCTATGGGTCCTGCATGTCCAGTCGATCAAGCAGTCCAGGCAAGAATAGTTTCTTGCCCAAATGGCTATTTTTGCCAAGGTGAAGATAAGATATGAAGTGTCTTCAATGCCCATCCTCCTCTCTGAAGTAAATCGGTGCTGCCAGGAGCAGACATGTCTCACTGTCCAGAAAGTCTAAATTTTAAAAATATTTTAAATGCCATATTCTGTAAGTCTTTGAAGTATTTGAAGATTACCTATCTATCTGAAATATCTCTATGTATATCTAGAAGACTTAACTAACATGGCTATGAGCATGATTATCATAGATGACTAATCATTAATCTATTTTTAATTATCCATTTCAATTTAAAATGAGCTATACAAACATAATACCTTAAACAAGAGTAGAAATATACACACAGTATAACAAAATTAACTTTAAGTTTTTATCAATAGACTAAAATCTATACCAATGTAAAACATTTTAAATGAGTTGTTGCTCTTTTAGAAGTAAGTTCATTAATCTACCATTTTATCCTATTATATCTATATCCTATCCTTTTTCTTCTTTAGAAAGAGATCGCATTTAATATGCACCTGATTTAAATAAAAAATATTGGTTTTTCTCTGTCCCCACACCAGAGGGCTCTTCTGATTTGGGACACAAGAATTTCTTAACCTTTTCTTTTAGCAATATGCCTGGGTTTAGAGAAGGAGTGGAGCCATTCCATCTCCAAAGCCAGCTTGATAATTTTGGGCAATGTGGGCGTAGTTTTTCTTACTACTTCCTGCTGGAGGGGGGCACTGTATCTTATGGGGACACAAAGAAAATTTTAGGATTATGGAGTAGTCCATTAGGGTGAACCTCTGAGCCAGTTGCCCTTGAAACCCATTCTTGGCTGTCGGGATCTATCTGGGCCATTGTGTCATTGGAGACCTTTCAGGTGGTCTTGGCTGATCAAACCTGATGTATCTTAATCTGGAACAAATCCATAGCCTCTGGCTTTCTGTGGAAACAAAAGCAGAGACTCCTTTCCAAAGCAACATATTCTTATATCCAAATTTTGAAGTCAAGTTACCTTTAAAATTTACATATTTGTTTAACTCAACAGCTTTTACGATCAAATCTTTTTCTGCAGTTAAAAGTCCCAAAGACAACATAAACCAGATTCTCTGTGTAATATCCGTCTTTGTAAGACTGAAACATAGCTGTGGCTGCTGGCTCCGCCCACCTCAGCTTCCCAACATGGCGGTGGTACAGTTTACCGCCAGCTCTGGGTCTGGAGCCATGTGTACCATCAACTATCAGAAGCAGTTCTATCAAAGCAGCGCATAGCCCAGAAACTTTTTTTTTTTTTTTAAACTGGCAAAGGCTAAATCTACCACACAGCAGAGTAAAGTGCCGCTTATAGACTCCTCATTCCCGCCATACTGCAGGTCAGATGCACATGCTAGGAACCCGCCACAGTAGCTCAAACTGGCAGGCTGCCGTTAACTTGAGAGAGACAACTAGGAAGCTGTTTTTTGCTCCATTTTAGAATCTTTTTTCTCAGGTTTTAGGTGGAAATTCTTGCCAACACGTTGGGCACCATTTGTAGTTAGAGTTTTCCTGCCTGGCCCAGTCAGGACAAATCTCTCTTACCTGCCAGTCCCACAGTCACTCAGAACCAACCAAGAAAGCACACAGAAACTTACATTGTTTAGAAACTGTATGGCTGTTGCAGGCTTCTTGTTATCTACTTCTTTTATCTTAAATTAACCCGTTTCTGTTAGTCTATACTTTGCCACATGGCCTGTGGCTTACCGGTGTCTTTACATCTTGCTTCTCATGGTAGTGGCGGCAGTGTATCTCCCTCTACCTTCCTGTTCCCAGAATTCTCTTCTCTCTTGTCCCGCCTATACTTCCTGCCTGGCCACTGGCCAATCAGAACTTTAGCACCCTGCAAGTTATACCAACACAACCATGTTTTCTCTTCATGAATGCCCACCCCCCTTTAGACTGCAGGTTTTCTACCCTGTCCTCTACTAAAACTTCGGGCTATCTCTTCTCTCTCAATCTTCAAACTTTAGATGTCAGAATATGTATAGTTAACATTACCTACTTCCTAAACTCCAAAGGCCAATACTAGCATAGACAGGGACTTAATAAACAGCAAAAGCAGGAATACACTCTTTTCTCAGGTCATGCTTTCATGTGTATTTCTAGTCACAGCCTGTACCCAGAGAAGCTAAGTCAGGGAACCTACCATTTCTATACAATAATAGACTTATTAATGTTTAGGAAAGACTCCCAAATTTTGTTTGTTTAAGCAGACCTTCTTAATACTCCTTTAGAGGATCACATCCACATCAGTCACTAATCAAGAAAATGCACCACAGACATTTGCACAGGCCAGGCTTATGGAAGGGTTTTCTCTGTTAACAGTGTCTCTCCCAGCTATGTCTAAATTTGTGTCAAGTTGAGAGAAACCAACGAGGAAAAACACCCTTTCTCTCCAATTCAGTGTTCAGAGAAGGAATCATTGCCCCTATCCTCCCTAACCCCCTACAGTATTCACAGTGGGAATCATCATCTCCAACATCCTACAGCATTCACAGTAGGAATCACTGCCCCTCCCCCCCCAACACCCTACAGTATTCACAGTGGGAATCACTGCCCCTCTCCTCCCTAACATCCTACAGTATTCACAGTGGGAATCATCATCCCTAACACCCTACAGTATTCACAGTAGGAATCACTGCCCCTTTCCTCCCTAACATCCTACAGTATTCACAGTGGGAATCATCATCCCTAACACCCTACAGTATTCACAGTAGGAATCATTGCCCCTTTCCTGCCTAACATCCTACAGTATTCACAGTGGGAATCACTGCCCCTTTCCTCCCTAACATCCTACAGTATTCACAGTGGGAATCACTGCCCCTTTCCTCCCTAACATCCTACAGTATTCACAGTGGGAATCACTGCCCCTTTCCTCCCTAACATCCTACAGTATTCACAGTGGGAATCACTGCCCCTTTCCTCCCTAACATCCTACAGTATTCACAGTGGGAATCATTGGATGCTTGTACACTAAAATGTGAAGTTTTAGGTGGCTAAGAATCCCAAGTAGGGGAGGGAGGACCAGTGTTAGAAGAATGGAGGAAGCATGGAGGCAGTCATATAAGAAGATGATATCCAACATCTGTACCAAAGAAAGAAAGCCCTCAGAATCTTTAGATCATAACACTTAGAGATGGCCCAATATTCTGATGATGCTGAAATGAAATTAACTAGATGCAGAAATTTCTAAACATGATATTGGTGAGAAGAGACTTCCTGAAAGTACAATGTGTATAGAGAGGAGGCAGTGGGTAAGGTGAAAGGAAGAAAAGGAAGCTTGTACCTGGTGAAGGGTAATACAAAGAGGAAAGGAGTTCGCAGTGAAAGTGCACAGTGGAAGGCATGGCTGAGCAGCTCTGCTCAGCCATGCCTACAAAACAGGAATGAGGAAAGGAAAAATGCCAGCATCACAATGTCCCTTCAATGGCATTTCCCCAGTGACCTTAAAACCTCCCAATAGCCCTGTCTTCCTAAAGGTTTTCTTGCCTCCCAAAATCACTCAATGGGACCAAATCCTTAACCCAACACATGAGCCTTTGATTGACATTCCAGGTTCAAGTGTCTTCAGTGTACCAAATGTAGTGGTATCACTGTGCCAACATCACCTTTGCTAGCAATATAAATGCCAACTTCATTGATTTCAAAAGTACTTTCAATTTAAACATCTAGGTCCACCACAAATGGTTCAGCTGGAATATGCATGCAGAGTTCCCCAGCCACATCAATCCAAGGGTATCCACTTCCTTGCTAGCTGCTATTAGGATTCTGTCTTCTGCATTAGATATAACTAACTATATGCCAAATGCTGATATAACCAACCCAAATATGTCTATGAGCTGTGTCCCCTCACACACTTGCAACCAGACTTGGGACATTTGTTAATCTTGTTCCTTTAATTTTAGAGATTCAGTTTTATTTCTAAGCATGCTGTTTACTTAGTTCATGATGATGGCAGACTCCCTATTCTATGTCAAATGTGTATCACTTACCTCTCATAACTATGATGGAATCTTTTTGTTCTTACAAAGTATTCAACCATTTAGTTATATTTCAGCTCTTGATTCACACTAATCCCAAGCAGGCCTTAAACACTTCCTGTGTCTTCCTCCAAATGCTATGATAATAACATGAACCACCATATCCAGAATGCCATATATTATTATTGATTGTAATAATCAAACTATGTAATGGATCTCAGTGATTTGCTAATATTTTCTAATCAAAACTGTACTGTTTGAAGAGCATTTCTTCATTCCATCTACCCAATCCATATGCATGTCCCAGGCTTTGGTAATCACCAACACACCTTCTTTTTATGAGTTTTAATTTTGATCAAATGCAAAGCCTTGTGCAGGCTAGCCATATCCATTTTAGATTCTTCTTGTGAGATCATGGAGTAGGAGTCTTTCTGTGACTGATTCCTGATTCCTTTCACTTTACAAGATGGCCTCCAGCTTAATCCATGTTGTCTCCAATGACAGAATACAAACACCAAAATACACACACACACACACACACACACACACACACACACACACACACACACACACACACCACAGTGAGAAGGGAGGGAAAGACGGAGAACAAAGGAGAGAGAGCTAGAGAGGATTTTCTTTGTCCATTCATCCCTTAGTCAGCACAGGGTTTGATTCTATAGCTTTTTAACTTGTAATTGGTGTTCTAATGAATATGAGAGGGTAGAAGATATTATGAGATATCCATTTCAAATAGTTTTAATACATACCCAGAGATGGGATTCTTGGATCCTATAGCCTTTCTATTTCCAGATGTTGAGACAGCCTGCATATCATGTTCCACAATGCATACACTGTTTGCATCCCTTCCTAACAGTGCACGAGGATTCTCAAAGGAGATAGGTTGTGGGAGCTACTGCTCTCGATATCTGAATTTAATGGAGAATGTTGCTTTATTACACTGTTCTTCCATTCCATTGCACCTCCTACTCACCAAAGTCACCCCTCCCCTCCCCCTCTTCTTTCCCCTCCTGTCACACTTACATCACATCACAACCTTTCACATGGATCTCTGCTCCTGACTGTCACAGTGATCCCTCTCTTTGGGTGTAAACAAATACTATTAAACTTCATAAACCTGCACAGCTATCACATCTTATTTTTCAACACTGTCATTTTAGCCCAAGTAATACGCTAAGATATTATTGTCATAACAATATTGCATGCTTTATCACATTTTCCAATTATACCAACATTTTCTTGGAGAACCCAGACATTTTAAATCTGTTTGTTTGGCTAATGATGTTCAAATGAGGAACTGGATTATGGGGCCAGCCCAAAATAATCCTTCCTTCCACGGTTTTCTTTCTTTTTCACTTAAAATCTTTTATGTGATGTTCAGGATAACTCATACTCTACTCTTTAATCTTCTTTACTACCTGAACACCTTAAATAGCACAAATATCCAGGCTAAATCGACATCAAGCATTAAATGGTAATTATGATAAATACTTTTGAAGTATTGTGTTAGGACCTTCCTAGAAGCTTGACAGTTGACTGTATTAAGCAATTTATTAGATACACTTCCCAAAGCAGTTTATGTATAAGACTCACACTTCAGGCCTCTCTGCCTCTCTCTATGCTAATTGCTCAAATGTCTCCTCTGTTCTACAGAGTATGAGTTATATTCTAGTTACCCAGTTGCATATTGTCCTATGTAATTCCATCTTTGACTCTTTCTCTGTTTTGAAGTCATCAGTAACAAAGACTTTTTCATCTATCTGAATATTCAGTCACCAAAATCACTCTCAAAGCTTCTAAGCACTACCTTGACCATTCAGCCCATTCTAGATAAAGTGCATGCCCACCGGATTCATGGCTGTCCCGATCAAACCACCTCAATGCTCATTTATCCTCTATGCCACCCCTGGCATTTGCCAAGTGTCCTCAGAGGAAGCTATGCTTTAGGCAAGGGGCTTATGATATCTCAAATGTGAGACCTTTCTGGTTCTGATTTTTCTAGATGGCTCTAAACATGCCCCAATTAATCACATAGACCTATCTTCAAGTCTGTGGTCTGGACAGGTGGCACAGTAGGAGGTAGTGATAGAGGGGAAGAAACTCCCCAATACTGAAATCCTTTCCCATCTCTTTCTCCTCCCAACTGTCAGCTTCCATATCTTGCCTACTCTGACCTTACTGCACTCCAAAGAGAGGAGAGGTTTTTCTTATTCTCAGTTTCAGTAATGACAACACTTACATACAGAAGTAAAGTGATTGTGATATGTGAGCTGTAGAAAAAGATGTCTTTGAAATGAACTGGTCAAGGAGGACATCTTGAAGTGAATCTGTGTCAATGACTCCTTTCAGAGTATACTGCTTTAATCAGTTCTAAGATACACAAAAAGTATGAACAGTATTAAAATTAATTCCATATTCATATCTGTTTTTTAAAACTAAATTTTTTCACCTTTATATCAGTTGACCTTTAATGAACTCATACCTTTTCAATAAATATACATGAAATATTAAGGGAAATATTCTAATTAAACAGAATGATGGTCTTGTTGGGCAATAAATATTTATATGAATAATGCTTTTATTAAATGTGGTTATTTTGAAGGCCTGGATCTTTCTTTGCCCCAGAGGAAGTGAGTATAAGAAGTTGCAAACCAAAATCAAAGTATCTGCTAATTTCTCAGTAAAGATAAAATAGAATTTAATTAATTGGAAGGTGATTTTCTTTTCATTAAATTATTAGAATCAACTATAAACAAATCAAAAGGATTATAAATACTAAGTTTTCAAGGATACTCATTCAAAAGTTTGGAGTTTGGTACTGTAATTAATCACCTGCATCCTCTATTCCAAATGTTAAACACATCAGGAACTTAGTTTAAAACTTTAAAACACATCACAGGATAATTCTTTAGAGATTCCTGGAAACAACTTGAATTTGTCTACTTATGTATATAAAATATGTCACTTCAAAAATATCCACCTAAGAAATCATGTTTATCTCTGAAAAATGTGCCTGCATCATGGATTTACATGACAATCTAAATCTCTTATAATTCATGTAGTATTATGTTGAAAGGCATTTCCTTAGAAAATATTTACACAGCCACATGCTCTTTGTAAATTTGCAAGGAAAAATACCACATGGCACTTAATAAAATTTAATATTAAAAGTTCTGATTCTAAATATAAATGCACGATTAGAGACTAAACCTGATTTGTCTGCAGTGTCTCAGCAAAAAGTCTGCTTGACTTGAATGCATTGGTCTTTTATAAATTGGATGGTGATCATGTCAATGCATCTCTGTTATCAGGGATTAATTTACAATTAAATACCTTGCAAATATATATAACCAGTTACTCTGGTTAGAAAATAAGGTTATGAGTTTACAGGGAAATCTGGAGAATTCTGATGAAAATTGGGGGAAGGCATCATTGTGCATAGCAATCTTATTTGTACAGTACTCGGATTCATTTTGGCTTGGGGTTTCTTTGGTTTGTTTTGAATTTGGGTGGAATTTCAAAGAAGGTGAGGCTGAGTCAAATATCCCACAATAGTTACTGTATTTAGAACACCAGATTTTTGTTATGTGTTTTTTATTATCTACAGTAGCTGCCCCTGAAACAATAGCTTTGGCTGCAAGGGCTGCAGCCTGAGGGGATTTTGTTCCTTCAGGTACTGACTCTCACACAGCTACTAAGGGAACTCATCGAAATCTAAAGAACAGTTTAGGTGAAATTCTGCTTGTTCAGAGAGGCTGACCAGCTACTAGCTAACCTTCTCCCTTTGCTGGCATCTTCCAAAAAAACCCCACTTCCTTCTCTCAACCCCCACTTAAAAAACTCGCTACACTTGGTTTCTTCCTACCACTTCCTGTCAGCTACTTGTTGACTCAGCCTCCTGCTCGAAGGTTAATTTTATTTCATCAAACACGTCTTTGAATTGTTGACAAGTAGAGTGGGAAAATGCAACACACTTTAAAATAATATTCCCCAACACCACATGAGAAGAGAAGAACCCTCTTTTAACAAAGTCATTTTTTTTCAGTGAATGTAAAATAAGTTTTTTAATAAAAAATCAGCACATTATTCATTTTACATGTATTTTCTGATAATCTTCAATATTGCATGTGTTAATTTGTACTTTTCTAATATATAAAATTGCTTTAAAACAAACATATTATCAGTTGATTCCTCTTTCTCCAAAAAACTGAAAGAAAAAAAATTTCAATTCTCTGCCATTGGCTAACAGAGCACATTATTAACATACATTCCTCGGTTGCTTTCAGGAAGACCTTGGGTCACATGAGCTATTTCCTTTCCTTAAACAGCAACAACAGAAGCATTGGTTTTTATTTTGTTAAAAACTTGTACATGAATATTATATTTACATGATTTCTACTCCATTCTCACAAAAGAGGAAGTAGATGAAGACGAGGTTCACATGCACAAAAGTTCATAGGCACATACGTGTTAGAAACAAGAATATGACTTAGATGTTATAGTTTCTGGTTTTACTTCTGTCAGGTTGGTTTAAAATTCCCCTCTGGCACTACAAATTTTAATAAGACATTTTTAAACAAAAAAAGACAATTCAAATGGCAAATCATGAGTGAATTCAAATTAAATAAGTTATTTAAAGTAGCTTTTTAAAAAATAACTCTGCTAATCTTATAATGATCTTTGGAGGAATATCTTAAGTATTAATTACATATTAGGTCATTATAAACTAATTGAAATATTAAAAGGAGAAAGACAAAGTGTAACAGAATGAAAAGAAAGAAAAAGAAAGGAAGAAATAAACCAAAATTTTAACAGGCTGTGGGTGATTTGTAGATACCATGGATATTCTCTGATTTCTCTCTACTAATATATTCACTTTTTATTGGAATGAACTATTAAATTTCTATTTTGAAATAAATAAATAAATACAATTTTATAGCCTAAAGATGTGTATGCATAGATACATATATGTGTATGTACAAGTATGTTATCATAATACAGCTAGCAGGAAATAGGGAATACAGTAGATACATATGCACAAATATATTTGTGCATACATGTAATACATACATGTGTATATACACACACACACACACACATTGTTCCATGTGTTTGAAAGAGGAGCAAATATTTTACATTCTCCATGAGAAATTATCTAGGACTTAATCATAAAATGAAAAGAGAAGTCACAGGGATTTGGAGCAGGGCAGTGTCATGCCTGGCTCCATGCTGTACACTTGGAGCACTGTGATCATAAGCCTTTGATCATCCCCTAGTCCTGCTTCCCTCTCTGTTTCACTCCTAAATATAGAAACATTGTCATTAGACTAATTGTTCTCTCAATTGTTGATTGTGGACTTATGAGATAGGAATAGATATGTGATCCAAATGCTTCCTAACTTGTGATTCTCATATATTACCAACCATACACATGCATATATGCTCTTGGGAATAAAGGCCTTTGAAAGTATATTACTATCTCTTGTGCGTATTTTTCCTATTAAATCATTTGGCTTCATATTATCCTAAGAAATTCCTCAATGAAAAAATAATATTTGCCAAAATAATACACAGTGTTCAGTAAAAATATACTTATATCCTCTGTCTTTTTAAATTTTTTTGCTTCATAATTGCTTTGCTCTTCTTCCTGTTAGTATTTTAGGAAAAAGCTTTTATTTTAAAATGAGAATATGCATGAATGTTTTGTTTCCAGGTGAGTTAAAAATTTACAACTCCAGATTATCAATAGAAATGCTGGGACATGATAAAAATGTACTCTACAGAAGCTGATAGTACTTCTGTGAACCACAAAATATTTGAAAAAGGCTTTTAACTCAGATAGATTTCTCATGCACTGAGCACACTGTAACTAGATAACCTGTGGGATCAAGGCCTGTGTAGTGAGAAAATCTACAGCATCTATGAAAGTTTTCGAAGAGGAGGAAGGAAGGTTGAGTAGGCTTTCAGACAGGGTCAAGAGCCATGGTACCATTCTTGATCTATCCAGCCTTAGTTTAATGATACCAGAAAAAAAGAATACCCAGAATGCATGACCAAAATGTGTCTACAGATAACTATAGCAAAGTAACAAGAGACAACAGGGTCCAAGGAAGTGAGGAGGACTTTTAGGAAAAAAATGTGGGTTTTTTTTGTGAGTCTGTAGGGGCTAGAAGCAATGGAACTTTAGGTTGATTATATTTCTAAAGTTATATCTTGATTAATTATTGGCCATCTGAGTGCATAGTCACACCTCAGTTTATTGATGTAACTGTGTCTGTTACATTGAGAGTTACCTACATATCCTACATATCCATGCTATGCAAAACATAGGAAAATTTCTAATATTAAAGTTCTTCTGAGGTGTTTTTATACTTTAATATTTCAAAGCATTTTTGTGTATAAATGTACATGTGTGCATCAGTGTGTCATGGCACGGATGTAGAAGTCAGAGTATTGCTTGCAGGGGTAAGTCCTTCTCTACCTATGTGGTCTGGAGAACAAACTCAAGTTGACAGTCTTGGTGGTAAGCACCCTTACCTGCTGAGCCAGTTATACACTTTTATTTTAGATACCATTATGAAAATGTTTTCCCCTAATCAAACATAAAGTGACCACAAAGCATTTCTAAAATTTGTATAACATTCTGCATCCAATATTTTCATTTTCTGACAGAAAAGGTAAATTTCATGTAATTCCATACTTATTTCCCTTATTCAGGTTGTAAATATTATCTGAAGGCATTTAAATCACCTGGCTCACTTATTCATATCAATCTTAGCGGTTTAATTTTTAATCTGATATTCATCTTTGCAGCAAATCTCAACACAAAGCACTACTAATGTGCCACTTCGAGTCTCCAGGACACATATGAAAACTGGGACGCGCTCACTGGCAGAGTTGAAACAGTGCTATTTTAATTGCAAACACATTGCATGATTAGTCAGCCCAGCAAGTCTTGCACCCGAAGGCACAGATGTCTTCTGGCTGGACCTCCTGGGCACTTGGCAACCTGACCGATAGTACTGCTTGCTGTTAATGAGAAGGACTATTGGGAACTCCAAACGCTCCAGTGCCCAGAGGGAGATAACTGAACAAACCACTTCCAATGTTCCCACTCTTTTGCACCTTCTTAAAACAAAGAGAACCATTGTCTCACAAAGGATATGCTTCTTTGCAGGGTAATAAAATGAAGTTTAAGAAAAGAACAAACTAAAAATTCGGTGGCATATGGCTCATTAATAACAGAAGCCCAAGTGTTTCTGAAGTTCCATTTTGTGTTGTGCAGAAGATGTTTCCCTAATACAGAACAGAACAATGCTACTGACCGGCTGGAGAGCACTCTCTAGTGTGTGCCAATGTGTTAGAGACACTCAACATGTTTCAATGACTGCCTTGATTCACTTGTTAGTCAGAGCTCTGAGTCTGACCTGTTCAAGTCAATGTTTCGAAGACGTTTTTGATTAAAGCATAACTGCAAACACTGGTAGAACAAGGGCAGGGTAATTTCTCTTTTTTATTGGGTTGAGGTAGGTGAGGACATGCAAACATCCTTGTAACCCTGGATCTTTTCACAGGTTTTTAAATAGTTATATACAGGGCTGGAGAGATGGTTCAGCTGTTGAAAGCACTTGTTCTTCCAGAGGACCTGAATTTAGTTTCCAGCATCCTCATTAGGCTCATAACCACCGGAAACACCGACTCCACGCAATACACTTCTCTCATGGCACTCACACACAGATATATACACATATACATAAATAAAAATAGTCTTAAAATCTAAAAAAATGTTACATGTACACATATTATTTTAAAATATAATTTTACTGACAGAATTATTTGTAGAGGATGTAATGTTTTATGTAAGTTTTTAATTGGTAACTTTTATACTGTACTTATGTAATTTGATTTTGATTGTTATGCTATGTGATTATGAAACCAGTTCAATAACTTAGAGAATGTTTGATTTTTCTGATAATTGATCAGGCTGAAGCAATTTACACAAAGATTTAAAATTAATAGCTACTAGAATACACACATTATTTCACAGTCTTCAAAAACATAACCTGGTCTAGTTAACTACTTACTATATCAAGCATCTAAAAATATTCACAATATAAAAAATTCTGTTTATAGAGATACAAAACCAAAACATGATTCTTCTCTTTTATGAAATTCATAGTGTAGAGGCTGGAGGGATGGCTCAGTGGTTAAGAATGCTTGTTGCTATTCCAGAGGACCTGGGTTCAGTTCCTGGTACCCACATTGTGGCTCACAAACACCTGTAACACTAGTTCCAGATTCTCTAACACCCTCTTCTGATTTCCATGGGCATCAGACATGCATGTGGTGCACACTGAGGCAAAACATTCATATACATAAAATAAAACAACTAAACCAAAAAAGGAAAAGAAAAAAATCAGTCTATATGGGGCCGTTAGTATTTTTAAAAAATAAAATCTACAGTGATTGGTGTGAAAATAATAGGACAAGTGACCGTTTAATTAGGAAGTGATGAAGTCAGTGAGGCTGGAGTGAAGAGACATTTTAAAGGAAAGACAAAAGATGGTATTTGTGGCCCTTGTGATGGAAAACAGCATCATCCAGGCTCACAGGGCATACTGAACACAGAATGGTGAGTGAACAGCTGAGGAATGAAAAGCTCTTCCTTCAGAAATTCATGGAGAGCAGGGTGCCCATGATATTTCAGAACTGGGCATTATTGGCATCACAGAGTGAAGCTTTTTAACTAATTTTACTTATGAAGAAATCTGAGTTCCTGGGGAGAAACTTAACGGCTCCAAGATGAAGCTTCTTAGAATGAAACTCAAAGACCCAGCCAACAGGAGCTAGTTCACACGAGGCTGGGAATCAGACATTTTTATTGATTTTTTTGTAACATATCTTCATATAATATGTGAAAAAATAGACCTTAAGAGAATTCAAAGTCCACAAAAACTAAACAGAATTAATTTTGAAATTCTTGACTCAGAGAAATAACCATGCTAAATTTCCACTGGCTGATTGGATTCTACTACACAGATGACCTGTGTCTCAATATTTTTTCAATATATTTACACAAAAGATATTGGATAGCAAGTATTTAAAAGAAAACACTTAAACCTACATCTAGAAAAGGTTCAAAAATTAATTCATGACCTAAAACCTTCCCACGTCTAATCATCTTTTAACACTCAGAGGGTAAATCAGTTGTTGGGGGTCTCAAGATGCCGTTATTACCACTGTTGAATTATTTAGGTGCGTGTATCAAAGCATCACACTAAATTGCTTTGGTCTTATGTAAAATTCTTCTGATCTTTGGCAATCATTACTTATTTACAGCTTCCATAATTTTCCCCCTTTGCAAAGAAAATAAGTTTCATTAACTATAGCTAAAAGGCACCATTTTACTTTTATAGATAAAAACTGTCTCTAGCACAAAAAAAGTTAAAATGAAAAAAAGTCCCTGTATTTTCTAATATAGAACAAGACTTTCTAGGTGAAAAGCAGATTATCTGAACAGTTTCTTTTCCCTGAGAAAGATATTCATAATATTTATTATAAAGTATAAATATTAGGTTTCTTGCTTCATGTGAACTATCTGCAGGTATAGTAAATATAATTCTTCTAAAAATAAGCTAGGCTAATAGCAACAGTTAATGTTTACATTTGTTGAAACACATGTGACTATTACTTCAAGAAAATGTTAGAAAATTAAACAAAAATTTCCCATAAGACTGGAAAAAATATTCAACTTGTAATTTTTTTTGAAAACTGAAATTGGCTGCAGTTTCATTAAGGCTTTGCACAGAAAAGGTCTGTACAAAATATGGATGTTTTCCTAAAACCTGGGCTTGGGAAGTTTGTACAAGAAAAATTGATACTCAGCGTTCTGGTTTATACTCTGATCTGCAGCAGACAATCTGTCTTTCTCTTTGAAATAGTTCCTATTACTGTAGAAACATTAAGTGGCAGTGTATATAAATAATAACGAGGGATTGTTTTGTTTCTACATTTTGTTTTCCTGTGTGTATTTCCCATGGTTGCTATGAGATAATAATAAAAAGTCATTGTAATATTAAAATTTGAATGATAGTATCAATGACAGCTGTAGTTCACTATCATATAAGCATAAAATCAATTTCCTCAGGGTATAATTTGCTCCAGAAGTCAAAAAAAATGTTGGTACATGTGTGACTTAGTAGTCATGTACTTTATTAATAATTGGTCAAAATAAAAATAGTCTTTAAATGCTTGGAGAAACATAAGTTTCAAATTATAATAGAAACAGGCTGTATGTCTTGGGCTGCCACATTTGAAACATTTTATGAAACCAACCAACTTAAAAACATTCAGTGTTTAAAGTCGATTGCTTTGAATGGCAGCTGAAGAAATACTAATTAATTCCTCTGCAGTTAGTTTTGGCTTTTACAAACAGGTGGGAGAAGATCTTTTACAAGGAGAAAGCCCAGAGAAGCTTATAGAAAACCATTTGGCATTGGACCCATTCTGTGCCACTGAATCTTTCCCACTCTCCATGGCAAACATTCGGAGACTTGTAAATAGCAAAGGAACCTCTGATGCTCCAAAGCAATCAGACCCTCAGCTATGTAAATGCTTCTGCGTCACTTCACAGAAGACAACCAACTGGCAAGCGACATTGGGGCTGATTACTGAAAGCATCAGTTCTTCACAATTGAGTTGTACAGGCTGGTTCATTTATTATCAGGCTGTTCACTAGAAGGGTGAAAAAACAGCCAGCTCTCCTCTCTTTAAAAGCATTTATTCCTTTTATTTTATGTGTGCATATCTCCTCTACATTTATGCATGCGCACCATATACATTGTTCAGAAGAGCACTGGATCTCCTGGGAACTAGAGTTAGGGACAGACTGCTGCACCAGTGATGGGAATGGAATTTGTATTCAGTTCCTCTGTCTTTTGCAAGAGCTATCTCTTGCAATTTCCTTTTTTACCTCTCCTGATTTTTGAAAAGTGTGTCCCTTGGCTTAAGATCTGGCATGTGCTGTTCTCTCTGGTGAGCTAACCTCCTGAATGCTCTGGAGCGAACAAGACACAATTGTTCAATACACCCCATGTCCCGACTGCCCCACATATTTTTGAGCCCTCCTACATGCCTACATTATCAAAGGGATCCTGGATTCAGGGTAATGCAAAACTATCCTGACAGCAGTTCTGAGCAGACTTGCCTCATCACTTGATAAATCTTTCCCCAAGTCCCTCTGCCTAGTCCTGTGATGGCAATATCCCATGTACCCAGAACTAACGGAAGGGAAATTGTAGATGCTTCCTCCTACCTTAGCCAAGAAGAAAATGTAGATCCAATTTTACATATGTGGAATACACTTCTCACTGCCAACAGGAAGTCCTGGGGAAACTTATGCATGCACTTCCTAGTTCTTGTGGAGATAAAATTTCTATTAATAGTTTATAAATAAATATTGCCACATTTAAAGATATTCTTAAAAATTTCAGTCCTACTTTCTTCCAGAAGGCTCTGTCATTCACTAGACCGATTCATTTTTCATGTAGCCTTGATAATACATAAATATTTTTACATGGAACATTTATGTTAGCATCATTCTGCTGACTCTCCTTATAGTTCATTAGCGTGTTCAATTATTGATCACAAAGGAATGGAAGCCTTAGAAGATTTGAAATTATTAAAGTTGGGTTGATGAATAACTGATCTGAAAATGAGGGAAGTTGGTCTGTTTTGGAGATGTTATAAAAGTGATTTCAACCCCTTGCTTCATTCTCTCCTCATTCATTGCTAAATGGAAAAATCCTTTCAAGGAAAAAAGTCTCAATCCTTAAATTTTGTAAATACATTCTCATTCTCTCCTAGACTTAACTCTAAGATTCCCAGCAGTCTCCTGTTGGGTCTCTAGCTTCTCTAAGATAAATGTGTCAAAAGAGAGAATTCATCTCATTTTAATCTACAGTTTTCTTAATGTTCTTTTACTGTATAAAAAGTCACACTGTACATAGAACAAGTCTGAAATCTTCATGTTCACGTGTCTTGATCCAATTAATCAATTAAAATTAATTATCACTGTTTCAATATTTATTGAGTTCTATTTGTTTAGAATTGTTGCCAGGAGCCATTCCCTGGTGGTGAATGGGTCCTGCAGAGGACCATGGTGGTCAGGAGAATCTTGCAGCCTGACTGACTCTAGCAGCCAGAGTGTTTCTTTATTTATACAAAATTTAGTTAACAGGGATACATTCATGATGTTCCAAAACATAGATCATATCATTTTTGGCTTTGGACATGTGTTTTACTTCCTTTTGCTCATCTTTTAGTCATCATTAATAAACTATGATAGAACAGAGTTATCATTCCCAATCATTTCCCCTCAAGTTTTGACATCATTAATAAACAGAGTTATCATTCTTACTCGTTAACCTTGTGACCCAATTTTTGAGAATCTAGAGGCATATGACAGTCTGTGCTGAAGCTGGTTGCTTTGGCTGCTTCAAGGACACTAGACCAAAACAAAATCTTCAACCACACTGGACATTTTGCCATGTCTCAAACAATGTATTATTAACTCTTTGTGGTCAGAGTGCTGCTGTGGATATCGCTCTGTGTAAATAAAGTTCTGATTGGCCAGTGGCCAGGCAGGAAGTATAGGTGGGACAAGAGAGAAGAGAATCTGGGAAGTAGAAGGTTGGAGAGAGAGACACTGCCAGCTGCCGCCATGAAAAGCAACATGTAAAGACACTGGTAAGCCACAAGCCATGTGGCAAAGTATAGACTAACAGAAATGGGTTAATTTAAGATAGAAAAGGTAGATAACAAGCAGCCTGCCATGGCCATACAGTTTGTAAGCAATATAAGTCTCTGTGTGCTTTCTTGGTTGGGTCTGAGCGACTGTGGGACTGGCGGGTGAGAGAGATTTGTCCTGACTGTGGGCCAGGCAGGAAAACTCTAACTACAAATGGCGCCCAACGTGTTGGCAAGAGTTTCCACCTAAACCTGAGAAAAAAGATTCTAAAATGGAGCTAAAAACAGCTTCCTAGTTGTCTTTCTCAAGTTAGCAGCAGCCTGCCAGTTTGAGCTACTATGGCGGGTTCCTGGCCTGTGCATCTGACCTACAGTATGGCGGGAATGAGGAGTCTACAAGCGACACTTTACTCTGCTGCATGGTAGATATAGCCTTTGCTAGTTTAAAAAAAAAAAAAAAAAGGTTTCTGGGCTATGCACTGCTTTGATAGAACTGCTTCTGATAGCTGATGGTACACATGGCTCCACACCCAGAGCTGGCGGTAAACTGTACCACTGCCACATTGGGAAGCTGAGGTGGGTGGAGCCAGCAGCCACAGCTATGTTTCAGTCTTACAAAGATGGATATTACACAGAGAATCTGGTTTGTCTTGTCTTTGGGATTTTTAACCACAGAAAAAGATTTGATCATAAAAGCTGTTGAGTTAAACAAAAATGTAAATTTTAAAGGTACCTTGACTTTGAAATTTGGATATAAGGATATGTTGCTTTGGAAAGGAGTCTCTGCTTTTGTTTCCACAGAAAGCCAGAGGCTGTGGATTTGTTCCAGATTAAGATATATCAGGTTTGATCAGCCAAGACCACCTGAAAGGTCTCCAATGACACAATGGCCCAGATGATCCGACATCCAAAATGGTTTCAAGGCAACTGGCTCAGAGGTTTATCCTAATGGACTACTCTATAATCCTAAAATTTTCTTTGTATCCCCATAAGATACAGCGCCCCCCTCCAGCAGGAAGTAGTAAGAGAAACTACGCCCACATTCCCAAAATTATCAAGCTGGCTTTGGAGATGGAATTGTCTCACTCCTTCTCTAAACCCAGACATATTGCTAAAAAAAAAAGGTTAAGAGATTCTTGTGTCCCAAATCAGAAGAGCCCTCTGGTGTGGGACAGACAAAAAACAATATTTTTCTTTAAATCAGGTTGATTATAAATGAGATCTCTTTCTAAAGAGGAAAAGGGGATATGATATAGATATAGTAGGATGAAAGGGTAGATTAAGGAAGGAACTTACTTCTAAATAGCAACAACTTGTTTAAAATGTTTTACATTGGTTTAGATTTTAGTCTATTGATACAAACTTAGTTAATTTTGTTATATTGTGTGTATATTTCTACTCTTGTTTAAGGTATTATGTTTATATAGCTCATTTAAAATTGTAATGGATAATTAAAAATAGATTAATAACTGGTCATCTATGATAATCATACTCATAGCCATGTTAGTTAAGTCTTCTAGGTAATACACAGAGATATTTCAGATAGACAGATACTCTTCAAACACTTCAAAGACTTACAGAATATGGCATTTAAAATATTTTTAAAATTTAGACTTTCTGGACAATGAGACATGTCTGCTCCTGGCAACACTGATTTACTTCAGAGGCGAGGATGGGCATTGAAGACACTTCATATCTTATCTTCACCTTGGCAAAAATAGCCATTTGGGCAAGAAACTGTTCTTGCCTGGACTGCTTGATCAACTGGACATGCAGGACCCATAGAAAGGTGACCACTAAACTTTGTTTGACAAAATGGTCCTTCAGGTTCCTGCTTTGCAGAGGAAACTGCCAGACATTCTACAGGACACTAAGAAAAGTGACTGAGAGACTCTAGCCCTGTTGGCTGAAGACAAATGCCCTAACTTTACAAAGGAACATTAGGTGAGTGTCCAGGCTGCCAGCTGTCTCTGTCTACCCTGCAAGACTCCCGAAAGTTGCTTGTATCCTTCTCCCGGTTCTCAGGTAATATTATATCCTTCTGAGGTCTTTGATGTGGTTGAAGACTAGATAGTTATAATTTCCTCAGTTATGATAAAAGACAAGTTAGAAATAAAAACCTTAGACTCACAAATATAAGATAGATAGGATATCTTCTTTAATATTGTAACTGTAATTCTTGTTTGATGATTGTTTTGTTATATGTAATTGTACTATGTAAAAGTTAAAACCTTCCTTTAAAAAAAAAAAGAAAAGGGGAAGTGCTGTGGATATCGCTCTGTGTAAATAAAGTTCTGATTGGCCAGTGGCCAGGCAGGAAGTATAGGCGGGACAAGAGAAAAGAGAATTCTGGGAAGTAGAAGGTTGGAGAGAGAGACACTGCCAGCCGCCGCCATGAAAAGCAACATGTAAAGACACTGGTAAGCCACAAGCCATGTGGCAAAGTATAGACTAACAGAAATGGGTTAATTTAAGATAGAAGAAGCAGATAACAAGAAGCCTGCCATGGCCATACAGTTTCTAAACAATATAAGTCTCTGTGTGCTTTCTTGGTTGGGTCTGAGTGACTGTGGGACTGGCGGGTGAGAGAGATTTGTCCTGACTGGGCCAGGCAGGAAAACTCTAACTACAGAGTGCCCAGGAAAAATCCTCAGGCTAAAGCTGCATTTATTACAATCAATGTTCACATTTATAGCCTTATAGAATTTGTCTATATGTCTGATCCTGGCATTCTGTTATTCCTTGGTCATATGACATTGTAGTGACTCTACATGAGCTAGCTTCTAAGAGAGGGAGGTCCTAACATGTCATACTTTCATCATCTTTCCACTTCATAGTTTACTTATCAATATGTCTCCATGTAGGGTAGAGTTTTATGCCATGTAATTGTCTGAGTGTACAGTGAGAATGGGAAGGGCCTTATAATCTGAACTGTGGACAATTCCTCTAGCCCACTGAATCTTTTTGACCTTTTAAATTTTACTTTGTTTTGAACTATCTTGTTCCAGTGTAAGTACAGGAACAGATGTTTCAAGAATGTCTCATAGCCTCATGAAGAGATTTCTGGCTTCTTTATGTGTGATAACCTTCAAGGCATAAGGAAGACCTTCAAGTAGATAAGGATATCTCCCTCAAAGTGGGGGGAGTAATATATTCAGGACTTTCCTGGGTAAGCTTAGAAGCAGCATTCCTGGGAGAAGGCATTAAATGATTCATAAGGAATTTTCCATTAATCCAATATCCTCAAATTGTACAAATATTAAAAGTGCCCCAAGTATTTAACAGGTGGAGATGAAAACCAAAGGTGACATGGCAACCATGATGTGGCTCAGCTCTGCTGGATCTTTGTCAAGCAGCTGTGCTGGCTTTATGACTTCTGCCATTCCATTCAGATATGGCTGTGCCATATTGTTTTGTCAATAGGTTAATAAAAAACACTAAATCTTTAGCCTTGATTATTATACTAAAACCCTTGTTAGCTTTTAGATTTTATTGTTATTTCCTATCCATATTCACTTTTTTGCTAGGTCAATTAAAATAATAGGCAGAAAAACTGTCCCTGCCTCTGACCATCAATGGCTTGCCCTTTTATTTATTAAGTAAAAATTTGGTAAGTGTTGTGGAGCTTCAATTTCTTCCATTATAACTGTGGACCCTTCTTTCTTCTAATTGTAGAAATTAAATTATTTACATCTTTTCAGTGTGCCATCTTGTGCTGCCATAGATGGCCTTACTCATATACTACCTTTCTATATAAATTATATGTAATATTTCTCATTCCTTTAAAGTATCTTTACCCTTTTCAAATGACTGGCTGACCTATATAGAGACTCCTCCAGGATTATTTCTTCCATGATTAGCTAAGTTTCCTGAATGTTATTCAATTAAATGTTATTAAAGTTAATCAAATTATGTGAATAAATATTCACCAAATAACACCAGCCCCATAGATCAGTTGAATTTTACCAATAAGATACGAGAATAATTTGTGTACATCAAGCCATTTTATCCAAAATGATAATTATAATACAGTCAATAATAATGAATTGTGTGTGTGTGTGTGTGTGTGTGTGTGTGTGTGTGTGTGCATGTGTCTATATATCCATCTTTGTGTGTGTGTGTTTATTTGGAAAAATGCTGTTCTTTTTATCTATCCATCTTTTACTTGAGTGACAGTGATTAGAACAGAAGAAAACAGTTCATATTACCATAAAATACAGAGAACAGGGAAGGCTAACGGCCTGCGTACTTCCATATAAGTATGGCAACAATTGCTTTCATTTTCTTCTTGACTTGAGGGTCAAGCTATGTTACTCAGAAGATACTGCAACAGTGACAGAAACCAAAGAAAGTGAAGGCAGAAATGATAATTGAGGAGACAACACAAATGAATGCGAAGGCTGTGAATCCAGTCCAGTATTAGCCGAGTATATCAAGAACCAAATCTGCAAGCAACACTGGTGCCTGGCATATGAGTAAGCCCAGCTTCCTCCATCATGGCTGCAATCTAAGTCTCCAGAGTCAAGGAATTTGGAATTTACCACGTCGTCTTCTGCTGAATTGCAAACAGCACTTGACACTTGTCAGGTGATCATGGTGATCAGTTTTTCTGACCAGAGAAAGTCAATCTATTCACTTATCCCATAAAGGAACTGCTCGGTCCTCACACTGTGTAGACAGAGGTAGGTATATGAAGTACTTCTGAGAATCGTGCATGAAAGTGCTGTGTCATACTGTAAACCATTGAGCTGAATTGCTGACTCAATTTTTCAGCTGTCTCTTAGCACTTGTGTGGAAGTGTTGGAAGCCCTGGTTCTTCCAGTGGCCACTTGGATTGCTGAGTGAACACTTGAAGGACAGCTATTCTTGACAGCTGTTCTGGAGAGCTGTCCAGGCCTAGAGCCAATCAGCTCAAAGGGAAAGCAAATGTGTGGCCCACCTCCACAGAGTTCTGAATAGGTTATGTGATCATAGTCAAAGTCAACCTAGCACTATAGGTTTAAGAATCAGATAGGTGCTGAGTTAGACTGGTAATCCCTGTTTCTTAGATGTGCATGCCGAGTCACAGTGAAGGTACAGAAATAAACCGAGATCACATATAATATCAGAAACTTGTAGACAAATTTTATAGTACAAATAAGATAATTTAGTGACAAAAAGCCCCATAATTCAGTAACTGACTAAAAACAGTGTTGACACTTTTTTTGCTACAACCTAATTTACTGATTTCCCCTAGGTTTTGTTTGTCTGTTTGTTTGTTGTTGTTGTTGCTTTGTTACAGTCTTTCAGTGTAGCACAGGCTGGTCTGCAATCCACTATTAAACCCAGACATCCCCAAAAGCATGAGTCCTATGTCTTAGGGAGTCAAAAGCAAACACTTGAGACCCTGCTATCTTAAAATCAGGAAGAATGGACAATCAGTCCTCCAAGCTTCAGCTCAGTTGTGATTTATCTGTCTTTACAGGTCCACCCAAGGCAGCATCTCCCTGCTTTTATGCCTTCCTGAATGGAATGTATTTTCATGGTCATTTCTTTTTTCTTTCCTGGAACCGAGGATCGAACTCAGGGCCTTGTGATTGCTAGTCAAGCGCTCTACCACTGAGCTAAATCCCCAACCCCTACATGGCCACTTCTGATGAAAGTACTTAACAGTTACTTCTTGAGATTAATTCCAGGATAAATTTATATCTACAGTCTGGCCTAGTTTCCTCCATATAAATTATAATTGATTCAGATAGGTGAAAGGTGGACAATATCTATTTGGGTTGTTCTTAGCTTCTTTTTTCATGTTTATACTTCTGTTTTACTATTTTCCCTTTTCTATGTTCAAGAAAATGATTCTCTTCACAAAATAACAAAATTTACATTTGTTGATTCATTTGGCTCATACTGACTCCTCTCTTTAATGTGCTCAGTTCTTTTCATTCTGACCCTCTATGTATCTTGCTTTACCATAATATCATGTGTTTTTTAAATTATTATCTAGTTTTAATTTCCTTTCAAAGTTTTAAAATTTACTTCTCCTTGTTATATAATTGTTTGTCACTCTGTTCAATGCTTCCATGCCTATTTCATTTGGTAATGTTTCAGTCTTTTAGCTCATATTGAAGAGTTGCATTTTTTCCTGTTTCATAGGATAACTGCTAATTTAGTTTATTATCTTACCCTTTTTAATCATATCTCTATATAGATGTTATTGCTTTCTACTTTAAAGTTGTGTCCATATTTTAAAGTTACATTTCTTAGAGTTACTTATTAATATAAAGTCCTGGTTGTTAGAAAAGAATGTTAATTCAGGTTTTTATTGTCGTATTACCATTTTTATCACTCTATCATATTACTACAGTTGACTGTGGGTTCTTCAGAACTCATATATCATCATATAACTAGTTTTCTTCTCTCAACAATGATTATGTATTTTGGGGTGTGTTTTTGCTCTTGTTTTGTTTGAATCAGGTCTCTGCATGTGCCCCGGATTGGTCTCAAACACTTGATCCCCCTCCCTCTGCTTCCCAAGCACTTTGGTGACTGGCAGGTACTACCAGACCTGGCCTACTGCCTATGTTTGTTTTGTTTTTGTTTTTGTTTTTGTTTTGTTACAGGAGAGAGAGTTGGTCAAAACTGACCATTTCTTACACACTTTAAAGGCAAAAGCACTTTTAAAAAGAATGTAACCTCTGTTATAGACTAGAGATTACATATATGAATTAGTGTGAATATTGTGCAATCTATACAAGGAAGAAACTCAAACATGAACTAAAAATAAACAGCTACAGGAATATGGCCATTAAATCAATTATCTTCATCATTTTCATGAGAGTTCATTATTACCCAGTGCTAATAGAAAAAAAAAATAAGTAGGTTTCAAATTTCCTGTCATATAAAAATAAAAATTACTCAAGAAGTTGTTTTAAATTTAATATTTTACCAATTTTTTGAGAATTTCATAGAATGAATTTTGATCATATTCATTCCCAACTCCCCCCATTGACTCTTCTGGACTGCTCCCATCTCTGTACCCAGACATTTGTGCTGTGTCCTCTTTTATTTTGGCTTTAATAATCCATTGGCTCCCTTGCCTAGAAGCATCAACTGTCCATAAGTCCTCAATTAGAGCTGGCGACTCATGAGCCTCTTATCCCTTGATGCTAAACTGTTGACTGTACTGGTCTTGTGCTGGTTTTGTGCAGGCAACCACAGGCAGCTTTGAGTTCCCAAGAGCATGCAGGATCTAATCATGTCCCCAGACAACACCATGCTCCAGTCAGCCCTGAGCTCTGGCCTAACAATGTTCCCATCTCCTCTTTGACAACAGCAGTCCCTGAGCCTGGGGGAAGGGTGTTATGTAGATGTCACAGACGTTCTAACGGTGGCTGAGCTATGCCAGACAGAAGGGGTATAACTTCTTCAATATGTGACAAAGGGATGCTTGATGTCTGCAGTCTTAAATACTGTCACCATGTACAAATGTATGCACATATACATTGTATGTTACGTTTACATAACATGCTATTATAATAAATTAACCCAAAATCATACACACATGTTGATTTGTGCAATGGCCTTATAAATTTTTATAACCAGTAAAATTTATGTGCAATAAAATGTGATTTCTTGAACTGGGCCTTCAGTAGACTTTTCAGCACCCATTTTTACTCTCAATTTTCCCTATTACCATGTAAAAATGCTTACAATAACTTTGGACAAATGAGACATCACAAAAAGGAGGGAAAAGATGTCTACCAACAAAGCACCAGGATAATCCAGCTCAAGGCAACATTACCATTCAGTCTCATGTGATACACATGGGAATTTCCCTAGCCAAAGTGATAATCTACAAAACTATGAATAAATGAGTGATTTGTCAATATATTTTTGTGTAGTTTGTCTTATAGCAAAAGACAGCTGATACAACATAAATTTATCTTTGCATGGAACAAGAGGGGCAAAGAGACACTTTAAATTATACAGTGTATCCACATAGGAAATAGGAAGGTATAAGTTATAAGCTATAAGAGTTTTCCAAAACAGGTCAGAAAATACAAACTGTTGATAACAGTTGTTTGTTTGTTTCTCTGGAGAAGCCTTCAGTAGTGGGGTCCTCTCCTTATCAGTTCTTCATGCATTTCCTCTTAGAGGGGATTTGAAGTTTTGAGAGGGTCAGTAAGTCTGTCTAACAGAAGACCTGTTTCCAGTCTTGAAATTACTCCTGTGCCTCTTTGCGTTCTGCCTCCTGGTAGCCATGGAGCATCAATGGGGGTCCATGATGGTGTGGGTGGCTTTGCCTCATGCAGGGCTAAGTAGGGAGAGTCCACACTGGCTGAGATTGATGACTATTTGTTCTTATTCTGCTGTCACTTTGTCTCTTGACTGGCTGAGAGTTATGTATTATTTTGTTATGATAATGCAGTAAGATTATATAAGTATACATATGTTCTCGGGTCGGTTAAGGCCCTTGTTATGAAAATTAGGAGTGTCTCCCAAGGAGAAAAATGGTGTTAAGGATAGAATATGGTTAGAGTTATTTTTTGGTGTATAAAATTCTTAGCTCTTCTCTTAAATGTTCGATAGCAAAAACAAATATGGAAAGTGATTCAGGGCCTCCATTTTCACATACCAAAAAAATCATTATTTAGAGAAAAGTAATGGCTACAAAGGATGTTTATTCACTTCAATTGTATTTTGGACTCCCTTGGAAACCACACAGAACATCAGGCCAGAGTGACTGAAATGTAACTGATCTCCCAGATAGGTCACATAACCCTGTGACTTTGGTTACTATATAAAGCTGCAGAATTTTTCAAAGTATTTCCGCGCCTTTATGTTTCACTTATCTTAGCAAGAGTGGCTGTTTCAAGCCAAGCTAAATGGAAACACTTGTGTTGGCAGAAATATTCTATACTGTGACCTTTAATTCACCAGGAGGAGAACTCAGAACACTTGCTATGACTTAGTCAAATTATAAACCACTGTACATCACTTCTTTCACAGAAGGAAAGTAGACATGCAATTATAAAATACCTCATTTCCTCCCATGTACTCAAATGTAATAGGGAACATGTTCTATCCCCAATATATACACGTGTTTTATAAAAGCTGACACAGCCAGTTCTGACAACACACCCCCTATCAACACTGAAAGACTCTGTGCGATCACCACAGCAACAAACTGAATCTGGAAGAGCTGCCCAAATTAGAAAATAATGGAACTATCTATTGTGATTAAGTCAGGTGCCTGTTTAGCCTACCTCTGTCCACCTAGAGAAAAATAGATGTTTCAGCATCATCCGAGGTAGGAAGCACTGATTGTTTGACCCTGTGATGACAAGCTCCAGGGATCTGCCTTAAAGAGATTGAGTAACTTAAAATAGAACAAGAAAGCAGCCATCTGGAAGCTGGTGCCACACAGTGTATAGATGGAATCTATCAAGGCAGCAGGAGATACACCTGCAGGCTGAAAGAGAGCTACGGCGGGGTATCTCAACACCTTGCAAAGTCTAGCACAAGCCCCTCAGCAGCACACATGTTCACAAAGAAATTTGGTTTTAGGAAGGCAATAAGGCGAGCATACTGCTGGTGTGTCGTTCACTTGGAGGCAAATATTCACTTAGGGTAATTAGCTCGAATAGTGAGATTTTAATCATTTCATTCTCAACATAAATATTTGGCTAATCGATATGAAAGGTATTTATTTTCTCTATAGTTGGCTTTGCTTCTCAGCATTAATACTGTGTGACAGATGGCTGATGTCATCTCTGCTTGGAAGAGCTCTGTTGGCAATATTAGCATGGCATATTTCTGGGGATTTGTGATATGCTAGGAGATGAAGAAAAATAAAAGAGTCCAAAAGGGTATTCCCCAAAGCAAATATATTTATATAATTTAGTAGCATGTCTTATTGATTCATTATAAAGAGATACATGTCCCATTTAATTAATACTGTGCTTATATTTCAGTAAATATTGAGTTCCTTGGTAGTTTACAATATCACAAATGCATGGTATGTTTATCTATTTCTATATCTGCACAGCAAATATAAAGCCATCAGTGCTAGTAATTGTTCCTTCAGCTATATCAGCAATTATAGCATTAGAAGCATAGAAAGATATGTGCTGTTTCAGAACTGGACTTCCATGAAGTTCTTATCTGATGAGTCCAAGTGACTTTTGAGGTGGATCATATGTTGTGGAATTTGTTGCTGGCAAAGTGTCCATCAGTACATCTTCCACTGTACATTTTTCCTCCTTTCCTTCTGAATGATTTCTGTGAAAATGGTAAGCTTTAAAAAGGCAGATGATAGAATCAAAACTGAGTTATGCAATGAGGAAATCAGAGGGTGGGAGTACATGACTTTATTTTTAATTGAGGGAGGATGAGGAAAAAGCTTCATTGGCCAAAGTGTTTACCTTGCAAGTCTGAAGACCTGAATTTGAATGCCCAGAATCCGCATAAAAATGAGATCGTAACACGTATCTGTAATCTCAGTGTTTTTACCATGAAATGTGAGGTCAAGACAGGAGAATCCCATAGGCTCATGAGACAGCTAGCCTGGTCTAGGCAGGCTAAAACAACAAAGAGACCCTATCTTAAATAAGTCCTAGGTGAAGAAAACCCAAGGTTGTCTTCTGGCCCTCCACTCACACTCAGTGTAATGCAATAGTTACAGACACACACACATTCCACATACATCATACACACATCAAACAGACATATAATATATTGGTGGGAGATGAGGCACTTATAGTAGCATGTGTGGTATATCTAGACATACTTTTGGTCACTCAACACAGTAGCATGCAGCTAATGTGTGAACACATTTCTGAAACAGGAATTAAAATTTGTTTCTGTGAGGAAAATGTGGCACAAAACACATGTGCAATGTGCTGAAGGTCTCAGATTTGTGGTAGAGATGCATCTCAAACTGAGACATGTGGCCCTGGAGTCTGTGTTCTAGTTTACATGCTAGAGAGAAGTGAGCAACACATTCCTGAAGGAACAGCCATAACAACAACATGACGACCTGCCTTCCATAATCAAACACTTGCATATCTGGCTTAGTGTGGTACAGTACAGCTCCCTGAAGAAAGAGATCTGAGTTCCATTTCTCTTTGTGTCCCGGTTGTCCCATAGTGCAGCACAGCAGCTTAAACGGTAAGTGGAATTGTAGCAAAGACATTGCATAGACAGGGTCAACATAGGGTTTGAAATTAGAGGTCTGGTATATTTTTATCCTAAAACCTATGGAATCAGAATAGAGAATCATCATTTTAAATTTCCCCTCCTTCTTTTGCATTGTTCCAGGAATTCTATGGATTGTCTCGAAATATTTATCTTAGATTAAAATCTAATATGCATATATATTCTATAGTCAAAGATGCCTCAGGAACTAATTCTGTATTAATGACAGGCATTTAGCTGATAGAGCATAAGTGTGACAGATACGTTGACTCACATGCCTTTATCTCTTAGATTACTACGCTTTATTTACTAGAGACATGTGGCAATAAAGTATGCCGATAGCACTTAATAGACAGTGTTTAAATTGTTTATCTGCCTTTCTACAAATAATAGAGAGACATTAGTGTATCTAACATTATTTAACTTTCATCTCCATCTATCTTCTGAAAACCCAAAAGAAACAGATTACAATTAAACCATGTTATATATGCCTATGCCGTGTCAGCTTATTGCTGTGTGGTTATATCTGTTTATGACTATGAAGCCATGTCTTTTGAAAATCTCTGCATATGTTTCAGCTTTGACAACTATGCCTTCAAATACAGAAGCAGTCAGCATTTTAATGGTATCTTAAGTGTCCTCCTTAAATTTGCTCTGATTCGCTTTGCGCTGCAGACAGTGCCAGTCACTGCGGCTGAGAAATGGAGGCTAGCAGAGAAACATCGAAGCCAGTTTAATGGTGCTGTGTGTTCTTTATCTAAGTATAATTAAATAATCATAAGAACTTCTCTAAGGGCTAATCTGCGATATTTTCCAGATTTTCACCTTGGGGACATATTGTCCCTTGCTACTGAAACCTCGGGGACAGAAGGGGAAGCCACAGGGTGGCACAGCAGGAAGCTGAAACACTGATGAAACAGTGTTCAGTTAATGAAGGCATGGCCCATGGCCTCTGCTGCTCTGCCATATGTTTGAAGAAATGCTAATGACTACAATTCAAATACCTTTTTCATCTTAACTATATGTAAATGTGTTTATAAATGCTCTCTTATAAATATACGATCACATTTTTAAAAGCCAAGTGCTAATGTTGCTTTCAAGATCTATAATACACAATAATTAAAACTTAAGCAATTCTGCTTAATTATACCTTATGGGAAACTGTACAGTAATTTATAGAAATTAAGCAGAAAAACAAAGATCAACAGAAATAAAATAGCAGTTGCACAAGTGAATAATAAAGCCCAATGATCATTAATTTACAGCAGCAAAATCATTGTAAGTAGACTTCAATCCTAATCTTACCCAGCTGACATTTAAAAAAAAAATAAAGGTATTAGTGATCTGGGTAACTCCTGTAGGAGCACATCTTGAACCAATTGTGTATTCATATGTCCAGTGAAGTCTTGTGCCACTCCTCAAAAGCCAGGGTGATATTTGGTGGAAAACTCCATTGTTCCAATTTTGCCATGATATAGTCATTCTCATCTTCGTGCACGTCGGCTCAATATGCCATGGTTATTTGATAAAGTCTGGTCTCTTTCATGGCTGACCATTCATCCCTCAGGGTGCATGGTACTGAAGAACAATGGTTCCTGTAAGAGTTGTGGGTTGTTCCAATATTAGGCATTTATTAAAACTACATTAGAACTCAATGAAAGAAACCCATGAAACTTAATCTAACTTCATCTAAAGTACATCCTTATCAGGAGAAATCTCAAGTTCTCATGCTCAAAAATCTTCCCTGAAATTGTTCATTGTGGGATAAAATTCATTTAAATCAATGGAATCAATAAACATGTATATTAATAGAAGTAAATAACTGTTTCTGCCAGTTCTTTCAGCTTTTACAGTTTGCTCAAGCGCCACTTCATATAGTACCACCCTTCTGTGGACAGAAGTGAACATTAATGTGATTAATTATCTCCATTACTGGCTGCCGAATTCCTAACCTGCTTGGTCCTGCCCTGCCTTCTATGGAAGATGTGAAAAAACCCACTCCCTTTTATTCTCTAATAATGAACTTTAACACATATACCATTTCCTCCATTTGGAACTTCTCAGATACATATAAGGTTCTAATTTTTTATTCTTTCAAGGCCATAGTCTAAATTTTCCAAAATATTTCTCCCATGCATAGGTCATAGTCCACCAGGTTTATAAGCAAGTCCTGCCCTGTTCTAAATGCTCGTGTTTGCAGTTGTCAGATTCTTGGCTCTGTCTTGCTCCTTTTGTCTGCTGTTGCTACTCTTCTCAAAATTTCATCTTTAACTTTCATAAGTTTTGCAACGTGTGTAAGACATAACAGGACAAATCACCGATTCTTGATTCCTCCTCTCCTTTTTTTCCAGAGTGTCTTGACATCTCTTCCATATAAATCCTGGAATATTTGTAAACTAATCTACACCTGCTCTTCATCAATTTCATGTCTGTTTCATAAGCAGAAGAATTTAAATGTTAGCTTATGCAGTGAGACATACTCTCTTTATTATTATATTCTACCTCTTTCAGAATAAAAGAACATTATTCAAAAATTCTAAGAGTAAAATTGGAGGGAGAGATCACTGCCTAACACATGTTTAGAAAGAAAAGACAGGATCAAGAAACGTCTTCAAAACAGGCTATGGAACACTGATGGAAAGCCATCAGACTGATTTGGTCGAACTAGAAAAAGTTCAATGATGTTTCTCCAAATGAGCCGGTCCACAAGTGTATCAGGATATTCTTTACAACAGGCTGCTGCAGTTGATCCTTTACAGGAAACATCTCTGCTCTACTTAGCTTTAGGAATATACTAAGGGGTTGTGACTGAAGCAAATACCCAGGGATTTGTCCAACAAAAGCCTCTTAGTTAAAAATAAAAGGCATCTGATCAAGACAAAATGACATTACTTGTCTTTTTATTGAAGAGGACTACAGGGTATAATACATTCAAAGACCCTAACATCTTAAAATTCATTTATCACACACAAATCACAGGAAAGAAATACAAAGTCAATGCTGATAGAATTAGACATTGTTTACGGGCAACTCATTTACATAATGTTTGCATATGAATATATTACTTATGAGTATATACTTCTATTACTTTTTTCTTAATGAATTTAATTTGTTTATTGTAACAATGTATGATGTCTTACTTTCTACCTCTGTCTAGTACTATTCCTGGTCATAATATGCTCTGTCAGTCTACTTTTGTTCTTATAACAAATTAAAGATGAAAAAGATGCATTTGTCCTAGCATTCCTGAAAACAATTTAATGATGCAAAACATATGGAAATGTTTCCAAACAATGCATAATAGTAAGTTACACAAGTGAGTCTGTCTTGAAGTTCAATAACTTAGGGGAATATGATGACTGGGAATGATGTTTAAGAACAGAAAATTCTTTGTACCTTGGGAAGGATTTGTGATTTTTTTTTTTTCTGTGAGGAATAATCATCTAGTGGTACATTTCCCACCTGGAGAACCACATAAGTGGAAGATCTCCTTATCATGAAATGAAACATAAAAATACTTTAGTACAAATTTTGAACAAAGCTATGGTGTAGGGGTGAGCTTACATTTTGCAAGAGACTCCTAGGAAATCAGTATCTGAGTGTCTCATCTGACACCTGAATTGTTAAGAGTGAATACCAAGAAAGTGAGGTGTCAGCTAAAAAACAATTCTTGATAGTCATTATAGATGATCACACAAGGAAAAGGGTTTCTGTGGTCAAATATCCAGCAGGGAGGAATGCTACCATGTCCAACTCCTCTTCCTCCTTTCTCCAGGGGCCTTGTCCTCGAAGCTCTTAGCCCGGCATTCACAAAAAAGTCCTGCAGTACAACTTGGAAATACTCCAGCCTCTTTTCCTAAAGACTCATTATTGACTGAAAGTCTTTCTGTTTGGGCACAGGAGAAATTTGAAACCCAAGGATAGAATAATCGAAAAAAAGTCTCATTTATATCTGAACATTTTTAAATTATTCTTCACTAAATACAATATGAATAAAAATACTACAGAAAAAGACAAAGCAGAAATCTTTTGTTGCAGGCCAATTTTCTGCTCTAATCTTTCTTGAGTCTACTTGGAAAATGCTAACCCAAGCTCATGGGAGCTCAGAGACTCTAGACCAACCTAGGGAGCCTGCATGGGACCAACCTAGGCCCTTTGCATGTGGATGAAAGTTGTGTAGCTTGGTCTGTGTGTGGAGCTCCTAGCAGTGGGGACCAAGATCTGTCCCTGGTGAATGAACTGGCTTTTTGTAACCTACTTCCTTTGGTTGGATGCCTCACTCAGTCTTGATGCAGAGGGGAGGAGTTTTGTCCTGACTCAACTTGATATGCCATGCTTTGTTGACTCCCAAGGCAGGCCTGCCCTTTTCTGAGATTAAGGGGTGGGGGGAGAAAGAAGGTGGGAGGGGGATGAGAAGAGGGGAGGGAGGGAAAATGATGGTTGGTATGTAAAATAAATAAATAAAAAATAAAAGTAAATAGATAAAAAGAAAAATGCTAACCTACTCCAGTTGCTAACATAGCCATTGTGGACTACTGGGGGACAGGCTGAATGATTAAAATCCTCATTCACTTTTTTTCTTGGATGTGGGAAAAGATGCTCCTCAATTTTACTCAATTTTGTAAATAATTAGTCCTCTTCAAATAAGTAATTAATGATTTTTCATCTCCATTGGTTTACAATTTAAGTTTCCTTAACGAAATAAGGATGAAAATAAAACACTAGACTTACTTCTTTATAGAAGCTTGGTTTGTTTTATGTGCTACTCTAAATCTATGCATTTTTCACTATTTCTAAAGTTGATTAGTGTTTTATACATGATTGTTCACTGAGTAGCAGTCAAGAAGCAAATTAATTAAAAACAGGTTAATAATGATCATGAATATTTTTAATTATGTTTAAAGACAAGAGGTTAACAATATACTCATTGGAGTATGAATTCTGTGAAGAATTCATGTGTCATATGCCTTTATGTGTCAAACTTTTAGGTCTGGTTTTAAAAATCACAAGAAAGAATTTGGCAAGCATGCATTTTAATAAAGATATAGTTCATATATATGAATAATATTGCCCAAAATTCAATTTTGTAGAAGTATGTGCAGTGATGCATAGAATATTTTAATATAAAATCATTTATAAGGTGACAATATAATAGTGTACTGTAAACCATATGAGCCAAGAATTTTAACAGCGCTTGAACTTAAAAATCTAGAATTGCCAGGGAAGAGGTAAAACATGATTGATTTGGTTTTCCTTCCATGGGTAACTCCTTCTCTTTTAAGAGCATTACATACATACCATCATTATATATGTTTATTAACATAGAATGGCAGTGCATGAGCTAGAATTTACAAGCAGCTGTCTTTGTTTCAAGAATGCTCAATCAGGGCATCTTACTTTCTGAATTTGCAATACGACATTGTTATCTACAAATGTGTTTAACTACGTTCATAGCTATCCTGGGTCAAATGCATCCCAGAGGATGTAGGTTGGACAAGCCTGGTTTATATGACAACACACATTATTGTATGTTAACATTGTTCAGAGAAAATAAAGTTCTTTATCAGATATAGATTGTTGGCATGTACTGAAATATATTCAGGTATGTATTCTTTGGATGAAAGTAATGAGATATTAGCAAACTATTCTTAGCCCCCACTCACTTAACAAGGGAGCTAAGAGTTAGAGTCCCACTCAAATAGTTACTTCAAAGATAGGTTTAAATCTTAGTCTTCTGAAGATGGATGTGAGTTTAATTAGTACTGTTTCTTACTCTTAAAAGATTCATTAGAGACTATCTTCGTATCTCAAACAATAGGTAGAGGTATTGCTGGACTTAGTGACTAATGATAAGGTGGAACACAGAAAAGCAGGCACAGAAAGTAATGATATTACTAAAGTTCTTGGAGGGGAGGTCATTTCCCTTAGTTACGAACTGCACCGTCTGTACTTGTGGATTTTGGAATCTAGTTGCTTTCAAGTCCTTTCAACTTGAACATTTCAGTTAGAAACTACAAAATGAATACCAGTTCTGAAGTTCATGACTATAATCCTAGAACTTGTGAGGTCGAGGCAGAAGTTTGAGGACTTACCTCAAGCTAGAGCTCTAACAGGGCTACAAAGTGAATTTCAGACTCATCTGGGCTATACAATGAGACTTTGTCTCAAACAAACAATAACAAGCATATCATATAGCAATACTGACTATGTAATTTTTATTGTCTTTCTGCATATTTGACAATAGGTAAAGCTATTTCCTGCACTCAGTGTGAGGGGAGATTATGGGTTATCTCCATCACTCAACTATTTTCTTCTCTCTGAGTAGAACATAGTATATGGCTTTTAGCTAGTTAGACATTATGCTACCATGATGATCACACTTTGTTATTTGCATTGTTTATTAATAGGTAAAATTTTTTATTATAGATTTTGTTTTGCCACATGGCTGAAATTTGAGATCAGTAAACTTAAGTATCCTCAAAGAGTGAATCAAGGCTACATCAGAAGTGAATGCTATGTTTGCTACCTGGGTAGGGCTCAAATAAAATAAGTCTATCTGTGGCCGCTGGTCTTGGCCTGAGTCCTAATCTGGTCTGTCCTTGGAATAGCACATGAAGGTCCTTTAGCTATTTGTTTTTCTTTGTTTCTATACATTTTCTCTTTCCCAGTCACCCAGTACTGCTCTTGCATCATGAGTATCTACATCTTACCTTTTTTAGAGATCATTTAGTTGATCAAAATCTTTTAATGTATCATCAATACATATTTTGATAATTTACTTACAACATCAAATTCATTCTTATATTTCATGTATTTTACTTTTTAAAACATTTTTAACTTTAAATATATTTTTATCCTATTCTTCTACTCTATCCTCCAAGTCCTTCCCGATCTTCTTCCCCTCCCTATAATTTTAAGTTCTTTCTCAAAAAACAAACAAAGATCTAATACAACAACAAAATTCCACAAATTCAACAAGAAAAAAAAACTGTAACCAAATAAAAGCAAACACACACAAAAATACTGTGGAGTCCATTATATATCAGTCAACTGCTCCTGAGCACAGGGCCTGTCCTAGAATATGCCCAGTGTCACCAGAGTCACAGCACTGGAGAAAATTGATTTTCCTTCTCCCATCGAGTATAACTGACAGCTCAGCTGTTCACCTTTAACTTACTGGCTAAGTTTTTATTCATTCATTTATCATTCATTCATTCTTTTGAAATATAACAAAATAAAATGTAATATGATAAAACAAACACTATTACATCAAGATTAGACAAGACAAACCAACACAAGAAGAGGCCAAGAAAAGGCACAAAACTCAGAGAGCTATTCATTTAATTGTACACCCTGAAATCCCATTTAAAAAAAAAAAAACTGGAAGCTATAATGTAAGTGCAGAGGACCTGGTGCAGACCCGTGTAGTCCCTGTGCATGCTGCTTCAGTCTCTGTGAGTTCATATGAGCTTTGGCCATGTTGATTTAAAGGACTTTGCTTTCTTGGTGCCCTCTATCCCCTCTGGCTCTCACACTCTGTCTGCCTCCTCTTCTGCAGGGTTCCCTGAGCTCTGAGGGAGGGGTTCGATGGAGGTATTTCATCTAGGGCTGAGTGTTCTCCAAGGTCTCTCACTCTGCATAATGACTTGCCATGGATCTTTATATTTGTTCCTGTCTGCTCTAGGATGCTTCTCTGATGATGGGTTAACAAGGAGCTGATCTATGAGCAGAGAAGAATGCCATTACCAGTCACTTTATCACCACACCTTTTTCCTTTTTTTCTGACCAGTAGTATTTGGTTTTCCCTTAGGTCTCTGGGATATCTAGTCTCAGGTTCTTAGTCACCAAAGCAGTATTGGATGTGGGTTCCATTGTGTGGACAGGACTTTAAGTCAAATTAGTTATTGGTTGGTATACTGCGTACTACTTTTATCACATAAAAATGATTTCTCTGCTCTCTTACATGTTTTGTCCATGGGAAAAGCACTTGAGTCTGTTTCTGGCTTCATGTAGATGTCAGGCAATGTCTGCCACTCTGGCGAGGTGGTAGTTTTCTGGACTACATTTTTATCAGAAAACTAGAATGGAAGTTATCTAAGCACAGTATCTATTCTAACTTGGATTTTCTGTCCTGTATGCATTCAGTATGTATTTCAGGACCACGTTTTGTATAGTAAGTCTGTGCTGGCACTGTCAGGTTTCATCATTTAAGTTCCTGCTTTCTAAATACCAAATGAGTTGTTTTACCCTCATTTCTGTTGCTAAAAATAAATGCAGATGGATGATACAAAAAGACTAGAACACCATGTGCTTCCGGCTTCTGAATGCTGTAAAATTAAGAGCATGGATCCATCATCTGCTGAGAATAACGAGGGCCCTTCCAGCTGCATCATAACATGTTGAGATGTCTCACATATTGAGAGATGGAATGTGTCGTCTCTGTCATTTTCTTTTTATAAAGATTCATACTGTCATCATGGAGGCTGTACAATCGTGATATCACCTTAACCAATTAGCTTTCAAAGATTCTACCTCTACTACCATTACTATATGAATTTGGTGACTAAGTTTCTACCACATGAACATTTGGGTGGAATATCCAAAACCGTAGCAAGTTTTAAGCAATATTTAAAGATAACATTGTTTTGAAATACCATTGTAGCACATTTGTATTTATCTATTTCACAACAAGGAAGAGAAGTTAGGTAAAGTGTGCATCCTCGTTTCATTGGCCCTTAGAAGCTACATGTCCAAAAGGAGTTGTTATATTCGGTGGTATGGCTTGGAGGCTGCTGTCCTCAGGCCTGACTAGTGCATTTCAGATGTCATAGATTTTATTTCCGATCTTGTTTTGGTAAGGTTTTATTAAGAAACAACACAGAATAATTGCTGTAGTAAGTAGTATATTACCTAAAACTATATATTTTATCTAACTATTGATAATCTATTAACATTGAATTATTTTAAAATTAGTAATAGCTTTTTTTGGTGTTTTTGTTTTTTTGGTTTTTGTTTTGTTTTTTGTTTTTTGTTTTTCGAGACAGGGTTTTTCTGTGTAGCTTTGCGCCTTTCCTGGAACTCACTTGGTAGCCCAGGCTGGCCTTGAACTCACAGAGATCGGCCTGGCTCTTCCTCCCGAGTGCTAGGATTAAAGGCATGCGCCACCAACACCCAGCCTAGTAATAAATAGATAGTTTTAAAATATTCCATTAATAAAAAAAGTCCAAATAAAGTGATCCACCTTTCTGATCTGCATGGGAAAGTCCTGTTAGCTTTACTCTTAGCTAGTTATGTATCAGTGTCTTTTCACAAAAACAAACAAACAAAATTTTAAAAATCTTTTGTAAGACTACATTTTTAAAAAAATTCTTTAGTTGTAAGTGAGGTTATCTCTTTTTTATGCCAGTATAGATTGGGAGTCAAATATCTAATTTGAAAGTTTCTCTAGACAGAATATACTATCTGCTGGTGATGATCCTGAGGTAATTACACTCTTTATTCTTCACAATCCTAGGAAACAGTTCTTGTCCTGTTCCCATAGAGGGTCAAATGCTAAGGAAATGAAGGCATTTCAATGAAAAGAGAGTTTCGACACCAGAAACCATTGGTGGCAGCAGACTTTGTACTCACTCACCTTAAATACAATATTTCAGAATGTTTTTCTTACTTGGATTTCTTGGAGATCCATGATGTAAAACCTAAAGTCCCTTACCACTGACAATTGAGAAGCCCTGGTGAGCATAAGCTGTGGTAACAGCAGACTCCCATCTGATTCCCCCAACTCGGTGTCAGATTCACATCAGTTTGTGTAAAATTTCAATTAAGCATCTTTTTTGAGGACTAGATTTTACTTTCAATCATTGTTTCTCTTTTTGGCTTTCTGCATTATATTATAAAAAGACTATTCAAGAATTTGATATTCTGCTTTACTTATTCAAATGATCATTCCATTGTATGCAAGCTAAAATGTGGGGTAGTATATTGATTTGAATCTCTGAACAGTCATCTAATGAAACAGATGAGGAAAACCCAACTCTCCCACAATTATAGACGGCTGAGTTCACCCACAGCTGTTTTTTTTTTGTTTTAGTTTCCATTTGAAGTGCTGAAGTATCAGACACAGGCAGTATAGTTGCCTTCTGGATGGCTGTCTAGTGAGTGCAGCTGGGAAAGCAGCTGTCTAGGAGCAAAATGGGCAACTGGACAGATAGATAAGGAGCTTCAATCAGCACTATTCAGTTCCATTCACGGCTCCAAGTTCAGTGGGACTAATAGCAGTCATTCTGAGCTTCAGAAGATCCCCTCAGGGCAGTAAGAACCTCAGCTTCCTCAACTCGCCATGGCTGCCAGACAGCCATCTCTAGTGATTTTTGGAGTTCCCATCACAAAAGCCTATGCTTCCTTAAATATTGTGTACCTGCTAGAGAGTATCAAATCCAGTCCTGCACATTCAAAGGAGACTTTTTTTTTTTTGTTTTTTGAGCTGGGGATCGAACCCAGGGTCTTGTGCTTGCTAGGCGAGCGCTCTACCACTGAGCTAAATCCCCAACCCCCAAAGGAGACTTTAAACTAGCCAGAGATTCTAGAAGAGATGTCATTCCATCTATGAGAACCATCATCATTGCCATGGCCACCTCATCAAACAAGTCTTTGCTTCTGTAGATTTCCCTTCAACCAGAGTGACAGTTTTTGTGTGCTCCACCACAGCCCCCCCCCCCCCCAGATGGCCATAAATGCTCACAGATGCTTCAGACCTCTTCCCAGGAGTACTCAATCTTGTCATGAAGGAGTACATCTCGGCCCTTGATAGTACACATGTGGCTGGCTATATAAATAGTAGTCTTCTTATTCTTGGAACACTCCAGATCTCCCTCCATCCTGTGGACCTTGCCAGCTTATGCTACACACAGCCAATTTGTAGTTTATAAAACAAATAAATTAGGCTCAGCTAGAAGAACAGACAATTTCCTGTGCTTCCAGTCTCAGACACACCAAGCACAAATAAAAGGTGATGGGGTAAGTTCCAGAGAGTTACGGGGTCAGCAAAGACCATGATCAACAAGCTGTGGAAGTAGGGGGGACCAGGTAAGAGGAAGCAGGGGGGACCAGGTAAGAAATGGCAGAAGGCTATGACAGAAGGAGTCAAGAGCCGCAGGTTCTAACCACTGCGAAAGTTTAAAAAAGCCTCTGAGGCTTCCAAGGCCCAGCAGCAGAAGAATATGTAACACTATGAACTAAGAGGCACAACACCCTATGCACTGACCTGTGAGTTGGTGGATGCTAAGCAATTGGCACCTGAAGCCTAGAGGCAATATCTGGAGAACAGGTCCCAACATCCTAGGCTCTTAGATGACCCTGAGGGAGGTGAGCCTTGCCTATTGGTGAGTTTCCTTCAGAAGAGAGAGCTAAAGGACTCTCAGATAAGTGAAAACATGATGATATGATTGTGGCTGGAAATTATTTTCGAGTAGAGCAAGAAACTAGTCTTCTTTTTATACTTCATTTTTAAATGTCCAGCTGCACAGCTTTGTGTCTGTTCACAGAAGCTAAGACAAAGCTTAAGTTCTCATGTGTCTAGTCACACTTATAGTTAGCCTTTGGAGATAATTAAAGACAGTCAACACCTATTACAAAGGACAGTCAAACACTAGTTTTATTAAAGTAAAAAATAGTATTTATACTAAAACACTAAATCATTCTTTTCAGATAAACTATACTAAACAAATGTATCCAAAAGGATTTCATATTTAGTGATGTAAAATTCAAGTTTATCACTGAGATGTACATAATTTGATATTACTTTTTCATTTTGGATAATGTTAATAAGCATTCAACCATTCATTTAAAGTCTTTTAAATTAATATTTCAGGTAACTTTTTTTAATCATTAAGATATTGGGGTTGTAGAAATGGCATTTGGTGCTCTTGCAGAGGACCTATTTTTGATTTCCAGCACTCACAATCACCCACAATTCTAGTTCCAGAGGATCTGATGCCCTCTTCTAATTTCTACAGGTACCAAGTACACATACATATAGTCAGCAAAACACTCATACACATAAGTAAATATAAATAGATAATCTTTAAGAAATCAAAGTATTGCTTTTATAACACATAAAATTTAATTCTAGATTTTAATAGAAAACTAAGTATACTTTTTCAAAAAGTGAAAATATTTTATCCAATATAATAATTTTTCTGTAAAAGTAGGGAACCTGCTAATAAATATTATAAATCAGATTCATTATTTAAAAATAATTGTATTTAAAATTCTCAAGTGCATAAATTATTATCAATAAAGGACAAGATATATGTCCTATTAATATTTCCTTTTGATTTCATGCCTGATTGAGAAATTCAAATTAAAGATTATTGGAAGGCTAGGGAATATCAACATGAGATTATTGAGCATTAAAATTAAAGCAGAAAACATATTAAGAAGCAAAATAAACAAACCCCCAAATTCTGCTATCTTACCTTGATAATTCAAACAAAATTACACTTTAATTTGAAATTGTGGGGCTAATAAATAAAAAAAAACTACCTTATGTGTGATGGATTTAATTTCTGAGAAAATAGTGATTTGTAATTTTATGTATGTAATACAAATAATGGAAAAATACTATGATAATGACATATTCTTTTACCAGTTTGAGGAAAAGTTTAGACCAGAATAAACAATAGTTACAGCTCAAACTTTGGACACATTTCCCCACGTTTCTTCCATGTTATCCCTAGGAAGCTATGTATGCCCATGCCCTACTCTAGTCAGTTGCAAACCACTGTTAGCTGGTTTGAGTCATGTGGATTTTCCTTTTATAGTAGATAACCCTGTTGTCAAATACACAGTCTACTCAGGTTTGGGAAGTAATGAAATAGGATATATATCTTCTTAAATAATTAACTTTAATTTTGCTTTTTGTTTATTTGTTTTTTCAAGGTTGAATCTCACTATGTAGCTCTGGCTGTCTTGGGGGCTATGTAGACCAGGCTGGCCTCAAACTCAGAGAGCTGTCTGCCTCATAAGTGCCAGGACTAAAGATGTATGCAAATACTCCCATCTCCATTCCAATTTTTACCAAGATTAAATTTAATTTTTATTACTGGCTTATGTTCCTTAGTCTAAGTTTAAAAAGTTATTTTTTAAATAAATTTTTTAACTTTAAAAACAAACAGTATTTTCTTTTATCTCACTAAGAGCTTGTAATTTGTTTTAAAATAATACATATAAGTTTAATAACAGAAATTCCCTAATCATTTGCAGGGGGGGGGGGAGATGAAGGAGGAAAATAGTAGTAGGCATTTAATTATAAATCACATGACATGTGTTCCAATACTTTTGTTTACTGGGTGACTTTTGCTGTTAGACTGAGAGACGGCTTCATTTGCTGGTATAACTTGAGCCTGTAAGTTAGAATTGCCTCTTCCTTGTTTGTTGTGGATAAATGTCACGCTGTTAAGTGTGTTATACAATTAAGTGTAAATTTTATTCACACTTCAATGTGAAAAGGCACTATGATGTGCTCTTGCCACTTACTTATAAAGAGGAACCAAACTAAGAATCATCATACAGAGCTTTTTTCCACCAACTTTGTGCTAAACTCACCCTTCCCTTAAAGGATTTAAATTGTGAAAATAGGAAGGTTACTGAACTCATGTGGGTCAGCTGGATGCACCAACATCTCACTGCACCCTCACACATTCACCAGCACAGGGATGGCATAGCAGCATCTCCAGCCTGGTTTTTCACTCCTTTGCATTGTTGGTGTGTTTTCTAGGCCTTGGGATGTTGACTCTCCTTACTATGAACATGAATTATTGCTAAGAAAAATGACAGGTGACCAGGCAACTGTCATCATCACCTGTTCAACTGCATTTCCATTCTTCCAGCAGTCTGTCCTCTGTGCTGCTCTCAAGGTGGAGCAATGAAATGGAAGCTCAGGAACATCTTTTTCTGAAAGTTCCACTTCTCTTTGATTTGAATGAACTTTTGTAAACTTAAAGCATCATTCAGCTCCAAGGATTCTGCTCCAGACAGAAGTCTCATATTTGTGGAGTCCTGTGGAGACCGGGAGACTTGAAGTGCCCTTGTATCCTTGTCTTTCTTATCCTGAGAGTAAGAGCTCATGGAACAGTCAGGAAGAGACAGGTGACACCCATGTGAGAGGCAGGCTCAATTCTCCACGGTCTCAGTTCAGTAAGCCATAGAGTCCATTTGTACCAGTAAAATCAATATATATGTATATGTGTTCTATTATAGCAAGGTGATTTTTCCATCTTTTCTCTGAGGCTCTTAAATTTATCTGGTTTAAAATCATTTTCTTGCTGCTATGCCTGAGAGTCACTGCGAAAACATCGTTCATTTTATTGTAGAAACAGGATAGACTAATTATCTCCTGAGAACTTGCTATAATTTTAAGGGTTATGCACAAGATGTTAACTAATCACACAGCTCCCAGATATTTGTAACATGCAGTGTTACATGTAAATGAGTGCCAGGCATGACTCCTGATGTGTTGCTTCTGCAACATGGGAGAAAAAACGGTGCATTATGCAGAGATAAATTCACAACACGTGACAGGTTTTGTTTCACATATAATAGAAGTGAGTCATGTTTCCTCACGGTGAGCAATTCATCACATTTCTAAAGAAATAGCATTTTAGTCCAATGATATTTCTGAAATAAAAGAGAAATAATTGTGCAATTCAAATACATAGCAAATGAATCCAAAGTAATGAGAGTTAATATACATGTGTTAAGATAAAAATCATGTCAAAAACATATCTTCAAAAACTTCTTGCCATGTGAATGGGGAAAGTTGTGAATGGGGAAAGCTGTACCTTAATAAACATAGTCAATCAATGTCACTGCCACTATCAATAAGAAATACATTAAAACTGTTCCAAACTGTCAGGTTGAAGTAAAAAGTATGCAGTACTAGCACATTTGATTTGCAAATTAGTAAGCAGCATTCATTATCTCAAAACTAATTATTTTAATTTTCAATTTTTCTTTAAAAGATATTGTCATTCACTAAGGGTTTTAGTCACTGCTCATTCATGATTTTTTGTTTTAATGTCTTATCTTTACTAACTATTGAATTTATTCTACTTCTGGTACTAATAAACAGCTAGGCTCAGCTATGAACAGCATCCATGGTCATTATCTTCCCAAGTCTATCTAAACTTGGTGTGGTTGCTACCCTATTTTCACATAAAGCTTGTTCTCCAAACATAGCTGTTTTGGAGTTCCATTGTTTTATTATTATTTATTTTGTCTTTTTTTCAGAATATCTTTATATCTTGTGTCTCTTTAGAAGGAAAGTGCCTCTTTTTTATTAACCCCCTAATCTAAACTATTAATTGTCCAGGCATGCATGAAGCAATAGCCCCAGAATACTCATGTTAGAAAGATAAATGTGCTTTGAACGAATTGGGGTGATTGGGAGGGATTTAAGTTAACTTTGAGATTGCTTTAGATTCTTTTTTTTTAAAAAAAAAATTGAAAATAGATTCTTCTCTCATACAATACATCCCAAACACAGTTTCCCCTCCCTCCACTCCTCCCAGCTACCCCCCACCACATACTCTCCTCCCCAGACCCAACACCCCCTCCATTTTCTTTTCAGAAAAGAGCAGGCCTCCAAGAGACAACAGACAAACAGGACATAAGGCAAGCCTTCATATTGAGGCTGGACAAGGCAACCCAACAGGAGGAAATGAGTTCTAAGAGCAAGCAAAAGAGTCAGTGATATACCTGCTTACTGTTAAGAGTTCCACAAAAACACCAAGTTAACTACCATAAGCCCATGTCAGCAAGGCTTCGTTGATTTGGAGGGCCATGTTCTCCTGGTGACTTCCATGCCCTCTGACCCTTACAATCTTTTCTTCCCCTCTTCTGAGGGATCTGACAGAGGCCTTCACCCTAGACTTTGTATGTCTGGCTGTGGGCCTCTGCAAGTGCTCCCATCTGCTCAGAAAGAAGCCTCTCCAATGATTCTTAATTGTATAGAGGAATAAATGTTGACATTGCTTACTTGTCAAATATGTTATTCAAGATTCCAGAATCCAGAGAGCATTAAATGTGTTGGTTAAAATATATTATTTTCTTTTATTTGAAATACACAATGAAAAAAATTCTTATGATTTTAAAATATATTATAAACATATTTTTTAGTCTTTGGCAAATCTATTAATGTACTATTAATATGTGATGGTAAAAGTGTTCCTCCATTTTAATAACACATTTTCCCATGTCTATTTTTAGATCAATCAGTAATATGACATATACACTAGAATCTGCAAGTATAACAAAAATTTAGAAAATGTATTATTTACAAGTATGATATTTATTTATGACTCAAATAAGTACTCCAAGAAAAAGGTGGAGCTCCAGGAGTCCAATTGTCGAGAAAGAGGAGGGACTGTAACAGCATGAATTGTTGAGACCAAGATTTGAGAGGCACAGGGACAAATAGCCAAACAAATGGAAGCATATGAATTATGAACCAAATGCTGTGGAGCCCCGAGCTGGATCAGGCCCTCTGGATAAGTGAGACAATTGAATAGCTTGAACTGCTTGGGAGGCACCCAGGCTGTGGGACTAGGACCTGTCCTTAGTGCATGAGCTGGCTGTTTGGAATCTTGGGCTTACACAGGGACATTTTGCTCAGCCTGGAAGGAGGGGACTGGACCTGCCTTTACTGAATCTACCAGGTTTAAATGAATCCCCAGGGGAGTCTTGGCCCTGGAGGAGATGGGAATGGAGGGGAGGGGATGGGGGGAAGGTGGGGGCGGGGGCGGGAGGGGGGAGAACAGGGGAACCCATGGCTGATGTGTAAAATTAGAACACAAATACAATCATAATATATGTAAAAAAGAAAAGAAAAATGCATATTTGTGTCATTTTTGTGCTTCCTTAGAATTATTCAAGATGCTTACATTAAGAAAGATAGAACATAGTTTCATCTCAAGAAAATTGATTCAGTTAATATTTCCAATATTCTCTGATGATATTTCAGTGTATCTCCAAAATATAACTGTTGCACAGATTTTAAAGCTTTAATACACTTCTTATTTTAAAATTTCTCATTATTTTCACCTTTTTAAAATGAGGAATTTGGCACCAACACCATTCTTCTTGTTAACAATTATGAAATGACAAATATGTGACCTATTTTTAGCATATCTGGATTGGGGACTGTGCCCTTAAAAACAAGCATGGATTCTTCCCAGAATCTGCATTAATAAAAAGAAACAACAAAAACAAAATAGAAAACATGCAAAGAGTTGTGTCTACAACTGCTTCTTCCCCCATGCTGACTCTCAATCCTTTCTGTGTTCTGTTTCAGTCTAGGAACAACTTAGGGCGAATAACCCACATTAATGTAAGGTTTCCCCTTATTCCTTGCTATTGTGCTAATTCTAGACACATTAACTGAAACATTTCCTCTTACTCTTTCTATTTCTCATCTACCTATAGCTAGAAGGTTTTTCAAGTCCAGCCAGGCCTCTTGGCCCCTTGTTCCCTCGGCTTCTTACAAAATAATCATTCTATGGCAGGCTTCTTTCTAGCTAGCTCTTTTGTTGTTGTTGGTCTTGGTTTTTTTTTTTTTTTTTTTTTTTTGTTTTTTGTTTTTTTTTTTTTTTTGTCTGTTTGTTTTTCGAGACAGGGTTTCTTTGTGTAGCTTTGCGCCTTTACTGGAATTCACTTTGGAGACCAGGTTGGCCTTGAACTCACAGAGATCTGCCTGGCTCTGCCTCCTGAGTACTGGCATTAAAGGCGTGTGCCACCACTACCCGGCTTCTAGCTAACTCTTATAACTCAGCCCATTTCTATTAATCTATAAGTTTCCATGTGGCCTTGGCATTACCAGTCTGCTGGCATCTTGCTGCTCCTTTGGTGGCAGTGGTGTCTCTCTCTCCCCTCTCCTTTCTTCTCCCTGTATCTCTGCTTGGATTTCCTGCTTGCCTCTAAGCTGCCTTACCATAAGCCAATGCAGCTTTATTTCTCAACAAATCAGGGCAACACATATTCACAGAATGCAGAAAGATATTCCACAACACTTTCCCTTTTCTGTGTAATCAAAAAGAAAAGTTTTAATTTTAGAATAGTAAAATTACACATAATAAAACAGTTATCAGGCCAGAATTACAGTTACAATATCTAGTCTATTTGTATTTGGTAAAAGTAAAGAAAATATACTAGTATCTATCCTGTATTTGTGAGTTTAAAGTTTCATATCTAATTTATCTTTTATCATAACCAAGGAAAATTACAATCATAACTACCTAGTCTTTAGCTGCCTCAAAGATCCCAGAAGGATAAAATATTACCTAAGTAAACAGGAAGTGCAATGTAAGCAACTTCCAAAGTTCTAAAAATAACAGAAATATCTAGCTGCCTGGATCAGTCATCTAAAGTTCCTCTGCAATGTTAGGGCATCCATCTTCAGCCTATAGGTCTAGAGTCTCTGGCAAACATTTTAGTGAAGCAGGAAATTTGAAGGATTATCTTGCCTATTGGCAAAGTTAATCAGCCACTTCTCCCTGTGTCCTACAGAATGTCGGGCAGTCTCCTCTGTGAAGCTGGAAACTGAAGGACCATCTCACCCTGTTTAAGCAAAGTTTAGTGGCCACTTTCCCATGAGTCCCGCATGTCCAAGTCTATACAACACATTGTCAAGCAGTCCAGGCAGGAGTAGTTTCTTACTCAAACTCCATACGGAGTGCCTTCATTGTCCATCCTCCTCTCTGAAGTAAATCAGTGCTGCCATGAGCAGACATATCTCACTGTCCAGAAAAGTCTACGTTTTTAAACATTTTTTGTGGGTTTTTTTGTGTATACCTAGAAAACTAACTTGACTATAAGTGTGATTATTATAGATGATTAATTATTAATCTGTATTTATTAATTATACATTATGATTTTAAATGAATTGCATAAACATAGTACCTTAAACAAGAGTAAAATATAACTACCGTATAACAAAATTAACTTTAAATTTGTAATAAACTAAAATCTATATAGCAATGTAAAGAATTTTAAATAAGTTGTTGCTCTTTAAAAGTAGATTTAATAATCTACCCTTCTATCCTATCACATCTCTAATATCCCCCTTTTTTCTTCAGAAAGAGGTTGCCTTTATAATCAACCTCTTTTAAATAAAAATAAACATTTATAAACAAATAAACAATATTTTGGGAATTTGAGCATAGTTACTCTTACTACTTTCTGCTGATTGGGAGCTCTGGCAATCTTATGGGGATCCTGAGAAATTTTGAGATAATGGTCAAATCCTTGAAAGTCTGGCTGTAACCTTTGATGATAGGTACTATTTGTTAAGGTTCAGGAGGTCTTGCTTGATCAAACCATATTAGCCTGGAAGCAATCCACAGGTTCTCATCTTCTGTGGAAATAAAAACAGAATCTCTTTTCCAAAGCACCATATCCTTAATTTTGAAGTCAAGATACTTTAAAATTATATATATATATATATACTGGTTTAACTCAGCAGCCTTTACAATCAAATGTCTTTTTGCAGTTAAAAATCCCAAAGAAAAAATAATACAGACTCTGTGATTTCCATCTTTACTTGGCTTATTATATTACTTTTACTGTCTCTTTAATGACTTTATTTTTAAACTACCTACTTCCTTATATAACTGTCTATCTTCCTTTTCCTCTCTCTTCCAAGCCTATGCGCATTTTTATATACAATGTAAACCATTTAGGGGGTTATTCCATCTGAATCTATCTTTTGTGTATCTATAATCCTTTTCTGATCATTGCAAACTGCAGCATGGCTAAGACTGAAGTGGCAGCCCTGGCTGCTGACTCCGCCCACTTCAGCTTCCTAACATGGTGGAGGTACTCAGAAGAGTCATACTTACCCTGCCAACTCTGGGGTCCATGATGCCACCAGGTAGTGTACAGCTGGCCCATAAACCCTTTTTGTCTGTATGAGTAAGGGCTAAATCCACTATGCAGCATGCTTGGAGACAGCTCTGTGTACTGAGGCAGTAATCTTCCATGCTGTGTTCAAGCCCAAATGCTGTGGTTTCTCTGTACCAGCCCACATGAGGCATGAAGTAGGAAGCTGTTTTGGGCTCCAGTTTAGAATCTCTTATTAAATTCTCTCAGGTTTTAGGGGGAAACTTGAACCAACATGTTGGGCAGCCAAATGTAGTCAAAAGATTTCCTGTGTCCCACCCATCCCATGGTCAGGACAAATCTCTCTCACCGACAGTCCCACAGCTGCTTATAAAATAATCATTCAGAGGCTTATATTAATTACCAAATGTATGCCCTATGGCAGGCTTCTTGCTAGCTAGATCTTATCATTTAACCCATTTCTATTAATCTATATGCTGCCACATGGCTGCAGCACTACAGTCTCCTGGCATCTTGCTCCTTGAGTGATGGGCTGGTGTCTCTCTGACTCTATCCTTCCTCTCTCTGTATCTGTGCTTGGATTTCTCACCTGCCTTCCCACCTTGCCATAGGCCAATGCAGCTTTATTGTCAACCAATCAGAGCAACATATATTCACAGCATACAGAAAGACATCCCACAACATCTACCCTAGCTATGTTATAATAAGAACAAACACAAAAACTGTTTCTTTTAAAAGTTTGCATTCCTTTATTTGTCTCATGCCATGTGTATTTGCATGTGTGTGTGTGTACACGTGCCACAGTGCTCATTTGGTCATCAGAGGAAAGTTTGGAAAATCTCTTCTCCTCTCATGTGGTTTCCAGGAATCACACATCAGCCTTGACTGAGCTTCTCCCCAGGCCCAGAATTTTTCTTTGTGCAGAGATTGTGCAGACACCACCACTCCACTACTCTCAATATTTCTATTGGTTATACCAATTCCTTTAAACAAAGGACAAAATATTGCCCACTTGAGTAGACACAGGTACAGGATACAGGAAATGCTCTTCAATTTGACTATGCAAAGGGAACAGAACTTTAACTAACCAGACAGTTGGGAGAACCAGAGCTAACCAGATCCCTCAGCTGTCCAGTTTCAACAGGACAATGGCGATAAGGTGTTCATGTAACAGTGCTACCTTTATGAGAAAAGCAATGTGGCTTCTGAAGAAACGACTCTTTTCCTTCCCAGAAAAAAAAAAGACAAAAACTGATATATATATATATATATATATATAAAATAAGACTCCAGTGTTTCTGTTTTACTTCACTTTTCCACTTGGACTTTCTCAATGAAAAATTTTGCTTATGTTTAAAAACTTCTAAGTGACAAGGAATGACTCCATGTGCTACTCTATATCCTATGGAAAACAACACATTTTTTAATTAAAGGAGTAATTATTGTTTGTTGGGGTATATTCCCTTTAGTCCTGCTTCCTCTTTGGCTTTTCTCATGAAAGCATGTTGAATGTTATCAAAGGATTTTCAAGCAATTATTAAGATGATCATGTTATTTTTGTTTTTAAGTCCATTTGTATGATTTATTGTATTTTTTTTTATTTATGTATGTCAAGCTAACCCTGTGTTTCTGGGAAAAATCCAATTTGATTGTGGTAAATGAACTTCTTGATATGTGCTTCTGTTCTGTTTGTTAGTATTTTATTGAGGATTTTTTCATCTATGTTCATTAACAGTATAAGTCTTTAGTTTTATTTATGAGTAAAGAATTTTCCTCGATTGGCTATTGGTGTAAGACTGGTTTTAGATAAGAATTTTAGATAAGATAATGGATGTTATTTGGATTTTTTTATCTATTGGACTCTTTTTCTGTCGAAGTGTGTGATAAACTTTGGAGAAAGTTCCATGAGGTACTGAGAAGTAGTATATATTCTTTTGTGTTTAGGGGAAATGTTCTATAAATATCTGTTATGTCCATTTGGTTTATGATATCATTAAAGCTCAGCATTTCTCTGTTCAGTTTTTGTCTGGATAACTTGTCTGTTGAGGAGAGTGGGGTATTGCAATCACCCACTATCATTGTCTGAGTGCTAATATGTGATCTAAGGTGTATTGGAGTTTCCTTTATGAAGTTGGGTGCCATTGTGTTTGGTGCATAGACATTTATAATTGCAATAGCCACTTGGTGGGTTTTTTCTTTGATGAGTATACAGTGTACATTCCTTCTGTATCTCTTCTTATTAGTTTTGGTTTGAAGTCTATATTGTGGGATTTAGAATGTCTTGCTTCTTAGGTTCATTTGCTTGGAATATCTTTTTTCCATCCTTTACCCTGAGGTGATGTACATACATCCTTGCTCTTTAGGTATGTTTCTTGATCAACAGAAAATTGAATTCTGTTTACTAATACAGTCTGTTAGACTGTCTTCTGCAACTTCTTCTTTAGGGAAATTTTCCTCTTTGAGTTTGTTGAAAATATTTTCTGTGCCTTCAACTTGCCTTTCTTCCCCATCCTCTATTCCTGCTGTTGTAAAATGGCATGTAGCAGCATTGGCGGATTTGATCCATGGTGAAAAGACAGCCATGCCATGCAGACCAGGTGGCATCAGCATGCCATGCAGACATGGCATCCATGTGGAAAGTTTTATTATTAAAGGGGGAAGGGAGAAGGAAGAGAGAGAGGGAAGAAAAAGAGAGAAAAAGAAAGAGAGGATAAGGAGAGAAAAGTGGATGTGGAAAGAAGAGAGAAAAGGACGAGGGGTTTTCTCTTAAATGGGACTTTACATAAGATGATGTCAGGATGCTAGGCAAGTTCCCAAGCCAGAATGCTAACATCCACTATCCATATACTTAGTTTTTACATGGTGTCCCAGATGTTCTGGATGTTTTATGGCTAGATACATTTTTTAATTTAACATTTTCTTTGATTGAGCTATCCATTTCTTTTATCTTGTCTTCATTGCCTGAGATTCTCTCTTCCATCTCTTTTATTCTGTTAGTGAGGCTTGCCTCTGAGGTGCCTGTTCTAGTTTCTAAATTTTTCATTTCCAGTTTTATCTAAGTTTGGGTTGTCTTTAGGCTTCTATTTTCACTCTTATGTCTTGAACTGTTTTCTTCATTTCCTGCTACTGTTTGTTTCTGTCTTCATTAATGGATTATTCATATCCTCTTTAAGGTTCTTGAATATGTTCATATTAACTATTTTGAAGACCTTGTCTTGTAATCCAGCTGTTCATGCATTGTAATGCATTTCTCAGGGCAGACACTATTAGAGTTGCTGGGCTCTGTTGGAGACACATTGTCCTGGCTGTTCTTGATTGTGTTTTACAGTGGTGTCAAGGCATCTGGGTTTGAAATGACTGTAATTCTAGGTGTTGATATCTGGTTGTGTCCTTGTTGGGTGGGTGTTCTGTTCCCTGGTTTCTGTTTGCCCTTTTTGTGTCTTAGGAGGGTATAGTGGCTATCGTGTCCTGGAAGGGGGTGTTTATGCAGCTATTTGCGGCCATGCTGGTTCTAAAGTAGAAACTGTTTCTAGGTATGAGGCACTAACACAGGGGAATGGACTAGAATGGGGTGGGGTGGTCTGATAGATTCCATAAGAAGGAAGAAATCTGGGTACGCCATGAGACTCTGCATAGTACCCCAGTAATTGAAACGAGAAGGAGAAGAATAAGAGGCCATACATGTGGTCTGCTAAAAACAAAACAAAACAAAAACAAAACAAAACAAAACAAACAAACAAACAAACAAACAAACAAAAAAGCCAGGGATAAGACTGGGAACCTGAAATTAGAAGCAAGCAGGAGGAAGAATAAAGAGTGCCTACCCAGCTCCCTGACTGGCATGGCCAGTGTGTTTCAAGAGAATGCCTACTGGTGCTGGCAATTGAGACAAAGAGATCTGGATTTTTTTGTTTTGTTTTGTTTTGTTTTTTAAGATTGGGTTTCTCTGTGTAGTTTTGTGCCTTTCCTGGAATTCACTTTGTAGACCAGGCTTGCCTTGAACTCACACTGATTAGCCTGGCTCTGCCTCCCGAGTGCTGGGATTAAAAGCATGTGCCAGCACCGCAGTGGTGGTAGATATTTTTCTTAAATCACTTCCATTAAGAATTGTATACCATTGGATTTTTTAGCAGTCCATAGAAATGTCAGATAAGATCAGGGAATAAAAATTAGAAAATATAAGATAAGTAAAGCAGAATAAAAAGGAAACCTCAAAAGCATGTCTACCACCTGAAAATAAACACTGTAGACAACTGGATGACACACGGGAGAATCTTGTGACACATTTAGTTGCTTTTGAGCTAATTCATCACCCTATTTTCTTTCTAAATACTCTCCATTAAAGTATATACAGGCTGGAGAGATGGCTCAGAGGTTAAGAGCACTGACTGCTCTTCCAGAGGTCCTGAGTCCAATTTCCAACAACCACATGGTGGCTCACAACCTGTTGCCCTCTTCTGGCCTACAGTCATACATGTTGTATACATAATAAATAAATAAATCTTTCAAAAAAGAATACAAACTGGACTCTATTGATTCAAAAAAAAAAAGGAAGAGGTCATAAAGTTTGATGGGCAGTGAATCTGGGAGGACCTGGGGGAGGGGTAAATATGATTAAAACACATGTGTAAGAAATTCTCAGAGAACTCATAAAAATTAAAATATAGTTAAAATTATCTTGGAATAAATCTAAACATGGGAGTAAAAGACTTCATGTTTTCTCCTTTTAACAAAGGAAAATCTACCCTGCACTCTATTATTATTTGTACATGAAAAGAAAACCCTGCCTCAGGCTCCTGTAATGCATCTTTTCCCCCTAATTAGTGGTGTTATTTTGAAAGACTACATACATTTTAAAAAGCTAGGACTAGCCAAATGAAATAAGTGATGTAGTGGGTAGCCATTCCAGCCTTGGCCTGGAAGTTCCAACCCCCACTGAGGCTTTGGTAATGGTCATGCCCACAAGGCGGGGCTGAGAAAGGACGCTGAAGACCCAGGATCAAGAGGAGAGGCCTCTCTGGGTTCCAGGATCCTGGACGCTGGAGGTAGACCAAGCAGAGTTCTCCAGAGAACACCGCTGGACTGCGCTATACCTTTCCCAGACCCTGCAACCTATCCCTTCATTTGTAAGTTACCCCACAAAATAAACCTCCCTTTTAACTATGTGGAGTGGCCTTAATAATTTCACCAATAGGTTCTGGGATCCTTCTGTTAAATATGATGCATGCATATCCAGTTATTTCTTAGCTGCTTCATGCCTGTCAAAAAGTGAGTAGCCTTCTTGGCATGCTCCCAATACCATGATTTCCACATGCCTTCAATTCTCTGATGTTTCCCCAGGCAGATGGATATGAGCAACTGTGAACTGAGCTCTCTGAAGCCATTAGCCAAAACAAAATATCCCTCCTTTGTTTTCCCAGGTATTTTGTTCTCTGTTATACAAGTGGTGAGTGTATCTCCTTCCATGAAGTGGTCCATGCACAAGTCTCTGAATGGTCTCTTTGGCAAAACTGTGAAATTATTCTCTCACACTACATTTCTCTAGAGATGATATAGTTTTATCATTAGCCTAAAATTACTCAATTTTAGGATAAACAGAACTGTTCTCAACAACACATACTTTGCATAAAGAATTACATGGTCATTGAATTTGAATAAAGTAACAATAGTAGTTTATTTAGCTGATAATAGCCAGCCAGAGTCAGCAGTAACCAGACATGTGAGTATCCACTGTGGGTGACTTCCAAACATCCTTGGGGTACCAAGATAGATAAAAGGGAGGAAGAAATTAAAAGGAAACTGCTGTCTTGGTACTACAATTACACTTTGAAATAAAGTTAGCAAACACATAGAAAAGTAATGTGAATTTTCATGATAATTTTATTTGGACTCATTTGTCTTTATGTGAGAAGTTCAACACACTCTTGCTGCTTTCAGTTTGCTCTGGCTTTCTCTTCACAGATGGAGTGTGAAGTGTCTTGCATGCGAACTTTCCCAGTGATCCTGCTTAGGATTCATGGAGCTTCTTGGGTCTATAGATTGGGTTTTATTTTTTCTAATCTTTGTGGCCTAGATATCTGGATGCTGATGTGACCTCCAATCTAGTAGAGAGTCTATCCAAGTTGGGAGTTGGCTTTCTGGAGGTTAGCTTGGCCTTTGGTACAGCAAGGAATCTCTGTTCATCTCATTAGTGTGGCCTCTACCTTTGTTTTTTTTTCTTCTGACTGGTATGGCCTCCACCTGAGCAGGTAAAGTGTGTTCAATCTGCCCCTGTTCTGACTGGTGTGGCCTGACCCTGAGTGGCAGAAGTCTTCTGGGTTTTGGAGCAGGGCCCTGCAGCAGGGGGTAGAAGGAGTTGGGATATGGTGGTTTGCAAGAAGTATCCCAGGGAACACTATCCACGAAGGGGGGCTGTTCCATTGGCAGGCTGGTCACTCACCACTTGTGACTGGTATGGCCTAACTTGGTTCTGACTGGTGTGGCCTGAGCCTGAATGGGGGCCAAAAAAATTTTGTCTGCTAAATCTACCACCTGAGTCCACTCAGATGGTTTATATATTTGCTTTGTTTCCCTATGGTAAAGGGTATACTTTACTTGTGGTAAGTCTCAAGTATTATTTTGTTTAGTTTTGTTTTGAGAAACTGGATATATAAGGTTTTCTGTGTATATGTGTATAATTTGAGAGCACCCGGGATTCTGATTACTCATGGGGTGTTTTTGCTGTGTTTTATTTATATTTGTGAGCTTTATGATAATTTCCTGATTTAATTCTGTGGAGTATTTCTTGTAATTTCTCAGCATCCAAAGACTCTATAAATAAGTGGGTTTTTTTTTTTTCAGTTTTCCTTCCAAAATTAGATTCCTAGGACTTATTCCTCCACCAGCATCTTCTAATGTTAAATTCCCATACCATCACTGAACATATGTAAAGGCATACTCTCTTTTCTGATGGACTATTTGTAAACTGTGCAGTGTAACACAGGACAACCAGTTTTCATGTCTTCTCTATTTTTTGCCTTCATGGATGGCTCAAGTTCACATGCCCATGCAGAATACCTTACATCGTCTAGCAGTGAGCATAGGGACAGCCAAGGCTATATCAGCTGTCAAGATGAGATACGTAAAAGCATGTGCATAAAGTCTTCTGAAATGGCATTCACTTGGAAATACACAAGGAATTTTAATAAATAGTACGTACCAGATCCCTATTAGTCACTGTATTAAAACCCACACTAGCTGGCTGGGTATGAGAACTCAAAAGGAGGATCCTAGGTTCTTCTGTAGAACGTTGTTTATATTTTGCTAACAGGATACTTCACTTAGAGTAGGTGCAAAATGATGATGAATGTTTGTGCTCAACTTGTTTTCTCCCTTTTCAGTTTTCAGTCCAGGATCCCAGGCCATTGAACGGTGCCTACTGGTGGTTAAAATGAGTCTTTCCACTTCAGCCTCACCTAGATTATCCCTCACAGGCATCCTCAGAGGATTATCTCCTTTTGTATTTTGTCTATTTGATAATCAGTATCAACTACTACATTAGGCAAACCCACAATGCATTTTGGGAATTAAATGTTTCTTTTCTTCTTTTTTCCCTTGAAGACAAGGTCTAATGCATAAATATTACTGACCTCAACCACGATATGTGCCCAAGACTAACCTTCAATTCTTGATCCTCTTGTTACTGTTCCCAAGTTTCAGAATTATAGACATGTACTACCATACCAGGCTTTCTTGTACATTTCTAATTTTTAAGATAGTAAGATTTAAATATACCAACTGTTCAACAGTATACATCACTATTTTGACTTTGAAATATATGTCAAATAAAAAGAATTCAATTATTTACTTCAACATAATGTAACTTAATTTAAAATTGGTTGAAGTCTTAAAAATGTGCTGTGTGATGTTCTGTATGTTGAATGTGTTGCTCTGGTTGGTTGACAAATAAAATGCTGATTAGCCAGTAGCCAGGCAGGAAGTATAGGCTGGACAAACAGAGAAGAGAATTCTGGGAACAGGAAGGCTGAGTAAGGTGACGCCAGCCTGCCATCCAGGGAGCAGCATGTAAAGGCAGCAGGTAAAGCCACAGAACATGTGGCGACATATAGATTAACAGAAATGGGCTGAGTGTAAGTGTAAGCGCTAGACAAAGGTAGGCCTGAGGTAATGGCCAAGTAGTTTAATTAATATGAGCTTCTGCGTGATTATTTTTAAGTGGGATGTGGGACTGCTGGGGCTTGATGAGAGCTGGAGAGAAACACTCCAGCTACAGAGATCAGTTGTTCTGTTGGTAAAAAATGGTTGAGTAACAGGAATGGACAGATGAAGTAAATGTTTGTTGCACAGCAATTAGATTGTGAGATTGTGCCTCTAACCTTAGGATTTTTATGCTAGTGCAGTTTGTGGTGCAGGTGATGCATCATTATAAACATCATCTCAGAAGATAATCAATAATGTTCCATAGTAGATAAGTTTTAATGGCACAAAAATACTTTTGTTGCTATTTTAATGTCAACTAATTCTACAGTGTTGGCTCCTGAAAAGGCTTTTACACATAAGCCACTAACCTATGACTCTTTGATTTTTTTCTGCTATTTATTTCTTTTTCATTGTCTGTAAATAGGCACCATGTCCTTCTAGAACAAATACATCATACATAATTTATAGGCCTAGGGTTGTTTTTTTTTTTTCAGTATGTTGAGCCATTTAATTTATATGTTTTGCAACATTTTCTACAAATATGACTTTTCTTGAAGTCTAACATGGCCATCTGCTTCCTACTAAAACCAGGAGGCCAAGTGAGACTTTGGCTGGTCACTCATCACCCCCACTGACTTCAGAAGGAACATTGAAAACAGATCCAAAAACAGAATTTAGCTCATAAAAACAGAACATTTCTGAAGACTTAGAAATTTATATGTGTGTCTCTTTTATTATTTTAGTTACTATATAGCATAAATGGAAAAGGAAGAAAACATGATTATCTGTATATAAGGGACTATGTTTTATGTTATAAATCTTGTAAAAGCAACAGTTTAAATCAAATCATATTCTGTATGCATTTATTACATTATCTAGCCTTTTAAAAATTCTGTGGAAGGAAATGAGATGGTTCAGCAACTAAGATCACCTGCTGCTCTCTAGAAGTCCCCAGTCAGTTTTACTCCCTGTACCCATGTGGGCAGACCCACAATCTACTTCATTACAGCTTCCAAGGGATCCAATGAGACTAGCCTTGTGGGCACCTGCATTAACATGCACATATACCCTATGTGTACCACCCCCCCCAAACAAACAAACAAACAAGTAAATAATAAAATTCATTAGAAAGATGAATATACATTTTGAATTTTGTTTTATTAATTTTCCAGATGTTTGGAAACACAGAACAATAGTGTAACCTCACTTCCTGACATAAAAAAAAATGTAGTTCATATAGAATTGTATAGGCATGTCTAAAGATGGTTTCCTAAGCTTTGAGGGTAGAATTGAAGGTTCTTTTGTTCTCCCTCACCTCTGGTTCTCTTTCAGTCCCCCATCTCCTTCCTCTGTTTCTAAGCACTTTCCCACACTTAAGCACTTAATTTGATCACCTCAAATTATGGAACAATGCCTGTCTTAGCAGAATCAGCTTCATGAACAAAAAGAATAAATGAAGATTTACTGTGCTTTTCTTCATCCATCTACCTAGCAGCAGTTCTGATGGCACAACCAGGTCACATTCCAGCACCCTGCTCACAATGTAGCTTTGCAAAACCCAAAAACGAATTTATTTCTAGGTAATTCCCAAGGCAAACTCTAAAACTAATTTAGGCTAAACACCAGGGGAAGAAAACTGATTTTAGTTATCCATATAGCCATTTTTTATGACAATGTTCAGTACCTTTGTTCCTTTATTGAATAAGATGTTTAATACAGAGCTATGTGTTCTCTAGTTGAAAGGCCAGGGGCTTCTGTGCAGGTGAAAGTTTTACCTCAGACTTTACTACAGGGACTTGCTCCCAATGGTGATACATGGATTGTTTTCCCTGTATAGTCCCTGCATAGTTTGTGTGTGTGTGTGTGTGTGTGTGTGTGTGTGTGTGTGTGTGTGTGTGTCCCATGGCTTTTGATTTAGATGTTTATTTCACAGAATGATACATTTAAATTTTTTAAAAGCTCAAATTCAGTTAAAACATCTCAGCTGGGCTATGTAGTAACACAAATGGAGAATGAGAATACTCACCTTGAAATAGAAGAGACCATTTTCAGAAACTAGGAGAAGGGAGACTGCACATCTCTGAAGCTAAGCATCTTGGGCAGGGGAAAGTCCCAAGATCAGAAGAAAGATGAAGACAAAGGGGTTGAAATGTAGGGAATTCCTATTTCTACCTGTCTGGCAGGGCACATAGCTACTGTGTCACAGGTCTGTGATGATAGGTGTTTTTAAAGGATCTACTGGTGATAATTACCAGGCCAGAGGCAAGTATGATTTTGGGCACTTCATAAGATCCTATGAGGCAAGCCCAATCTTAAACAAAGTTAAAGAAAAACCAGAAATACTTCTTAGGAACTGACAGTACTTACTCTATTTTCAACAGATCTAAGGAAAATATTGGCCATGTGGACATTTTCTGGCAATAGCATTATGTATGTAGTCCATACTATCTTCTCAGTAATGAAACATAGACTTGGACACTGTGTGTCCTTTTTTTCCCACATGGAGAAATAGTTCCCCTGAAAGAAGTGACTTCAACTTATTGAAAGGGAGATTAGCTTGTTCTATAACATCAAATAACCCCAAATTGTTCAAGTTAGAGGGCATTTGGTGTTTTTGTGTGACTATTTATTTATCTAGATAGAGTCTAACAGTGTATGCAGCCCATGCTGACCTTGAACTTGAAACTGTTCTACCTCTACTTCCCAAGTGCTGGGAGTATAGGCATGAGCTGCCAACCAGAGCTTAGGAGACTCATAAATAGATGGCAACATAAGCCTGGCAGCAAAGTGAGAATCCATTTACTAACAAGGTTGTAATGTCGCTTGTGATGTAAAAAGTATAGGACAAAAAGTCCACCTATTTAAACAAAATCCATGCTGGTTCAGATCTCATTGAGTTCCTGTGAAGTGAAAGCAGAATGGAGTTCTGATGTTTGCCTTTATGACCCTGCTTATGAGATTTTTCTGTTCTCTAAGCAAGTGAAGTTTTGTCAATAGCCAATGACATTGTATAAATTATTCTAAAAAATGTGCATGCCCCAGTGGAACAATGACTGATACTACAAATTGTTCTGCTCCTTGTATGGTAAGTTTTCGAACAGATTTTAATCTTGCTTGATATACATGCATATATACAATTTAATTATATATTTGAGATGCTATAGTGAAAATAGGAAAATAGATCTAGGGGACATGTACATGAATGAACTTTTAGTATAAAAACTGTGGAAACAGTTATGTTACTACACTTTTAAAAGATTTATTTTGCTTTATATTATATGTATGTGAAAGCACATAAACATGAATGCAAACGCCTCAGAAGCCAGAAGAGAAAGTTGGCCCCTGGAGCTGGAATTACAGGCAGTTGTAACGCACCATATGTGGGTACTAAGCACTGACTATGGCTCCTGCAAGAGTACACTCTCCTTTGCTAGTGTTCAGAGTACCTTCTGACTCCATGAGCACTGCTCAGTAGAAGTGCAGCTTCAGTTAGGCACCAGTGGCTCAGTGGCTCCATATTTGATGACATGAGTGTTGTCCTCCTCAATTGGGCCTTAAGATCAGGTTGTAGAGAGTAACCAGTAACCTTAGCAGTAGATGGTGATGTTTTGGAAGATTTCATTGGACCCTTCAATCAATGATTCTACAAGATGTAACCTGTTTCTGGTTCTGGAGGTTTTGCTGGCCATGTAGGGTATTGTAGGGCACTGTGTCCACTATTATTTGGTGACTCCATTTAGATTCCTTTCATTTGTGTGTGTATTTTGGGAAGTTTCTATAGTATCAGGGTTTCCATATGACTCTTCACATGGCCTTTACTATTTCTTGTCCCTCCCCATCTTCTTTTCTTCATGCTTTTCTCCCATTCCATTCCTATCTCATCTTCCTATTCTGCTCTCCCCTTTACCTCTCTATAACACTATACTCTACTGCTTTTTTGGGAGATTTTTCTCCTCTCCCCTGGTCCTTTACTGGGTACCTGACCTCTGTGATTATTCAGATTGTGGTACACATCAAAAGCTTAAAAGATAATATGCACATACAACAGAAAACATAATGTTTATGTTTTAGAGTTGTGTTTTTAGTTCGGTTAGCTAATTCAGCATGGTTTCTTTCTACCTCCAACCATTTACTGCAAATTTGAAAATTTTAAGTAAAAAAATATACCAAATAATATTCCCTTGTATATAAATGTAGCACATTTTTATCACCCATTCATCTGTTGATGAACATCTAGGCTGCTTCCAATTTCTAGCTATTATGAAGAAAACAGCAATGAACATGGATGAACAACTTACCTCTGTAGAAGGATCTAGGTTCCTTTGCTTATATGCCAAAGAGTGGTATAGAAGGATGAAATCTCAAAGTAATTTTAATTTGCCTCACAGATGGCTAAGGATATTGAACTTTTATTTAAGTGTTTCTCAACCATGTATATTTCCTCTTTTGAGAACTAACACTGAAAACTACAACTACCTGCCTGAAAGATATACTAGTGCAACAGTGGTACAGATGTTTGGGGAATAACCAACCATTTTTTTTTTTTTTATTGGATTTAGGTCCAAGCTGGAACACAGAAAAGATGGTTAAGAATTTGAGAAAAGATAGGTTATGGACCCTAGGGGAAATCCTACTGCTATTATTCTTAAAAAAAGAATATAACAATAAGATGACACCTAATGACATATTACTATAATTATATATCAGAGCATTACAAATGTAAATGCTTCTTCTCATAGTAAATGGTAAACAACAAAGAGGCCCACAAGTGAACAACATGCAAAAAGTGAGAGATTCAAATACTCAGCCAGAAGTGGGATGTTGCTGTCAAACTCCTCCCTTCGGGGCTCTGGTAACTTTGCAGAAGAGGTGACAGAAAGAGTATAAGAGCCATAAATAGTGGGTGACTTGAAGGAAGCAGTATCATCCATATACAACAGGACTGATGCACATGTGGGTTCACACAGTGTGACAGCATGCACAAGACCTGTTCAAGTTCAAACAAGACAAAATGCCATCATAGAGAAGGAGAAGTGGATATGAATTTCCAACCCAAGTGCTGGGATTAAAGGCCTGCACTGCCACAGCTGGCCTAAGTGCTGGCCTTAAACTGAAGAAGTCATGTAGTCTATATCTGGAATTTTCTTCTGCCTGTGTCTGAGCCAACAGCAAAAGAGATGCTGATTTCACAAACATATTCCCACAGTGCTTGCAGCATCTTTCATCAGAATAGTTCTCAAAAGGATTTCACCTAAATCATCCCATTCGATTCTCATAAAAGCCTTGTAAAATAGTCAAGACATATACTACTTCCAGGCTGCCAATGATTTAAGACTGTGTGATAAGGGGATATATTGACTTCAATTCTTTTTTATAGAACCACTTTCCTCTGAAATACTCCCACTGCTAATTAATAAATATGCTTTTGCTGCCTCCATTATAGCTAATTTAACCAGAGTGTTCATTAAAAATCAAAAGGGAGATATTAGAAAATACACTGAAGTGGGAAAGATAGATGAGAGAATTTAACAAGAAAAGAATGGTGCAAGCATTCCAGTGTTAGAGATTTAGAATTTTGGGTTATGATTTTAATATGCACTCAATTTCTCATCTATCATTTACTTATATTGTTATATCATTTCTGTATATTTATTAATGAAGGTATATCTGTTTATTTACTGGTATAGCAATATTGAGACTGCTCACTTTATTACATCTAATTCCAGAGGCATAAATAAAATTATAAATTCAGATGAAAAGATTCTGAATCACTTATACCAGATATTCCAGTTATTGTACGTAATTATGAGAAAAATAAAACTATACATTTTGTCTTGGAATACAATCTGCCTTTTTGAAAAGGCAGAATGCCATGGTATCAATTGAATGAGAAAATATCAAGAGATAGTCTCTCCATTGAATTTTCTGTTCAAAATTGCACATCTTAAATATTTTTAAGATAGTAACAGGAGAGAATATAAAATTTGTCATTATATTCATACTGGACAGGACTATGCAGAAAGATTAAGAAGACATAAATATAACATAAGCAGAGGCATACCTCAGCAAAAATGACTGCCAGTGTTTACTTTTAAAAATACAGATTCCCCACAGCTTATTTTAAAAAGATAAAAATGTAAAAGAAACTAGGTTTATATTTTATATTTATTTAAAAAAATCAATCAATGGGACCTGTTGAAACTGAGAAGCTTTTGTAGAGCAAAGGACATGGTCAACAAGACAAAGCAGACAGCCTACAGAATGGGAAAAGGTCTTCACCAACCCCACATCTGACAGAGGGCTCATATTCAGAATATATAAAGAACACAAGAAATTAGACATCAAAATGCCCAACAGTCCAATTAAGAAATGGGCTATAGAACTAAACAGAGAATTCTCCACAGAGGAAGTTCAAATGGCTGAAAGACATTTAAGGAATTACTCAACATCCCTAATTATCCAGGAAATGCAAATCAAAATGACTCTGAAATATCACCTTACACCTGTCAGAATGGCTAAGATCAAAAACACAGAAGACAGCTTATGCTGGAGAGGATGTGGAGCAATGGGAACTCTCCTCCACTGCTGATGGGAATACAAGCTTGTACAGCCACTTGGGAAATCAATATGGTGCTTCCTTAGAAAATTGGGAATCCCTCTCCCCCAAGACCCAGCTGTAGCACTCTTGGGCATATACCCAAGGAAAGCTCAATCATACCACAAGGGCATTTGCTCAGCTACGTTCATATCACCATTGTTTGTAATAGCCAGAACCTGGAAACAACCTAGATGCCCTTCAACTGAAGAGTGGATAAAGAAAATATAGTACATATACACAATGGAGTACTACTCAGCAGAGAAAAACAGTGACATCATGAGGTCTGCAGGCAAATGGATGGATCTAGAAAAAATCATCCTGAGTGAGGTAACCCAGACTCAGAAGGGCAAACATGGAATGTACTCACTCATAGTAGGATACTAGATGTAAAACAAAGATGACTAGACTGCTACACAACTCCAGGGAGGCTACCTAGAAAATGGGACCCTAGGAAAGACCCAGGGATCACCCAATGACAGAGAAATGGATGAGATCTACATGAACAACATAGACGACAGTGGGAGTAATGAAGGGCAAGGTTTGAGGGAAAGAAAGCTTAGGGGAGCAGGAAATCCCAGCTGGATCAAGAACAGAAAGGGAGAACAAGGAATAACAGACCATGATAAATGAAGACCACATGAGAACAGGAATAGGCAGAGTGCTGGAGAGGTCCCCTTAAATCCACAATGATACATCTTCTGTAGACTGCTGGCAGTGGTCGAGGGAGGGCCTGGTCTGACCTAGTCTGGTGATAAGATGACGAAACACCCTGGCAGTCGTCTTGGAACTCTCATCCAATAACTGATGGAAGTGGATGCAGAGATCCTCAGCCAGGCCCCAGGTGGAGCTCCAGGTGTCCAACTGTCGAGAAAGAGGAGGGACTGTAAGAGCGTGAATTGTTGAATCCAAGATTGCAAAAACACCGGGACAAATAGCCAATCAAATGGAAGCACATGAATTATGAACCAATGGCTGTGGAGCCCCCAGCTGGATCAGGCCCTCTGGATAAGTGAGACAATTGAATAGCTTGATCTGTTTGGGAAGCTCCCAGGCTGTGGGACCGGGACCTGTCCTTGGTGCATGAGCTGGCGGTTTGAAACCTTGAGCTTACACAGGGACACATGAGAAGCCTGGAAGGAGGGGACTGGACCTGCCTGTACTGAATCCACCAGGTTTAAATGAATCCCCAGGGGTGTCTTGGTCCTGGAGGACATGGGAATGGAGGGGAGGGGCTGAGGGGAAGGTGGGGGTGGGGGCGGGAGGGGGGAGGACAGGGGAACCCATGGCTGATGTATAAAATTAAAACACATAATAAATAAATAAATAAATAAATAAAATAAACAAACAAACAAACAAACAAACATAGGCTGTTAAAATATGTAAGAAAACCATATATTTAGCAAAATCCTAAAAATTATGCCTGATAGGAAAAAAATCTTGAACAGTTGGTTGCATGTGATCTGTCAGAGCAAGAGAAAGAAACAGAAAGTCCTGGAATCCATAACAGTGGTAAATAATAAATTTTCTTTGTCTTGTTCATGATTGTACACTGTGGTTGGGTATGCCATTATTGATCACTTCATCCCTGTCTAATGTGATGGCCCATGGCCACACGTAATTACTGAGCATTGAAAATGTCGACAGTGTCTGAAAAGTAAGAATTTTAGTCATGTAACATTTTAATTACTTGGAAACTTTAATGTTCTATGTGAATAGTAGCCGACATATTGAGTTGAGGAGAAAGATTCCTCAATGGACTATAACTGGGAAAAAAACAATTCTGTCTTTTCACTTCTCCTTTTATTTTGGCTGGGGACTCTTCTTACCTTTTTAATTATTTTGCTACTCAAGAAAGTTACTCCAAGTAGCAGAATCTTCAAAACGTTGCTGTCACGTACTCTTCTTACTGTTTCAATATCGAGTCCTCTCCTTTCTCCAAATTAGAAATAGTTTAACACACATTGTCCTAATGCAAATTGAGATTTAATTAGATTCTTCTTCTGAGGGAGAGTTAGAACAGATGGACACAGAGTGTTACTGAGTAGATCAGCCAAGGGCAATAAGCAAAGTGTGATGATAGCGCAGTTCTGGGAGCAGGTCCTCCTGTTGCTTCTTCCCCGCCCTTCCACCAGGTGTCAGCCCCCTGCCTGGCTCTGCTCTTTTTCTTCATCTGTGGATATGCCACACACACTGATGATGAAGCAAGTCCTTCCTGGTTGCTGTCATTTCACTACTTGGGTAGCCTTAAATAACTCATTTAGTTGTTGTGTGTTCAATTTAGTTATTTAAAAATGAGAAAGCTGGTTTAGAACAATGTGTAGATTAATAGACTTATGTATAGTAAAACAGTTATATGGAAATGCATGTCCTATCTCCAGACATTCACAACTAAAACAGCATGCGCATGCATACAAAAATGTCATCAGGAAGACGGCAGACTAGGAGACTCCAGACATTTTCTCCACCCACAGATATACCAAATAAATAGCTACACATGGATCAATTCCCTCTGAGGAAGTCCAGAAATAAGTTGGCAGATTCTTACACACTAAGGCAACTGAAAAAAAATATTCTTATCAAAACAGGTTAAAAAAAAGCCAAGACATATTTTAGCTCTAAAACTCAATGCACCATACATTTTGGAGGGAACCTCTAACTCACAGCTTCTCCCTGAGGAACAAAGAGGAGAGATGACACATATCTATTACCCCAAATATCACGGCTTCAGGTGGAAGATATCTCTGAACTTGTTTATTACTGTGAGTAAATGGCATCTGACATTTGATAGTCTGTAGGACCACAGAGGGAAATAAAAGGCTATTTCAGACTGGTACATGAGCCCTTCCCAAGTTTCAGTACAAGTGTACAGGTCATAAGAGCCAGGTCCAGTTGGATTAAATTGAACATCTAATGCTGTATCATCCCCAGCTGCTTTTCAATCATCTCAATCTTAACTAACTGCATCTAGAATCTAATGGGGTAACATTACTAGTCCACTGGAAGCTTGAACCCTGGCTTCTCTCTACTAATTTGTTCTAGTAGTAAATCTATGTTTCCAGTTCCCTTGGAAGGAGATGGACAATATACACTTTTATAGCTGTGATCTGAACAATTGGCTCCTAAACTGCCCATCTTCAGGAGCTCCCAAGAAGCGTAGCATTTGCTATTCCCCTGGAACTGTAAGGAATGCAAAACTGTCTCAAATAGGCACACAAGTACTTCCTATAACTCTCACTCCTGGCTTAGACCAATATTGGAAAAAAAAAAAAACCCAAATGTCTAGTATCTATCTAAAATGGTTATGTTGCACATATAATGTCCCCTTTTTTGCTCAAGTGTTTATTCAGCCTGTTTTGAGGATTTGACAGTATCCACTGATAGCTACAATGTGTAGATGAACTCTTATCTTGCCCTCTATAGTTAGTTTAATGTATCAATAGAACACAGATTCCATCTTCTCCACAGAAAGATGAGAACTAGACCTGGTACCCTGACTTCCTGGTTGCTTCCCAGGAGAGTTACTGCTGACCCATCTGTCTCGGTAAGCCTGAAGATCCTCCATTCTCCAGGCACCTGCAGCTCAGGAGACTGAATCACCAATGGGAAAGGCACACAGTCTGATAGGACATCTGCTATAGCTTCTCTCCCTGGATCAGTGCCAAACAAGAAGGTGACAACTGGCTCTCAGAGTCTCAGGCTAGCAAGAAGTATCACACACAGCACACAGGCTGCGAACTTTTGCATTTCCTGACCTCCGTGCTGGCTTCTGGTCATTAATCCTGGGGCACTGATAGAATCTAACTTTCTGGACTTCCAAAAACCAATAAGAATAAAGGCAGTTCTTCAATTCCCTCAGACAAACACCCACTCCCCTACCAACCACAGGGCATGCCTGCCAGAAACCAGGTAGGCCAGCCACCCTTGGACATCTCCCACTCTCTCATTTCCACAGGCAGACACCATCTGCCCAAACACAGGCCATGCCTGCCAGAAGACCAAGTAGGCTGCAAGCCTGCAGACATTCTCCACTCTCTGGGTACACACACACACACACACACACACACACACACACACACACACACACACTGTCCAAACCTCCTTCCTTATGGCCATATAACAGCCCAAACATGAGCAGAGGGTCCCTCTTGGACCAGAGGCCATACCAGCCACCAGAACTCCAGGTAGACCACCGTCCCACAGAGTTCTTCCACTACCCCTTCCCCCAAACACTATCATCAATCCCCACTCTGCTCCTCATTGCAATGTACCAGCCTTCAGCTCAGCTAGGACAGAAACCCCTTGCTCAACAAGAGCCCATGCTGGCCACCAGAACTCCAGCTCCAAACTCAGGTAGAAACCCCCTGCTCAAGCATAGGCCATATAGGTCAGAAGACCAGAGAGGAAACAGAAAGCAAGGAACAAAATATTCATCCAACAAAACAAACTCAGAAATCAGAACTAGACTTATAATCACACCAGCATAAGAACATGATCAGTAGCAGCAAGGGAATTTGTCACCACCACAGCCCAGATATACTAGTACAGCAAGCCCTGGATATTCCAACAGAGGTAAAGATAAGAAAAAGCCTCAATAGGAGAGGAGGTGACTCCTCATAATGCAACTTGATAATACCATGGCAGGATGATATACATGGGAGGCCTGCCCTTCTCTGAAAAGAAAGGAGTAGTGGAATGGGGGGAGGGGAAGTTAGGCGGAGAGACGTAAAGGAGAGGAGGGAGAGAGGGGAAACTATGATTGGGGTTAGAAAAATTAATTAATTGGTAAAAATAAATGTAAAAAGAAAAAGACATTCAAATCAAATTTATGAAGATAATAGACATCTTTAAAGTGGACATTTAAGGAATTGTTCAACATCCCTAATTATTGGGGAAATGCAAATCAAAATGACTCTGAGATACCACCTTATACCTGTCAGAATGGCTAAGATCAAAAACACAGAAGACAGCTTATGCTGGAGAGGATGTGGAGCAATGGGAACTCTCCTCTACTGCTGGTGGGAATGGAAGCTTGTACAGCCACTTGGGAAATCAATATGGTGCTTCCTTAGAAAATTGGGAATCCATCTCCCTCAAGACCCAGCTGTAGCACTCTTGGGCATATACCCAAGGAAAGCTCAGTCATACCACAAGGGCATTTGCTCAGCTACGTTCATATCACCATTGTTTGTAATAGCCAGAACCTGGAAACAACCTAGATGCCCTTCAACTGAAGAGTGGATAAAGAAAATATAGTACATATACACAATGGAGTACTACGCAGCAGAGAAAAACAATGACATCATGAGGTCTGCAGGCAAATGGATGGACCTAGAAAAAATCATCCTGAGTGAGGTAACCCAGACTCAGAAGGACAAACATGGAATGTACTCACTCATAGTAGGATACTAGATGTAAAACAAAGATGACTAGACTGCTACACAACTCCAGGGAGGCTACCTAGAAAATGGGACCCTAGGAAAGACCCAGGGATCACCCAATGACAGAGAAATGGATGAGATCTACATGAACAACCTGGATGACAGTGGGAGTAATAAAGGGCAAGGTTTGAGGGAAAGAAAGCTTAGGGGAGCAGGAGATCCCAGCTGGATCAAGAACAGAAAGGGAGAACAAGGAATAACACACCATGATAAATGAAGACCACATGAGAACAGGAATAGGCAGAGTGCTGGAGAGGTCCCCTTAAATCCACAATGATACATCTTCTGTAGACTGCTGGCAGTGGTCGAGAGAAAGCCTGATCTGACCTAGTCTGGTGATCAGATGGCCAGACACGCTAACAGTCCTGCTCGAACTCTCATCCAATAACTGATGGAAGTGGGTGCAGCATCCTCAGCCAGGCCCCAGGTGGAGCTCCAGGAGTCCAATTGTCGAGAAAGAGGAGGGACTGTAAGAGTGTGAATTGTTGAGACCAAGATTGGAGAGGCACAGGGACAAACAGCCAAACGAATGGAAGGAAGCACATGAATTATGAACCAAAGGCTGTGAAGCCCCCAGGTGGAGCAAGTTCTCTGGATAAGTGAGACAACTGAATAGCTTGAACTGTTTGGGAGGCACCCAGGCAGTGGGACTGGGACCTGTCCTTAGTGCATGAGCTGGCTGTTTGGAACCTTGGGCTTACACAGGGACACTTTGCTCAGCCTGGAAGGAGGGGACTTGACCTACCTGTATTGAATCCAGCAGGTTTAAATGAATCCCCAGGGGAGTCTCGGCCCTGGAGGAGATGGGAATGGAGGGGAGGGGATGGGGAGAAGGTGGGAGCAGGGGCAGGATGGGGGAGGACAGGGAACCCATGGCTGATGTGTAAAATTAAAACACAAATATAATAAATTTTTTAAAAAAACAAAAAAAAGTGGAAATGAACAGATTCCTTAAACAAATCAAAGAAAACATAAACAAGAGCCTGGAGGAAACGAATAAATCCCTTAAAGGAAGACAAGAAAACAGAAAAATAAACAATAAAAGAAACGAAAAACAAACATTAGAAGAACACAAATGAAACTGTTCAGAACCTGAAAATAGAAAGAGAAACAATAAAGAAAACACAAATTGAGATATTTCTGGACATAAAAACTCATGTAAGTGAAGAGGATTACAAAGGCAACCTTCACCAATATAACACAAAAGATGGAAGAGAGAATCTTGGACACTGAAGTTACAACAGGAGAAATAGATACATCAGTCAAAGAAATGTTAAATCTAAAAAAATTCCTGACACAAAACGTCCAAGAAATCTGGAACACTATGGAAAGTTCAAATCTATGTTCAATATCAGCACAAAATAAAACAAAACATCTAGTGTCTACGTATAATTGTTATGTTGCACATATAATGTCCCTACTTTTTCATCTTTTGTTCAAGTAATTGTTTTTTCTGTCTTGAGAGTTTAACAGCATCCACTAAAAGTTACAATGGACAGATTAACTCTTGTTTTGCCCTCTCTACTAGTTTAACATAGCAATAGAACCCAGATTCCATCTTCTCTAAAATAAAAGTAATTAAAGCTCATAGGTCACTAATATCTCGCAATATCAATGACTCAATTCCCCTACTGAAAAAGACACAGACTAACAGAATAGATATTAAAAACAGGATCCATAACAGGAATAGAAGGAGAAGAATTACATCTCAAAGGCCCAGAAAATATTTTTTATAAAATCATAGAAAATTTCCTAATCTAAAGAAGGACATGCCTATAAAGATACTAAAGGCATAGAGAACACCAAGTAGATTGGACCAGAAAAGAAAGTCCTCTTGCCACGTAATAAGCAAAACACTCAATTCACAAAGGAAGAATATTACAAGCTTCAAGGGAAAAGGGCCAAGTAACATATAAAGGAATACCTATTAGAATTAGACCCAACTTCTCAATGGAAAAGCTAGATAAATGTGCTGCAGACTCTAAAAGACAACACTGCCCAGACTACTAAAACCAATAAAACTTTCAGTCATCATAGATAGAGAAAACAAGATTTTCAATGATAAAGTCAAATTTAAATAATATAGATCTATAAATCCAGCCCTACAGAATGTTCTAGAAGGAAATCTCCAACTAATGGCAATACAGGAAATAATAATCTCACAGCAACAAAACCAAATGAAGGGAAACACACACATGCACATGCACACGCACACGCACGCACACACACACACACACACACACATACACCACCACCAAAAATAACAATAAAATAATAGGAATGAAAATTCATTGGTCACTGATATTTCTCAATATCAATGGCTTAACCTATTCCTGCAGAAGACATAAACAGAATATGTGCAAAAAACAAAGATTCATCCTTCTGCTACATACAAGGAAGATACTTCAAAGATAGACATTACCACCAAGTGGTGGTGGTGCACACCTTTAATCCTAGCACTTGGGAGGCAGAGGCAGGCAAAACTTTGTGAGTTCCAGGCCAGCCTGGTCTATAGAGCGAGATTCAGGAAAGGCACAAAGCTACACAGAGAAACCCTGTCTCAAAAAAAAAAAACAAACAAACAAAAATGATAGACATTACCTTGGAGTAAAGGGTTAGAAAAAGATTTTCTAAGCAAATGGGCCTAATAAGCAAGCTGGTGTACCTATTGAAATATCTAACAAAATAGACTTGAAACCACAAGCAATTAAGAGACAGGGACAAAACTTCATGTTCATCAAAGGAAATATCCACCCAAGATAATATTTCAATTCTTAACATCTATGCCTCAAATGCAAGGGCACCCATGTTTATAAAACAAGTATTACTGAAGCTTAAACCAGACATTATACATTGATAGTGGGAGAGTTCAATACTCCACATTCTCCAACAGACAGGTCATCCAGACAAAAACTAAACAGAGAAATATTTGAGCTAATAGATAATTGAAACCAGTGTGCCTAAAAGAGATCTACAGAACATTTTGCCCAAACACAAAAGAACATACTTTCTTTTCAGCATCTCACATAACATTCCCAAAAATTGTATACATGCTTGGTCACAAGAAAAATCTCAACAGATACAATAAAATTGAAATAACCTCCTGTATCCTCTCAAATCACCATGGATTAAAGCTGGATTTCAACAGAAAGCCAACAAACTCATGGAAACTGAAGAACTCCATGCTGAATGAAAATAGAGTCAAGACAGACACAAAGGAAAACATTAAAGACTTTCTAGAATGAAAATGTATGCACCACATACCAAAACTCATGGGACAGTGAAAGTGTGCTGAGAGGAAAGTTCATACATATATAACTGTTTTCATAAAAAAAAAAATGGAGAGGTCTGATACTATCAAATTAACAGCAGATTTGAAATCTCTACTACAAAAACAAGTTTTTGATGCAAAACATTCAATAAAATACTCACAGACTGAATCCAAGGACACATTAGAAATATCATCCACTTTGATGAAGTGGGCTTCATCCCGATGATGCAGGGTTGATGCGACAAATGAAAATAAGTCAATATAATACATCATATAAACAAACCAAAAGGGGAAAAAATGATCATCTCATTGTACAAAAATATCCTTTGATGAAATCAAACTTCCCTTCACAACAAAAGTCTTGGAGAGATCAGGGATACAGGTGACACACCTAAACACAATAAATTACAGCAAGCCTACAGCCAAAATTATATTAAGTAGAGAGAAAAATCAAAGCAAATCCACAAAATTAGGAACAAGAAAGGCTATCCATTCTCTCCATATCTATTAAATGTAGCACTTGAAGTTCTAGCTACTGAATAAAACAACTTAAGGAGAGCAAGGGGATACTAATTGTAAAGAAAGAAGTCAAAGTATTGCTATTTGCAGATGATATGATAGTATACATAAACAGCCACAAAAATTCTATTTGATATACAGCTGATAAATTTCAACGTTGTATGTCTTCCTCAATTGTTCTCCATGTTTTATTTTTATTTTGTGAGATGGGGTCTTTCACCAAGCATGGAGTGTGTTTGTTCATCTGGACCTTCAGTGAAATGACTGGATATAAAATTAACACACACAAAAAAAATAATAGGCTGGGTGGTGGTACCTTTAATCCCAGCACTTGGGAGGCAGAGGAAAGCAGATCTCTGTGAGTTCGAGACCAGCCTGGGCAACAGAGTTCCAGGAAAGGCACAAAGCTACACAGAGAAAGCCTGTCTCAAAAAAACCAAAACAATAATAATTAATAATAATAATAATAATAATAATAATAATAAAATAATAATAACTAGCCCTCCTACAGACAAATGACAAAGAGACTGAGAAAGAAATTATGCAATTAATATCCAAAATATATAAAGAACTTAAGAAACTGGGCATTAACAAACCAAATAATCCAAGTAAAAATGGAATACAGGTCTAAACAGAGAATTCCCCACAGAAGAATCTCAAATGGTCCACATCTTTATCTGTCTGGGAAATGCAATTCAAAACTACTTTGAGATTCTGTCTTATACCTGTCAGAATGGCTAAGATATAAACACAAGTGACATCATAGGGTGGCCAGGAGATGGAGCAAGCAGAACATTCCTGCTTTGCTGGTAAGCATGCAAACTTGTACAGCTATTATGAAAATCAATATGGCACTTCCTCAGAAAATTGGGAATTGAAATATCTCAAGACCTAGCTACTTCACTCTTGGCCATATATCCAAAGGACAATCTATCCACCACAAGGACGCTTGCTCAACTCTGTTCCTAGTGGCCTTATTCATAATAGCCAGACACTGGAAACAACCTAGATGTCCCTCCATTGAAGAATGGATAAAGAAAAGTGCTACATTTATACAATGGAGTGTAGATGAAGTTTTCTCCAGTCCCTCCTGGGCACACAGCCACTCATACCCAAATGAAGACACAGGCTTATATTAATTAAGACTGTATGGCTTAATGGCTGTGGCTTCTTGCTATCTAGGTCATACATCTTAAATTAACCCATTTCTATAAATCTATACCTTGCTGTGTGGCTCGTGCTTACCGGTAGGTATCTTTACATCTTGCTTCTCATGGCGGTGGCAGCTGGCAGCTGGCAGCATCTCTTGACTCAGCCTTCCACTTCCCAGAATTCTCCTTGTCTGTTTATCCTGCCTATACTTCCTACCTGGCTACTGGCCAATCAGTGTTTTATTTATAAACCAATCAGAGCAACACATTCACAGCATACAGAACATCCCACAGCAATGGTATATTATTCCACTTTTAAAAAATGACATCATGAAATTTGAAGGCCAATGGATGCAACTAGATAAAATTCATCCTGAGTGAGACAACTCAGACCCAGAAAGACAGACATGTTATGTATCCACTTATAAGTGGATATTTTTATTGTAAGTAATGGATGATTATTCTACAATCCACAGACAGAGAAAGGCTAAGTAACAATGAGGGCTCAACAGGGAAAGCATGGATCTCCCTGGGAAGGAGAGATAGAATAGATTTTGTAGAAGCACTGGGAGTGGATGGGGATAGGAATAGGGAGGGATATACCAGAGAGAGAGAGAGAGAGAGAGAGAGAGAGAGAGAGAGAGAGAGAGAGAGAGAGAACTAGAATGGGGGCATTTAGGGAATGATATGTAAACCTAGTACAATGGCAACTGCTTGGAACCTATGAGGGTTACCCTAAAGAGGACTCCTAGAAGTGGAGAATATGGAGATATGGAGCCTGGACCGGCAATCTTCGGCAAGCAGGCAAAGCTCCCGGTGGTAGGACTGGAACACCTACCCACCCACAAAGCCTTCAATATACTACCTGTCCTGTAACTGGACCCCATAATCTTATAGGGAGTGGCTCTATTACGAGGTATGGCTTTGTTAGAGAAAGTGTGTCACTATGGTGGTGGGCTTTGAGGCTTCCTTTGCTCAGGATACCACCCAATGTTTCAGTTGACTTCCTGTTGCCTGCAAGAAGTATGAGTTCAAAGTTGTGAAATTGAAGCTGGATTGCTTTGAGGAACTCAAGAATTTCGAGATGCCAGAATGGTGGGATACCTGCCAAGGAGAGCTGCTAACAGGAAATGGAAACAGCCCAAGAGAAAGAAGTGTGTTACAGTCAGCTTATGGTGGTCAGGGAGTGTAATATGATAGTTAAAATGTAATTAGCCCTCATAATCTCATAGGGAGTGGCACTATTAGGAGATGTGACTTTGTTGGAGTGGGTATGACCTTCTTGGAAGAAGTGTGTCACTGTGGGGATGGGTTTTGAGGTTTCCTATGTTCAGAACGCCACCCAGCGTCTCAGTTCACTTTCTGTTGTTTACAAGATGTAGGACTCTCAGCTACCTCTCCAGAACCTTGTCTGCCTGCATGCCACCAAGCTCCCACCATGATTTTGGATTGAATCTCCGAAACTGTAAGCGAGCCCCCTCAACTAAATGTTTTTCTTGTAAGAGAGAAATTACAAAGACAATGCATATATTAAAAAAGGAAAAAAATCCCAGTTTAAAAGGTTAAGTTTACATATCAAGCCACTAGAAGAAAAAAAGCACATTAATACAATAGATGAAAGGTTTTTTTTTCAAAGGCATACAAAATTGGTGAGCCTATAGCTAAATTAAGGAGAAAAGGGGGGAGGGAGAAATTCAAATAAATTAGAAAAAAATAAGAGGTTACAACAGATTCCTCAAGAGCAAAAATAATTTAAGGAGCTACCAGAAATAAATATTTACTAGCAAATTTAATGAAATGAAATTTAATGAAATGAATCAGTTGCTGAGGAAATGACTTAATAAGACAGAGTCAAGAAGAAAGCAAAAACCTGAACAGTAAATAACAAAGGAGAAAATAATCATTGGAAACCTCTCAAGGAAGAAAAATGCAGTGTCTAGTGTCTTCACATTCAAATCTATCCCAGATGACTCCTCCAAGAGAGAAACAGGAGAAGCAAGAGCTGAGCACCCCAGTTCTCCTCTCAGTGATTTCTTGCATCCAAAGCCCCAATCATGCAAAGTAACAGACAAGTGAGACCACAGACTGCTGCCAAGTGCCCACACAGCAAAGTCAACAGCCTAAGAACAGAGATCTGAGGTTTGCATTAAACAGCCTAAGAACAGAGAGCTGAGGTTTGCAGTAAACAGCCTAAGAATGGAGAGCTGAGGTTTGCAGACAGGAAAAATGCAAGTATATGTCTAGCACAGCATAAACATCTAAAATTTATAGAAAGCTCATAAAGGTCTGGATCAGAATGAAAAATAATTTTTTAAATGGACAGATAAACTTAATAGACTTTTTCCAAAGAAGACATAAAAATACCAAAGGGGATATTGAAAAAGTAATCAGTATCCATGATCGATGATCATGGGATCATACAAACACATAGCCTCACATCTGTGAAGACATTTGCCAAAAGGAGAGAGAAGTCTAGATGAGTATGTGGACAAAGAGAACACTTTGGAAACTAGGCGAATGGTGTCTCTAAGAAATATTAGTTCTATACAAGTCAAAATCATACAAGAAGACAACATGATTAATTTCCTTATCATGTAATTATCTTTATCTTAAGTTATGATTTTTTATTCATACAGGAAGAGTACTCGACCAGAAGCTGAAAAAGGAGGGAACTATTCAGTGAGTGTTTCAAGAATATGAAAATAGTGATCCTAGGAAAGACACAGGGATCACCCAATGACAGAGAAATGGATGAGATCTACATGAACAACCTGGACGACAGTGGGAGTAATGAAGGGTAAGGTTTGAGGGAAAGAAAGCTTAGGGGAGCAGGAGATCCCAGCTGGATCAAGAACAGAAAGGGAGAACAAGGAATAACAGACCATGATAAATGAAGACCACATGAGAACAGGAATAGGCAGAGTGCTCGAGATGTCCCCTTAAATCCACAGTGATACATCCTCTGTAGACTGCTGGCAATGGTCGAAAGAAAGCCTGATCTGACCTAGTCTGGTAATTAGATGGCCAAACACACTAACAGTCATGCTGGAACTCTCATCCAATAACTGATGGAAGTGGGTGCAGCATCCTCAGCCAGGCCCCAGGTGGAGCTCCAGGAGTCCAATTGTCGAGAAAGAGGAGGGACTGTAAGAGTGTGAATTGTTGAATCCAAGATTGAAAAGGCACAGGGACAAATAGCCAAACAAATGGAAGCACATGAATTATGAACCAAAAGCTGTGGAGCCCCCAGCTGGAGCAGGCCCTCTGGATAAGTGAGACAATTGAATAGCTTGAACTGTTTGGGAGGCATCCAGGCAGTGGGACTGGGACCTGTCCTTAGTGCATGAGCTGGCTGTTTGGAACCCTGGGCTTACACAGGGACACTTTGCTCAGCCTGGAAGGAGGGGACTGGACCTGCCTGTACTGAATCCAGCAGGTTTAAATGAATCCCCAGGGGAGTCTTGGCCATGGAGGAGATGGGAATGGAGGGGAGGGGACAGAGGGAAGGTGGGGTAGGGGCCAGAGGGGGGAGAACAGGGGAACCCATGGCTGATGTGTAAAATTAAAATACAAATATAATAATAAAAAAAAAGAAAATAGTGACCAGCAGAGTAGACAGCTGTGATCTTGCTAATACATTGCATAGGTAACATCTTGGTTTTATCGGGAAAAATAATACATTTTTTAAAAGTAGAATCAATGCAGCCTTTAGCTTTACTGTTGAAAAGTATCTACATACTCTCTTCCACATAAGAAAAAGGTAAGACTGAATAAAAATTTTGTTTATGTGTAGAAACATCTTCGGGAAGACTATGAGTGTGAGGATTTAGGTTAAGCATGCTTTAGACTTTCTGCAGAGAACCTGAGAGTTCTTCCTAAACCTAACCCAACTTTTACATATTTTCTGGATTTCTGACTACACTGATATTTGAAAATGGCTTCCCAATTTGATGCTGGTTTAAATTTTTTTATACAGTAAATTGTATTGATTTCTTAAAAAAAAAAGCATTCTATAAAAAAATAATTTGCTTGAAAAAATGTTGAAGAAAGGGCTTGTGATTTGGAAACTTAGAACATTTCCTGGAGTGGAGTCAAACTTTTATATCTGATCTTGTCACATCAACAATCATATTATTTTCTCCCTAGGAGAAGAGTGAGGTGCAGGTGACAGGGACAGAGATACACCTAGCTACTGACAAGGTCATCATCATAAAGCCCATCATCTCACAGAGTGGATTTAACATTGTGCTCTTGATTTCTTTAGAAAAACAGAATCAATTAGGTTCTTTCCTTCTTAAGTAGTTTTAACAATTCATCAATGCCATGACTATACTTTTTATTATTATTGTCATTTTAGCATCTCGTTTTTGTTTTATGCTTTTTTGCATAAAAATATGTTAAAGCTCATCATTGCCTTTACATCAGTGAACAACCCTGGGTTCTTACAAAACATGAAAGAATGAAGTGGAGAAAGAATTGTCACAAAATTAGGCAAATGAAGGGAATTTAAATTTGCCAGAAATGGTTGATTTGCCAGATTGTGGTAATTATTTTGGTGGTTGTTGCAATAATTACTTGTAAGCTCTAAAAATCTCATGAACACTTGTAGTACTATGGCTTGATAGACTGCTTTTCATACAAGCTGCTTCATGTAGATGAAGATCATGTAGATCTCTTGTCTCTGCACTTTTTCTTTCAGTTCCTACCAATGTCTTCATTCATCCTCAGCAAATGGTGCTGAACAGCAGTTAAAAGCAATGTGCAAGGTTACCTGAAATTAGGACTCTCACCATTACATGCTAGACATAGTTTTACCACCTGACAATTATGGGGAGGGGTCTGTTATAAAAAATACAATTAAAAAGAAGGTAGAAAAATGTACTTATTCTTTAATTGTTCTTACAAAACAGATACAACAAAAAGGAAAAAGGCTTGGGTAGCTCACATTGTAAAGTGAGTATTTACTAATTTACATAAAGACAAATGAATCAGGTTCTGTCTTCTGTGGCAGATTTTCTGTTCCATCTATACTTTCAACTTCTCTTTTTTTTTCTTGTCTATTTTTTTTGAGGCTCACTAAATTTATGTCAATAAATAATGAATATGCTAATGTATTGGTGAAATTATTAAGGCCACTCCACGTAGTTAAAAGGGAGGTTTATTTTGTGGGGTAACTTACAAATGAAGGGATAGGTTGCAGGGTCTGGCAAAGGTATGGCGCAGTCCGGCAGTGTTCTCTGGAGAACTCTGCTCAGTCTACCTCAGTGTCCAGGGTCCCAGAACCAAGAGAGACCTCTCCTCTCGATCTTGGGTCTTCTGCTTACTCCCTCAGCCCCGCCTTGTGGGTGTGACCATTACCGAAGCCTCAGTGAGGGTTGGAACTTCCAGGCCAACGCTGGGATGGCTACCAACTACATCTCCCCCTTTTGTCTAAATACGAAGGTTCTAACCTAATACAAGACTATATACAAAGAAATGGTTATCAAATATTGTCCAGGAGTAATGAGGGATAATGACCTAGATAAGTTGGAATTACAATAAATGCAAACAATATCAAGCAAAAAACACATACTAAAATCTAGGGAAGCCTAGAGCGTGGGTAGGTGGCATGTTTCAAAAGGTGTCCTATCCTTAAGAACCTGAGTCTAATACTTAATATATTCTATCTAAGATATTATATATGTATATACACTAAGTTGGAAGTATAAAACTGCTAGTCTTCAACCTCATCAAAGACCTGGGAAGGAATATAATAATACCTGAGAAATGGGATAAGGGCACAAGCAACTTTCGGGAGTCTTGCAAGAGTAGACAGAGACAGCTAGCAGCCTGGACAGTCACCTAATGTTTCTCAGCATCATTGGTGTATTCAAATTGGCTACAGGCCTAGAGTATCTGACAGACCACTTTCAGAAGCAGGAATTCTGAAAGACCATCTTACCCTGTCTTGGCAAAGTCTAGTGGTCGCTTTCCTTGTGTCCCGCTTGTCCAGAAAGGACAGCATTTGTACTGTCAGCAGTTGAGGCAAGGGTAGTTCTTTGCCCAGTAGGCCATTTTGTGCCAAGAAGACAAACTTCCAAATGGAAATGTCTTAGAAGCCCAACATTCTCTTGGGATCAAATTGGTGCTACCAGGAGCAATTGTGTCTCACGTTAACAGAATTCTAAGTTATCTAAATGCCATATTCTCTAGGTCCATGAAGTGTTTGAAGATTACCTGTCCATCTGACCTATGTATTTGTAAATCTGGATAACCTAACTAACATAATTATAGAGATGACAAGCATAGGTGACAATAAATCTATAAGTCTTACCTACCTAAACAACCTAAGGACTAAGGCTTCATGTAAACAAGGTAAACAGTCTGTAAGCAAAAGTACAGTAAAAGGACAATGACTTTAAATTGTGACAATACACAAAATATCTTTAACAGAGGTAGGAATGTAGAATGTAATATGCAATAATATGATAATACTCCTAAATATGTATCAGTATACAGAATATCTTAAACAGAAATAGAACATACATACAGTATGACAGATATAAATTTATATTTGTACCAATATACAAATATTTCAAATAAGAGTAAAAATATCTATACAATATAAAAAAACATAGTTCTGTATTTGTGTCAATATGCAAATTATTTTAAATAGGAATATAAAAAGTTTATATTTGTATCAACATATAAGAATTCATAACAGTGCAAATTATCTAAGGCTGCTATATTACTAAATTTGTTTACTAATGTATATGATAGTCTACCATAATATCTTATACCTATCCATTCCATTTCTTCTTTTCCCCTTTTTTTTGAGACATATTTTCTTTCCTTAAGGAGAGTACTGAGTTTAACAGTTTCTTCCACTCTCAACCCTAGAACCATCATCCATAACCCTGAGAAATATGAAATCTTAGGGAGAAGGGGCATCGTTTTCTTACAATTGCTTCCTGTTGCTTAGGGGGCAATGGTATCTCTGTTGGGTATTGTGAGAAAGCTCAGATAGTTAAATCTCCATTAGACTAACTGTAGATTCTGTAGCAACTCTCAGAGTAATGGGTAAGATTGTCTGAAATTCTGGCAAGAAGTGTAGTATGATGATGATTACCATGGCGTCATTCTGGATTGGGTAGAGTTGTTATTGGGGCCCCATCGTCCTTCTGGAGACTTCAGAGAATGCTATTGGAAAAATTTATTTTTTATCAGAATGGAAGGTTTGGATTTAAAGATGTCATGACATGTAAGAAAGGATTCCAAGAAATCAAGAGTAAGCATGGAGAGAATTAGAATCTTGAAGACAATGGTCCCTTATAACTGGTTTCCTTCTGTCACACATCAGAGGGCTCTTCTGATATGGGACTGAAGAATCTCTCAACCTTTTCTTTTATCAATATGCTTGGGTTTAGAGAAGGAGTGAGCTAATTCCATCTCCAAAGCCAGCTTGGTTTATAATTGAATTGGAACCACAACTATTCTAGATTGATAGAGATATAGATGTTAGACAGTAATATCTTACCCAGTGTAGATTGGTACCAATAGATTCTTTCTTTCTGCTGTAAACATCCGGATATCCAAGGCCTTATGATTTCTGGAAGATGGGCATTTCCATTATCCTGGAAAGACAAAAACAGAACCCTATCCCAAATTTTGTTAAATTTTTCTTACATTCTGAAGAGATGTCACATTGGTGGATAATCTTTTACTTCTCCTCATCAAGGGGTTTCTCCTGTTTGAATCAAATTTTTATTTATTTTGTGGGTATCCATAGCTTTTCTTCTCCTATGGAAACAAAAGCAAAACCCCTTCTCCAACATAAGACATATCCAGGTTTCCATTCTGAGGTCAACACATCTTTGACATAAACTGGTCGGTTTAGCTCAGGAGTTTTGTCTGTTGTCCAATGTCTCTCCACAGCTGTTGTTCATTTCTCATCAGCATTGAGAAAATTCAAGGTTAATAAAGCACTATGCAATCTATTTCTAGGAGTCATTGTTACCTGTTGCTGTTTATTTAGCATATCCTTTAAAGTTTTATTGGATCTTTCTATGACTGCTTGGCCTGTGGGATTGTGTGGTATACCTGTAACATGCTTTATATTGTAATAAGCAAAGAACTGTCTCATTTTATTGGAGACATATGCTGGAGCATTATCTGTCTTAATTTGTACAGGTATTCCCATGATGGCCATAACTTCTAATAGGTGTGTAATCACAGAATCAGCCTTTTCAGAACTCATAGGAGTTGCCCACTGAAATCCTGAATAGGTGTCAATGGTATGGTGTACATACTTTAATTTTCCAAATTCTGCAAAATGAAACACATCCACCTGCCAAATTTCATTTCTTTGTATACCTTTTGGATTGCTCCCTGCAGATAATGGAGTTTGGTTATAGAAGGAACAAGTAGGACATTTTTTCACAATATCCTTAGCTTGTTGGTAATGTTTTCAGCCATATTACAAGAATTACTCAAAATTTGTTAGTCAGTTTTAAGGTGTAAAATTATCAAGTACTTTTATTTGAAATAAGCTTACCTTTCTGTGGTTTTTGGGGGGTGCAGTAGCACTTTTCAGCCAGCAGGAAGCATTGGTATAGCTCCAAAGCAGGGTCTGCTGGCAACCTTGGCTGGCGGCAGCTGAAGGCAGGAGCCAAGATGGCGGGGAGCTGGCACTCAGGGAGGAGTGGGAATGCCTCATTCACAGCAGTTTTCACTGGTCTAGGGGCTAAGCTAGGAAACTGAGACCGGACTAGCTGTTCACTTTTTCGGGAATGGAACCTTGTAGGTGATCCCTGGTTAAATAGAACTTTGCAGTCGGGTTTAGGTACCCACCAGCCCGGAGGAGGCTGAGAGAGGGAGTTGCACAGGCCTTTGGAATTTGCCCCACATTTGGGCACCAGATATTGGTGAAATTATTAAGGCCACTCCACGGTAGTTAAAACGGAGGTTTATTTTGTGGGGTAATTTACAAATGAAGGGATAGGTTGCATCGTCTGGCAAAGGTATGGTGCAGTCCGGCGGTGTTCTCTGGAGAACTCTGCTTGGTCTACCTCCAGTGTCTAAGGTCCCAGAACCAAGAGAGACCTCTCCTCTCCATCCTGGGTCTTCAGCTTCCTCTCTCAGCCCCGCCTTGTAGGCTTGACCATTACCGAAGCCTCAATGGGGGTTGGAACTTCCAGGCCAATGCTGGGATGGCTACCCACTACACTAATGGATGTCGAAAAGGCAGATAGAAGAGAAAATTTTTTAGAAAATAAGTGCGATTTTGTGCCTTTGATTTAAGATCAATTCTGAAAGTCTCATTATGAAACTGATTCCAACTGAGGTGCTCCTCCCTTCTCGATCCTTTCTGAATAACATGATAAGTTAAAAAAAAATAATTTGTATGTCAGAAATATATTCTATACAATTATGATAAAAATACACAATCTTTTAGCATAAGAACTTCATCAGAAGATTTGACTTGGGATCTTTAGACATTTACAGATAAGTGATTCAGTTTATTAAATGTTTCTGTATTATTTATAAAGACGTGCCTACAGTTAAATTGAGAATAAATCATGAACATGGACTTCATTTTAGGATTCTTTGCTAACACGAAGAAATGCATTTTTCTTAAAACTGTATTGCAAATTTATGGTATTCCAATGTCATGATTTTATGAGGGACTGCAGAAACTAGCAGTATCACACTATACAACTAAATAGATAAGCTTTCTAAGAATTTAACAAATGAGTACTAAGTTGTTAACATGTGATTAACTTCCTTGGATACTGTCCAGTTATGGATACAGTATATGAAGATAAAACAATTTAATAACAATTAGAATGACTAGTAATCACAGTAATATTCTAGTCATTAAAGAACATTAAGAAGATAAAACTTAGAAAATAATAAAATTGGTAATGCAGTCAAATTTTATATAAATTATGATAATGATAGCAGTTAGAAGTGGATAAAAATATTTTACTTTAAGGAAAATAACTCTAATTATGTAGCCTGGCTTGATAACTTACAATAAAACTACCATATTTTTAATAATAAAAAATTGTCTCAAATTTATTATAGCATATCCTCCTGATTTTTTATTAAATTTTCAAAATATGTACTTAAATTATCATTAAGTAGCTTTTATATTAGGATGAGCAGAACACATTTCACATACTTTCTTATGAAAGCTGCTTTTACTTTTTATTTTTTGATGTGAAGTTATTTTCTCATGCTTCTCTTGGATGTTTTGATCTCTGCCTTCTAATAAATGGAAAGGATATTCTTGAAGGAATTCATTTACTGTATGTTGCAGACCATTCCACATGATTTCAAATTTTGTTTCATTTTACTTTAAAAATATTTTAAACTTTATTATTTTCTTTTTAGTATCAGAATTTTATTATTACAGTAAGATCTCCATAATTTTTTCTTTCATAAGACATTTTTATTATGAAATACATCATTCATAAATGCAGGAACACAAAACTTAATATAAAGCCCAATAAATTTTTATGAAGAGAACAAACACATTTCAATCACCATCAAGATTAAGAAATAATACACTTTATACCTTCCTATAGCATCCAGCATGCCAAAACACCATGGTTTAATTTCAACATATTTTTACATTTTACATATATGGCTTCTATCAATGTGCACCACTTTGTATCTGATTATTTTTATTTAATTTTTATAATTATGTTATTTAATGTAGCTATAACAAGATAAAAATTTTTCTACTGCATTTCTAATTTAAACATACTATACCAAAAATTCTTTATCCATTATATTATTGGTGAGATTTGAAACTAATTCCAATATTTGTTACCAAAGATAATGATATGTTAAACATTTCACTCTATATATCTAAGTCAATTTGGTTGTTATGCAGAGTGTACCCTTTCAACATAGGATCAAAATAGTTTGCCAGGGATTGTGACAGTGTGTATTTCTGTAGGTTATATGCAAGAAGTATTTTTGTATTAATGTTTGACAATACTTTATTTTACTTGTGTATTAGTTTAGCCAATCTGGTATTCCTGTTGAGTTACATCATCGTCGTCTTCTCTTGCCTCCTGAATAACTATTGTTGAAGACCTTTCCATACACTTCTTGCTTTGTAGGCATCCCTTTTCTTGAGCTGCCTAGTCAAATCCTATGCTGTTTTCTTGTCCATCTTCCTGTTGACTGACAAGATGGCTCAGCAAATAGAGCACTTGTCTCTAAGAAGGGAATGTAAATTTGATCCCAGGGATCCACATGGCAAAAGAGAACTGATACTTGGAAGTTCTTCTTGGATCTCTACACATGCACTGTAACAAGTGTATTCCAACACATACGCAAGCATACACCCACACAAATAAATGTTAATAAACAGAAGTGTAAAAAGATGAACCTTCCTAATAAACTTTACATATTGTCAACAAGAATCTTTTAGTGGAATTATATTCTCACAAAATATCTGTTGTTTGTAGTTTTGATTATTTTGATATTGTTGTCTGTGGAGATTACATTTGAATTAATAAAACAATTTGATATGACAAAATATAATTCATCAGTATGTGTATGGGATCTGCTTTCAGATTTTAACATTTTCCCCCATTTATTTTTATTACCTGTTTTTCTAATCTTATTTTTATAAAATGGCTTGACTCCTGTATATCAAGATCTGTCACTGTGATCTTATTAAATATGAGGCATATGTTCTATTATGTCACTCATATGATTGCTTTTAATATTTTAGATTTTTTAATATTTTAGATTTCTATATTAAATCATTATGTATGATTTAATATAGAAATATATAGTATCCTGTTCCAAATGTTAGTTTCTATTGCAGGTTAGTTGAAAAGCAATTAATATTGTTGTATTGGTTTTGCAAACTGCAATTAAAATATAGTATTAATTGTTATAGTTATTTTTATGTCAACAAAGTAATATATTCAAATGATAAAAATCCTTTTTATGTTTTCAATTATTTTACCTTTTTATTCATACCACATCACACTAAGTAGTCTCTCCAGTAGTGTTTGATATAATAGTAGCAATTTGAATCAAAATGAAATTAAAATATCAAATCTATATTTCATAAATATACATTGTTGTATCTATTATTAAGCCTCTTAAATTTAAATTTTCTCTTTTAACTATGAGCTAACATTAATAATATGAGGAATATTTTAAAAGAACAAAATATAGTGCATAAGAATTGTAGATCTCTGGAAATGTTTTTGTTATTATCAGTTAGGTTTTTGTAAATATTTGCATTCCAGTAACTTAGGGCTTTTAGAGCACAGAAAAAGGCATATTTCTTTAAAAACATCAGTTCCTTGTCATGAATTTTAATGATGTAGTTCTTTGCTCTGATTTATGCTTAGCCTTTAGCTATATTCCATCCCCGTTGCAATTAGTGCAGATATTATATATTATAATAACATGACACTTTGTACAAAAGGAGTTTTATACATTCTACATTGAGTCTATAATACTTTCATTATAAATTATGAATGCCAAATACAATTGAGTGAGTTGGGAAAATAAGCATCTTAGATGATAATCAAGAGAAGTAAAACAAAATGAAGGGGGAGTTAACTCATTTCATTGTGAAGTTGAGAAATTCATATATCCTAGTAAAAACAGAGTGGTGAGGTATTGGCGTCAATATAGATACAGAGATCAAAAGAACAGAACTGAAAATCAAGAAATAAGCTCTTTTATGATAAGTAATCTTGTCAAAGGTGCCAAAGTAATTCAAGATGCTAAGGAACATTATCCAGAGCCAATGGTACTCAGACAATTGAATGGTCCCTATGCAAAAATTAAATAAACCCTACCTTAAACCACATATGAAAATTAGCATAAATAGGCATGAAATTTTAAATATAAATTAAACCCACAAAACCTCTAGAATAGAAACACAAGCCAAATAAATAAAAATAAAACATTATTTTTCAGACTATACCCATGTGCTTCAAAGTATATAACAACATACACTATATCCAGAATATATAAATAGTCTGATGTTTTTAAGGAAACATTCCTTTTTGTGCTCTAAATGCCCTAAGTTGCTGGAATGCAAATATTTATTTGAAATGACAAAAAATTTAAAACATATTGCTTCCAAGTACTTTAACTCATTATCAATAATGATGATATCAATAGTCATGAAATTACAAATAATAGCCAAAGTGAGATAGCACTCAGCAAGATTGTAGTCCTGAGAGTTTCATAGAGGTGTTGGGGCTGCCACACACTGTGGACTTGTAAAATGACTTAGCCATTTTGAAAAGATAAAGTGAGGATTCCTCAAAATTCTAAACATTAAGTCATAATATGACTTGGCAATTCAATTTTATTTACTCAAGATCTTTGACATTATATAGATACATAAAATATCTGTTAAAAAAAAGCATTGATAAAAGCTGGGCAGTGGTGGCTCATACCTTTAATCCCAACACTCCGGAGGCAGAGGCAGGTGGATCTCTGTGAGTTCAAGGCCAGCCTGGGCTACAGAGTGAGTTCCAGGAAAAGCGCAAAGCTACACAGAGAAACCCTGTCTCAAAACAAACAAACAAACAAACAAACAAAAACAAAAAAGCATTGATATTACCACAGTACAAGTCTGCCCAGAAAATATAGTACTTTAATAAGCTAAGTATAAATCATTTGCTGTGTAATATTCCTAATATAAAATGTCCACAGTGGGCAAATTTACTAACATAGAAAGTAGATCAGCAACTTTCAAATGAAGAAGAAAAAAGGAACTAAGCTCTAATATAGCTGGATTTGGATTTGGGTAGTAGAAACAAACTTTCAAGTGTGGTAGTGGGGATGAAAACACGAAACTTCTTTGACAAAATTTGAGAACAGGAAAAAATCTAAGTATAAAAATAAATATTTAAAATGTGGTTTGACAACATGTTGTTCCTTAGAACAACAACAGTGGCTTCCCCAACAGTTACTATGATTTTCCCAGTCATAAGCTCTTGACGAAGGTTGTAATATCTGTCATGAAATCCATCATATTCAATCTTAAAGTGTTTGGTTTCTCCCATAAACATTATGCCACTATTGTATGTATGTATATCTTTGCAGGAGTCTGTATTGTAGCACCAAATGTACAGATGTGAATAAGATGATTGATATGTTTAAACTAATAAATTTATAAGTCATGTAAGTTATACACTAAAAGAGCCCTTTAAATATAAAACGAATGTAGTGAAAGTAGGAAAATCTAGACTTTTATACCTCATAGATTTATTTCAAATTCTAGATGTCACCACTTAGAAATTAACAAGTATGATGCTACAACTGCCAGAAAAACAGGTAGGCTACCCACAGACCTTTTGCACTTTCTCTCTTTCTCTCTCTCTCTCTCTCTCTCTCTCTCTCTCTCTCTCTGTGTGTGTGTGTCTCTTCCTCTCTTGCTCTGTCTCTGTCTCTCCCTCTCTCTCTTGCTCTATCTCTCTGTGTGTCTCTGTCTCTTTCTGTCTGTCTCTGTCTCTATTTCTCTCTGTCTCTGTGTCTCTTTCTGTGTGTCTCTCTCTGTCTCTCCCTCTCTGTCTGTCTGTCTCTCCTTCCCTCCCAAGACCAAATCCCTTAGTGTCATATCTAGTGCTGCAAAAGATCACCAGCTTCTACCACCCTTCCCTATTACCCACATCCCCTGTGGCTCACACAGGTTGTCACCTCCTAACCTTCATTCCCCAATTCATGCCTATATTTCCAAATCCCACACAATCAAGCATGCCTTGTTAATCAGCTGAGCAGACCAGAAAAACAGGCAACACACAATAATACTCTGAAAATCTGGATAGAATATAGAAACCAAGGAAGAAAATACCCATCCAACAAAGACAAATCCAGATATTAGCACCTAGACCTATAATCATCTCAAACCCAGATGCCTAGACACCAGAGTAAGAAAACAATCAATAACATCAAGGATAATATGTCTCCACTAAAGCCCAGGTATCCTAACACAGCAGGCCCTGAATGTTTCAAAATAGCGGAAGCACACACATACACACACACACACACACACACACACACACACACACACACACACATCTTAAAGCCAACTATGTAAAAGCTATAAAGGTCCCTAAAGAGGAAATGAAAAATAAATGCTTAAAGACATCCAGGAATTCAATCTGTAAATGACTGTTAAAAATCAATTGAGATAACTTAACTACCTTCATACCAGCTCTTTAGCTTAAACTGTTTAGGGGGTCCCCAGGCAGTGGGATTGTAACCCATCCCTAGCTGGCTTTTTGGAGCCTAGTGCCTATAGTGAGACACTTTGCGCAGTCTTCGTGCAGGGAGGAGGGGCTTGGACCTGCCCCAACTGAATGTACCAGGTTCTGCTGACTTCCCATGGGAGACCTTGCCTTGGAGGAGGTAAAAATGGAGGGTTGGGGGTGTAGGTGGGGGGAGGGGGAGTGGGAGGAGGGAGAACAGGGGAATCTGTGGTTGATATGTAAAATGAATAGAAAATCTCTTAATAATAATGATAATAAAAATTTTTAAAAGACATCCAGGAAAACAGAACCAATTGAAGAAAATGAACAAATTCCTTAAAGAAAGCTAAGAAAACACAAACAATTAAAGGAAACAAATAAAATTGTTCAAGACCTGAAAATGGAAATAGAGGCAATAAAGAAAACACAAATTGGGGGGATTCTAGTAAAAAATAATTTAGGAATTTTAACAGGAACTACATGTGCAACCTTCACCAACAGAATACAAGAGATAGAAGAGAGCTTCTGAGGCATTGAAGATACAATAGAAGAAAAGTCAAATCTAAAAAATTCTAACACAATACATGCTGGAAATCTGGGATACTATGAAAAGATGAAACCTAAAAATAATGGGAATAGAAGGAGAAGAATCCCAGATAAAAGGCTCATGAAATATTTTCAACAAAATCTTAGAAGAAACTTTCCCAACCTAATGAAGGAGATGCTTGTGAAGGTAAAAGAAGCAAACAGAACACCAAATAGACTGGACCAGAAAAGAAAGTTCCCTCAACACATAAAAAGCAAAACACTAAACAAATAGAACAAAGAAAAAATATTAAAAGCTACAAGGAAAAAGGGCCAAGTAATATATAAAAGAGGACCTATTAGATTAACACCTGACTTCTCAATGGAGACTCTAAAAGCCAGAAGAGCCTGGACAGATGTGATTCAGGCTTTAAGAGATTCAGATGCCAGCCCAGATTATTATACCAAGCACAACTTTCAATCACCATAGATGAAGAAAATAATACATTCCATGACAATGTCAAATTTAAACAGCATACCACCAACATTAAAAAAAAATAGCAGGAATCAGCAATCATTAGTCACTGATATCTCTGAATATCAATGGTCTCAATTGCCCCAATAAAAAGACACACACACACACACAAAAAAAAAAAGAAAGAAAGAAAGAAAGAAAGAAAGAAAGAAAGAAAGAAAGAAAGAAAGAAAGAAAGAAAGAAAGGATGAGAAAACAGGATCTATCCTTCTGATATGTGCAGAAAACATACCTCAACATCAAGGATAGAACTAATAGTAACCTCAGAGTAAAAGGGTGGAAAAATATTCTAAGCAAATGGACCTAAGAAGGAGTTTGGTGCACCCATATTAATATCTAACAAAAGATATTTCAAGCCAAAATGAATCAAAACATATGGAGGACACTCTGTACCCATCAAAGCAAATATCCACCAAGATAAAATTTAAATTCTTAACATCTATGCCCCAAACACAGGGGAACCCACTTTTGCAAAGGAAACACTACTACAGCTTAAACCACATATAAGCTCTCACACACAGATAATGGGAGACTTCAATGTGCCATTATCACCAACACACATGTCATCCCAACAAAAAGTAAACAGAGAAATATTGAAGCCAAGAGGCATTATAAAGCAGATGAACCTAGATATTCACAGAATATCTTGCCCAATTGAAAAAGAATATACCTTTTTCTGAGCACATCACAGAACTTTCTCCAAAACTGGCCACATACTCAGTCACAAAGCCAACCTCAATAGATAATAAGAAAATTGAAATACCTCCCTAAATCTTCTCAGACCACTATGGATTGAAGCTGGATATAGACAACAAAGGAAGCTTCTAAACAAATGGAAACTCATACTCTCTACTAAATGAAAAACGAATAAAGACAGAAATAGAGAAAGAAATTACACACTACCTAGAATTTGATGAAATGAAAGCATAGCATTCCCAAACTTACAGGACACAATAAAATCTGTGCTGAGAGGATAGTTCATAGCACTAAGTTCTTACATTAAGAAATTAGAGAAATCTAATATTGACAACTTAACAGCACACGTGAAAGCTCTAGAACAAAAAGAAATGAGCACACCCAAAAGGAGTAGATTGTGATAAAAAAAACCAAATGAGGGCTAAAATGAATAAACATAAAAATGAAAATAAACAATACAAAGAATCAATGAAACAAAGAGTAGGTTCTTTAGAAAAACAGCATATTGGGTGATACTCATGTCATTCTTGGGGTCCTGTTTTCTAGGTAGTCTACCTGGAGTTGTGAGTAGCAGTCTAGTCACCTTTGTTTTACATCTAGTGTCCTCCTATGAGTGAGTGCATATCATGTTTGTCCTTCTGAGTCTGGGTTACCTCACTCAGGATGATTTTTTTCTAGATCCATTCATTTGCCTGCAAACCTCATGATGTCATTGTTTTTCTCTGCTGAGTAGTACTCCATTGTGTATATGTACCACATTTTCTTTATCCATTTTTCAGTTGATGGGCATCTAGGTTGTTTCCAGGTTCTGGCTATTACAAACAATGCTGATATGAACATAGCTGAGCAAATGCCCTTGTGGTATGATTGAGCATTCTTTGGGTATATGCCCAAGAGTGCTATAGCTGGGTCTTGGGGGCGATGGATTCCCAATTTTCTAAGGAAGCACCATATTGATTTCCAAAGTAGCTGTACAAGTGTCCACTCCCACCAGCAGTGGAGGAGAGTTCCCCTTGTTCCACATCCTCTCCAGCATAAACTGTCTTCTGTGTTTTTGATCTTAGCCATTCTGACAGGTGTAAGGTAATATCTCAGAGTCATTTTGATTTGCATTTCCTGGATAATTAGGGATGAGCTGACTGTTTGGAACCTGGGGCTTATGCAGGGATACTTTGATGAGCCTGGAAGGATGGGACTGGACCTGCCTGTTCTGAATCTGCCAGGTTGAGCTGAATCCCCAGGGGAGTCTTTGCCTTGGAGGAGATGGGAATGGGGGGAGAGAGGCTGGGGGAAGAGGGAGGTGGGGGCTGGAGGAGGGAGGACAGGGGAACCCATGGCTGATATGTAAAATTAAAACACAAATATCCGTGTGAAAAAAAAAAAAAGAAAAGAAAGTCAGTAAAATAGACAAACACTTATCCAAAGTAACTAAAAGATGGAGAGAAGATATCCAAGTTAACAAAATAAGAAACTAATATGAGGGCATAACAACAGACACAAGGAAATCTTGAGACTCATAAGGACATACACTAAAACTAGTACTCCACAAATTGAAAACATCTAAAAGAAATGAATAATTTACCCAACAGGTAGAACATACCAAAGCTTAAAGAAAGATTGGATAAAAATTTGAAATAGACCTATAACCCCTAAGGAAATAGAAGTAGCCATTAAAAGTCTCCCAACAAAAAAGCCCAGGCCATATTTTTTTAGTGAATAATTCTGTCATACTCCTCAAATTATTCCAGAAAACAGAAAGAGAAGCAACGTTTCCAAATTCATTTTTTTAAATAAATCTTTAATGTATGTATACATATTTTTACAAACACACACACACACACACACACACACACACACACACACACACACACACACATATTTTTTACTTAAATTTTAAAAATTATACATCAGCCATAGGTTTCCCTGTCCTCCCCCCTCCCGCACCAACCCCCAACTTCCCCTCACCCCCTCACATCTATTCCCATCTCCTCCAGGGACAAGACACACCTGGGTATTCATTTAAACCTGGTGGATTCAGTACAGGCAGGTCCAGTCCCCTCCTTCCAGGCTGAGCAAAGTGTCCCTGTGTAAGCCCAAGGTTCCAAACAGCCAGCTCATGCACTAAGGACAGGTCCCAGTCCCACAGCCTGGATACCTCCCAAGCAGTTCAAGCAATTCAATTATCTCACTTATCCAGAGAACTTGCTCCACCTGGGGGCTCCACAGCCTTTGGTTCATAATTCATGTGCCTCCATTTGTTTGGCTATTTGTCCCTGTGCCTTTCCAATCTTGGATTCAACAATTCACACTCTTACAGTCCCTCCTCTTTCTCGACAATTGGACTCCTGGAGCTCCACCTGGGGCCTGGCTGAGGATCTCTGCAACCACTTCCATCAGTTATTGGATGAGAGTTCCATCAGGATTGTTAGGGTGTTTGGCCATCTGATCACCAGACTAGGTCAGATCAGGCTTTCTCTCGACCATTGCCAGCAGTCTACAGAGGATGTATCATTGTGGATTTAAGGGGACATCTCCAGCACTCTGCCTATTCCTGTTCTCATGTGGTCTTCATTTATCATGGTCTGTTATTCCTTGTTCTCCCTTTCTGTTCTTGATCCAGCTGGGATCTCCTGCTCCCCTAAGCTTTCTTTCCCTCAAATCTTGCCCTTCATTACTCCCACTGTCGTCCATGTTGTTCATGTAGATCTCATCCATTTCTCTGTCATTGGGTGATCCCTGTGTCTTTCCTATGGTCGCATTTTCTAAGTAGCCTCCCTGGAATTGTGTAGCAGTCTGCTCATCTTTTTTTACATCTAGTATCCTCCTATGAGTGAGTACATACCATGTTTGTCCTTCTGAGTCTGAGTTACCTCACTCAGGATGATTTTTTTCTAGATCCATCCATTTCCCTGCAAACTTTATGATGGCATTGTTTTTCTCTGCTGAGTAGTACTCCATTGTGTATATGAACCATATTTTCTTTATCCATTCTTCAGTTGAAGGGCATCTAGATTGTTTCCAGGTTCTGGCTATTACAAACAATGCTGATATGAACATAGCTGAGCAAATGCCCTTGTGGTATGATTGAGCATTCTTTGGGTATATGCCCAAGAGTGCTACAGCTGGGTCTTGGGGGAGATGGATTCCCAATTTTCTAAGGAAGCGCCATATTGATTTCCAAAGTAGCTGTACAAGCTTGCATTCCCACCAGCAGTGGAGGAGAGTTCCCCTTGCTCCACATCCTCTCCAGCATAAGCTGTCTTCTGTGTTTTTGCTCTTAGCCACTCTGACAGATGGAAGGTGGTATCTCAGAGTCGTTTTGATTTGCATTTCCCCAATAATTAGGGATGTTGAGCAATTCCTTAAATGTCTTTCAGCCATTTGAACTTCCTCTGTTGAGAACTCTCTGTTTGGTTCTATAGCCCATTTCTTAATTGGAGTGTTGCACATTTTGATGTCCAATTTCTTGAGTTCTTTATATATTCTGGATATCAGCCCTCTGTCAGATGTGGGGTTGGTGAAGACCTTTTCCCATTCTGTAGCCTGTTGCTTTGTCTTGTTGACCATGTCCTTTGCTCTACAAAAGCTTCTCAGTTTCAACAGGTCCCATTGATTGATTGTTTCTCTCAGTGTCAATGCTACTGGTGTTTTATTTAGAAAGTGATCTCCTGTGCCAATGCATTCAAGACTACTTCCTACTTTCTCTTCTATCAGGTTCAGAGTAAGTGGATTTATGTTGAGGTCTTTGATCCACTTGGACTTAAGTTTTGTGCATGGTGACAGATATGGATCTATTTGCAGGCTTCTACACAGTGACATCCAGTTATGTCAGCACCATTTGTTGAAGATGCTTTCTTTTTTCCATTGTCCAGTTTTGGCTTCTTTGTCAAAAATTATATGTTCATAGGTGTGTGGGTTAATGTCAGGGTCTTTAGTTCGATTCCATTGGTCCACATATTGGTTTTTGTTGCCAGTATCAAGCTGTTTTTATTACCATAGCTCTATAGTAGAGCTTGAGGTCAGGGATCATGATGCCTCCAGAGGTTGCTTTATTGTACAGGATTATTTTGGCTACCCTGAGTTTTTTGTTTTTCCATATGAAGTTCCAGATCTGTGAAGAATTGTCTTGGTAATTTTAAGGGGATTGCATTGATTCTGTAGATTGCTTTTGGTATGATCGCCATTTTCACTATGTTAATCCTGCCTATCCATGAGCATGGGAGGTCTTTCCATTTTCTGACATCTTCTTCAATTTCTTTTTTCAGGGACTTAAAGTTCTTGTCATATAGGTCCTTCACATGCTTAGTTAGAGTAACCCCCAGGTATTTTATATCATTTGTGCCTATTGTAAGGGTGATGTATCTCTGATTTCCTTCTCAGCCTGTTTGTCTATTGTATATAGGAGGGCTACTGATTTTTTTGAGATGATCTTATATCCTGCTATGTTGCTGAAGGTTTTTATTAGCTGTATCAGTTCCTTGGTTGAATTTTTGGGGTAACTCATGTTTACTATCATGCCATCTGCAAATAGGAAAAGCTTGACTTCTTCCTTTCCAGTTTGTATCCCCTTAATCTCCTTATGTTGTCTTATAGCTCTGGCTAGAACTTCAAGTACTATATTGAATAAGTATGGGGAGAGGGGACAGCCTTGCCTTGTTCCTGATTTTAGTGGTATTGCTTTGAGTTTCTCTCAGTTTAATTTGATGTTGGCTGTTGGCTTGCTGTAGATTGCCTTTATTATGTTTAGGTATGTTCCCTGTATTCCTGATCACTCCAAGACCTTTATCATGAAGGGGTGTTGGATTTTGTCAAATGCCTTTTCTGTATCTAGTGAGATGATGATGTGGTTTTTGTTTTTGTTTTTGTTTTTGTTTTTTTGAGTTTGTTTATATGGTGTATTCCATTGATGGACTTTCATATGTTGAACCACCCTTGCATCCCTGGGATGAAGCCTACTTGATCATGGTGGATAATTGTCTTGATGTGTTCTTGGAGTCTGTTTGCCAGTATTTTATTGAGTATATTTGCATCAATGTTCATGAGGGAGATTGATCTGTAGTTCTCTTTCTTTGTTGCATCTTTGTTTGGTTTAGGAATCAGGGTAATTGTAGCCTCATAGAAGGAGTTCGGTAATATACCTTCTGATTCTATTGTATGGAACAATTTAAAGAGTATTGGTATTAAGTCTTCTTTGAAGATCTGGTAGAATTCGGCAGTGAAACCATCTGGTCCTGTGCTTTTTTTGGTTGGGAGACTTTTAATGACTGATTCTCTTTCCTTAGGGGTTATTGGACTATTTAGATGGTTTATCTGGTCTTGATTTAACTTAGGTGTGTGGAACCTATCCAGAAAAAATATCCATTTCTCTTAGATTTTCCAGTTTTGTGGAGTAGAGGTTTTTGAAGTATGACATGACAATTCTCTGGATTTCCTCATTGTCTCTTGTTATGTCCCCCTTTTCATTTCTGATTTTGTTAATTTGGATGCTCTCTCTCTGTCTTTTGGTTAGTTTGGATAAGGGCTTGTCTATCTTGTTGATCTTCTCAAAGAACCAACTCTGTGTTTCATTAATCCTTTGTATTGTTCTCTTTATTTCTATTTTATTGATTCCAGCTTTCAATTTGATAATTTCCTGGTGTCTGTTCCTCCTAGGAGACTTTGCTTCTTCCTGTTCAAGGGTTTTCAGGTGTGCTGTCAAGTCACTAGTGTGAGATTTCTCCAGCTTCTTATGTGGGCATTTAGTGGTATGAATTTCCCTCTTAACACTGCTTGCATAGTGTCCCATAAGTTTGGGTATGTAGTGTATTCATTTTCATTGATCTCTAGGAAGTCTTTAATTTCTTTCTTTCTTTCTTCCTTAACCCATTGGTGATTCAGTTGAGCATTATTCAGTTTCCATGAGATTGTAGGATTTCTGTAGTTTTGTTTGTTTGTTTGTTTGTTTGTTTGTTTGTTTGTTTTTTGTTGCTGAAATCTAACTTTAAACCATGGTGGTCCAATAGAACACAGTAGGTTATTGTAATTGTTTTGTATCTGTTGAGATTTGCTTTGTGGCCAAGTATGTGATTGATTTTAGAGAAGGTTCCATGGGGTGCTGAGAAGAAGGTATATTCTTTTTTGTTCAGGTGGAATGTTCTGTGGATAGCGAATGAGTCCATTTGAGCCATAACATCAGTTAATACCATTATGTCTCTGTTACATTTCAATTTGGCTGATCTGTCCAGAGGTGAAAGTGGGGTGTTGAAGTCTCCTACTATTAATGTGTGTGGTTTTATATGTGATTTAAGCTTTAGTAATGTTTCTTTTACATATGTGGGTGCCCTTGTGTTTGGGGCATAAATGTTCAGAATTGAGATTTCATCTTGGTGGATCTTTCCTGTGATGAATATGTAATGTCCTTCATCATATCCTTTGATTGATTTTAGTTTGAAGTCTATTTTGCTGGATATTAGGATGGCTACACCAGCTTGCTTCTTAAGACCATTAGATTGGAAACTCTTTTCCCAGCCTTTTATTCTTAGGAGGTGTCTATCTTTGAATTTGAGGTGTGTTTCTTGTATGCAGCAAAAAGATGGGTCCTGTTTTCGTATCCATTCTGTTAGTCTGTGTCTTTCTATAGGTGAATTAAGTCCATTGATATTAAGGGATATTAATGACCAGTGATTGTTCGTTCCTGTTGTTATTTTTATTTTTTGGTGGTAGTGTGTGTGTACTTCTCTTCTTTGGGGTTTACTGCTGTGGTGTTATCTATTGCCTGTGTTTTCATGGGTGTATCTGCCTTCCTTAGGTTGGAATTTTCCTTCTAGTGTTTTCTGTAGGGCTGGGTTTGTGGATAAGTATTGTTTAAATCTGGTTTTATCTTGGAAGGTCTTGTTCACCACCACCACTGCCTGACCCAACACCATTCTTTACAGACCTTTAAAGGACAATACACAACTCCATGACAAAAAAAAAAAAAAGACAAAAAAACAGAATAGTTTTTAAAAAATCCTGAACAATAAAAGAACTGCTGGAGGTATTACCCACCTTACTTTCAAGTTGTACAACAGAGCTTTAGTAATAAAAGCTGCATGATATTGACATAAACACAGACAGGTTAATCAGTGGAATCAAATTGAAGACCCAGAAATAAAATCAAACATATGGGCACCTTTGTTGTAGCTGTTGTTTGTTTGGTTGTTTTTTTAATAATAATAAAAATCCCACTGATCATCGTCAACAAATGATGCTGATTAAACTGATGTCTGCATGTAGAAGAATGCAAATAGATAAATATGGATTTATCATCCTGAAGAAAATGCAAATCCAAGTGGTGTAAAGACTGCAGCATAAAACCAGATACACTGAACAGCACAGAAGAGAAGGCAAGGAATAGCCTTGAATGCATTGGCACAGGAAACAACTTCCTGAATAAAGCACTAACAGAGCAGGCGCTAAGATCGGCAATTAATAAATGGGACCTCATGAAACTGTAAAGGATACTGCCAATGGGACAAAACAGAAGCCTACAGAATGGAAAATTATTTTCATCAACTCCACATCTTACAGAGGGCTAATTTTGAAATATATAAAGAACTCAAAAACTAGACTCCATTAGCATGCCCATGTACAAAAAAGAACAACTGAGAAATGGGATCTCATGAAGTAAAAAGCTTCTGTGTGGCAAAGGAACCTGTCAATTGAACAAAAAGGCAGCCTGCAAAGTAGAGAAAATCTTGCCTGCTGTACTATCCTACAGATGATTAGTGTCTAGAATATACAAGGAATTCAAGGAATTAACATCAAGAAAACAAACAATATAGTAAAAATTGGGCAACAGAGTTATCAAAAGCAGAAACACAAATGACTATAAACCACAGTAGAAAGTCCTTGAGTTCACAGCCATAAGGGAAATGCTGATTAAAACCACAGTGAAACTCTAGTCAGAATGACCATCATCAAGAATCCAAATGAGCCACCCAGGGCCATGGTGTGACATCTGGCCCCAAGTTGCAGCCTAGAGCCATCTCTAGGTCCTTGGCCCTACTGCAGCCAGGGTCTCTGTGGATGTACATGTGGAGGCCATGTGGATTCTGTGGACCAGGCTGCCATGTTAGTGTCTGAGGGCCACGCTGCCACTGGATCATGGTTACACCTGGGTCCTAGTTGCTGCCAAGGGCCATGCTAGGTCTGTGGTCTTGCTGCAGCTGGGGTCTAAGTTGATCACTGTGGCACGTGTTATCACATGGAGGTCATAGGAACCATGTATTGATATCCAAGGGTCGGTCATGTTGAGCTGGTGCTACCCTTCACTGGCCCTAGGAGACCTAGCCCTGCCCCTCACTGGCCAATGCTGCAGAAGAGCTAGCCCCACTCCTGATGGGAGAGCTGGCCCCAATGGCATGGGAATAGAAGAGCTGACTCTGCCCCTCACCTGAGGGGGGGGGGCAGTCCCAGTAGCCTGACTGACCAAATCAGCTACCACCCAGGCCCACATACAGGGTTTTGGGTTGGCCCACCTCAACATCTACCCCATCTATGATCTGCCAGAGTGTGTACAAGGACTGGTCCTATGAACCATAGCTAAAGGGTTTCCATGATTCAGGGCAACAGCAGGATATCCAAGAGGAATATCATTGAGGGTCTAGTATTGATGGTGTACCAGAAGCCAGAGGACTTGAACCAGACCAACAACTCATTGCAATGAACACCATAGCTCCCATTGCCACTAAGAAGAATTAAAGAGGTGTTGTTGTTGTTGTTGTTGTTGTTTGTTTTGTTTTTAATTAATTTTTTTTTTAATTTTCTTTTGGGGAATGATATAGGGATCAGGCATGGATATGGAGGGACCAGAAAATTAACAAGATTGGGATGAAATTCCCAAAGAATCAATTTAAAACCTATGTTAACAAAAGAATCCAAATGAAGAGCTGAAGGGGCTGTTCAGCAGCTGAGTGTGCACTGCTCTTCCAGAGGACCTGTGTTCAGTTCCTACCACACAGCTTGGTTGTATCATGTGTAGGTCCAACTCCAAGGATATGACTCCTCTGGTCACCAGAGGTACCTGTACTCACATGCATATACCACCCTATGGCATAACACAAACACACAAACAATTAAGAGTAATGAAATTAATTTTAAAAATAATAACAAAAACAAATGCTGATTCTGATTTGAGGAAAGGGGCACCTTTTGACACTGCTGCTGGTAGGAGTGTAAACTGGCATAAACTTTGGAAATCAGTCTGGAGTTACTGCAAAGACAAAAGTTAGCACTACCACGTGGCCTGGCCTTTCCATTCCTGGGATACACACAGATAATCTTATATCTCACTACAGAAGTCCTTACACATCTGTGTTCATTACAGTTCCATGAACAGTAACTAGGAAATGAAACTTACCTAGATGTTCATCAACTGATGACTGAATGGTGCAAATACATGTAAACAACTGAACTTCTTGCAGGTATAACAAAAACCTAAAATTACAAAATGTGCATGTGAAGGGATGAAACTGGGAAACCAATTATACTGCGTAAGGGAACCTCCACCCAGAGACAGATGCCTTATGTTCTCATATGCAGGTCTAACTCTAATTCTTATGTTTAAACGTTAGTGCTTTTAGAAACGATGTGAGTATAAAGGGGTGATGATGATGATGAGGAAGGAGCAGAGCACGAGTGAAGTGAAAGAAAGAAAAGGAAACATTCTGGTTGGAAGGAGTGAAACAGGGAAGATTTTCAGGGATGGTGAGATAAGAAGGGTGAGCAAACCATGTCCAAGGGGTTATAAAACTGCCATGTGAAAAGCTATTATTTTCTATTCTAGCTAAGAAATATATTTTTTAAAAAGTTTGAAAGAAGACACTCTTCATGGATAGATATTTTGTGTGCCTAGAATCAGTGAGATACTAAAGAAAAATTCCAGTGACTTATGTGAGCATCTTCTGTATGACTTGTTGGCCAGGGAGTCCCAAAGGCCCCAAATAAGATGATCTCCTGACTTTCCACTTGCTTGTCCACCACAACTAGATGATAAGGCAGTTGCTGAAGACAACTTTTTGCTACACACCCTCTTATCCACAGTATCCTCCTTCATCTTGTATTTAAGGGCTGGAATCTACCACCCACAGAATGAAGTCTCTGTGGCCCATAATTCACCTTTCTTTTTGCAAGTTTTTTTCCTCAGGTATTTTTGATATAGTAATAAAAAGATGATTAACATGCTCTTGCTTCCTATTTATTTATCCAATTCTTTATTTGTAATAATTATGTCACTTGCAATGTTTGATAAGAAATAATGTAGTTAAGTTGTTTGGGGGGAGGTAGAAGAGTACATGACTCATTTTTCTTTTATGTCAGTTTTTATATAGGTTTTGTACCTAACAGAGAAAAGTCTTGTTGGAGGGTTGACTGTATTAAACTTTATTTCATGCTGTCAAAATAACTGAAAAAGAAAAAACAACAACAACAAAACCAATGTAGTAGTTTATCATTTCCTCAGAAGCGTATGAAAGTTTTAACTCTTTCACACAGTCAACAACATCAAAATAGATGTAAAAATATGCTTCGGGAACATGAAGTTGTCAAGCAGGCATCAGTGTGTCACCAGCCATTTATAGTCCATCTTTTGTAATTTTATTGTTAATTAGCATTTTTAGATTTTTTGTGGCTCTTTATATTAGGAGATTGTCTTTTTACCTTAAAAGATATATTATCCTAAGTATTTTATTATATGATGCTGTAGGTGTGTAGAGATTTCCCTTGTGAAATAGAGATTCATGAAAACTCAGATGTAGATGTGAAAGACTGAGAAAAGCACATGTACATGTATTATAATTGTATGTTATGGGAAGTTTCAGATTTCATCTGCCAACAAGATCAATAGCTCATGAGAAGTTAGGAAAACTTCTAAAAGATTCTTTTGACTTCAAAAAGGAACATAATTCTTGAGGTCTGAAAATGTAGCAGTCAACAGACAGTCTCACTGAGTATTCTGCAGACAAAACTATCTATAGCTGCCTGAAACATCATCCCAGAGGTGAGTCTGGCTCTGAAACAAGAGATGAGAAATCCCCTTCTCCATAGCATATATACTGCCTAAACATCCCAATAGTCTATATGTTGTCTTTTTAACATTGTAGTCATGATTTATAGTACTAAAGTACATAATTTCATACAGTGTAACAGTGTTTCACATAATTTAATGTTTTCCCTAAATTTGATTCCTTGAGGTTATTAAATATTACAATTGCTAAGGTTTTAAAATTGTTAATTTTAAACTGAGTTCATAATTCACTGACCACTATTTATTGCGTATATATTGAAATAGTCACCCAATATTATTTTGTTTGTCTGAGTATATTAGTTTTTGTTTCTTGGTTTGGGTGTGTGTTATATGTGTGTGAAAGATGCACACATCCTTACAAATGCATAGAAGTCCAGAGTTCTATGGCTTGTGTCTTCCTCTACTTCTTTCTACTTGTTATTTTCTTACTTTTGAGGCAAGGCCTTTCTGAATCTGGAGCTCACTGATTGACTTTCTGGACACCCTAGATGTGTTGTGTATAAAACAGGGGATATCCACTGTAAAGATCAAGTTATTTCATGGTCCTAAACCTAAGGACCTTCATAAAGGTGACTTCTTAGGCTCTCTTACCCCTTCCATCAGCTCTGAATTTGAAATAAGCAAATAAGGTTTTTGATATCTGCTCTTCCAATAAGGGATAGAGACATCTGCCTATCACATTGTCTATCTTCTGTGTGGAAATGAAGAAAATTCTAACATAAAATATGCAGAACTTCCTCTGATGTGTTTAGAACCTGGCAATTATTATACATCAGTTGCTGAGTTTGTTGTCCATTTTCTAGTATTTGTTGCTCTGCTACATTCTGTTCCTTCTTTAGAAAAAAAGAATGCTTTATCTCTGGGTTTTTCTCTTTCCACACAAACACACCCACCTCTGGGCATTGCAATACGCTGCTTATGTTTCTCTGACACCAACTGGTACTTGCTTCCCTTGAGACTGTTTCCCTATCTCAGCAAGAACTTTTTCATATAAGGCAGATACAAATAACACAAGGTATTGGCATATTATAAGATAAGCTCTAATATGATAAGTTAATTTCAGTTCTTTCAGTTATCTTCTTATAGCATACGAATAGGCTTCTGTGGTGCCCTTGAAAATAAAGTAGTGTCTTTATATACCACTTCTATTTAAAAAAAACAAACAAAAAGCTGTACTTTTTTTCTATTCATAGGATCATTAAACTTCATTCTTTTGTATTACTCTTCTCTCATATATTGCATCCAAACTGCAGTTCCCCCTCCCCCTCTCTTCCCAGCAATGCCCCCCCCCCATCCTCTCTCTCCCAGATCCACTCCTCCTTTCCCTTCAAAAAGAGCAGGTCTCCCATAAATATCAAACAAACATGGACTAATCAGTTGTAATACAATATTAGGCATGTCTCACCATATTAAGAATGGATGATGCAACCCAATAGGAGGAAAAGGGTCCCACAAGCATGAAAAAGAGTCAGAGACACCCCCATCCCCACTATTAGTAGTGGGAGTTCCCCTCGCACAGGAACCCCAAGCAACACAACTATAACATACAAGCAGAGGTTGTAGGTCAGACCCATGCAGGCTCCCAGATTGTAGGTTCAGTCTTTGCGAGCCCCTATAGGCCCTGGTTAGTTGATTCTGTGGGTCGTTTTATTGTGGTTTCTTGACTCTTCTGCAGAATTCCTCAAACTCCACCTAATGATTTGCTGTGGGTCCCTACATCTGCTTCCATCACGTTGCTGGATGAAGTTACTCTGATGATGACTACACTAGACATGGATCTGGTTACACAAGAAGGTTCATTCAGGTTCCATATCTGCCCTGTAGGAGTCTTTGCTAGGGTCATCCCTGAGGAGTTTCCATCGATTAGGTTATTTTTGTTTGGTTGATTGGTTTGGTTTTTCGAGACAGGTTTCTCTGTACAACAGTCTTGGCTGTCCACCTGCCTATTCCTCCCAACTGCTGCGTTTATAGGCATGTGCCACCACTGCCTGGGCCTATTTCTTTCCCTCTTTCTTCTTTCTTCTTTCTTTCTTTCTTTCTTTCTTTCTTTCTTTCTTTCTTTCTTTCTTTCTTTCTTTCTCTCTCTCTTTCTTTCTTCTTCTTTCTTCCCTTCTTCCTTTCTTTCTTTTTTTTCATTGCACTAGGTTTCTATCCTGCCCCTGAAATGCTCCCAATTCCAGTCACCTCTCTCGGTACTCTTTCCCATGACTCCTGTCTCCACCTAATCTTTCCTATTCCCACCCCAACCTACTCCCCAGTCCACCCACAGAATCTATTCTATTTCCCCTTCCTAGGGAGATCCATGTGTCCTTCCTTGAGCCTTCATTGCTACTTACCCTCTCTGGGTCTGTTGCTTGTAGCATGACTGTCCTTGACTTCACTGCTAATATCTACTTATAAATGAATACAAATCATGTTTGTCTTTTTGGGTGTGGGTTACCTCACTTGGATGATTTTTTTCTAGTTCCATCCATTTTAGACTTCTAAAATATGCACTTATATTTGAATTCCAAGACTATATGGGAATTAAAAGGTATGTATGAATAGGTCTACACTGAAAATCATCATAAGGTATCTCCAATAATGTACAATTAATACATGTGGCCAAACCTGATCAGAAGTAATGTAACACCTTGGGCTAGATAGAAACCTACATATTCTAGTACTATAAAGGGCACTCAATTTATTTTTTCCAAAATTGATCTTTTCAGTTTTTAAAAGTTCTTAGCTATATGTATGTGTCTGTTTGTACAATTGTGTGGGAAATGTCTGTAGATGCCCAGGAGCTTTGGTTAAATGGAGTTGTATGCTTCCAGTATTGGTGCTGACAGCCAAACTTGGGTCATCTGGAAGAGAAATTCAAAGTCTTAAGCACAAAGCCACCTCTCTAGCCATAAAAACTTTTTTGATATGCAGATATGCTCATCTACTAGCAAAATAATTGACAAAAAGTATTAATTTAATTAATAATTAATAATTGTTGAAAGAAAGAGACTTGAGTCCATTGCGTAAGGTCTAATTGACAGGGAATCTGCTGGTTTTTAAACAGGAGGAAGTGACAGGATTGGAATAAGAACAGGCTTTCTAAAACACTTCGACTATGACTCTCAAGCGGATCCTCTTGACACAGCTCTTAGCTGCCTGTTGAAAATTTTCTCTGACTACAAACTCTCCCTGTAGTTTTTGCAAAGACTCAAGACACTTGAGGAAGACAAGTGGAACACTTTGAGATGAATTTAGTGAAAGAGAAGCACTCAAGCTCTCACAACCCATAATACACCTCTTTCTACACAATTTTTTGCATGAAGTTTTCCATCAATTTTAAATTTACTACAAAGGGTTAGCTAAACACACCCTCCATGGATGTTATTTTGTAATTCATTCAATCAAATATGGAAACTGTCTTTTTTTCCGGTTTTACTACATATTGTATTTATCAAAACGGAAGCATCATTTTTTAACTATTTAAGCAAAGTAATACTACTTGGGTGATTGTTTTGTAAGGGTTTTGAAGGAATGGTTAAATTTTGAAAACATAGGAAAATAGCTATGTGGTTATTGGTGTGGTATAGACAAACTCTAGTCAAACTGCAGGTGTTCTGTTTGGAGGACAGGTAGATACAAAAGGCATGTTCTAATGTGGATAAAGTGGAAAGAGAAAGAAGAAGCACATGCTCCTGTCTCCCAGTCTCCCAGTTTCATTATGACCTAAGTAACACCTTTTCCTATCAGATTCTTCCAGGTAATAGGAAATGTTAAGTATCTGAGTATTCCTGAATATAGAATACCTGTCTGTTCATTTTAAAAAGCTAAGTTAGCCTGCAATCCTACAGAAGAGGAAGGGAAAAGATTATAAAAGTCAGAGGGGATGGAGGACACCAAGAAAACAAGGCCCTCTAAATCAATAGGATCAAAGCATACATGAACTCACAAAATGCACAGGGCCTGCAGGGCTCTGTACTGAATGGTGTCCTAGAGCTGAAAGGAGAAGTGGACATGTGTCCCCATACTTAATCCAGATGCTGTCACCAATTGATAACCACAAGTAAAAAAAAAAAATAGTTTTCTCCAAGGGTGTTTTACTGGACATACAAACTACTCCTAAGGGTAAGCCACATGCCCAAAGGTAGATGCCAACAGAAAATGAATCCAACAGCATCATTGGAGGGTCTTTGTCTCATAATGTCATGTCAGGGCATTTTTAATCTTATTTTTTATTTTTAATTTTAGTGGTGTGTGTGTGTGTGTGTGTGTGTGTGTGTGTGTGTGTGTTCTCTGTTTTTATCTTACAGGTCCTTTGCATATATATTATGGCTTCCAGTTTAGTGTTTTTAGGGGATTCCCAAGTGTGTGAATGAGTGGTTCTCAGCATCTGTATCTATCTGTATCTATCTGTGTCTTTTCTTGGGCTTTTCTCTTTCTGTTTGTTTGTTTTGTTCTCTTCTGATGTGTAAGCTTTTGTTTTATTTTATATTCAGATTATTGCTTAAAATGCTGCTTATTTTCTAGTAACAGACAAAAAGGAAGCAGATTCAAAGGAAGGAGATGTGGAGGAACTGGGATCAAATAGTATGTAAGAAACTAAAGCTATTTTCAATGAAGTGGGGGGAAAGGGTTAAGGTTTAAAAATACAACTAATATGAAATTGTTTACTGTGTGGGTAGGATAATAAAAAGTTTATCACTGAGAATAACCTTCATAATTCTTTGCTTCAATTATTTAAAAATTGTTAGAGAAACATGACCATGCCACAGTAAAATGAGATTATAATCTAATAAGTTAATGTTTGTGGTAATTATTCCTTTTAGTTATATGGAATCCAGTGTAAAAATATAACTTGATTTTAGTAGGGTGTGATTTCTAATTAAATAAATTACATTCTAAAAGCTTCAGGTTAATATTGTTAATCTTTCCTTTCTGACCTCCAGATATTGTGTCATCATAAGTTTCTATTCTCTGGGTTATGGCTTATTATTTTGTTTTTCTATGTCTGAATGTGAAATTTCAAAATTAGTAAATAAAACTGAAAATAAAGCATAGGAAAGCATTAAAATAACATGTTATACTAGCATTATTTAGTACTTGAATATTTCTAATACAACCAAATTTTCTCATTTATTTTTGGATATAACCTTTATTCAAGTCATAGACATCCTCAAAGTAGCTCCTACTGAGAGCCAGTGAAAATGTCACAGTTTTTGCTAGAGAAAGATGTAAACACACTGTCAGAACCATGTAAAGTTGCCCTCTCCCTGTTCTCAGAACTTTCTTAGCTGTGAAGGTAAAAGAAAATGCAATTAGAGTAACACACTAAGAGCTCTGGCTGCCACCTGCCACTCTCCGATGCCTGCTGATAAAAGTGAGGTTTTAACTTGCAGATTTCCCTTGATAGACTAGAATTAGGAAAGTTTCCCTCTACAGAGATGCTCCAGCTGCCACATGGGGGTAAATATAGATCAATCAAATCAAAGTTTGGCAATATGGAAGAATGAAAAAGACATTTGATCTGCCCCAAAGACTTCTTATTTGCATAGAAATAAAATCATTAACTCATTTGTGGTTGTTCTTTTACTCTTCCAAAGATTAATTATGCTTTAAAAAAAAATATATAATGTTATTTGACCTGATTGTTGCTCACTTCTTACTTGAAGGGCAGAAGTAACTGAGCTATGTATGCTAATTATTTGAGAGTGAGATTGCTTCCTCAACCATGAATGCAAGTCACCAGAAGACAATAGTTTATCCCATTATTTCCTTGGCATATACAGACAACGCTTACAAGTAGTGATTTATAGTCACCCTAGACAATTCAGACAGCTCTGAGTGAGTAAAGCCAACTCAATTACTTAGAGCTACAATGTGGAAACTATAGTTAGGTCCTAAATCACCTAAATAATGGCTGTTGAGTTTGGTACTGGGACAAGATTATGTCTACAGGGATATTTAGCCCATCTTACTGTTCTTTAACAGAAAATAATGATTAGTACACAGATAAAGATTTTTGTGTGGATCACAAAGCTCCATGCTTTGAAGTTCATTTCTAATTAAGAAACCACTTTTAGAAGGCATGCTATATGAAAGTAGATGTTAGTAGTTATTTGTCATCACTCTTGACATTTCAGGATATCCTGTCAGATCTCAAAGCTTCTTCTGTGGGGAAGAGGAACTGATCTGATTTGATCTGAGAAAATGAAGTTCAGATGTTAAACTGGAAACAGATAAGGTTAGTTTTCAGTGGGCCCAGGGCCTGGTGGCTGAGGGTTAGTTCGAACACTTAACTATTTTCTCTGTTGCTAAAAAGAAATTGCCCCAACAACCTGATCAGTATTACAGGAGTCACCTTCCCCATTTGCAGTGTTTGTGTGTGTGTGTGTGTGTGTGTGTGTGTGTGTGTGTGTGTGTGTGTGTGTGTGTTTGTGTGTGTTCACATACCTTTCTCTCTAATTACCACCCCTAGATAAAAACAAAATAAAAGCCCAGGTGCCTGAAGAGAAGCAATATGTTGTTTGCTGTTACTACCATTTCCCTTTCCCTCCAGAAACTGCTGGATGGCTCTACTAAAGCTGTGTGAGGAAGAACTCTAGTTTCCTTTTTTTGTTTCAATGTACTGATGTGGAAGGAAATGAATAGAATTAGAAATATGAGAAGAGAATGTAGAGAATATATATACAGTATGTCTTCAGATAATCGGTAATTTTCCCAGGAGTCTACTCTACAGAGGGAATAACATGCCCTTTCACCAGGAAAGACTAAAATGTATTTTCAGATTGCCCAAGACATGCCACGAGATCTTGAAAAGCACTAATTTCTAATAATATCTGACCTGACACACAAAATTTGCTTTGTGGAGTTCAAGACCTAAAATGTTGTACAGATGATTTAGTAATTCACTTCTCCAGAGCAGCCTGTGGTATGACCTAGGCTTC